>NW_028318385.1:0-615000 GCF_062004578.1 Staurois parvus
ACTCGCACAGACACAGAATTGTTACTCAGGGCCACAGAATTCATACTCAGGGACAGACAGAATTGTTACTGAGTGCCAGAGAATTGTTACTCAGGGACAGACAGAATTGTTACTGAGTGCCAGAGAATTGTTACTCAGGGACAGACAGAATTGTTACTGAGTGCCAGAGAATTGTTACTCAGGGACAGACAGAATTGTTACTGAGTGCCAGAGAATTGTTACTCGCACAGACACAAAATTGTTACTTGCACAGACACAGAATTGTTACTCGCACAGACACAGAATTGTTACTCAGGGCCACAGAATTCATACTCAGGGACAGACAGAATTGTTACTGAGTGCCAGAGAATTGTTACTCAGGGACAGACAGAATTGTTACTGAGTGCCAGAGAATTGTTACTCAGGGACAGACAGAATTGTTACTGAGTGCCAGAGAATTGTTACTCGCACAGACACAAAATTGTTACTTGCACAGACACAGAATTGTTACTCGCACAGACACAGAATTGTTACTCAGGGCCACAGAATTCATACTCAGGGACAGACAGAATTGTTACTGAGTGCCAGAGAATTGTTACTCAGGGACAGACAGAATTGTTACTGAGTGCCAGAGAATTGTTACTCAGGGACAGACAGAATTGTTACTGAGTGCCAGAGAATTGTTACTCGCACAGACACAAAATTGTTACTTGCACAGACACAGAATTGTTACTCGCACAGACACAGAATTGTTACTCGCACAGACACAGAATTGTTACTCAGGGCCACAGAATTCATACTCAGGGACAGACAGAATTGTTACTGAGTGCCAGAGAATTGTTACTCAGGGACACCTAATCGTTGAATTAAATAGTATGTCAGACAACATGCAGAGGAGTGGCAGAGGAGGCAATGTTTTAGGAGCGAGCAGACGTGGCAGCAGAGGAAGGGGTCGAGGCAGCAGTATTCGCAGCCAGAGGCCAGTGCTCCCGGTGTCATCCAGCGGTCGTGTCTCCACCGACAACCCTGCCGTCATTGATTGGTTGGCTCGGTCGTCTTCCTCTTCCCAGGTCACCTCTGACACCTACAGCCAACGGTCGGTGGGTACGTCAGACACAACCGTTAGTTGGCATGGCCCGGGACCAAGCCCACTGAAATCACGTGTCCTCTACCTGCCCCTGTCCTTTGCTGTTCCCTCACCAAGCGAAGTATCGCATGCTGTGGGCTCAGCCCCACTGTACAGTGAGGAAGAGCTAACAGAGGGCGGTCAGGAACGGGGGGAGACATCGGCCTTTTCAGCAGCCAAGCGAACAAGTACTGGCGAGGAGAGTGGCTCGGTAGCCGGTCTAGAGACAGGTCTGTCTCCTGACCCAGACGCAGCCGAGGGGGCTAGTAGTGAGACGGAGACCCTACTTGATGATGAGGAGGTTGATCGCACTTGGCAGCCTCGTCGTCATCAGGCAATTTCTTCCGCATCATCAGGAGAAGAGGGTGGCAGCTTGGCAGCGAGCAAAACAGTCGGTGGGTTGCCCAGGAGACAGCAGCAGGGTCGCATCAGTGTCAGTGGAGCCAAACGTCCACGGAGTAGAGCACCAGCTCCACTGCAGCCTACCACCACGGCCAGTAGTGGTGCCGGTGCGCACGGAGGAAGTAGCAGTCAGCCAGTGAAGAGTAGCGGGGGGCAAAGTTTCCTACTCGGTGGTGTGGCAATTTTTCCTCAAGCCGCCCGAGGAAGTAAACGTAGCCGTATGTCGACTATGTGGCCAGAAATGCAAGCGTGGCCAGGGGGCCCATGTTGGACTACAGCGTTGCGTCAGCATATGCAGCGTCACCATTCGGTGGCCTGGGAAAACCGTGATAAACATACGGCGGTTCTGCCTGCCCCAGCCCCCGCTCCATCACCCGCTCCGTTACTTGCTCCGTCACCCGACGTCGTCAATCGCCCTCTATCAGCCAGTCAAGGCTCCAACACCTCTGCTGAGGGGAGTTGTCGCTCATTGGCATCTTCCGCTCGTTCAGATGCTCCTTCTCCTGCTACTCCTCTTCTCGGATTCCGTCAACAGTCTTTCTTGGAATCCGTATCCAAGAGACAACAGTTTGCGAGCACGCACCCGACGGTGCAAAAGCTGAACGTCCTCCTGTCCAAGTTGCTGGTGCTGCAGTCCCTCCCTTTCCAACTGGTGGACTCAGCACCTTTCCGAGAAATGATGGCTTGTGCCGCGCCGCGGTGGAGAGTGCCAAGCCGTCATTTCTTTGCCCAAAAGGCAGTGCCAGCCCTGCATTCACATGTAGAAGAGATGGTGGGCCAGTCTTTGAGCATGTCGGTCTCTGCCAAAGTGCACGGCAGCGCCGACGTGTGGAGCTGTAACTACGGTCAGGGACAGTACATGTCATTTACGGCCCACTGGGTGAACGTGGTGCCGGCACAGCCGCACCAGCAAACTTGGACAGGTCACGACGCTTTTGCCTCCACGTTTGCACGTCCTTGGTCCAGCAAGCATGTCCGCCTCTACCACCTCTTTTTTCCGCCGTGTCCTCAGCCGCCACCCCCGTGCCAAGTCCCATTACCCGACCGGCATATCACATGTGCAGGGCGCAACGGTGTCACGCTGTGCTGCACCTGGTATGCCTTGGCGAACGTAGTCACACAGGGGAGGAACTGCTGAGTGTAATGAACAGAGAAATCGACAGATGGCTGTCTCCGCGCAAACTAAAAATCGGAACCATGTTGACTGACAACGAAAGAACATGGTGTCTGCTCTGCGTCAAGGAAGGTTGTGCCATTGCGCCATGCATGGCTCACGTGTTCAATCTGGTTGTCAAGCGGTTCCTAAAATCCACCATCCCACTGCAAGACATCCTTAAAATGTCACGTAAACTGTGCATGCATTTCAGCCATTCCTACACCGCAAAGAACACCCTCATTGAGCTGCAGCGGCAGAACGGAATTCCACAGCATCGCCTGATCTGCGACGTTGCAACAAGGTGGAATTCAACCCTACACATGTTAGACCGCCTTTACGAGCAGCGAAAGGCCATCACCGATTTCCTGATGTTACAAGCGGATAAAGGTACTCCCCTGTGTAACTTAGATGTCAGCCATTGGCAGCTCATGCGTGACACCTGCCGCTTGCTCAGGCCCTTTGAGGAGGCCACGCTATTCGTGAGTCGGCAGGACTATGGGATGAACGACGTCATTCCTCTGTTGCACGTCCTGGAACAAATGCTGTTAACAATGGCTGGTCAGGGTGCGGTAGACGTGGCGCACAGATCTCAACGCCACATGACCCCTGTGGGGGCAGGACAGGAAGAAGAGGAGGAGGTAGAGAGGACATTTGTGCTCAGGAATTATTGAGTGAAATGGGTGGTTTTTCCACTCAGCGGACAGGAGTGGAGGAGCAGGAGCATCTGGTAGAGGAGGAGGAGGAGGAGACAGAGGACCCAGACGCACCGTGGCAGTATGCTGTGGAGATGGAGGCAGGGAGTCCCTCGCATTCCTTGGCACAAATGGCCCATAGCATGCTCGGTTGCTTGCGTAGCGACAGCCGAATAATAACCATCAGACAGAGGGATGACTTTTGGCTGTCCACCTTGTTGGACCCTCGCTACCGGTCCAAAATGGTGGCCTTTTTCACACCTGCTGAGAGGGAGGCCAAAATTACGTACTATAAAAACCACCTATGTAGTCAGTTGGTCTCTGCCTTTGTGCGCCAACGTCCATCCTCAGACACTGTGGGCCCTGTGCGCTCGCGTTCCGCTGGCATGGCAGCAGGGGAGGGGGTGGGGTGGTAGGAGCAGTGGCAGCTCCACCAGCAGTGGCTGCCTCAGTCTGCAGTCGATGATGAGTAGCTTTCTTCACCAGCGCAGTGAGGAAACTACTAACCAGCCGCAGCAGCAGCAGCAGCATCAGGTGGACCTGGAGCAGGAGCTCAAACAACAGGCTTGGGCCTACTTGGACAGCACCCTGCCAACCGAGGTAGACAATCCCCTTGACTACTGGGCAACGAAACTTGACCTTTGGGCCCCAACTAGCTGAATTTGCCCTTGAAAGGCTGTCATGCCCGGCCAGTAGCGTGGCATCGGAGCGCGTGTTTAGTGCGGCAGGAGGTATTGTAACTCCGCGGAGGACACGACTGTCCACCCAAAGTGTGGAGAGACTCACGTTTGTGAAAATGAATCAGGCGTGGATTAGTCTGGATTTCAAACCACCAGTTCCTGACACAACTGACTAAATCCGCCATGAATCATGCCTCAAACATGTGCCACTTTCAGGTCTCCTCACACTGCTGGTGTGTTTAATTTTTTGACATAGGGTGCTGGCAGATTACGGGCCTCCTATAGCTGCTGCCAGGCCCCTAATCTGCCATGGGCCCCTATATACCGCCTCCCTCATGCTGCTGCCAAGTCCAGAGTCTCTCATGGGTCCCTGTACGGCCTCCCATTGCTGCTGTCTCCATCGCCACACTCTGCTGCCATGTGCCACTTTCAGGTCTCTTCACACTGCTGGTGTGTTAAATTTTTTGACATAGGGTGCAGCAGATTACGGGCCTCACATAGCTGCTGCCAGGCCCCTAATCTGCCATGGGCCCCTATATACCGCCTCCTCATGCTGCTGCCAAGTCTAGAGTCTGTCATGGGTCCCTGTACGGCCTCCCATTGCTGCTGTCTCCATCGCCACACTCTGCTGCCATGTGCCACTTTCAGGTCTCTTCACACTGCTGGTGTGTTAAATTTTTTGACATAGGGTGCAGGCAGATTACGGGCCTCACATAGCTGCTGCCAGGCCCCTAATCTGCCATGGGCCCCTATATACCGCCTCCTCATGCTGCTGCCAAGGTCTAGAGTCTGTCATGGGTCCCTGTACGGCCTCCCATTGCTGCTGTCTCCATCGCCACACTCTGCTGCCATGTGCCACTTTCAGGTCTCTTCACACTGCTGGTGTGTTAAATTTTTTGACATAGGGTGCAGGCAGATTACGGGCCTCACATAGCTGCTGCCAGGCCCCTAATCTGCCATGGGCCCCTATATACCGCCTCCTCATGCTGCTGCCAAGTCCAGAGTCTCTCATGGGTCCCTGTACGGCCTCCCATTGCTGCTGTCTCCATCGCCACACTCTGCTGCCATGTGCCACTTTCAGGTCTCTTCACACTGCTGGTGTGTTAAATTTTTTGACATAGGGGTGCAGGCAGATTACGGGCCTCACATAGCTGCTGCCAGGCCCCTAATCTGCCATGGGCCCCTATATACCGCCTCCTCATGCTGCTGCCAAGTCTAGAGTCTGTCATGGGTCCCTGTACGGCCTCCCATTGCTGCTGTCTCCATCGCCACACTCTGCCATGTGCCACTTTCAGGTCTCTTCACACTGCTGGTGTGTTTAATTTTTTGACATAGGTGCAGGCAGATTACGGGCCTCACATAGCTGCTGCCAGGCCCCTAATCTGCCATGGGCCCCTATATACCGCCTCCTCATGCTGCTGCCAAGTCCAGAGTCTCTCATGGGTCCCTGTACGGCCTCCCATTGCTGCTGTCTCCATCGCCACACTCTGCTGCCATGTGCCACTTTCAGGTCTCTTCACACTGCTGGTGTGTTAAATTTTTTGACATAGGGTGCAGGCAGATTACGGGCCTCACATAGCTGCTGCCAGGCCCCTAATCTGCCATGGGCCCCTATATACCGCCTCCTCATGCTGCTGCCAAGTCTAGAGTCTGTCATGGGTCCCTGTACGGCCTCCCATTGCTGCTGTCTCCATCGCCACACTCTGCCATGTGCCACTTTCAGGTCTCTTCACACTGCTGGTGTGTTTAATTTTTTGACATAGGGTGCAGGCAGATTACGGGCCTCACATAGCTGCTGCCAGGCCCCTAATCTGCCATGGGCCCCTATATACCGCCTCCTCATGCTGCTGCCAAGTCCAGAGTCTCTCATGGGTCCCTGTACGGCCTCCCATTGCTGCTGTCTCCATCGCCACACTCTGCTGCCATGTGCCACTTTCAGGTCTCTTCACACTGCTGGTGTGTTAAATTTTTTGACATAGGGTGCAGGCAGATTACGGGCCTCACATAGCTGCTGCCAGGCCCCTAATCTGCCATGGGCCCCTATATACCGCCTCCTCATGCTGCTGCCAAGTCTAGAGTCTGTCATGGGTCCCTGTACGGCCTCCCATTGCTGCTGTCTCCATCGCCACACTCTGCTGCCATGTGCCACTTTCAGGTCTCTTCACACTGCTGGTGTGTTTAATTTTTTGACATAGGGTGCAGGCAGATTACGGGCCTCACATAGCTGCTGCCAGGCCCCTAATCTGCCATGGGCCCCTATATACCGCCTCCTCATGCTGCTGCCAAGTCCAGAGTCTCTCATGGGTCCCTGTACGGCCTCCCATTCCTGCTGTCTCCATCGCCACACTCTGCTGCCATGTGCCACTTTCAGGTCTCTTCACACTGCTGGTGTGTTAAAATTTTTTTGACATAGGGTGCAGGCAGATTACGGGCCTCACATAGCTGCTGCCAGGCCCCTAATCTGCCATGGGCCCCTATATACCGCCTCCTCATGCTGCTGCCAAGTCTAGAGTCTGTCATGGGTCCCTGTACGGCCTCCCATTGCTGCTGTCTCCATCGCCACACTCTGCTGCCATGTGCCACTTTCAGGTCTCTTCACACTGCTGGTGTGTTTAATTTTTGACATAGGGTGCAGGCAGATTACGGGCCTCACATAGCTGCTGCCAGGCCCCTAATCTGCCATGGGCCCCTATATACCGCCTCCTCATGCTGCTGCCAAGTCTAGAGTCTGTCATGGGTCCCTGTACGGCCTCCCATTGCTGCTGTCTCCATCGCCACACTCTGCTGCCATGTGCCACTTTCAGGTCTCTTCACACTGCTGGTGTGTTAAATTTTTTGACATAGGGTGCAGGCAGATTACGGGCCTCACATAGCTGCTGCCAGGCCCCTAATCTGCCATGGGGCCCTATATACCGCCTCCTCATGCTGCTGCCAAGTCCAGAGTCTCTCATGGGTCCTGTACGGCCTCCCATTGCTGCTGTCTCCATCGCCACACTCTGCTGCCATGTGCCACTTTCAGGTCTCTTCACACTGCTGGTGTGTTAAATTTTTTGACATAGGGTGCAGGCAGATTACGGGCCTCACATAGCTGCTGCCAGGCCCCTAATCTGCCATGGGCCCCTATATACCGCCTCCTCATGCTGCTGCCAAGTCTAGAGTCTGTCATGGGTCCCTGTACGGCCTCCCATTGCTGCTGTCTCCATCGCCACACTCTGCCATGTGCCACTTTCAGGTCTCTTCACACTGCTGGTGTGTTTAATTTTTTGACATAGGGTGCAGGCAGATTACGGGCCTCACATAGCTGCTGCCAGGCCCCTAATCTGCCATGGGCCCCTATATACCGCCTCCTCATGCTGCTGCCAAGTCCAGAGTCTCTCATGGGTCCCTGTACGGCCTCCCATTGCTGCTGTCTCCATCGCCACACTCTGCTGCCATGTGCCACTTTCAGGTCTCTTCACACTGCTGGTGTGTTAATATTTTTGACATAGGGTGCAGGCAGATTACGGGCCTCACATAGCTGCTGCCAGGCCCCTAATCTGCCATGGGCCCCTATATACCGCCTCCTCATGCTGCTGCCAAGTCTAGAGTCTGTCATGGGTCCCTGTACGGCCTCCCATTGCTGCTGTCTCCATCGCCACACTCTGCCATGTGCCACTTTCAGGTCTCTTCACACTGCTGGTGTGTTTAATTTTTTGACATAGGGTGCAGGCAGATTACGGGCCTCACATAGCTGCTGCCAGGCCCCTAATCTGCCATGGGCCCCTATATACCGCCTCCTCATGCTGCTGCCAAGTCCAGAGTCTCTCATGGGTCCCTGTACGGCCTCCCATTGCTGCTGTCTCCATCGCCACACTCTGCTGCCATGTGCCACTTTCAGGTCTCTTCACACTGCTGGTGTGTTAAATTTTTTGACATAGGGTGCAGGCAGATTACGGGCCTCACATAGCTGCTGCCAGGCCCCTAATCTGCCATGGGCCCCTATATACCGCCTCCTCATGCTGCTGCCAAGTCTAGAGTCTGTCATGGGTCCCTGTACGGCCTCCCATTGCTGCTGTCTCCATCGCCACACTCTGCCATGTGCCACTTTCAGGTCTCTTCACACTGCTGGTGTGTTTAATTTTTTGACATAGGGTGCAGGCAGATTACGGGCCTCACATAGCTGCTGCCAGGCCCCTAATCTGCCATGGGCCCCTATATACCGCCTCCTCATGCTGCTGCCAAGTCCAGAGTCTCTCATGGGTCCCTGTACGGCCTCCCATTGCTGCTGTCTCCATCGCCACACTCTGCTGCCATGTGCCACTTTCAGGTCTCTTCACACTGCTGGTGTGTTAAATTTTTTGACATAGGGTGCAGGCAGATTACGGGCCTCACATAGCTGCTGCCAGGCCCCTAATCTGCCATGGGCCCCTATATACCGCCTCCTCATGCTGCTGCCAAGTCTAGAGTCTGTCATGGGTCCCTGTACGGCCTCCCATTGCTGCTGTCTCCATCGCCACACTCTGCTGCCATGTGCCACTTTCAGGTCTCTTCACACTGCTGGTGTGTTAAATTTTTTGACATAGGGTGCAGGCAGATTACGGGCCTCACATAGCTGCTGCCAGGCCCCTAATCTGCCATGGGCCCCTATATACCGCCTCCTCATGCTGCTGCCAAAGTCCAGAGTCTCTCATGGGTCCCTGTACGGCCTCCCATTGCTGCTGTCTCCATCGCCACACTCTGCTGCCATGTGCCACTTTCAGGTCTCTTCACACTGCTGGTGTGTTTAATTTTTTGACATAGGGTGCAGGCAGATTACGGGCCTCACATAGCTGCTGCCAGGCCCTAATCTGCCATGGGCCCCTATATACCGCCTCCTCATGCTGCTGCCAAGTCCAGAGTCTCTCATGGGTCCCTGTACGGCCTCCCATTGCTGCTGTCTCCATCGCCACACTCTGCTGCCATGTGCCACTTTCAGGTCTCTTCACACTGCTGGTGTGTTAAATTTTTTGACATAGGGTGCAGGCAGATTACGGGCCTCACATAGCTGCTGCCAGGCCCCTAATCTGCCATGGGCCCCTATATACCGCCTCCTCATGCTGCTGCCAAGTCTAGAGTCTGTCATGGGTCCCTGTACGGCCTCCCATTGCTGCTGTCTCCATCGCCACACTCTGCTGCCATGTGCCACTTTCAGGGTCTCTTCCACACTGCTGGTGTGTTAAATTTTTTTGACATAGGGTGCAGGCAGATTACGGGCCTCACATAGCTGCTGCCAGGCCCCTAATCTGCCATGGGCCCCTATATACCGCCTCCTCATGCTGCTGCCAAGTCCAGAGTCTCTCATGGGTCCCTGTACGGCCTCCCATTGCTGCTGTCTCCATCGCCACACTCTGCTGCCATGTGCCACTTTCAGGTCTCTTCACACTGCTGGTGTGTTAAATTTTTTGACATAGGGTGCAGGCAGATTACGGGCCTCACATAGCTGCTGCCAGGCCCCTAATCTGCCATGGGCCCCTATATACCGCCTCCTCATGCTGCTGCCAAGTCTAGAGTCTGTCATGGGTCCCTGTACGGCCTCCCATTGCTGCTGTCTCCATCGCCACACTCTGCTGCCATGTGCCACTTTCAGGTCTCTTCACACTGCTGGTGTGTTAAATTTTTTGACATAGGGTGCAGGCAGATTACGGGCCTCACATAGCTGCTGCCAGGCCCCTAATCTGCCATGGGCCCCTATATACCGCCTCCTCATGCTGCTGCCAAGTCTAGAGTCTGTCATGGGTCCCTGTACGGCCTCCCATTGCTGCTGTCTCCATCGCCACACTCTGCTGCCATGTGCCACTTTCAGGTCTCTTCACACTGCTGGTGTGTTAAATTTTTTGACATAGGGTGCAGGCAGATTACGGGCCTCACATAGCTGCTGCCAGGCCCCTAATCTGCCATGGGCCCCTATATACCGCCTCCTCATGCTGCTGCCAAGTCTAGAGTCTGTCATGGGTCCCTGTACGGCCTCCCATTGCTGCTGTCTCCATCGCCACACTCTGCTGCCATGTGCCACTTTCAGGTCTCTTCACACTGCTGGTGTGTTAAATTTTTTGACATAGGGTGCAGGCAGATTACGGGCCTCACATAGCTGCTGCCAGGCCCCTAATCTGCCATGGGCCCCTATATACCGCCTCCTCATGCTGCTGCCAAGTCTAGAGTCTGTCATGGGTCCCTGTACGGCCTCCCATTGCTGCTGTCTCCATCGCCACACTCTGCTGCCATGTGCCACTTTCAGGTCTCTTCACACTGCTGGTGTGTTAAATTTTTTGACATAGGGTGCAGGCAGATTACGGGCCTCACATAGCTGCTGCCAGGCCCCTAATCTGCCATGGGCCCCTATATACCGCCTCCTCATGCTGCTGCCAAGTCCAGAGTCTCTCATGGGTCCCTGTACGGCCTCCCATTGCTGCTGTCTCCATCGCCACACTCTGTTGCCATGTGCCACTTTCAGGTCTCTTCACACTGCTGGTGTGTTAAATTTTTTGACATAGGGTGCAGGCAGATTACGGGCCTCACATAGCTGCTGCCAGGCCCCTAATCTGCCATGGGCCCCTATATACCGCCTCCTCATGCTGCTGCCAAGTCTAGAGTCTGTCATGGGTCCCTGTACGGCCTCCCATTGCTGCTGTCTCCATCGCCACACTCTGCTGCCATGTGCCACTTTCAGGTCTCTTCACACTGCTGGTGTGTTAAATTTTTTGACATAGGGTGCAGGCAGATTACGGGCCTCACATAGCTGCTGCCAGGCCCCTAATCTGCCATGGGCCCCTATATACCGCCTCCTCATGCTGCTGCCAAGTCTAGAGTCTGTCATGGGTCCCTGTACGGCCTCCCATTGCTGCTGTCTCCATCGCCACACTCTGCTGCCATGTGCCACTTTCAGGTCTCTTCACACTGCTGGTGTGTTAAATTTTTTGACATAGGGTGCAGGCAGATTACGGGCCTCACATAGCTGCTGCCAGGCCCCTAATCTGCCATGGGCCCCTATATACCGCCTCCTCATGCTGCTGCCAAGTCTAGAGTCTGTCATGGGTCCCTGTACGGCCTCCCATTGCTGCTGTCTCCATCGCCACACTCTGCTGCCATGTGCCACTTTCAGGTCTCTTCACACTGCTGGTGTGTTAAATTTTTTGACATAGGGTGCAGGCAGATTACGGGCCTCACATAGCTGCTGCCAGGCCCCTAATCTGCCATGGGCCCCTATATACCGCCTCCTCATGCTGCTGCCAAGTCTAGAGTCTGTCATGGGTCCCTGTACGGCCTCCCATTGCTGCTGTCTCCATCGCCACACTCTGCTGCCATGTGCCACTTTCAGGTCTCTTCACACTGCTGGTGTGTTAAATTTTTTGACATAGGGTGCTGGCAGATTACGGGCCTCCCATTGCTGCTGCCAGACATGTAATCTGCCATGGGCCCCCGTACCGACTCCTCATGCTGTGACGTTGCAACAAGGTGTAATTCAACCCTACATATGTTAGACCGCCTTTACGAACAGCTAAAGGCCATCACAGATTTCCTGATGTTAAAAGCGGATAAAGGTACTCCCTGTGTAACTTAGATGTCAGCCATTGTCAGCTCATGTGTGACACCTGCGCTTGCTCAGGCCCTTTGAGGAGGCCACGCTATTCGTGAGTCGGCAGGACTATGGGATGAATGAGGTCAAATCGGCCATGGGCCCCCGTACCGCCTGTTCACGCTGATGCTGGTCCCACAGTGTGACCTGGGTCCCTGTACGGCCTCCCATTGCTTCCACTCTGCCATGTGCCACTTTGAAATCTCCTCACACTCCTGCGGTTGTCCATTTTGTCATAGGTTGCTGGCAGATTACAGGCCTTCCATAGGTGCCACCAAGCCCCATATCGGCCATGGGCCCCCGTACCGCCTGGTCACGCTGCTGCTGGGCCCACAGTGTGACCTGGGTCCCTGTACCGCCTCCCATTGCTCCCACTCTGCCATGTGCCACTTTCAGGTCTCCTCACGCTCCTGCTGGTTTCCATTTTGTCATAGGTTGCTGTATGGCCTCCCATTGCTGCTGCCTCCACCGCCACACTGTGGCTCCAAACACTGGTTTTGGCCCCGTGACTGGCCAAAGGAGTGAAGTGTGCAGTGATTCTAAGATCGACGGCACTCATCTGCATGTCATACTGACAGACAGTATTATTTCTCTTCCCCAGCAGACTCCAAGGGCATTTAAATTAAAGGTACAGTGTTCTGCACTAATATTAAGTCTCTCTGAAGCCTAGAAACACCCTTTTTTAAGTTAAATTCACAGCGAATTTATTCGACTCGAATCGAATATTGTCCACGAATTCGCCGAATCAGTCGAATCGAATTTTTCATTTCTTCGCTCATCTCTAGCACCAATCATCAGGGCACTGATCATCAGTGCCCTGATGATCGGTGCCGGTCCCTGCTCTGACAACTGCCGGTTCTCGGCAGCACTTTCCTCACGCTCTGACAGCGTGAGGAAACTGTAGCCGAGAACCGGCAATTGCATTTCCCGGTGATCAGCGTGTCATTGGACACGGCTGATCACGTGGTAAAAGGCCGCTGTGATTGGCCTTTTACCACATCACGTGATCAGCTGTGTCCGTAGGACACAGCGATCATGGAGATCGCCATGTGCGCACCCCCTGGGAGAGCACGTTCTGGGAGGACGTCATATGACGCCCTTCCAGAACTGGCCGGCCGCAGTGTAGCTGTCATTCGGCTATCTGCGGTTGGCAAGTAGTTAAACTAGTTGTACTTAAAAATAAATAAATAAATGGTGTGGCTTATTAACAAATGCATTGCTTCTGTTTTTATTATCTACCTTGAGTTCAGCTTTAATAAATAAGCTTCCACATACTGGTATGCTGGTGAATTTAATATACTCTTGTTTGCTATATGTGAAATTTTAGAAAACAGTGGTACTGTATACAATATGTAAGTAACAAATTTATATATCCATTTGCAGATCCTGCATAAATCGTAGTATATTCAATAAAAAAAAATGTAAAAAAATTATTTACAATGGCAGCATGAACATAGCTTCACCTTTTTTCACTTAGTTGAAAAGCATTATTTAGGTTCAATAATGAACATTGCCTACTACTTTTGGTAAATTAACTCCTTAGGTTGCATAGAACATCCGTGGCATTCACATTACTAGCAGTGAATTTAAACAACTTTAATTTCATTGTTCTATGCCTTTCAAAAACGGCAGACATTGCTTTTGTAAATAAGCCCTTAAATGTAGTGTAATAGATTCTTCAGCTCTCAAAAATTTTAATGGATAAATAACTTTTAGAGAGAACATTTCTTCAAATTGATAACGATCCTTCAGTTTTCAGTGAAATGAGTGTCCCTTTGGAAGATTTCCCCTCTATTCCTGATATGCTGACAACTAAAAATTTTAGATTTCCGTCCAAGTAACAACGGTCACCGGGATAAGTAGAAAGAGTGAACCTCCCTAGTGGGTGACCTTACGTTCTGCTTCAAGATACTTAAACAGAAAATTTTATTTAACACCTTTAGATATGTAAATACTTTTAATTTCACATTGTTTAATCAATTTAGAAGTAACAAAAATATTTTAAAAAGAAAACATATTAGCAATAATATTAAAATGCCCTTTAGATACAAGCCTTCCTGTATAAATATATTCCAAAAATTTACAGAATTAACATATTTATGTATGCATCACATCAACATAATAAAGAATGGACAACTAGCTTTTTAAGGAGTAAAGATTAACAGGCTTATCAGCTAATCAATAATATGAAATCCTTACCATTTTCTATTATTTGTGATGTATTCAGACATACAGTATAGATGACCAGAACCATGAAAACACACTACTATTACTTCTACTGTTTAGCACCTATGTATCTGTTTTATAAAAGCTTTCGCCAAAAGCATGTACCCTGGAGAAACCTCATCTAGTGCAATTTAAAGTCCATGAAGCCAGTAATAAAAATTTTAAATTATATCATGAGGAGTTCTATGGTGTATAACTCTTTTCATTACAATGAAGCTTGAAAATAGGGGGTCTGACATAAAAAACAAAACAAAACAAAATAAAACTGTAATATGTGAATGCTAAAAAAATACATTCCAAGCAAAATAATCACATGCAGCATTATAGTTTGATTCATCAAAGAAGGTGCAGTTTATGCATTAATGCATTTTTGTAAATCTGAAATTTTCAAAAATGTACAGTGTATTGTGTATCCTCGCTCAACCCCCCCCCCCCCCCTTTGAGGCCCCATACTAATAACTGCCTGCTTTGATTAAGCTTTGTGGATGCTATGAAAAAGGAGGAGGCACCTGCCAAATCACCAGCACCATATTCTTAGCTTTCTGGCCTGATCTATTACTGATGTTTATATGCAATCCCTTTGCCCCCCAAATTTTGGTGGTCTATGACCCTACCAGTTTGCCTTTTGTGCCAAAAAGTGGTATGATGACTCACACCAAACAATGCATTAAAGTGGTATTAAACTGAAAAAAATTTATTAAATTACAGCTCACCAGTTCTTAGATGTGGTGGCTGCGTTTTTTTGACCATTAAGTCTGTTATGTTTCAGCTTAGTCTGGACCAAGCTGTCCAGATAAAATAGCAGAGGGTTGAGACAACCCATTTAACCCCGACAGGGGTGCTTACAATGTCATCTGTTAGGAAAAATAAACTTTTTTGCTGTAACTGCTTATAAAGTGTTCAGCCTCAATTTGTTAGTCAAGTTCATTTAAATCTGCTACTCTAACATTGCGCTCGTCCCAAGACAGACGGGGGTTTATTTATTAAAGCTGGAGAGTGCAAAATCAGGATCAATTCTGCATAGAAACCAATCAGCTTCTAATCTCAGCTTGTTCAATAAAGCTTTGGCAATAAAACCTGGAAGCTGATTGGTTTCTATGCAGAAGTGAGCCTGATTTGGCTTTAGCAAATGAATCCCACAATGTGGCTGTCCAAATGTGTATGCTTCACTACTTTGTACAGAACACAGACACCCTAAGATAGGAAGTGTTACTAGCTGGAACACTGGATGATATAAAAAACAAAAGACAAAATAAAAACTTGAAAAAAAGAAAACTAATAAAACCACCACCTAAAGATTGGTAAACTGCAATATACTGTATTATATTTTTGTTTTTGGGTTTAACACCACTTTAACTCAAATGTAACTATGCCAATCAAATCTAGGATTCTGGATGTAATGCTGTCTCACACAGGAGTACTCTACTTATTGGCACAAAGACCATGATAAAACTTCTAGATAGGGACTAAATGAATGTTGTAAAAGGAACAGTTAGTTTGCACAAGGCTTTCGTGTACACTGCTGCCACAAATATGCCCTTGCTGCCCTGTTTAGGCTGTCAGGAAACCAAAAATAGGAAAACGCCAAAAAAAGAAAGCTTTTAGAGCTTTTGGAGACCCAAGTTATGTAATTTTTGTCCTATATGGAATTTGGCTTTAAATACATTAAACATTAGTAAACAGTTTTGGCATGTGAGAAATCACTGCTGATCACATGTATGGCTCCACACCTTCCTTTTTTTGAAATTTCTGCCTATCTGTGAAACCTCTGTAGCGATAACCCATCAGAGGATCGCTGGAAATAATACAGGCCTCCTTTCCCTGTTCAGAAGCTGCCAGCCCAGGTACCAGTTCCAGAACACACCAAAATGTTATGCTATGTCTTGGGGGTGTCTTTTTAAAGTTTTATTGCAGTACTTGAACACAGACGATGTCAGGACTTAGCAACAGAGATGATTAGCCACACTCAGGAAACTGGAACCAGAATATATATATATTTAAAGTAAGATTTATTAATAGTAAACAAAAGACATTCAAGTGCCATCAAACAGCAGACATTAAGATATAAGTGAACCAAAACCCAGTGACAAAATACCTAACTAAATGACCTAACAGAATAACTGAAATCCTAACTATCGAAACTAACTATATACAATATATATAAAGGGGGAACACAGGAGAGCAGAGTAAAACTGGAGGTGCATGGAACATATGGGAAGGGGAAACCAAAACTGGAATCAGGAACAAGGAGCAGTAGGAACAAGGAAGCAGGGTACTGGGTACAAGGTACAGGACAGGAGGAAGATTAGGTTAACTGGCAACAAGATCTGGCTGCAGCAAAACACTGGAGTGAGAGACACCAGTAGGGGAGGGCCTAAGTTCCCTTCCAGCAGCCAGCATCGGGTAAAAACTGATTACTGGGGCCTACTAGCTACTGGGAGACACTCGCTAGTGGACACCAGAACTACAAACATCCGCCCAGGGAACCACAGTGCCACCATCACTATCAAGTCCTGACAGGTGAGTAGAGTAGGTCTCCCTTAACCACTTCCAGTCCGGCCGTTGTATATAAACGGCTGGATGGTGGCAGTGCAGGGGTGGGTGGCCATTTATAAACAACCTAACAGCTCCCTGCTTGTGCGCACTCACTGGGAGCGCGCAGCACCGCAGTCCTGTGCCCGCTGTGTCCTCAACCGATCACCGGGACCTGTGCAAGGTCCTAATCATGTGATCACTGATTGGCCAATCATGAAGAGTAATAATTAAGATGTCATTTCTGACATCATTGCTTACTACGTGTGAAATCTGTGAATGATCACAGAGATCACATGGTACAAGGCTATTCACAACAGCCTTGTACCATGTGACAAGCTGTGACCAATCACAGCAAGAATGCAGCCAGAGAGAAGGAGAAATGATTGATTTTACAGCCTTTATGGGTGTAAAAGCAATCAGTGTAAAAAAAATAGTTTGTATGTATGGCTCCTTTTATCAATGTTTTTATCAATCTATTCCCTTCTTCTGGATCCATGCCAAGGTATATGTAAATATTGTTTCATCCACAAGGATCCTAAAGTTAAAACCCAGCGTGTCTTAAATAGCCAATCAACTAAAGAAGAAAAAAGGGGGCAGATTCAAGCTTACCTAGATATACAATGCCTTCATTGTATCAGCTGGCTTGTATCCATCAAGCAAAAAAACTCTAAAAAAAAATAGACCCATGTTATATATACTGTATCCACATTGATCAATGCACCCTTTATAAAAGTATCTCCCATTAATAAGCCATAAACTTATTGTGGTCAAGAAGAAATTAATACAGACAGTCAGTTGAGCAAAAATGGTGCCATGTCGTCTCTGAGCTGCATATTTCTCAAATATAAAGTTTGGTATCCTGCTACCTACCCATCCAGTTGCCCATGCCCATTGATGGAACACTTGTTCAGGCATAGGGAGGGACCGTTGCCCGACAATGATGCCACATTCAGCTCATGGCTGGGGGTGACATCAGTAACATGCCCCACATGCAGTGGTGCAGTGGTGCACCAACAAATACATGAAATATCAAGCCAAAACCAACAATCTACAATATTGTTGTATTGTATACTGTGGCAAAATAAAACATATAGCAACACTATCACTGCATACATTAGTTATGTCACAAAAGCATGAAATCTTGGTGAATGAAACATTATGTGTTCACTATGAAGATTTACTGCATGGATGGCTTACTCTATTTACATTTGTGGGAAAATATGTTTCATTGTGGGCTCATGGGGGTTTATGTGATTGGATGTGGTGATGGTTACATATGGTCTAACTTGTTTACACATGGGGTGCATTAATACTATTATTATTTTTTTAATGGTGAAACTAGATCACCACTCTGATTTACAATGTAAAGAATACAGTACCTCTTTATACTGGGAAGTCTTGAGGATGGTTTAATTGAGGACCTCTCAGATGATAGATATTGGTGCCTTTAGGTTAAGTATATTGTATGTGGACATAGGTATTATTCATATTTTTTCCTAAATGGATACTCATGCTTTTGCCCCCCTGCAGATTGGGAACTGATTTAATGTCCTTGTCATGTATTGATCTATTTCTTTTAAATGTTTTGCACAGAGTATTTATGGATATAGTTTACTCCTTACAGTGGACCATAATTTTCATGTATCTTGGCATGAATGCTGAAGAAGTGAAGAGATTGTGATGAGTTGATCACAGGCACCGTACATTAAGACTCATATCCTGTGGAACAATATCATTTACTGTTTGATGGCTCTTACAGAATATTGATGGTCACTCTTTATATGATGCAGGATTTATCTTTTGTAATAATTTTTTTTTCAATTCTATATGTTTTTTGTATGTATGCGTTACAAGAAAAGTACCATGTTTTCTGTCCTCTCTACCTCTGTGCTTGGAGGATTGAGGGCTTTGTGTGTTTTGTCTGGAATTAGAGATGGTACCCATAGAGAACATTTGAAATCTGATATGAGCCCACCCACTCATTTCTCTTTACACTGTTCCATAACACCAATTGCAACTCAAAGGGTTAGTTCACCGTTGCTTACTTTTTCCAAAAACCTCCCTATACTTTACAGCGTCCTCAATATATAAACATGCTGTATTCCATTTTGTAAATAAATACCTACTTTTTCAGATGCTCATATATTTTTCCTCTCCTCTCTATCCTTCTCTAGGATGGAGAAAGGAGGACAACTATATGAGCATCTGAAAAATAAGCATTTATTTATAAAATGGAGCACAGCATGTTAATGTATTTAGAATGCTGTATTGCATAGGGAGGTTTTTGAGAAAATTAAGTAAAAGTGAAGTTAAAAGTATTACCGAAGGAAGAAATTGAAAAGATTGGTGGTTTTTTCATGTCACCCTCAAAGTTGCATTAAAAGATATGATTATTATTTTCTCCTGCGACATTGAGAAATCCTAAGTAAACTATATTTAAAAATTACATGTAGGTAAATATATATTTATTTTAGTATATAGTTACATCAAATTGACTCAATAAGCAACTTCTATTTAAAAATATGATATCTATTGTCAATTCTGGGTGAGTCTCAGTAATACATCATGGGCACATTCTTTAACATCATTATTTCTCAGTGTGTAAATAAATGGGTTTATCAATGGAACTACAATTGTGTTCACTATAGAAACTTTTTTGTTTAAATTGAATTCTTGATTGTGTTTTAATTGAGAATACAAAAATATACAGCTGCCATATGCCAGGGTCACAACTAGGGCATGAGAAGAGCATGTTGTAAAAATGTTTTGTTTTTGGGGGGAGGGACCATCTGCCAGAGCGAAAAACTCAAAGTCAATTTGCAGGGTCTCTCCTTATTTTTTCATTTCCCCATGCTGCCTCCTATGTGCCCCCCTCACTCAGAGGGCTTACTGATGTGTTGGCGGGTTTACCCGCTGCCCCTCATCGCTTGTGCAGTCCGCGGATCCCAGCGGCCCTCAGAGCTCTCTTACAGAGCGGCCGTCTCCATCCGCTGCCGGCCACACCCCCCAATAAATGGGTTTATCAATGGGACTACAATTGTGTTCACTATAGAAACTATTTTGTTTAAATTTAATTCTTGATTGTGTTTTGGTTGAGAATACAAAAATATACAGCTGCCATATGCCAGGGTCACCTCTAGGGCATGAGAAGAGCATGTTGCAAAAATGTTTTGTTTTCTCCCAGAGGTGTTAACTTTTATGATTGCAATTATAATATTCACATAAGATATAAATGTAACTAGAAGAATCCAATCAGGAGTGAAGATGATGCTGCTATACATTTCTCAATATTTTCTGTGCTGGTGCAGGAGTTCATTAAAAGTGGACCTACATCACAGAAAAAATGGTTGATCTCAGAAAAACAGAAAGTTAGGTTCATTACTAAGTAGGATGGAATACAAGTACTTACTAATGAACCAAGCCACACTGCTACTATAAGCCGTATACAAAGACATTGACTCATGACAGCAGGATAATGTAGTGGGTAACATATTGCTAGGTATCGATCCATAGACATTAATGCTAAAAGGAGAAATTCAGCTGTTCCAGCCACAAAGAAAAAATACAATTGTGTCAAGCAACAGGTTGAGGATATGATCTTCCTTTCTCTTGTAATATCCTTCAATAAGTTTGGAACTGTGGTGTTAACAAAGCATAGATCAATAAAAGCTAAATTACACAAGAAGAAGTACATTAGCCTTTGAATTCTGCTGTTTATCAAGACCAAGAGAATACTGGGATAATTAAAAAAGGAAGTAAACAAAAACTCATTAGAACAAATTCATTGACAACTGTCATATTCTTTAACTCCATCATATGTCTACAAATATGGACAATGAAGTGGAGGTATGGTTTTTAACCTGTAAGTAGTAAATCCAGACACAAAATCTGAAAGAAATAGACAAGCAAAATATTACAATCCATGATTACTTTTCATGCTTAAAAGTACTTTACACTATAGCCATATATATAGTCTTACTGTCACGCTTATCCCTAATGCAAGTGCTCGGGCACTATAGCTGGCTTCTGTGTTCTTCACCTTTGGAAGCCCCCTTTCCCATAAGACAAGCAGGTCTTTTACACAATGCTATAGTGTGTGGCTGCCACGCTGGGGCAGGTGCGAACTGAGCACAACAAACATGTACTTGTGATTGGCAGATAGGCAGAGTGGTTCAATGAAAGTCAAGTTACAAGTCAGGCAAGATTCAAAGTAGTTGGTGTCAAATCTATAGTTAAAAGGCAGGCAGAGTTCAGAGAATAGTCCAAGTTCCAATCCAAGGTCATAAACAGGGGAATCCAGACATAAGAGCAGGGCAGACAAACAGGAAGCTTGAAGCATGTGTTAAACACATTATCACAAGCATGAGACTGTAGGCCTGGCTGGCTTAAATCAGGTTTGGTCTCCACCCAGAGATTGGCCACATTAATCAGCTTGCAGGAGGACAAGCAGACAGGGAGAATACATCACAGCCAAAACCAGGATGCTGGAATGAGACCACCAGCTGTCATGGAACAGGAGTAATACATGCTTCTGACATTACCCCCCTCTGAGGAGGCGTCCCCTGGACTCTTGAAGGCAAGCTTTATATTGGTAACTGGACAGTCAATCTGGGCATCAGGCACAGAACCATTCAGCTGGGCAATGGTCGGGGGATCAGCAAGTTCAGTTTGGTTAGCAGGCAGAGAGTCTGTGGAGCCAAACTGGACAGTAGACAGAGAACCAGTAACATCAAGCTGGATAGCAAGTGACATGTCACTGGAGTCAAGCTAGATAGCTAGAACACAGACTGGATGTAGAGTAGCTTAAAGAAGAGGTCAAGGGCTCCACTTAGCCGAATGAGGCAGTCTATCTAAAGGATGACTGAAGCTGGAAGATTTGAGCAGATGTAGTTGCAACAAGGTGGGACAGGCTACTGAAAGTCCAAAATATGAAAAAGCAGGAGGCTTAATTGGCATGGACTGGACCATAATAACTGGTATAGAAGTGGCCTAGACCACATCGGCAGGTGTAGTGGCAGTAGAACAAGTTAGCCTGGAAGTGATTCCAAGGGAGTTTAGGGACAGGGAAAGGTATGGGGTAATCCAAAGGGCTTAACTTTTGAGGACTTAGAGCGAGCACAGGTTTTGCAAGCTTTTACATAGGAACAGAAGTCCTTATGGAGTGGGGGCCACCAAAGCCCATGAGAAACCAAAGAAAAGGTTTTAGTAACCCCTTGGTGCCTAGTCAACTTAGAGTCATGTGCTTCTGAAAGCACTTTAAGCCTAAGGTTAAGGGGAAACAAACAGCTTTTCCAGGGGGTAGATTGGGAAGAGCACTAGACTGAGTCTATAAAATAGAGTCCAAAAGGTCAGGGGAAAGGGCTCCCATGACTTGTTCTGGAGGTATAATACTGTAAACCTTAGAGGACGTTTCCGAACAGGGCTCAAAGCTGTGTGACAAGGCATCCACCTTGGCATTATTAGAATCCGGACTAAAATTTTCCTGAACATAGGTTTTTATGGCCTGGGTATCAGGTAGTGACAAATAGTAAGTTGGGACTCTAGGAATCGTAAAGTTTGTCAGGAAGTCTATTGGACAATCATATGGCTGATGAAAAGGGAGAACCGAAGCGGTCTTTTCAGAAAACATGTTAGCAGACTCAGCACAACAGGTAGGGAGAGCTTGGACTGTGAGGTGGGCCAGCAATTGGGTGGTTTAAATGCAATTCTGGAGGAAGACCTGGAACCAGGACCTAATCTACACTGTAGCCCAATTTTATGTATGAGTAATGAAGTTTAAGAAAAGGATAACCTTAGATAATGGGATAGGAAGGAGAGGTTATCAAGTGGAAACTAATTGTCTACCTATGAAATTCCACAGTGGTCAGAGTAATAGGTACAGTACACAAGGTGACCAGACCCATGGACATGGGAGAGTTATCACCAGCTAAGACTGAAAAGGGTTTGTGCACATTAGTCAAGGGAATCTTTAGATGGTGTGCTAGGTCACTCTTAATGAAATTGCTAGCGGCACCAGAATCTATGAAAGCTGAGAGGTGATGAGAAAATGTGGCAAAACTTAGTTGCGCAGGTACAAATAGTTTGTCTTGTTGGGAACCTGGCACTATATAGTCTAAAACAGCAGACCCCACCCTTACTAAACTCTTTCCTGGCATTATTTGGGCAGCTGGTGATAAAGTGGCTGTGGCCACCACAGTATAAGCAGATTCTCTGAGATCTTCTCCTAGCTATTTCCCCAGAGGATAAATGAGTAGCACCTATTTGCATGACCTCTTCCTCTTTTAGAGGTCTAGAGAACCTAGGAAAGTCTGATGGAGAAGACGTGGACAGTGTACTAGGGTGTAAAGGAACAAACCTCTCTATACACCTTTTCCGCAAACGCCAGTCTATGTGGATGGCAACTTGCATGGTTTCATTCAACAACTTTGGTTCAGGGTAGTGTACTAAAGAGTCCTTAATGGAGTCAGATAAGCTTAACTTGAAATGGCTTCTTAGAGTTGGGTCATTCCACCCTGAGTCAGGTTCCCAGCGGTGGAATTCAGAACAGTATTGTTAAACTGTGCCTTTACCCTGATGTAATGACCTAAGGTTAGTTTCTGCTGAGTGGGCACAGTCAGCATCATCATAGGGTAAACCCAGAGCCTTGAAAAATGCTTCAACTGACCCTCAGGCTTTGTCATCTGTGGGTAGACTAAAAGCCCAAGACTGGGGCCCCCCTGCACCCGTGAAGCAATCAGACTAATCATCTGTGCTTCAGAACCAAAAGAACATGGCCTAAGCTTAAAGTATAGCATACAACAATTTTATTAAAGTTGGAAATTATATGGGAGTCACCAGAAAAATGATCAGGTGGGCTAACCTTCGGCTCTGGTTCCTGGTTACTGCTGGAGGTGCGTTCATGCACACAGACAGTTATTGGACTTGGCATGTCAGTTTGCAAAGCTCCTCCACAAAAAAATGAGCCAGTGTAGAGTCCTTCTACACAGAAAAAATGTTATTGTTAAAGGCTTGTGATGCTTTCCCCCAACGCAATTGCTCATGCACTATAGCTGGATAACGTTTTCTTCATCTTTAGCAAACCCCCTTTCCCATAAGGCAAGCAGACCTACAGGTGCTTAATTGGCCCCCAGGTCTTATACACAATGCTATAGTGCCAGGGCACCATGCCAAGCCAGGCTCAAACTGAGCAGAGCAATCAGGTACTTGAGGTTGGTAGACAGACAGAGTGGTTAAATGACAGTCTAGGTACAAGGCAGGCAAGGTTCAAAGTAGTTAGGGTCGAATCTGTAGTCAAAAGGTAGGCAGAGTTCAGAGAAAAGTCCAAATTCCAATCCAATTTCATAAACAAGGGAATCCAAACAGCCGAGCAAGGCAGACAAACAGGGAGCTTGAAACGTGTTAAATACTATCACAAGCATGATACTGCAGGCTTGGCTGACTTAAATCAGGTTTGGTCTCCACCCAGAGATTGGCTTCATCAATCACCTTGAAGATGGACAGGCAGATAGGGAGAATGTATCACAGCCAAAACCAGGATGCTGGAATGAGACCATCAGCTGTCGGGGAACAGTAGTCATACATGCTCCTGACACGGAATTACCAAAAAAGTAATTTTAGCCTACACTTCAAATAGTATGCTGCTGGTAATAATTTCTCTTAAAAGCAATGTAAACTTTCCCATACAGTTCCTTAACTTTTCCCCCATCCCCCTAAGTAAGTTAATCCCTCCCTCCAATCATTATACCAACCTAGGTATTGTTCTGAGGCAATGGAAAAGGACTTTATAAGGCAAGTAGACAAATAGGAGCAGAGCTTTCTACCAGTTCCATAAAAATATGTGGGACTGAACTGCACATGAATCAGAGCAAGAGGCTGGTGTTGGAATATAAATAAATTCTCAGCCCACAGAAGTTAGATCTAGATATGTATATTGACTGGAAGCTGGGGAATAGACTAGACTTAAGCTTGGGTATACATGTATCAACATTCAACCAGTTACTGTTGAACTGGCCAAATTTTGGCACCTATGTACTCTTTCCTGTTCGGCAGAAGCCAGTCCAATGACCAGCTTCAGCAGCTTGGTCCTACTGGAAAACCGGCATTCAATCAGTGCTTGGAGACAATGGCTGATCAGTGTGTTTTGACACACTGACACTTTCTTGAAAATAACTATCCTTTTCCTGATATATTAGCATTATGATTTTAGCCTATGTGCTCTTTTTCTGGGCAAGTGAAATAAAAAAAAAACTGCCAAAAATATTAACAAATATAAAGGAAACCTGTATTGAAAGAAATATGAAGGCTGATGTTGTCATCTGAAAATACTCTGTAACTAGCTGCCATACTGACTATCTAGTGTTACTGACATGAAACAAATATGCAGATCAGGTGTTCATTCTAACTTGACATGCTGCAAACTAAAGCTTGATATACACTAGGAGTTTTTTCATTCAAAGGGGGGGGGTTGAACAAAAAAAAAACCCTTCACATCCACACCAGGGATATGGATGCAGGGATCTCTCCTGCTGCTCTATTGTATTCTGGCAGCAAGGAATCCTCCCCATCTGAATACACAGATTAATGCTGCGGCCATTGGCTGCAAGCACAGATATAATGCTTGTTCTTCCAGCAGGACCGTTTGGCATAAGCCTGTTGTTAGCAGGCTTCTATTGAACAAACAACGGTACACACAATGAAATTTGGCCAGTTACTGCTGAACCAGCTGTTTTTGGTCTCTGTATACCAGCCTTTAGTTTAGATTTGTCTCAGAACATGTTGCATACAGAGACAACCAGACAACTTCTGTTTTTAGAAAGAGATCAACAAAGACAGTTTACATGTTTTACTCAGTACAGTTTTCCTTTATTCTGTGAGATCTAAATGACAATGTTATTTGTGTAGGTAAGGGTCCATAATATAATATTATAAAAGATCAGGGTGGCTATGCACTGGCAAATGTCCCACTGAGAGTGACAAGCAGAAAGGAATCTGTCATAAAAAAACTACAGAAACCTACTAGGATCTCCCTTCATTGCACATGTAGTACATGTACAATAAAAATCATCCCTCTTTTCCTTCTTATGTATAGAAAAATATTTGTATACCTTCTGGTTTACTGCAGGCTCTAAATTGTGATCGTAATATATAACAATTCATACAGCAATAATGCATCAAGACGCGTAAAAGCTCATATGACCTTGTGCAACAAATTTTGGGATACAGTACATTTATTAAATACTAATACAGTTTTTAGTTTTTTTCTAGTGTTTATAGCGCCAAAAATAAAAAGCGCACAGGTGATAAAATACCACCAAAGGAAAGCTCTATTTGTGTGAAAAAAGGGACATACATTTCATTTATGTACCATATTGCATGACCGTGCAATTGTCAGTTAAACTAGCGCAGTGCTGTATAGCAAAAAATGGCGTAAATTGCAGTATCTATACCATAGTTTGTAGACACTATAACTTTCACACAAAGCAATCAATATACACTTATTGGGATTTTTTTTACCAAAAACATGTAGCAGAATACATTTTGGCCTAAATTCATAACTAACTTTGAGTTTACTATATATTTTTTATAGCCGAAAGTAAAATATATTGTTCTTCTTAAAAAATGTTGGTCTTTTTTTGTTTATAGCGTGAAAAATAAAAAGGGCACAGGTGATCAAACACCACCAAAAGAAAGCTCTATTCGTGTGAAAAAAAGGACATAAATTTTGTTTGGGTACAGTATTGCATGACTGCGCAGTTATCAGTTGAATTAGTGCAGCGAAGAGTAGCATAAAGAGGTCTGGTCATTGAGGGGGGTAAATCCTCTAGAGGGCAAGTGGTTAAGTTAAATGTCATGTTTCCCTCTTTTTTGGTTGTGTGTGTTGGTATTTTTCACAGATACTATATCAAGATGCTTAAGTTACAATTTTTTAATCAAAGCAAGAACATTTTAGGATGAACAGTGGTCTCATATGGATCTCATAATCTTCTTGTGATAGGAGACAGGATGCTGGCTTGTGTCTTTACTATATGCCAAGGATTGCATTATGTTAAAGCTCAACTCTAGCCAACCCTAGTTTTGGACAGAGTGAGGAAATATCAAAGCATCTGGTAATTTTTTCTGTACTTTGTGACCGCATTTGTGCTATTTCTTTTTGGTTCCTGCGTGAAGTGAAGGGCAATCTCTCCATTTAGGACACTGGCTGCAAATAAATCTTCTATTTAAGTAAATTAGGGAAAGGATATTTAGACATCTATTGGTTCAGTATTAGTCTGGACCTTCCTGTTCCTGTGATAACTATACTCACTTTTTGTACTGCTGTCACAGGTTTCCACAGGTACTGCAAAGGAAGTGAAATCTTTCCAACAGGAAGCTACAGAGGCATCATCAATAAATAGGCCAGGGTCAGTTAAGGTGAAAGGCAGAGGCATGGTCAATCGGGCAGCAGGAAAATGATCAGCACAGATATTAGAAATAGGGAAATGGCAGGCTATTAGAAATATGGGCACTATACCTAATATTTTAGTGACATGTGGTAATGTCGGAAGCAGTCTCTGACTGCATAGGCCCAGTTGGGAGGGATATTGGGGACAATAAAAACTGGTGTCTCTCCTAACTCCCCCTCTGCTGCATACCTGACATTTTTTGGGGCGTTTTCGGCCTGTTTCTGTGGGTTAAATGTTCTCTGGAAAATGTCGCTCATGAAGTCTGCTCACACAATCAGAGCAAATGCTTTCTGATGGAAATCTTTTCTGGTAGATCAGGGCAGTTATGACATCTTTAAATGACATTTGAGAAAGGTGGTGTTTCCGTTGACTTTAAAAAGGTGACATATGTATTATAAATTACCAAATGGAAAAGGTAAATTACAACTGTTTGATACCAGTAGAAGGACTTTCTTGTTGATAAATAGGGCTGTAGCATCTGATCGTTTAAATCCACCCCCCCCTCCCCATGAGCTGATTATAATCATGGATACACTCAGGCTTTTGGATGGGACCGCATCTTCTGTGAATTTCCACCAAGGTGTCATTGTGGATGGCGGATAGGATGTTCACATCTCTCTTATCCCTTTTCACGGCCAACGCGTTGTCATTCCTCGTACTCTGATTCACCCCTTTGTAGCCTTGTGGTCACCAGATTTTGTGGGAATCCCTTTTTGTGTGTTCAGGTGGCCAAGGTTTTCTGAAGGTACATGTGGCAGAACAGGGGTAGGCTTGTTTAGTAGTTATCCAGGTAGATGTGACACCCCTTTTTGAATAACTGAATAGTGGAAATGCCAGGTCCCGGACAATATTTCCACTTGTGCCGATGTAGATTGGGCACTCATGGAACTGGAGCTGAGTGTCTTTGCCTTCCTACATGTGAAAGGCATGAACATATCAGAGCATCTTATTCTTTTGGGAGGAAAAATGAGGAAGGGTTGTAACAGCGCAAACACTGCAAAGTACTGGGGAATGGTAGTATGGGGTGATGGTGGTATTAGTGGCTACTGTATGAAGAGCGTAGGATTCCGTGTGGCACTGAGGGCAAGGCTTCCAAATAAGCTGTAGCAACTTCTGTAGATGAGAAAAGGAGAGAAGCGCCTCTAAGTGCAATAAGTCTTTTAATTCAAGTCTAAATGTAGAAACACTCACATGTGTGAAGTAATCATAAGCATAAAAACCGTGGTTAACAATAGTTAACGGTGGGGTGGTAACCCGGGTGAAGAGCCGTCATCTCTCTGCGATGTGGGGAGGTCAGCTCTCGGCTGGAACAGCGTGGTGGCTGGAGGGGGAACAGCGGTGAGGCCAGCCTTCATGCACGTCCTCCCTCAGAGCCGGATGGAACGCACGCTGGAACTTAGCTGCGGCGTGGCCGTGATGACGTCAGATCCCAGGGTGCACTGCGATGCGTTTCGGAGCATGTACTGGCCGTGGAAGGCGAAAGTGCACTCCTTTTTCAAGCAGGGGGAGGTGGATGAACAGGGGTGAATATATAGGGAACGTGAGTCTAATTGATCAATTAACCAATTAACCAGTGATTGACCATTGCTGTCAGGTGAATAGTGTAAAGTCATGGATGTTAACTGGGGGGTAAAAGGAAACTAAATGGAAAAAAGAGAGGATGTAATAAATAAGAAAACGGAAGACGAAAGAAAAGAAAAAAAAAAAGAAAAAAAAAAATTATGTTCTGGGAGATTAGTGGGGTAAAATGTTCACCTTGCAGCACTGGCACATCAATTGTGTAACAGTAGTGAGCAGATATTTAGTGGTAATACAGCATGATTGCAAGATGATACAGCATGATTGCAAGATGATAAACATATTGGTAATAATACATGCAGATGACATTATAAAAAGTAAATTACATTGTAAAAAATTGTAAAAAATAGAATAAAATATAAATAATGAACAAAAGGTTATACATAATAAACTAAAAATTGGATTAAAAAAATAAACTAAAAATTGGATTAATTTGATTAAAAAATTTGATTAAAAAAAAATAATAATAATAATTTTATAAAGAAAGGGGGGGGGGGAGTATCATTGTGAGTGTTGAGTGGCTGTGAATGGGAGATTGTAGTGTTTATAGTATAGTGTTAATGTCTAATTCCTCGTTGAGTCCGCCTGGGGACAATGTATCTAATGTAAATATCCAATAAGTTTCTTGTGAACAGAGTTTTTTGAAACGATCAGACTCAGAGAGATTGTTGTGTATGGATTCTAAGACCCATACTTGTAGGCCATCAGTGGATTTTTGGTGATATTCAAGGAAGTGGCGGGGGACGCTATGTTTGTCTTTACCATCTTCAATAAGACGTCTGTGCTCGCCAAACCTGGCGCGGAGGGGTCTGATGGTTCGTCCCACATATAGGAGGCCACAAGGGCAGGATATACAATAGATCACATGATCAGTGGAGCAGTTGTAAAATTCTTTGAATGAATAGGTTTTTCCTTTTGTGGTGAAGTTTTTTTGTCCGTGTTTAACGAATTGGCAAGTTTTGCATAGCGCTTTGTTGCATCTATACATGCCGACAATGGGTATGAGGCAGATTGTGTTGAGTGTGTTGGTGGGTGGGTTGTATTTGCTGGGGGCAATCTTGTTTTTAAGGTTGATGGCTTTGCGGTAGGTGTATTTTGTTTTTTTATCTAAGATGTCTATTAAATGTGGATCCTGTAGTAGTATCGGCCAATGTCTATTGATGATAGACTCCATTTTGTGAAAGTTGTTGTGGAATTTGGTTATAAATCTGACCTGGTTGGGAGGCTGTGTGTTATTGTGTGTTTGGGGTCTACCCTTGTGGTAGAAGGAGTGGGCCTCATCTACTAGCTTGTGTGGATAACCTTTGTCTAGGAATTTCTTTATTAGAATGTCACTCTGGAGATTGTAATCTGAATCTGTGGTGCAGTTTTGTCTGAGACGACAGAATTGTCCTTTAGGTATATTTTGGATCCATTTGGGGTGGTGGCAGCTGTTGAAGTGGAGGTATGAGTTGCCAGATACGGGTTTGAAGTGGTTTTTTGTTAATATTTGGAGATTGTCATGGTATAATTCGAGATCTAGGAATACAAGAGTATGTTTGTGGTGAGTGGAGGTGAAGGACAGTCCAAAAGGATTTGAATTGCAATGGGTTACGAACTGGTCTACGTGTGATATTGGTCCATCCCAGATGACGATAATGTCATCTATGTAACGGCCGTAAAAGATGATGTGGGCGGCAAAGGGGTTGTTGTGCCATATGTGTTTGTCCTCCCAGAAACTCATAGTCAAGTTGGCATATGAGGGTGCAAAGTTGGCTACCATGGCTGTACCTTGAGTTTGTAAGTAGAAATCGTGGTTGAATGTTAAGTAATTGTGTTTGAGGCAAAATGAGGTGGCGTCTACTATAAAGGAAGATTGTTTGGGGTTGAGTGATGGATCCAAGGATAGATAATGCTGGATGGCGGTGATGCCTACATCATGGGGTATCGAGGTGTATAGGGAGCAGACATCTAACGAGACCCAACAATAGTCGGGTTCCCAGGAGTATGTTTGGAGTAATTCTAGCAAGTGTCCGCTGTCCCGGATATATGAGTGTTGAGCCTGTGCAAGGGGTTGTAGGAAGTGGTCGATATATTGGGAGAAACCGCTGGTAATGCTCCCTGTGGCCGCTACGATTGGTCTTCCTGGTGGATTATTTGGATTTTTGTGTACTTTGGGGAGAAAGTAAAAATACGGGGTGTTGTAGAAGTCTTTAGATAGAAAAGAGGCTTCCTGCTTGGTGATGACACCATCAAGTAAGGCTGTGTTCATTAGTAGTAGTGCGTCCTGTTTGAATTCGGGTAGTGGGTCTTTAGTTAATTTGGTATACGTGGATGTGTCTGAGAGGAGTCTGAGGGCTTCGTCTATGTAGTCAGTGGTATTAAGAAGTACAATGCCGCCGCCTTTATCGGCGGGCTTGATAATAATGTCCTTATTGTTTGATAAAGTGGTAATGGATTTTTTTACAGTGTTTGGTAGATTAGAGGCGGAATGGTGCTGGTTGGGATTGCACAATTTGATGAATTCCGAGTAGACTACTCTATAAAAACTTTCCAGGTAGGGGCCCTTAGAATGTGTGGGATTGAATACTGATTTGGGTCTGAGCGTAGTGTGGGCCACAGGTGGGGGGTATAAAAGTTGTGAAGTGAGTGTAAAATCTAAAGGTGGGCCGTCATCAGGGTGAGACTCAGCAAATAATTGTTCTAATATGTCTAAGGCGTCTGAGTCAGATGGGGTTGAGGGGTTGATATTGTCTGTGTCAGGTGAAATGGCTGTAGGCTGAGTTTTTTTGGATTGAATGTGAAAGAATCTTTTTAAGGTGAGATTGCGTATAAATTTATTCAGGTCTTTGAATAGTGTGAATAAGTTGGGTGGGGAAGTTGGGGAAAAGTTTAGACCGTGATTGAGCAGAGAGATTTCAGTTTGTGATAGTTGATGGTTGGATAAGTTGAAGATTTTTACAGTTTGCGGTGTTTGTGTTTGGTGTGTGTTGCGGTGTTTATTTCGTCCCCCCCTACAGCCTCTGTGTGTTTTCTTTTTCCGTGGGGGGGATTTTGACCTAAAAAAGACAGTGAGGTGTTGGTGGGGGAGTGGTGAGCAGAAATGAGAGTGGGGTTAAGATGATTGTTCGAAATCGGAAGGCCAAGGGTGATGACAGTATGGGCATCGGTGGATGGGGATATGGGTTGAGGGGTGTTTGTGTGGGTGATGGGAATCTGAGTGCCATTTGGTGTGGTGTCACCAGTTATGGGTATAGGGGTGGTGATGGTCTGAGGTATATTTATAGGGTTTTTTTTGTTGTTGGTTTGTGGAAGTGTTATTGGGAGGTGTTTTAGTGTTGGGGCGAGACTTGGGTGTGTCTTTATTATGCAAGCTTTTGTGGTTGAAGTGATTGGTGTGTTGTGTGGGATATGATTTGGTGAATCGTGTTTGAATGAGAGGGGGGATGGGTTGTCGTAGTGTGGTATGTTGTTGTGGTGTTCTAGATGTGCGGGGGAGGACTAAATCCATGAGGGCGGGGATGCTGTGATTTTTCCAAGTGAAAACTCTATTGTGGTTATAGTCATCTAGATCTCTTTTAAATTTGGCAATTTTGTTTGATACTATGAGGTTCTCTTGATGTTTGGTGTTCTTTTTTAGAGTTTTTAGCCACTGTGTGGGTAATTTGTTTCCGCTGTCTAGGAATTATTGTAACATGATTTGGATGTGATGTGTATGCTGTTGGAATTTGTTCTCTCTTTGGGAGATGATGACTTCTATCCACTTGGTGGTACAAAATTCAGAGAGATTTTGCCAATTTTTGTGGTTTGTAGGATCCAAGAAGGGGCAGGCCTTTAAGATTCTCAGGCCTCTAGGGGTAATCTTGTATGTAAGATATTGATTGAGGAAGAATTTGTCCCACCATTGGTGGTTGGCGATGGAAATGAGTCTTTCTAATTTTTTAAATTTGCCCCCAAAGAGATAACGTGTCTTCCTTGGTAATATGACAAGATCAGAAAATAAATCAGATGGAAAGAGGGTAAAGAAATTGTCTAGGATATCGTATCTGATTGCCTCAATATCATGGAGTAGCTCCATGATGAAGGTGAATGGATGGATAAGTATTCAGTGGTGTATGAGAGAGGGGAAGGAAAAAAAAAAAAAAAAATTCGATAAAAAATTCGATAAAAAAAAAGCTTCGATTTAAAAAAAATATATATATATAATAATTGAAAAATGATTGAATTGTGTCAAAAATAGATTGTATCAAAATTGTTTGAGAGAAAAGAAAGGAGAAAAAAAAAAAAAGGGAAAGGAGAGAGTGGTTAATTGACAATTAGTTATGGAGTAGTGAATGGGTAAAATAGTGTTGGTAATACAATGAGTTAAAAAATATTAAATCATAATGATGATGGTCAAATTACAGAAAATGACCAAATAACTAAATACTACAAATAAATGTCTAGGTATACATGCATGTACACATATATGCACATTAAGCACACATATGTTTGCCAACCTATGCACAGGCATGTACATGTGGAGGACTAAGTGAGTGGATGCTGCTGGTACTGCTACATGAGCACAAAATGATTCAGAAAAAATGAGGAAGGGTTGTAACAGCGCAAACACTGCAAAGTCCTGGGAAATGGTAGTATGGGTGATGGTGGTATTAGTGGCTACTGTATGAAGAGCGTAGGATTCCGTGTGGCACTGAGGGCAAGGCTTCCAAATAAGCTGTAGCAACTTCTGTAGATGAGAAAAAGGAGAGAAGCGCCTCTAAGTGCAATAAGTCATTTAATTCAAGTCTAAATGTAGAAACACTCACATGTGTGAAGTAATCATAAGCATAAAAACCGTGGTTAACAATAGTTAACGGTGGGGTGGTAACCCGGGTGAAATATAAATAATGAACAAAAGGTTATAAATAATAAACTAAAAATTGGATTAAAAAAAAAAAAAAAAATCGATAAAAAATTCGATAAAAAATTCAATTTAAAAATTCGATTAAAAAATTCAATTAAAAAAAAAAATAAAAAAAATAATAATAATTTTATAAAGAAAGGGGGGGGGAAGTATCATTGTGAGTGTTGAGTGGCTGTGAATGGGAGATTGTAGTGTTTATAGTATAGTGTTAATGTCTAATTCCTCGTTCCTCGTTCCTAATTCCTCGTTGAGTCCGCCTGGGGACAATGTATCTTTTTTTTTTTTTTTTTTTTAATCCAATTTTTAGTTTATTATTTATAACCTTTTGTTCATTATTTATATTTTATTCTATTTTTTACAATTTTTTACAATGTAATTTACTTTTTATAATGTCATCTGCATGTATTATTACCAATATGTTTATCATCTTGCAATCATGCTGTATTACCACTAAATATCTGCTCACTACTGTTACATAATTGATGTGCCAGTGCTGCAAGGTGAACATTTTACCCCACTAATCTCCCAGAACATAATTTTTTTTTTTTTTTTTTTCCTTTTCTTTCGTCTTCCGTTTTCTTATTTATTACATCCTCTCTTTTTTCCATTTGGTTTCCTTTTACCCCCCAGTTAACATCCATGACTTTACACTATTCCCCTGACAGCCATGGTCAATCACTGGTTAATTGGTTAATTGATCAATTAGACTCACGTTCCCTATATATTCACCCCTGTTCATCCACCTCCCCCTGCTTGAAAAAGGAGTGCACTTTCGCCTTCCACGGCCAGTCGCAGTGCACCCTGGGATCTGATGTCATCACAGCCACGCCGCCGCTACGTTCCAGCGTGCGTTCCATCCGGCTCTGAGGAAGGACGTGCATGAAGGCTGGCCTCACCGCTGTTCCCCCTCCAGCCACCACGCTGTTCCAGCCGAGAGCTGACCTCCCCACATCGCAGAGAGATGACGGCTCTTCACCCGGGTTACCACCCCACCGTTAACTATTGTTAAGCACGGTTTTTATGCTTATGATTACTTCACACATGTGAGTGTTTCTACATTTAGACTTGAATTAAAAGACTTATTGCACTTAGAGGCGCTTCTCTCCTTTTTCTATTCTTTTGGGAGGGACTGTTTCCTCCTGAGATTCGGTCACAGATCCACTACTTTCAAAAGGCTCATATTCCGAACTTAAATCAGATGGTGAGAGCTCCCCACTGCTCTTATCTGTGATACTGAGGATTTATAATGCCTCCTCACTAGTATAAAATATTTTGGACATGGCAGCTCTGGTGATAGCTGGATAGGTACACTGCTAATTGTAGCTGTATGATGGGTAAACTGCTGATGGGGGCTGTGATGGGTACACTGCTGATGGGTGGCAGTGATAGAGGCCCTGTAATGGGTACACTGATTAGGCTGCTCTGATGGCTGAGGTAACAGATACACTGATTAGGCTGCACTGATGGCTTCAGTGAGAGATAAACTAATAGGCTGCACTGATGGTAGAGGTAACAGGTGCACTGATAGGCTTCACTGAAGGGTGCAGTGACAGAAACACTCATAGGCTACACTGAAGGCTGCAGTGAAAGGTACACTGATAGGCTGCACTGATGGATGTGCTGACAGGTACACTGATAAGCTGCACTGATGAATGCACTGACAGGTACACTGATAGGCTGCACTGATGGATGCACTGACAGATACAATGATGGGTGTTGTGACAGGTACACTGATAGACAGCACTGACAGGTACACTGATGGCTGCTGTGATGGACTTTACAGTGATCAGGGCAAAGTATATAAGGGGTTAAATCTGTGTTTGAGGTGAAGCCAATAACAGTGAGTTGCCGATCTTTGTTTACAGTTGTGATTGACTGTGATTGGAGACAGCGATCACATGGGTAAAGAGCCACTGTCATTGGCTCTTTACCCTGATAGGTGATGCGCTATGTCTGAGGGACATAGCTCACTACTGATCATTGTGCACCCCCGTGGGGGTGTGCATGTACGGCGAGTCCGAGAGGATGTCATATTACGTCCACCCGGAACGGGTAAAGTCCAGCCCAGCCTATAGCAGATTTACTGGTTAAATAAACTTACTTTTAACCTTTTACTAATAAGTTTTAAGTAGATGTTATGAATTGCTTCTTTCACACTTTAATTTCGTAGTGTCTAAATGAATGGATTAATTAAAGGCACTATAACTGCATTTAATATAGAGACATTCTTATTAAAATAATACCTCTGAAACTGAGATGGGTGAAAATAAGTAAATATGCAGCTGCCATATACAAGGGACACAACCATAGCATGTGAAGAGCATGTTGTAAAAACTCGCTGCTTTCCATCAGTAGTTTTCATTTTCACCACAGTGATGATGATATTTCCATAAGATGTAACTGTAACTAGCAAAGAGACAATTATAATAGATGATGATACTAATATACAGTTTTCAATCAATGTTGTGCTTGTACAGGTGTTTTTTAAGAGGGGATAAACATCACAGAAAAAATGGTCAATATTAGCAAGGCAGAAAGGGAGTTTCATTATTAAATATGCTGGAATACATGTTGCGAAAAATGAACCATACCATACTGCAGCTGATATGTGTATGCAAACTTGTCTTTTCATAATAGCGTTGTAGTGAAGGGGAAAACTTATGGCCACGTATCGATCAAATGACATCACAGCTAAGAGTAGAAATTCAGCAGTTCCAGAAAGGACATGGCTATACATTTGTGCTAGACAGCTGGTTAAAGATATGAAATTATTTTCTTTCCAGATTTCCTTCAGAAAAATTGGTAACGTAGTATTGATGAAACAGATATCAATAATGGCTAAGTTAGCTAGGAACCAATACATAGGCCTTTGTATTGTGCTATTCAACATTACCAAGAAAACAACAAAGAGATTCCCTGTCATGGTTATGATATAAAATAGCAACACAAAGCAGAAGATATGAAATCTTAGTTTGGGATGTATAGAGAAACCCAACAAAGTAAACTCTGCTACAATGGTTATATTCTCCATTTTGGAATTAGCCTATGACATTGGTAAGCTAGGCATTCTATTACATTAAATTGAGATTTGACTAAGATTTTGCCATCAAAAAATCCATTAATAAATCTGTAGAAAATAAATTAGTACATTTTAAATTGTTTTATTGATATTTAAATACAGAATCAGTTTTTGATAAGAAGTAAAATGTTTTTATATTCAAATATTATTTATTGAAAGGTTTTTGAAACATACAGAAAAGATAAACAAGGTAAATGAGAATATCAAGTTCACTTAGGAAATCGTAGTACACACAAATATAGATATGGGTGAAGGGTCCCCACCAATAGGCTGGGGATATTTTAGAGTCCAGGTGTTACATGAGAGGTATGCTCAGTGTCGAGTGAACTTTCTCGAGGTAACTAGGTTTCAATTAAAGAGGAGATAGGAATTGGAAAAAGGGGGGGGAACAGGAGGGGGCGGCACAAAAGAATACTCGTTTTTCTATATATATATAAGATTGGGTCAAAATAGTAATCATTTTACAGAGCAGTTTGGATGTTTTAACCATCGAGACCATTGAGCTGTAAATTTGTGGGAAGATGAGTTGTGGGAGGCTATTCTTCTTTCCATTTCACATTGGAGATTTAGGTCTTGAAAGAGGCGAGACAGGAGGGGAGTAGTATTAGAGCGCCATAATCTGGTAATGTTGGTTTTTGCAGCTGCTAAAGTATGTAGAATAATGGTCCGTGAATTTATGGGGAATTTATCTATGCCAATATGTAGGAGGGCTAAAGCGGGGTTTGGAGTAATTGACGTATCCGTAATTGAAGATAGTATATTAAAAACTTTGTTCCAGTAAGATTTAATTGACTTACAGTTCCAAAGTATATGGAAAAGTGAACCGGTCTCTCCGCAATGTCTCCAGCAAGCTTGCGAGTGTTGTGGGTAAAATAATGATAGTTTAGTAGGGGTCATATACCATTCGTGTAGGATTTTTAAATACGTTTCCCAGTGGGAGGAACATTTCGAAGCTTTGTAAGTAATATTAAATGTTTTTTCCCATAAATTAGGGGAAAAGGATTGATGTAATTTTTTCTCCCAGTTGGTTAAGGAAGATGTGTACGTTGTAAATTGCTTTTCAATTAGAAAGGTGTAGAATGCGGAAATTCCTTTCCTTGGGTAGGTGGTTTTATGAAAGAAATGATTGACCGGTGCAGGGATTTCCAAGGCAAGTGGGATATTAGTTTTACAGAGCGCATGGGCTATGCGGATATAGGTAAATTGTTCGTTGTCCGGTAGGTGGAATATATTTTGGGTGACGTGGAAGGAATCAGAGGTGTATATGTCTTGAATATGGAGTATGCCAAGGGCCGTCCATGTTTTTAAGTTTAAATTGGGAATGAGGTGGAGAAGAGATGTTAGTGGGGTAAGAATTTGGACATTGTGGTTCCCCGATTTGTTATATTCAATAAAGTCATACTAGGCTGTTAAGGAGGCCTTGATACATGGATGTTTGTGGTGCGTTTGAGTATGAGCAGTACGGGGTAGAAACAACGTGTCTGTTAAAACATGTGGGTGGTACAAAGATGTTTCCATGATGGTCCATATTTTTTCAGGGGAAGGGTGCCACCAGAAGAAGAGCTGGTCCAGTAGGACAGCTTGGTAGTAGGATTTCACGTGTGGAAGGCCTGCTCCCCCTCTGGAGGTAGGGCGAATTAGTAGATTTGTAGTGCATCTGGGCTTTTTTAAGTTCCATAAGAATTTATTTAGAATCGCCTGGAGTTTGATGAAAAAAGAGTAGGGGACTGGGATAGGTAGTGTTCGAAAGACGTAAAGTATTTTAGGAAGTATACACATTTTTAGGGTCGCTATTATACCTAATGTCGATAGGGTAGAAGTGCGAAGGCTTTTGAGATCTTGTGGGATAGATTCGAGAAGCGGTCTGTAATTAACTGTGTAGAGTTGGCTAGTGTTAGCAGTGAGTTTAATTCCCAAATATGGGATGCTGTAGTTTTCCCAAGTAATGGGGAACTGTTTAGAAAGTAATTCTTGGGTTATAGGTGGTGTGAATAGGTTTAAAATTGATGATTTGGGTTCATTAAGTTTATAGTATGAAACCGCTGAATAATCACTAATATGTGTACGTATCGTCTGAAGAGATTTATATGGATTCGTGACTATCAGTATGATGTCATCTGCGAAGAGACTAATTTTGTGTTCAGTAGATTGGTATTCGACTCCTGTGAACTTTGGGTCGTTTCTGAGCTTGGTCGCTAATGGTTCTATTAGTAAGGCAAAGATTAGGGGGGATAAGGGGCACCCTTGTCTGGTTCCATTGGATATGAAGAAGGGTTGTGAGAGTGTGCCGTTAGTTAAGACTCTGGCAGATGGGTTGGAGTAAAGGGCGAGAATCGCCGATAGTATCCAACCAGTAAAGCCAAATTTTTGTAGTGTAAGTGTCATGAATTGCCAGTGAATCCTATCGAAAGCCTTTTCCGCATCTAGTGACAAAAGGAGAGAGGGACGTCTATCAGTTTCTAGATGATTCAGAAGAGATATTATTCGTCTGGTAGCATCAGGGGCCTGTCTACCGGGTATAAAACCAACTTGATCTGGGTGTATCAGTTTAGGCAGATAAGGGAGCAGTCTTTGGGCAATTAATTTGGTGTATATTTTAATGTCTGTGTTGATTAACGAGATCGGCCTGTAATTTTGAGTGAGTTGTGGGTCTTTACCCGGTTTCGGGATAGTGGTGATTATTGACTGCAACATGTCAGAAGGGAATTTACCGTTAGATGCAGCGTGATTATAAAGGGCAGATAGATGCGGCGTAAGGTCGGGTGCAAATGTTTTGTAGAATTCATTAGTGAATCCATAATTTCCTGGCGATTTGTGTAAGGGTAAAGTTGAGATAATTTTTTCAATTTCTGCAAATGAGAATAGATAGAGATTCAAGTTGAGAGGGGGTGATATGGGCGAGATTGGAGTTATGTAGGAAACTTTCAATGGTGGAAGTCGTGGGTTGAGTGGTATTAGGGTCGTCTTTTATATTATATAGCTTTTGATAGTATGTTGCAAAAGCATTGGCTATATCTTGTGGGTGAGCGCGTGGTCGGGTGTTGTAGCGTAGAAATTTTGGTCTTGAGTCGTTTTTGTTTAATGGTCTTAGCGAGAAGAGAACTTGCTTTATTTCCTAATGCATAAAATTTAGTCTTCGTTTTTTGGAGATTGGTATCGTATGAGTAGAGTAAAAGGTTGCGCAGTTTGTTTCTTTCTTGGTTTAGGGTCGCGGAAGTGGAGGAGTTGGGGTTAATTTTGTTGAGTTCTTCATTAAATTTAATAGAAGTTAAGAGTTGGTCAATTTGTTGGGAGCGCTGTTTTTTTATACGCGAGTTTAATTGTATGAGGATACCTCTCATGTAGGCCTTATATGTTTGCCAGAGTGTGGTGATTGAGATATCCGGAGTGGTGTTGGTATCAAAAAATAGATTGTGAGCTGCTGAAATATGTTTCTGGTTATCCGGGAATTATAGGAGTGACGAATTAAGTCTCCAGATCGGCGGAAGTGCCGAGCGTCTATCATCATCTAAGGATAAGCTGATTGGAGCATGATCTGACCAAGAAATGATGCCAATGTTCGATGAGGTCGCTTGTTGTAGTGTCCATTTATCGGTGATAAACATATCTATCCTTGAGTAGGAAAGGTGTGCAGGGGAGTAGTAAGTGTAGTCTCTCTCGGAGCCATGGTGACATCTCCAAATGTCATATAAGTCGTGGTCGTGTAGAAATTGATTGAAGGAGTATTTAGTAGGATGTTTCTTAGAAGAAGAATCAACAAGTGGGTTGCTCATAACGTTGAGATCTCCGCCAATTATGAGTCTGCCTTGTTTCTGGGAAGAGATAGTTTTGTAAAGTTTCCGATAAAATTGTAATTGGTTGATGTTCGGGCCATAGACATTTACCAATGTGTGAGGTATGTCATTAATCTGACAGATAAGGATGTGAAAACGTCCAAGTGGGTCAACTATTTGTGAAATAATGCGGAAAGGGAGGGAATCGCTAATGGCTGTGATGACTCCATTTTTCTTCTTGGGGTTGGTTGACATAAATACTTGTGAGAAGTGGTGAAGGTGTAGCTTGGGTACTTTTTCAGTAGCGAAATGGGTTTCCTGTATGAAGAAAATGTCAGCTTGAGATTTCCGGGTTTCTTTAAGGAGTAGTGATCTCTTAAAAGGGGAGTTTAGGCCTCTGACGTTGAGAGATGTTATATTAATCATTTGTAAGCATTTATGCGTTGAAAGTATAGCGTCAGGATGTTGTTTAAGAGGATCAAGATTCGGTAATTTCCCAGGAATGAGAGTTTGTAGTATACTTGCGATACCAGTATGGCTCGAATAGCGGCTATGGAATTGTGGTTCCTTGTAGATTCTAAGAATGCGAGTGTAGAAGTAAGGAGGAGTAGTCGATGGTGCCGTAGAAAAGGGGAGGTGGAGACAAACAAGGTAATAAAAATAGTTCTGCAGAAAAAGCAGGTAGGCCAAGTAGCCAACATCGCTACTTTAGAATTGGGGGGTAGAAATGGGCTTTGACCACGGAAAGGGTCATGCCAAACAAAAATAAGTAGAACAGTCATTTTCAAATGAGGGCCGATCGCCAGACATTTGGACATTAATCATAGGCCCCTTGGGGGGTAGGACAGGTGTCTGCATCTGGAATGTGTCATGTGATCGCTCAGGTTGCTTCCATGTGTTGGACAGAATTAGGAATATTATCCTGTGTATCCGTAGGAAGAATGTTCCATGTTTTAAGCAGATTGATGCCTGCTTCCAGGTTCTGGACTGTGAATATTCTGCCTTGTCGCCGCACTATCAGTTTGGTTGGGAAACCCCATTGGTATGGTATACCATGATTTCTTAGGGTCTTGGTGATGGGAATCATTTTTTTCCTATTGAGGAGCGTGGCTTTGGACAGGTCCGCATATAAGCGGAGATTTGCGTGAGACGGTGGGAGAGGAGGCATGCTTCTGACCGCTTGCATTATTCTTTCTTTAACATGGTAGAAGTGTACTCTGATTAGTACATCTCTGGGGATTGAAGCTGATAAAAACGCTGGCTTGGGCAACCTGTGGGCTCGGTCAATCGCGAGCTCTATGTCCGGGAGTGTTGGGAGGAGTAGTTTGATGTATTGTTGTATGTATGGAAGTAGATTCTCGCTCGTTACTGATTCAGGGATCCCTCTAATTTTAATGTTGTTGCGTCGCGAGCGATCTTCCAAGTCAGCTAATTTTAAGTTAATTTGTTCGATGTCAGACGAGTGATCCACATGTGCGTCAATCAAATCGTTGTGGGCCGTTATTATGTCACCCAAGCTGTTTTCAATGTGGCCTATTCTGCGTTCTTGGTGCTGTACTGTTAGAAATTTGGTTTATAGATGCAAATATGTCGTTTTGGAGGGATTGGCGCAAGGACGTCAGCATGTTCCTCATTGTCACCTCTGTGAGCGGTTGGTCGGTGGCAGGGAATGCCCCTATGTCAGGGAGGTCTATATTAGGGGATGGAGGCAGGCAATTTATGGCTTGACAGGGAGGGTCCTGGTCCTGGTCCAGACGAGGTCTGGATTTGGCAGGGCTGCTAGTTGTAGGGGACAAGGGGGGTGACAACTCACCAGTTCCCCTGGATATAGCGATGCCTGGAGCCTCGGGTCTCTGTGCTGGGCTCTGCATTCCTCCTCCTCCTCGTGTCTGCTGTCTCCTCTCCTATTGCTGCTGCGGCCGCCATCTTGGATTCCCAGGGCAGGGAAGAAATTAGTAAGTTTCCCGGGGTTATCCAGGGCTCTCCTCCTGCGGGACATGGCTGCTGATGTGCGGGCAGGTGTCCGGAAGATCATGGGGTGATTTATTACCCCCGGAGCCGGTGAGTGCCGGTTTACTGCTGGCGGGTGGACGGAGCGGGTCTCAATACGCTTCCATCGCGTAGCCGGCCGCGCATGCGCCACAGTAAAATGTTTTTAGAACAGAGTTTGTCTGTAGTTTAATATTGTTACCATAATGATGAATACAACCTTTTATCATTGTCAAGTAGCCTTAAATAAAAAATTCAAGACAAGTGCAAGGCCAATATTTCATACTCCTGTTCTTTCCATTTTTTAGATCAGAATATAAAAAGTTCCCATCTGTTTATAAACACTTACTTTCAGCAGTATCCCATAATATTGTAAAGTCATTTATTTATTTGTATTTGTACTATTGACAGTTGTGCAAATACACAAACTCTAACAGGTCAGCTTGGAGTCAGCGTAATGGTTTGATTAGGCTAGTACTTCTATTGACAAGTAGGGGTGGGGGGCATTAAATTGTATCTAAATTCAAAACTTTTCTTTTAGTTTTGGAGAGCATAGTGAGTGGTTAATACTCAATGTAGTTAGTTTTTATTGCTGTCTGTGTCCCTATTAGGGAGTGACACAATCACTTTATTTGTCCTTGTGACCAGCCATACCAGGAAAGAATATAAAGATGACATCAAAATTTTAATTTGCTACCAGAACAGGAATAGAGGATAAATATTTCAATGGGGTCACTGGTCCCAGTGCCAGCTGTCTAATAGGGGTCTTTTTAGAGAGTTCCTCTCACTTCCTGTTGTCTTCACAGGATGATATGTGAATCTTTCCAATGTGATGCAGATGGAAAATAACTGATGGGGTTTACTTTTCCCCATTCCCTACCCTACCCAAAATTAAAAAACTTTTGGATTTAGTTCTCTAACCATATAATTGTATGAAGTCATTTTTTTTTACTGTTGGTAAGCAGTAAATGTATTGTAAAATGAGCTGTCTTTCCAGCAGGATGGTTCCAGTATAGTTTGAAAAAGTTTCAAATACAGAAAAATATCTTAGAAACGATATGGCATCTTGGTAATAGCAATGATGTATAGCAGTGTAAGACACTGCTTTTGATCTGACACAGCAATGTGCACCCATCTCCAGAACAGCAGCAAATACATTATCACGTGGCTGCATCATATTCTGGGATGGTGATTTTAAATAGTATATTGAGGCAACTTCAGTGACTTTTATTTCATTTTAATCTTTAAAAAATGTTTTTACATGGGATCCAGGAGTCAAGATTTAAAGAAAAATTTTACTGTGTAAGAAAAAGATAATGGTTATCAATGCTGTCCTATTAAAATACTGTATATGTAAACCCAATGACTAAAACCTAATTTAAGCTTTAGTATGTTAATTATATTTCAAAAGGAATTTTCAGTATTTTTAAATCTTCAGATCTTATTAAATAGTAATACCTTGTTATTCTGCTGTGAAGGTTTTTGCTCAGGCACTTCAAAATGTGGAAACAAAGAGTGTCAACAGAAACCAGGTAACAGGGGTGCCACATTCTAACAATATAAGTAGAAAAGAATAAACAGTCAGAGTAAAGTTAGTAAATATAAACTGCTAAATACCAGTCTTATGACTTCTATCGGTGTCCAGCAGAGCACTGGTTAAAGCTGGTAGGAGGAGTTTTCATTCTGCTCAATGAGGCTGCAGGTACCCCTGACCTTCTGTCTGGACAGTGCTGATTGGCCCTGTGCTGATCAGACACACTCTCCCTCTCTAACAATACACAAAAAACTGCAGATTGACTCTGTTTTATCAGGAGATAAGAGGGGGACAGTTGAAGAAGGGGAGGATTAGAGAAGTCAAGATCAAATAGTGTGTTTACACAATGCAGAGGATTAACCCCTTAAGTTCCACAGTGAGTACAGCAAGCATGCATATACAGACTGATTTTACTGTTGAGGGTTTAGTAACAGTTTACAGTGTACAGTGGTAGTACACTCTATCAGTTTTTTTTGTTCAATCCAGCAGACTGAATGACAATAAAAACTGAAGAGGTTGGGAACTGAGCTATTGTGTTCTGACAGGGGGATTGCCCCCCCCGCCAGAAGACACCGGTCACCGGTGCTGATTGGATGCCAATCGGCAGACCTTTTTTGGTCATTCCCCTTTGTTTTGGTCAATGATCCAAATAGAATTAAAACCACTGGCTCAGTTTGACAACCAGGCACCTGGCATTTTTGTCAAGAGAGGTCAGTAATCAAAATCTACAAGTACAATTTACACAAGCCTTACACAAGATTGAGGATCTTTATTTTCAGCTGTGGGACTGCAATTTTCAAATCTCATTGGACTCAGAGCAAAATAACTGCACTTTTTTTTTTAAATAAGGGTCCTTATCCAGGTGTTTTGGTTTTGTTGACTATTTATCTCGGTTATGTAATTCCCTCAATTTTTACCACAAAGTTACAAACTATATGGTTTGTAAAATATTTTCACTGAATGATATTAACTACAACTCTTACGTGTTAGTCAACTTACCTTCTGACGCAATTTATAGTAAAAGCTTTACAATGTCTGCGCAGTTTTGCACAGAAATATCCATGGTCTGTTTAAATATACAGTATTTTCTTTTGTTTTAGTGGTGAAATCGAGAGGTTGAATTTTCTTACAAGAGAAAACTGAGGTTAAAATTATAAGTATATAACCAGTATTTAATAAAATGTTATTGTATACTTTCGTGTCCACAGGGAACACATTTTATAATATTATTACCATGTAATAGACATCATTGTGCAAAAGAAATGAAAATAAAATCCCAAATATATGCATTTTATAGCTTTTGTATTTATCCAGAGAATGTTCCTCTGTTGATAGAGATTACAACCTAAAATAACACAGGTTTTTAAAAATGATCTGAATAAAAAGACACAAGGGAATCTATCTACATTTGTGATGTACATTGCAGACCACTTGGGATACTCATTAAGAGTACAATTGTATTCTTAATGATATCTTCAGTCTATATTGAACATATTACATTGGTAATGGGATGTCATATGTAAGGGCCTTTGGCTGTAGTAGTTAAGCTTGTTTAATGCCTATATGGGCAGTTTTTATGTTTGTTCCTAATTATAAACAGAAACAATTGAGTACTGTCCGTGATACTTTTTTTATTTGCACTAACATACAATTTTGAGGACAAGCTTTCGGGGTATGTCCCCTTCCTCAAAGTCCAAGCAGTACTATACAAATCACAAAGTTTCAGCAGAATGTTAGAAGAGATGAAGAAAAAAAAAAAAGTGAGGCTAGAGATAAGATACAGCCAAAGCGAGGGGGGGGGGGATACTACACTCACAAAGATTGAGTCAAGCTTCAGCTAATAGTCATAAAACTGTTGGATAATGATTGAGGAATCCCATGTCCAAATTAAGGCCGTTATCTCTTGTGTCAAATAGAATTATCATTCTTAGTTCAAAAGTTTTTCTTTCCTGAATGGATTTGAAATTTCCTTTAAGAACCAAAACATTGAGGTCTTCCATAATGTGGTCCGGTTGTGCGAAATGGTGACCCACAGGTGTGCAGAGGTCACCTTCTTTATGTTCCTTGATGGTATGTCTGTGCAGATTCATCCTTGTTTGCAACGTCTGTCCTATTTCACCATTATAAGATCCTTTGCTACACATTTCTGTTGTAAATGCACTCATATAATCAATATTGATTGTAAACCCTTCTGTTTGGGTATTTTATGAGAATTTTGTGAATAAACTTTGGTATTTTATATAATTGGATTTTTTTTATTGATTACCGATAGGTCACCCTAGATTATCCACTTCCAATCATTTCTATTTTGAATGTAACAATAGCTGTATTTTTAGTGCTCAGTACAACTTTCAGTTATAAATGAAAGAGATAAGTCCCCAAGGTGGCATGCACCTCATTGAACTTAACACATAGTAGCAAGTGCATATGTCTGAATTCCTAGAGTTCATCTTTAGTGTCAGTAACCTTAGTAATGCATGGTAATGTTTTACAAACCTATGTATACCTTATCTTTCTTTACATATACAGCACAGGTTTGTTTTTGGCTTAGTATTGTAGAAAAGCAATTCCTCTCATAGTTTAAGCCAATGAGAATATTTGGACTAGTTAAAAATCATATGCTTCTTGGTTTATTCTGTGAGGGCGCATTCCCACCCTTTGATTATTTTTTTCTGTGCCCAGCAGCAATATTGACTGCATCTAACAATATGTGTATAAAATGAAATCTGATAATATTAAATGACAAGTTCACCTTTTCGACCAAAAATAATAAATGGACATTTAGGTTCCTTCTTTAGGAATGGCTTATTTACTGTCCTAAAATAAGCAACTAACATATTTTTGATGGAACAGGTTTATGAATAATATGAAACAAGGTGATACATTGGAAATGGTGAAAACGTGGTCCTAGAAGAAACATTTCTGTACCACCTAGGGGGTCAGTTTTAGTCAGTAGAAGATGCTCCACTTATCAATTTGTTGACCATTGTAAATCAATCTTGCCATGTTTGATGATATTTAAGCTGCATGTGATTACTTTTTGTTTAAGAATTTTGCTGTAATGCAATCACCAAGTCAAATGGTTGGCAGCTGTATGCAATAATGTTGATCTGGTTAGGTGTTGTAGGGCATAAAGCAGTTGACAGCTTATTCCTTTTGTTGATTGTCCCATGTACTGTTTTCCTCTCACATGCTTCCTAGTTTTCTCAAGGATTTCATACTCTTCAGTTACCCTTTTCAAATCCTGCACACTCCAGATTCTCTTTTTGTCTAGATACACCTATGCATCTAAAAATCACCCCAGAATGGTATATTTTACTGCAATGTCAGCAGTTAACACTAGAGATGAGCGAATCGAACATGGCGAAGTGGAATTCGTTTCGAAGATTAGGAAAAATTCGATTTGTGCCGAATCCGAAAATTAGCAAACTTCGGATGCACGAATCGAATTTTCCCAAAAATGGTGGCGACATGTGTGGCGACGGAGCGGGGATCTCTGGGAAGGCGCGCAGACAAGGCGCGCTGACCCATAATGCATTCATTCATGACATGTGATCGCATTAGCCAATCAGCAGCCAGCCAGCCAGCACTGTGTAATGGTGGAGCTATAAATCGCGGCCATCTTAGAATTCTCCATTAGCCTCCGGTCATTCAAGAGAGACAGACCTGTCTGTATTAGGGACAGAGTTAGGGCCACAGAGACTTTAGGGCCACAGAATCGTTACTCAGGGACACAGAATTGTTACTCAGGGACACAGAATCGTTACTCAGGGACAGACACAGAATTGTTACTCAGGGACACAGAATTGTTACTCAGGGACACAGAATCGTTACTCAGGGACACAGAATTGTTACTCAGGGACACAGAATCGTTACTCAGGGACACAGAATCGTTACTCAGGGACACAGAATTGTTACTCAGGGACACAGAATCGTTACTGAGGGACACAGAATCGTTACTCAGGGACACAGAATTGTTACTCAGGGACACAGAATTGTTACTGAGGGACACAGAATCGTTACTGAGGGACACAGAATTGTTACTCAGGGACACAGAATCGTTACTCAGGGACACAGAATCGTTACTCAGGGACACAGAATCGTTACTCAGGGACACAGAATTGTTACTCAGGGACACAGAATTGTTACTCAGGGACACAGAATCGTTACTGAGGGACACAGAATCGTTACTCAGGGACACAGAATCGTTACTCAGGGACACAGAATCGTTACTCAGGGACACAGAATCGTTACTGAGGGACACAGAATCGTTACTGAGGGACACAGAATCGTTACTCAGGGACACAGAATCGTTACTCAGGGACACAGAATTGTTACTCAGGGACAGACACAGAATTGTTACACAGGGACACAGAATTGTTACTCAGGGACACAGAATCGTTACTCAGGGACACAGAATTGTTACTCAGGGACACAGAATCGTTACTCAGGGACACAGAATTGTTACTCAGGGACACAGAATTGTTACTCAGGGACACAGAATCGTTACTGAGGGACACAGAATCGTTACTCAGGGACACAGAATTGTTACTCAGGGACACAGAATCGTTACTGAGGGACACAGAATCGTTACTCAGGGACACAGAATTGTTACTCAGGGACACAGAATTGTTACTGAGGGACACACAATCGTTACTGAGGGACACAGAATCGTTACTCAGGGACACAGAATTGTTACTCAGGGACACAGAATTGTTACTGAGGGACACAGAATCGTTACTCAGGGACACAGAATCGTTACTCAGGGACACAGAATTGTTACTCAGGGACTCAGAATTGTTACTCGGGGACACAGAATTGTTACTCAGGGACACAGAATCGTTACTCAGGGACACAGAATCGTTACTCGGGGACACAGAATTGTTACTCAGGGACACAGAATCGTTACTCGGGGACACAGAATTGTTACTCAGGGACACAGAATCGTTACTTTCTGCTTCACAACCACTATTGAATTAAAGAGTATGTCAGACAACACGTAGAGGAGTGGCAGAGGAGGCAATGTTTCAGGAGCGAGCAGACGTGGCAGCAGAGGAAGGGGTCGAGGCAGCACTAGTCGCAGCCAGAGGCCAGTGCTCCCGGTGTCATCCAGCGGTCGTGTCTCCACCGACAACCCTGCCGTCATCGATTGGTTGACTCGGTCATCTTCCTCTTCCCAGGTCACCTCTGACACCTACAGCCAACGGTAGGTGGGTACGTCAGACACAACCGTTAGTTGGCATGGCTCAGGAGCAAGCCCACTGAAATCACGTGTCCTCGACCTGCCCCTGTCCTTTGGTGTTCCCTCACCAAGCGAAGTATCGCATGCTGTGGGCTCAGCCCCACTGTACAGTGAGGAAGAGCTAACAGAGGGCGGTCAGGAACGGGGGGAGACATCCGCCTCTTCAGCAGCCAGGCGAAGAAGTACTGGCGAGGAGAGTGGCTCGGTAGCCGGTCTAGAGACAGGTCTGTCTCCTGACCCACACGCAGCCGAGGGGGCTAGTAGTGAGGCGGAGACCCTAATTGATGATGATGAGGCTGATCACACTTGGCAGCCTCGTCGTCATCAGGCTATTGCTTCCGCATCATCAGGAGAAGAGGGTGCCAGCTTGGCAGCGAGCAAAACAGTCGGTGGGTTGCCCAGGAGGCAGCAGGGTCGCAGCAGTGTCAGTGGAGCCAAACGGCCACGGAGTAGAGCACCAGCTCCACGGCAGCCTACCACCACGGCCAGTAGTGGTGCCGGTGTGCACGGAGGAAGTAGCAGTCAGCCAGTGAGGAGTAGCGGGGGGCAAAGTTTCCTACTCGGCGGTGTGGCAATTTTTTGTCAAGCCGCCCGAGGAAGTAAACGTAGCCGTATGTCGACTATGTGGCCAGAAAGTCAAGCGTGGCCAGGGGGCCCATGTTGCGACTACAGCGTTGCGTCAGCATATGCAGCGTCACCATTCGGTGGCCTGGGAAAACCGTGATAAAGATACGGCGGTTCTGCCTGCCCCAGCCCGCGCTCCATCACCCGCTCCGTTACTTGCTCCGTCACCCGACGTCAATCGCCCTCTATCAGCCAGTCAAGGCTCCAACACCTCTGCTGAGGGGAGTTGTCGCTCGTTGGCATCTTCCGCTCGTTCAGATGCTCCTTCTCCTGCTACTCCTCTTCACGGATTCCGTCAGCAGTCTTTCTTGGAATCCGTTTCCAAGAGACAACAGTTTGCGAGCACGCACCCGACGGTGCAGAAGCTGAACGTCCTCCTGTCCAAGTTGCTGGTGCTGCAGTCCCTCCCTTTCCAAGTGGTGGACTCAGCACCTTTCCGAGAAATGATGGCTTGTGCCGAGCCGCGGTGGAGAGTGCCAAGCCGGCATTTCTTCACCAAAAAGGCAGTGCCAGCCCTGCATTCACATGTAGAAGAGATGGTGGGCCAGTCTTTGAGCATGTCGGTCTCTGACAAAGTGCACGGCAGCGCCGACGTGTGGAGCTGTAACTACGGTCAAGGACAGTACATGTCATTTACGGCCCACTGGGTGAACGTGGTGCCGGCACAGCCGCACCAGCAACTTGGACAGGTCACGACGCTTTTGCCTCCACGTTTGCACGTCCTTGGTCCAGCAAAGATGTCCGCCTCTACCACCTCTTCTTCCGCCGTGTCCTCAGCCGCCACCCCCGTGCCAAGTCCCATTACCCGACCGGCATATCACATGTGCTGGGCGCAACGGTGTCACGCTGTGCTGCACCTGGTATGCCTTGGCGAACGTAGTCACACAGGGGAGGAACTTCTGAGTGTAATGAACAGAGAAATCGACAGATGGCTGTCTCCGCGCAAACTGAAAATCGGAACCATGTTGACCGACAACAGAAAGAACATGGTGTCTGCTCTGCGTCAAGGAAGGTTGTGCCATGCGCCATGCATGGCTCACGTGTTCAATCTGGTTGTCAAGCGGTTCCTAAAATCCACCATCCCACTGCAAGACATCCTTAAAATGTCACGTAAACTTTGCATGCATTTCAGCCATTCCTACACCGCAAAGCACACCCTCCTTGAGCTGCAGCGGCAGAACGGAATTCCACAGCATTGCCTGATCTGCGACGTTGCAACAAGGTGGAATTCAACCCTACATATGTTAGACCGCCTTTACGAACAGCGAAAGGCCATCACCGATTTCCTGATGTTACAAGCGGATAAAGGTACTCCCCTGTGTAACTTAGATGTCAGCCATTGGCAGCTCATGCGTGACACCTGCCGCTTGCTCAGGCCCTTTGAGGAGGCCACGCTATTCGTGAGTCGGCAGGACTATGGGATGAACGACGTCATTCCTCTGTTGCACGTCCTGGAACAAATGCTGTTAACAATGGCTGGTCAGGGTGTGGTAGACGTGGCGCACAGATCTCAACGCCACATGACCCCTGTGGGGGCAGGACAGGAAGAAGAGGAGGAGGTAGAGGAGGACATTGGTGCTCAGGAATTATTGAGTGAAATGGGTGGTTTTTCCACTCAGCGGACAGGAGTGGAGGAGCAGGAGCATCTGGTAGAGGAGGAGGAGGAGGAGACAGAGGACCCAGACGCACCGTGGCAGTATGCTGTGGAGATGGAGGCAGGGAGTCCCTCGCATTCCTTGGCACAAATGGCCCATAGCATGCTCGGTTGCTTGCGTAGCGACAGCCGAATAATAACCATCAGACAGAGGGATGACTTTTGGCTGTCCACCTTGTTGGACCCTCGCTACCGTTCAAAAATGGTGGCCTTTTTCACACCTGCTGAGAGGGAGGCCTAAATAGCGTACTATAAAAACCACCTATGTAGTCAGTTGGTCTCTGCCTTTCTGCGCCAACGTCCATCCTCAGACACTGTGGGCCCTGTGCGCTCGCGTTCCGCTGCCATGGCAGCAGGGGAGGGGTGGGGTGGAAGGAGCAGTGGCAGCTCCACCAGCAGCGGCTGCCTCAGTCTGCAGTCGATGATGAGTAGCTTTCTTCACCAGCGCAGTGAGGAAACTACTAACCAGCCGCAGCAGCAGCAGCATCAGGTGGACCTGGAGCAGGACCTCAAACAACAGGCTCGGGCCTACTTGGACAGCACCCTGCCAACCGAGGTAGACAATCCCCTTGACTACTGGGCAACGAAACTTGACCTTTGGCCCCAACTAGCTGAATTTGCCCTTGAAAGGCTGTCATGCCCGGCCAGTAGCGTGGCATCGGAGCGCGTGTTTAGTGCAGCAGGAGGTATTGTAACTCCGCGGAGGACACGACTGTCCACCCAAAGTGTGGAGAGACTCACGTTTGTGAAAATGAATCAGGCGTGGATTAGTCTTGATTTCAAACCACCAGTTCCTGACACAACTGACTAAATCCGCCATGAATCATGCCCCAAACATGTTATTATTTTTAACATAGGCCTCTGTATGGCCTTCAATTTAAGCTGCTTACGCTTCGCCACTCTGCCATGGGCCCCTGTACTGCCTCCTCTTGCTGCTGCCAGGTCCAGAGTGTGTCATGGGTCCCTGTATGGCCTCCCATTGCTGCTGACTTCATCGCCAGACTCTGCCATGTGCCACTTTCAGGTCTCCTTACACTGTTGGTGGGTTCCATTTTGTGATAGGGTGCTGTATGGCCTTCCATTACTGCTGCCTCCACCGCCACCCTGCGCCATGTGCCTCTGTCGTCTGCTCACGCTGCTGATGGCTTCCGCTTTTTAACCGAGGCCTGTGTTTGGCTTCCGAATACTGTTGCATCCACCGCCACCCTGCGCCATGTGTCTCTGTCGTCTGCTCACGCTGCTGACGGCTTCCGCTTTTTAACCTAGACCTGTGTATGGCTTCAGAATAATGCTGCCTACACCGCCACCCTGCGCCATGTGCCTCTGTCGTCTGCTCACGCTGCTGCCAGGTCCATACTGATTCATGGCCCCCTGTACCGGCTCCTCATGAACGTGGTTCAGCGGGTTTGCATCACTTAATGGCAAATCGTTGACAAACGCTGGGACGTTCAGTGTTGTGCGCATTAAGCCAGACACCAAAGGGCAGCACAGACCTGTTATTACTCGCTCAAGCATGGCTGAACAAAACCAGTCTCTACCACAAATTGGACCCAGACCTGCCCAGGGTCTCGTAAGTAGATTGCACGGAGGAGTAGAGTTCGTTATTGGAATTAACTGTGAGGGACTTTTAAACCTAGGCCTGTGTATGGCCTTCAATTGAAGCTGCTTCTGCTCCGCCACTCTGCCATTGGACTCTTGATAGTCGACGACAACACAGAGCACAATGCAATGTGTGCAAGGACCACAGTGGTAATGTCTTTCAATACATGTACAGTATGTAAGGTATGAAACAAATGAAAGGTATCAAAATATATTCGGAGCTGCATGAATGCTGTTTTGAGAGTAGATAGGTGCCTCCAGCCCAAGACAGGCAGACTGCTGAACAAACCAGCAGGTGAAACAGGAGGGCTCAGGAAACTGTAAAGGTGTCAGAACATCAGATCAGGTATGAGGTGCCACCTCCAGCATAGCTTGCAGGGATGACTCATTGATGTCCAGCAAGGATGAGGCAACAGAAGCTGTGTCAAAAAAGTGAGCCGTTACTCTCATCAAGCTGGATATAGCATGGCATAAAAGAGTTGAAGACTTTGTAGCCTCTTTCTAACTGCAGATAATATAGCACGCTATTTCTGAACCTCCACCGAGTAGTCGGGGTAGAAGGACACCTTCGCCCCATTGTAGCAAATATCTTCTCGCTCTCTAGCAAGACGCAAAATGATCCCCTGATCTCTGTAGTCCAATAGTCTAGCTGGTAAAGATCATGAAGGAGAAATGCACTCTTTTAATACTTTTAATAGTAGTAATTTACCATGAGCTTCCAGGTTTTATTGCCAAAGCCTAATTGAACAAGCTGAAGTTAGAAGCGGATTGGCTACTATGCACAGCTGCATTATGAGTGTACCAGTTTTAGTAAATCTACCCTAAAGTGCAGAGTTCCACCAATGAGTGAGGATTGTTTTTGGAATAAACCAGCTTTGAATACCAAATTCTTTGTGGATTTCTCGAACACCAAAATGATGTAATTGCAAATAATCCCATCCCAGACTTCTTGAAATCCATGAGGAGTTTTGCAATCAGCATTTGATTGCTGCTATTGGAAAGGTTGAAACTAGAGATGAGCGAATCGAACCAGGCGAAGTGGAATTCGTTTCGAATTTTAGGAAAAATTCGATTCGCATCGAATCCGAATTTTAGCAAACTTCGGATGCACGAATCGAATTTTCCCCGATCAGCCGGCAAAAGTGTCACTGCAGAGAGCTCCGCTATTTCTGACAGTTCTCTGACAGTTCTGACAGTTCATTTACAGCGGTTGAAACATTGTATCTATTTGTTTCCATTTAGGATACAGATGTTTTTATTCGGAAATAAATAGATACAATGTTTCAACCGCTGTAAATGAACTGTCAGAACTGTCAGAGAACTGTCAGAAATAACGGAGCTCTCTGCAGATACACTTTTTGCTGTACTGGAATTCTTCTTCTTTTCATTCTTCTTCTTCTTTTCATTCTTCTTCTTCTTCTTCTTCTTTTCATTCTTCTTTTCATTCTTCTTCTTCTTCTTCTTTTCATTCTTCTTTTCATTCTTCTTCTTCTTCTTTTCATTCTTCTTCTTCTTTTCATTCTTCTTCTTCTTCTTTTCATTCTTCTTTTCATTCTTCTTCTTCTTCTTTTCATTCTTCTTCTTCTTCTTTTCATTCTTCTTTTCATTCTTCTTCTTCTTCTTTTCATTCTTCTTTTCATTCTTCTCATTCTTCTTTTAATTCTTCTTCTTCTTCTTTTCATTCTTCTTCTTTTCATTCTTCTTCTTCTTTTCATTCTTCTTCTTCTTCTTTTCATTCTTCTTTTCATTCTTCTTCTTCTTCTTTTCATTCTTCTTTTCATTCTTCTTCTTCTTATTTTCATTCTTCTTCTTCTTCTTTTCATTCTTCTTTTCATTCTTCTTCTTCTTCTTTTCATTCTTCTTCTTCTTCTTTTCATTCTTCTTTTCTTTCTTCTTCTTCTTCTTTTCATTCTTCTTTTCATTCTTCTTCTTCTTCTTTTCATTCTTCTTCTTCTTCTTTTCATTCTTCTTCTTCTTCTTTTCATTCTTCTTTTCATTATTCTTCTTCTTCTTCTTTTCATTCTTCTTCTTCTTCTTTTCATTCTTCTTCTTTTCATTCTTCTTTTCATTCTTCTTCTTCTTCTTTTCATTCTTCTTCTTCTTCTTTTCATTCTTCTATTCATTCTTCTTCTTCTTCTTCTTTTCATTCTTCTTTTCATTCTTCTCATTCTTCTTTTAATTCTTCTTTTCATTCTTCTTCTCATTCTTCTTTTCATTCTTCTTCTTCTTCTTTTCATTCTTCTTCTTCTTCTTTTAATTCTTCTTTTCATTCTTCTTCTTCTTCTTTTCATTCTTCTTCTTCTTCTTTTCATTCTTCTTTTCTTTCTTCTTCTTCTTCTTTTCATTCTTCTTTTCATTCTTCTTCTTCTTCTTTTCATTCTTCTTCTTCTTCTTTTCATTCTTCTTCTTCTTCTTTTCATTCTTCTTTTCATTCTTCTTCTTCTTCTTTTCATTCTTCTTCTTCTTCTTTTCATTCTTCTTCTTTTCATTCTTCTTTTCATTCTTCTTCTTCTTCTTTTCATTCTTCTTCTTCTTCTTTTCATTCTTCTATTCATTCTTCTTCTTCTTCTTCTTTTCATTCTTCTTTTCATTCTTCTCATTCTTCTTTTAATTCTTCTTTTCATTCTTCTTCTCATTCTTCTTTTCATTCTTCTTCTTCTTCTTTTCATTCTTCTTCTTCTTCTTTTTATTTTTCTTCTTCTTTTCATTCTTCTTCTTCTTCTTTTCATTCTTCTTCTTCTTCTTCTTTTCATTCTTCTTCTTCTTCTTTTCATTCTTCTTCTTTTCATTCTTCTTCTTCTTCTTTTCATTCTTCTTTTCATTCTTCTTCTTCTTCTTTTCATTCTTCTTCTTCTTCTTTTCATTCTTCTTTTCATTCTTCTTCTTGTTCTTTTCATTCTTCTTCTTCTTCTTTTCATTCTTCTTTTCATTCTTCTTCTTCTTCTTTTCATTCTTCTTCTTCTTCTTTTCATTCTTCTTTTCATTCTTCTTCTTCTTCTTTTCATTCTTCTTCTTCTTCTTTTCATTCTTCTTTTCATTCTTCTTCTTCTTCTTCTTCTTCTTCGTCGTGCCCCGTGACTGCCCAAATGAGTGAAGTGTGCGGTGATTCTAAGATCGACGGCACTCATCTGCATGTCATACTGACTGACAGTATTATTTCTCTTCCCCAGCAGACTCCAAGGGCATTTAAATTAAAGGTACAGTGTTCTGCACTAATATAAAGGCTCTCTGAAGCCTAGAAACCCTTTAAATAAGTTAAATTTGCGGCGAATAAATTCGCATCGAATCGAATTTCTCCCGCAAATTCGGCGAATCAGCCGAATCGAATTTTTGAATAATTCGCTCATCTCTAGTTGAAACTATCACTGTACAGACATTCTGCATTTGTAGATCCTGAAAGCTTTGCTACCCTCAGCCCAAGTGCCCTTCTTATCCACTCTTGGAAGAACAAATGCATTTGAGGTTATTAGGCTCCAAACCTTATAGGTTGTCGGTGCCAACTGAAATTTAATTATGAATTAATTAGCAGTCCTTTGAAGCTTACAGATAGGGATGAGCTGATGGTCAAGTCCAAACCCATGGTTGGTCTGAACTTTGGCTGTTCGAGTGCTCAGATTAACATCCAAACTTTAGTCTGTTTGGCTGATTTATTTCCGAGGGGCTCATTGCTGTTTACAGATATTCTAAATGTATATTCAATTTAATATGGATTTGTCTAAATTCTTACTGGAGAATCCGATGATTTGGTCATGGAATGGGACATTTTTTAACACTGTGGTTGCCCTGTGTTTTTCTTACTCGGCTTTGGGGTTCTTCAGATCTCATTTTTATCACAACTAAAGGTTTCAATATTTGTTATTTAGCCAGTTCACTTAACTGCTTGCTGACCTGCCGCAGCACATATACTGCGGCGGGTCTGCTTGTACAGGCACCACCACTTACCTGTACATTGAGGCTTTCTTCTGGGTCAGCATGCAAATATGTATGTGCACATGGAAATTTGAGCTGCCATTCATTGCAGCACAAGATAATCAGTGGGTTCCAGACAATGATTAAGGGCTGGGACCCTCTGGTCGACTCAGCAAATGACAGAAAAGTACCCTGTATTGATAGTCAACACAGGGCTCTCTACAAAAAGCAGCAATGTAACATTTTTTCTCTTTGCAGTAAAAACCGACACATTACTTAGTAAAATCAGCACATATTACGCTTAGCAAACTTTGTAAAACACACAGTTAACCCCTTGATTGCCCCTAAATGTTAACCCCTTCCCAGTCAATATCATTAGTACAGTGATAGTGTATATTATTAGCACAGATCACTGTATTAGTGTCACTGGTGATGTCAGTGTCAGTTAATCAGTCCCCCCCAGAGTCAGTTAGTGTCAGATTGCCCACTGCACTGTCACAGTCCCACTAGTCACTGATCACCACTATTACTAGTATAAAAAAAATAAATACAAATTCCAGTGTCTTTGCCACAGTTTGTAGGAGCTATAACTTTAATGCAAATCAATCAATATACACTTATTTGGATTTTTCTTTTACCAAAGATATGTAGCAGAATACATTTTGGCCTAAATATATGAAGAAATTAGATTTTAAAAAATTTTTTATTGGATATGTTTTATAGTAGAAAGTACAACATATTGTTTTTTTTTTTTTTAATTGTTTGTCTTTTTTGTTTATATCACATAAAAACCCAGAGGTGATCAAATACAACCAAAAGAAAGCTTTATTTGTGTGAAAAAAATTATTTAAACTTGTTTGGGTACAGCATTGCATAACTGCACAATTACCAGCTAAGCATAATATATTACATAAAGAAAATGATGATCTGATCCAATTTTAACATCAGGTTGCTTTCCAATAATGAATTATGTACACCTGTCATAAATAGTACATTATATTATAATTATAACGCATGGCTCAAAAAACAGAGCTGAAAACTTTTTATTCTTAAGGTACAGCAGAGAAGAAATAAAGAAAATCTTTCTAAATCTCTCTAAATACCATAGGTATGTGAATTCTTTTTTTTTTTTTAATAAGGTAACTTTTAAGTTTGAGAGGTTTTACACAAAAGAGAGCAATAAAAACATACAAATAGATCACAATTAGAGATGAGCGAATCGAACCAGGCGAACCGGAATTCGAGTCGAATTTCAGGAAATATTCGATTCGCGTCAAATCCGAAATTTTGCCTACTTCGGGTGCGCGAATCGAACATTTCCCGATCAGCCGGCAAAAGTGTCCCTGCAGTGAGCTCCGCTATTTCTGACAGTTCTCTGACAGAAGGAACACATGTTTAGCGGTTGAAACATTGTATCTATTAGTTTCCATTTAGGATACAGATGTTTCAACCGCTGTACATGTGAAGAAGCTGTCAGAGAACTGTCAGAAATAGAGGAACTCTGCACATACACTTTTTGCCGGCTTGGAATTATTCTTCTTTTCATCCTACTTCTTCTTCTTCTTCTTCTTCTTCTTCTTCATCCTCATCCTCATCCTCTTCTTCTGAGGATGAGGATGAGGATGAAGAAGAAGAAGAAGAAGAAGTAGGATGAAAAGAAGAATAATTCCAAGCCGGCAAAAAGTGTATGTGCAGAGTTCCTCTATTCTGCAGATACACTTAGAGGAGCTCTGCAGATACACTTAGAGGAGCTCTGCACATACACTTTTTGCCGGCTTGGAATTAATCTTATTTTCATCCTACTTCTTCTTCTTCTTCTTCATCCTCATCCTCAGAAGAAGAAGAAGAGGATGAGGATGAAGAAGAAGAAGAAGAAGTAGGATGAAAATAAGAATAATTCCAAGCCGGCAAAAAGTGTATGTGCAGAGTTCCTCTATTCTGCAGATACACTTAGAGGAGCTCTGCACATACACTTAGAGGAGCTCTGCACATACACTTTTTGCCGGCTTGGAATTAATCTTATTTTCATCCTACTTCTTCTTCTTCTTCTTCATCCTCATCCTCAGAAGAAGAAGAGGATGAGGATGAAGAAGAAGAAGAAGTAGGATGAAAATAAGAATAATTCCAAGCCGGCAAAAAGTGTATGTGCAGAGCTCCTCTAAGTGTATCTGCAGAGCTCCTCTAAGTGTATCTGCAGAATAGAGGAACTCTGCACATACACTTTTTGCCGGAAACCGCTGTATGGAGGGAATGTCCCATAACTGTCAGAAATACACTATTTCTGACAGTTCTGGGACATTCACTCCATACAGCGGTTTCAACCGCTGTATGGAGGGAATGTCATAGAACTGTCAGAAATAGACTATTTATGACAGTTATGGGACATTCACTCCATACAGCGGTTGAAACATTGTATCTATTTTTTTCCATAAATGACATTCTGCAAATACACTTAGAGGAGCGCTGCAGATACACTTTTTGCCTGCTTGGAATTAATCTTATTTTCATCCTACTTCTTCTTCATTCTCATCCTCATAAGAAGAAGAAGAAGAAGTAGGATGAAAATAAGAATAATTCCATGCCGGCAAAAAGTGTATCTGCAGCGCTCCTCTAAGTGTATCTGCAGAATGTCATTTATGGAAAAGAATAGATACAATGTTTCAACCGCTGTATGGAGTGAATGTCCCAGAACTGTCAGAAATAGACTATTTATGACAGTTCTGGGACATTCACTCCATACAGCGGTTTCAACCGCTGTATGGAGGGAATGTCATAGAACTGTCAGAAATAGACTATTAATGACAGTTCTGGGACTGTCCTTCCATACAGCGGTTGAAACATTGTATCTATTTGTTTCCATAAATGACATTCTGCAGATACACTTAGAGGAGCGCTGCAGATACACTTTTTGCCTACTTCTTCTTCTTCTTCATCCTCATCCTCTTCTTCTTCTTATAAGGATGAGGATGAAGAAGAAGAAGAAGAAGTAGGATGAAAATAAGATTAATTCCAAGCCGGCAAAATGTGTATCTGCAGCGCTCCTCTAAGTGTATTTGCAGAATGTCATTTATGGAAAAAAATAGATACAATGTTTCAACCGCTGTATGGAAGGAATGTCATAGAACTGTCAGAAATAGACTATTTCTAACAGTTCTGGGACATTCCTTCCATACAGCGGTTGAAACATTGTATCTATTTGTTTCCATAAATGGATCCATTTATGGAAACAAATAGATACAATGTTTCAACCGCTGTATGGAAGGAATGTCCCAGAACTTTCATAAATAGTCTATTTCTGACAGTTCTATGACATTCCCTCCATACAGCGGTTGAAACCGCTGTATGGAGTGAATGTCCCAGAACTGTCAGAAATAGTGTATTTCTGACAGTTATGGGACATTCACTCCATACAGCGGTTGAAACATTGTATCTATTTTTTTCCATAAATGACATTCTGCAGATACACTTAGAGGAGCGCTGCAGATACACTTTTTGCCTACTTCTTCTTCTTCTTCTTCATCCTCATCCTCTTCTTCTTCTTATAAGGATGAGGATGAAGAAGAAGAAGAAGAAGTAGGATGAAAATAAGATTAATTCCAAGCCGGCAAAATGTGTATCTGCAGCGCTCCTCTAAGTGTATTTGCAGAATGTCATTTATGGAAAAAAATAGATACAATGTTTCAACCGCTGTATGGAGTGAATGTCCCATAACTGTCAGAAATAGACTATTTCTGACAGTTCTGGGACATTCACTCCATACAGCGGTTGAAACCGCTGTATGGAGGGAATGTCATAGAACTGTCAGAAATAGACTATTTCTAACAGTTCTGTGACATTCCTTCCATACAGCGGTTGAAACATTGTATCTATTTGTTTCCATAAATGGATCCATTTATGGAAACAAATAGATACAATGTTTCAACCGCTGTATGGAAGGAATGTCCCAGAACTGTCATAAATAGTCTATTTCTGACAGTTCTGGGACATTCACTCCATACAGCGGTTTCAACCGCTGTATGGAGGGAATGTCCCAGAACTGTCAGAAATAGACTATTTATGACAGTTCTGGGACATTCCTTCCATACAGCGGTTGAAACATTGTATCTATTTGTTTCCATAAATGGATCCATTTATGGAAACAAATAGATACAATGTTTCAACCGCTGTATGGAAGGAATGTCCCAGAACTGTCAGAAATAGTCTATTTCTGACAGTTATGGGACATTCACTCCATACAGCGGTTGAAACCGCTGTATGGAGGGAATGTCATAGAACTGTCAGAAATAGACTATTTATGACAGTTCTGGGACATTCCTTCCATACAGCGGTTGAAACATTGTATCTATTTGTTTCCATAAATGAATCCATTTATGGAAACAAATAGATACAATGTTTCAACCGCTGTATGGAAGGAATGTCCCAGAACTGTTAGAAATAGTCTATTTCTGACAGTTCTATGACATTCCCTCCATACAGCGGTTGAAACCGCTGTATGGAGTGAATGTCCCAGAACTGTCAGAAATAGACAGAAACTGTCACAGAACTGTCCTTCTTCTCATCCTTCTCCTTCTTCTCATCCTTCTCCTTCTTCTCATCCTTCTCCTTCTTCTCATCCTTCTTCTCATCCTTCTCATCCTTCTCCTTCTTCTCATCTTTCTCCTTCTCCTTCTTCTCATCCTTCTCCTTCTCCTTCTTCTCATCCTTCTCCTTCTCCTTCTTCTCATCCTTCTCCTTCTCCATCTTCTCATCCTTCTCCTTTTCCTTCTTCTCATCCTTCTCCTTCTGCTTCTCCTTCTCCTTCTTCTCATCCTTCTCCTTCTTCTCATCCTTCTCCTTCTTCTCATCCTTCTCCTTCTCTTTCTTCTCATCCTTCTCCTTCTTCTCATCCTTCTCCTTCTTCTCATCCTTCTCCTTCTACTTCTTCTCATCCTTCTCCTTCTTCTCATCCTTCTCCTTCTCCTCATCCTTCTCCTTCTTCTCATCCTTCTCCTTCTTCTCATCCTTCTCCTTCTTCTCATCCTTCTCCTTCTCCATCTTCTCATCCTTCTCCTTCTCCTTCTCCTTCTTCTCATCCTTCTCCTTCTGCTTCTCCTTCTCCTTCTTCTCATCCTTCTCCTTCTTCTCATCCTTCTCCTTCTTCTCATCCTTCTCCTTCTCCTTCTTCTCATCCTTCTCCTTCTTCTCATCCTTCTTCTTCTCCTTCGTCTCATCCTTCTCCTTCTTCTCATCCTTCTCCTTCTCCTCATCCTTCTCCTTCTTCTCATCCTTCTCCTTCTTCTCATCCTTCTCCTTCTCCATCTTCTCATCCTTCTCCTTCTTCTCATCCTTCTCCTTCTCCTCATCCTTCTCCTTCTCCTTCTTCTCATCCTTCTCCTTCTCCTTCTTCTCATCCTTCTCCTTCTCCTTCTTCTCATCCTTCTCCTTCTCCATCTTCTCATCCTTCTCCTTCTCCTTCTTCTCATCCTTCTCCTTCTTCTCATCCTTCTCCTTCTCCTCATCCTTCTCCTTCTCCTTCTTCTCATCCTTCTCCTTCTCCTTCTTCTCATCCTTCTCCTTCTCCTTCTTCTCATCCTTCTCCTTCTTCTCATCCTTCTCCTTCTCCTTCTTCTCATCCTTCTCCTTCTCCATCTTCTCATCCTTCTCCTTCTCCTTCTCCTTCTTCTCATCCGTCTCCTTCTCCTTCTTCTCATCCTTCTCCTTCTCCTTCTCCTTCCTGATCTCCAAGGGCATTTAAATTAAAGGTACAGTGTTCTGCACTAATTTAAAGGCTCTCTGAAGCCTAGAAACCCTTTTTATAAGCCATCTTCGTAGCGAAGAAATTCGCATCGAATCGAATTTCATACTGGAATTCGCCGAATCAGCCGAATCGAATTTTTCAATACTTCGCTCATCTCTAATCACAATATTCAAGACAATGTAAGAATGGGCTGTTGTTGCAGGAAATCTAAAATCTAGCCATCTTTCCCATGTAGGTTGGAGTTTACTGTGAATGTCTCTACAGGTGTAGGTTATCTTTTCAAACACAATATGTCTACAGTATCTGGTTCTAGCATCCAGGTCTTAACTGTAGGGGGTTGTTGGATATCTATATTAGGGAAATAAGTATTTAATCCCCTGCTGATTTTGAATGTTTGCCCACTCACAAAAAAACGATTGGTCTAAAAATCGAATGGTAGATGTATTGTAACACAGAGACAGAATAGCAACAAAAAATTCAAAAAAAATGCATGTCTAACAAATTATGCACTAATTTGCATGTTCATGAGGGAAATAAGTATTTGATCCCCTTCACAAAACATGACTTAGTACTTGGTGGGAAATTACTTGTTGGTAAACACAGAGGTTGGACGTTTCCTGTAGTTGGCCAACAGGTTTGCACACATCACAGGAGGGATTTTGGCCCACCTCTCTTGGCAGATCCTTTCCAAGTCATTAGGGTTTGGTGACTGACTTTTCACAACTCAAACTTTCAACTCCCTCCACAGATTTTTAGTCAGATTAAGGTCTGGAGACTGGCTAGGCCACTCCAGGACCTTAATGTGCTTCTTCTTGAGCCACTCCTTTTTGCCTTGTCCATGTATTTTGGGTCATTGCAATGCTGGAACACCCATCCTTGACCCATCCGTGACCCAGTTTCCTGGCTGAGGGAAGAAGGTTGTCACCCAAGATTTGACTATACATTGCCCCATCCATCGCCCCTTTGATGAGGTGCAGTTGTCCTGTCCCCTTAGCAGAAACCCCCCCCCAAAGCAGAATGTTTCCACCACCATGTTTGACAGTTGGGATGGTGTTCTTAGGGTCATAGGCAGCATTCCTCCTCCTCCAAACACGGTGAGTTGAGTTGATGCCAAAGAGCTCGATTTTGGTCTCATCTGACCACAACACTTTCAACCAGTCCTCCTCTGCATCATTCATGTTTAGTGGCAAACTTCAGACGGGCCTGGAAATGTGCTTTCTTGAGCAGAGGGACCTTGCAGACACTGCAGGATTTCAATCCTTGTCGGCGTAGTGTCTTACCAATTGTTTTCTTGGTGACTGTGGTCCCAGCTGCCTGGAGATCATTGACAAGATCCTCACGTGTAGTTCTGGAATGATTCCTCACTATTCGCATGATCATTGACACTCCACGAGGTGAGATCTTGCATGGTGCACCAGATCTAGGGAGACTGACAGTTGTTTTGTGTTTCTTCCATTTGAGAATAATTGCACCAACAGTTGTCACCTTCTCACCAAACTGCTTGGCGATAGTTTGGTAGCCCAGTCCAGCCTTGTGTAGGCCTACAATATTGTCCCTGATATCCTTGGACAGCTCTTTGGTATTTGCCATGGTGGAGAGTTTGGAATCTGATTGTTTGATTGCTCCTGTGGACAGGTGTCTTTTATACAGGCAACAAAATGAGATTAGCAGCACTCCCTTTAAAAGACTGCTTCTAATCTCAGCTTGTTACCTGTATGAAAGACACCTGGTAACCAGACATCCTGCTGAATGATAGGGGATAAAATACTTATTTCCCTCATTAACATGCAAATCAGTGCATAATTTGTTAGACATGCATTTCTTTTGAATGTTTTGTTGCTATTCTGTCTCTCAGTGTTGTAATACACCTATCATTCGATTTTTAGACTGATCATTTCTTTGTGGGCAAACATTCAAAATCAGCAGGGGATCAAATACTTATTTCCTTCACTGTATTTACATCACCAAAGGAGCACAGAGCTACTACTCCCTGTGCAGCTGTTAGCACAAATTGTACGGTCCCCGAAGAAGTAAAAAGACACTGAAAATGCTAGTAAAATTTAGGTTTAGCAGCATATGTTACTGAATGTATTGGGACATGATTTTGTGGAAGGCACAGGTGAGAAAGGTAGAATACTGGCAGTACACTTTGAATTATAATTAAGAATTTTGCCTGGAGTTGGGCTTGAATCCCTACATTCCACTTATCACTTAAAATCCAATACTTCAATCTTAAAGTAAACCTGTGGTCAGGTTATGGACATTGAAGTATTCACAAATCCTTAAATAGCAGTAAACAACCTTTAAAGCAATACCTCACTAACTTCTGTAGCTTGCAGACACTGTGGAGCAGTTTATTGAGTTTCCAAGCAGAGGAGCTGATGTCACTCAACTCCTCCTACTCATGTTTAAATTAATAATTTTTGAAATTACTGCTATCTTAACCACCCTTTCTCTGGAGCTAGGGATAGCTTTCATTTCTTTTAGTCTATGTCCTTTACTTATTAAGATTGTATTTGTAACTCTTGTGTATACAGCAAATTACTGGTAAATTAAATCTACTGATATTTCCAAAAATCCAAATTAATACAAACTTAAAGGCTAAGTTCACATTTTCAAGCAGAATTTAACTTTTAATAATAATTAGAAGCCTTTTCTAATGTCTTTTCTGCCCAAGCCATCCCAACATGTTTATTTCTCACTTACCTAGTCCAAGGCAGCTTTTAGTCTGCACCCTCTCTCTTCAAAATTTGAAAAATGCATTCCTAGCCCTGACATCTTGTAGCATCATGTGACTATCCAGGAAATTTCATATCCCATCATGCACTGCTGTACTGAATCACAGGATAGGCGTGTTTTACCTATCTGGACCACACCTCCCTCATTTCTGTACCACCTCTTTTTTTATTTCCACCCATTTTCCTATTTCCTTCCTTAAGGTGGCCACACACTGTACAAACTGATTGTACAACCTTCTTTAGATATGGCATCAACTATGTAGTGCAAGAGCAGAGAAGTGGATATCGTGGGGAGCAGCAATTTTAAAGCATCTAAAGTGAAACATTAAAATGCCAAATTCCTTTAACCAAGAGGTGTGTGAACAGGAGGATGTATGGGTACATCCTCCCAGAATGCCCCTTGTCCCACCCAGCAGTTTGTGTATAGTGGCCAGGCAGGATATATATTGTTCTGGGAGAATGGAGCTGTATATGCTCCAGCTCTTGTGCTTCAATGTGATCTATGAACCCTCAGTCCCTCAGACACAGCAGATCACAGATCAGGGTACAGGCCACTGTCTTTGTATAAACAGTCACAATAGGAAAAAAAAGACCAGTCACCAACCCAGAACACTACATTGTCACTATGGTGACATTATACTGCTGTGGTGATGATTATGTACAATGGCTGACTGCTCTGATATCACTGTATGTCATTGCCACAGCCATTGCCTCTGATCACCTCCACAGCAGTACAATGACAGCAGCCCTGCACTGCCAGTCACCTCAGTGTCCGTAATCACCCCTGCACCAGTCACAGTGCCCCTGATCACCGCTGTACCAGTCATAGTGTCATCATAAGTCACCATAAGGACTTGCTCACATGAGTGGTGCTCTCTTAAGATCGTTTCATGTTTGATTCACATTTCAGAGAGCTTTGACAGGCAGTGAAGAGTTGTTGTATCATCTCCCCACCACCTGCTTTGATGTCTAGGACCCCACAAAGCACCCCCATCCACTTAAATAGGTTACGATCGGGGGTACAGGGTGTATAATTCCTGCCACAGCTGCAAAGGAAAGCAGCTACTAAATAGGAGTAGTGGTTGAGAGGCAGTAAAACCATGGTTCAACTGCAACATTTTACCACCACCCAACCTCACATGTGAACAAGCCCTAATATTGCAGCCAGTCACAGTGACTCTGATTACAAACACACCAATCACAGTGTTGCCAGACCAGTGTAGCTATAATCAGTGTTCCTAATTGATTCCACACCAGACCAGTTGTACCGGGTGGGTGGAGCCTTATGTGCTGATGTCACGCCGCTGCAGCCGGAGCTCAGAGCAGTGGCCATTTTGGTATGCTTTTATGCATTTAACTCTGCTGTATCCACGTGGATTGCTTTTAACTATTTACAATAAATACTACACTATATTGCCATACCTTCGGCTCCTGTGGTGATCTTCGCCCCCTAGGAGGATCCTTTGCTGTTTTGTATAGCCCTGACCCTGGAGAAGTCCGGTCCCTATTTATGGCTTCCTGAGACCTCCCCCATAAATATCAGCATTAACGCTATTATACAAGTAACGTTCTGGTGAGTGCACATCCATATAAGGTGGGGGATTCCTCTGTTGGGTCATGAGCACCCTTGAGCATCCCAGCTGGTATTGCTGCACCTTGTAGTTCCACAAACACCGGGCATTGCTGTGACCTGTAGTGTCATGGACTATGTATAATCGCCATTATTGCTAAATAAGCACACTTACAGTGGGGCAAAAAAGTATTTAGTCAGCCACCAATTGTACAAGTTCTCCCACTTAAAAAGATGAGAGAGGCCTGTAATTGGCATCATAGGTAGACCTCAACTATGACAGACAAAATGAGAAAAAAAATCCAGACAATCACATTGGCTGATTTGGAAAGACTTTATTTGCAAATTATGGTGGAAAATAAGTATTTGGTCAATATCAGAAGTTAATATCAATACTTTGTTATATATCCTTTGTTGGCAATGACAGAGGTCAAACGTTTCCTGTAAGTCTTCACAAGGTTGGCACACACTGTTGCTGGTATGTTGGCCCATTCCTCCATGCAGATCTCCTCTAGAGCAATGATGTTTTGGGGCTGTCACTGGGCAACACGGACTTTCAACTCCCTCCTATTTGGTGTAATTTCATGCTAGCAATATGAAAAAATCAATCACCACAATATAGACTTAGGAATGTGTGCCTTGAGTGAAAGGATTGGTTTTTTTTAATGATTCTTATGGTTTGAATTTGCAAAAAAAACAATAAGATTGGGATTATTGTGTCCCTGTTATGGAGATTCATTACATTTTAAAGATTAAACATGCCTTATTTTTTAACCTGTGACACCATCACTGCTTCTCTATGCAACAAAGGTGGATAATGGCTGGAACATTACAAAAGGTAATGACTGGTGTGAGAATCCAGCAGATTGATGTACATAGCTTTCACAAAATCAATCAATCAATAAATCAATCAATCAATCAATCAATCAACCAATCAATCACAACACTCTGTTTATAATCAGTCATTTTTTGCTTACAAAGTAAGACATCTGGATAATATTCTAAATATTATTATGAAGATAGCAATGTTTAACAGATCAATATTTCTGATATATAACTCATGCAAAACTATTTTGAAAAAAAAAATATAGTTTTTAAAAGACCACATGCAGGGTGAAGTTGGGAATAAAATCAGTTTGAGTCTATTTGGTATATTTTTACAGCTTTGTTGTTAAAGCATAAAAATAAAAGCTAATAAAGCTTTGGCTTAAAAATATTGCAATACTGATGAAAATTAGAAAATGCTATGGACAGCATGTGACTCTGGCAGTACCTTCAGATAAAGATCTGTGACCCAGGATGTTGATCTATCACACTGTTGTCCACACAGAGATTTAACACAGTATTCAGTTTACACAGCATTAGGCAGCCAAAACCCAGCATTTATTCACTGACAAGCTACAGTGCCTGCAAGTAGCTAACATTCCCTCTTCCTTTCATTCTGCCTGCTTTGTTTGACTCAAGTATTAGTTTTTTTCACTTTCATTGGATTTAAAACATACTTTTCAATTCAATCCAGTTTGCACATTATGCAGTCTTCAACGGATTCATAAACGTCTATTAGTTAACCAATGACTGACAGATTTGCAATAGCCATAGTAAATCAGTTTCACTAATTTCTGAAGAGCATATGGAGTGGAATCAACATAGCTTGAGGCCATCCATATACTTTTTGTCATAGGCTGAAACCTCATAGATGGTGGGATGTATTGTTTACTAAATGAACTAAAAAGTGAAAAGTAAATTTGAACCCTGCACACAACATATCGGTATACTGTATGTCCATAATGCTTTAGTAACACTGAAACTGAAACTTACAGTTTTATATATCCTTCCAGCTTTATGAATATTGAAAGTAAATGTCCAGATGTCTCTGTCTGCCACCATTGACAGCTCTCTGACATGCTGAACACAGTGGCTGAATTTAAGGCTCTATTTAAAAGATGTACACAACTTTTAACCATGATTTTCACAATTTTCACATTAAAAAAGGATAAATGTTGGTTGAAAGAGGTGTGTATTATGTGTGAAAAAAATATAAATGCACCCTTAAAGTGGTTGTAAAGGCTCAATGGTATTTTAACTTGCATGCATTCTATGCATGAAGGTAAAAAAAACCTCTGTGCGCAGCAGCCATACTATGCCCCCCCCCCCCCAGCCCTCTCTAATACTTACCTGGGCCTCATCTCGATCCAGCAATGTGCACGGAAGCAGTGTCTCTACAGGAACGCTTCCTCCTCATTGGCTGAGAAAGCAGCAGAAGCCATATGCTCCCACTAATGTCAATCACAGCCAGTGAGCCAATAATAATGTATTATGTTTGATAAACAAAACAAAAACTTATTTTAAAATACAATTTTACCAGGTAGTTTTTAGGTAGAACATATGAATATTTAATATTTACACTCAAAATAAAAAATGGGAAACTGCAAGCATAGTAGCAGCTCTCTGAAAGTGTTATTTCCTGTTGCATTAATTGACTAGCAGGGAGGTCATATTATAAAATGGAGTGTGCCTCAGAGATATTCCTTCCCCTTTAAGAGTAAAGCAGGGTATACATGGTCAGTTTTTTTTTTGTTCAGCCAGTGAGCTGAATGAAAAAAAAAACACATGGATTCCCCTATCCACAAAGGTGAATGCTCCCTGTTGCGACATTGTATTCTGTGGACTGTGGACTCTGTGATCTGTGGCTGCAGGAGCTGATCAATGACAGTTTTCCAGCTTGGTTATTTGGCAGAAGTCAATCTAATGATCATCTTCTGTTGAACAGGGAGGGCCACATGCAGCTTGAAATTTAGCAGGTCCCTGCTGAACAGGCCAAATTTTGTTTTGTTTGTACCCACCTTAAGACTCCTTTACTCAAAGGTTGCTAAAAAGTGAACAGGCAGTGTGGAGCTTTGAGTGTAATAAATATTCCCTGTATTAAACTTATATTTCTCAATAAGTATTTAATGTACATACATACCATACTTTAGTTTACAAACTCAAAAGACAAAAACTAAAAATTAAAGAAAAAAAAAACACACAAGAAACCCATTTTACTCTCTCACTAAAGAACAATGTTACCATGATGGTGTCTTTAAGAATTTCAAGTACTTATCATGGACAATATTTCGAAAGTGTTGGTTTCTTAGAGTATAAACAAAAGGATTTATTAAAGGGACGATGATTGAATTCATTACAGACACATTTTTCTTAATAAAATATATTTGACTATTTGGTTGGGAATACACATATATGCAGCAACCATATACAAGGGATACTGCTACAGCATGGGAAGAGCATGTCGAAATAATCCTCTCTTTTCCTCCACGACTAATTTTTGCAACTGCAATAATTATATTTACATAAGATATAAAGGTCACAAAGAAAGAAATCATGACAACACTGGATGACACAAGAACACATTTTTCAATGTGAGCTGTGTTTATACAGGCATTCTTCAGGAGTGGACCTACGTCACACATAAAATGATCAATCTCAGAAACACAGAATGTCAAGCTCATTACTAAGTAAGAAGGAATCAACAGAGAAACGAATGAACCAAACCACACTCCAATTATGATTTGAATGCAAAAGTGTCTACTAATCATGGTAGAGTATTGCAGGGGGAAACAGATTGCTATGTATCGGTCAACAGACATTACAGCCAAGATTAGAAATTCAGCTATTCCAGAAAGAAAGAAAACATATGACTGAGTTAAGCAAGCCAATACAGATATAGACTTCTGTATACTTAAGATGTCCTTTAACCAGTTTGGTACTGTGGTAGTTACAAAACAAATATCAATGAAAGCTAAGTTACACAGAAAAAAATACATAGGTCTTTGAAGTTTCCTGTTTAGAAATACTAATGAAATGATAAGAAAATTCCCACTTGTTGTGACAATATAGCAAAACAATGCAAGACAGAAGACTAAAACAGTTGTATATGGATATAGAGGAAATCCCAGTAGCTTGAAATGTGTTACAATGGTTATGTTAGTCTTTGCAACCATCATTATTTTAACAGGCAGAAGGCACTGTTTAAATAAATAAAATGTATTTTCAGTAAGAGACAAGTCAATTTTCACCATGTTATATCTAATTTTTTAACAGTCACGTTCAAAAATCTTCTTCAAATGTAAAATATAGATTAGCAGATTTTCAGGAAGAGACATTAAAAAAATGGTTGTTTACACAATTCAAGCATCATTTCGTTAAGAATACATATAGTACATTTGATCTAATATATGGTCTTCTCTATACCAACATATATTTGGAGCTGTATGTCCCAAATGTAAAAACAAGCACCATAATGTATCAATATACGTATCAATATATACTTAGGATGTATTGAACTGGACTTGTCATAAAGCTCCAACAAGTCTCCAGTAAATGTCTCATCATTGTTTATATGCATACATTTATAAAAGGATTCCAGCTTGTTTTCTATTGCATCTTGGATTGCTCCACTGGGACTAATTACGCCAGACTTCCAAGAAATGTATAATTTTTTTTAATACAGTATATCTCAATTACCCAGTGCTAATTTATCGTTGGATTCCCATTACAACAGAGACAATTATATTAACAATATAAATTCAAAAGTTTGTATTTAAATGTTTAATACATATAGCAGGGAATTTCCCCTCAAATTTTGTCCCAATAATAATGTTTTACCAGACAGAAAGTTATAGGAACTATCCAATTATATCCACACAGACAGCAATAAAAAAGGCTTTTCTTGGTGCCTACATGGCAGCATACTAATAATAGAGCTTTGCCTCTAACCCTGCCCTCAGGACACGTAGCTTAAAGCGATACTAAAGGCTTGGCTTTTTTTTTAAATAGCAAACAAGTCATAAAAACCACTGCTCTGCAGTGGTTTTGCACAGAGCAGCCCCAATCCTCCTCTTCTCAGGTCCTCCTTTGGAGCTCCAGGCTCCTCTATCCTGTTGGGTGTCCCTATAGCAAGCAGCTTGCTATGGGGGCACCTGAGCAGATGTACTCCCAAGCTGTTGCTTAGTGTGTCCATTCACACATGGAGCTGTGGCTTGGCCCCACCCCTTTTCTCTCCTCATTGGCTCACTGGCTGTGACTGACAGCAGCAAAAACTTAAGCCTTTAGAACCACTTTAAATGAGAATAATTAACCCTTGTTTTCCTCTATTTCTCAGACTTCTAAACCACAGTCCAGTGAAGTGAATGTCTCTACCTCTGCCTTAGTTCAGCATCCACCTGGGTTTAACCTCTCACAAATATTGTCTTAGGTCTTAGGCTGCTAATAGTTTGGTAGCTCATTCTGGAAGGTCTTGTGGGCCTTTTAGTACTTTCTAGCTAAGAACAATATTGCCTAGCTATGGTGTCTGTGCTGTCTTTGGTAACAGCGTTAGCAGCATTGGTCTATTCCTTTTTTTAGACAGCACCTTTATCTGTTATCTAACCTGCTTTTAGCCTATATGTTTTGGCTGTCCTTACTGCAAACTCTATGGTCCCCTTTCTGTGTGTCTTTTAATCCCCAGGTTTCCTTTTCTACTCGCTGTTGGTTTGTTTGGCATGCACACTTGGTCATCTCTTCTGCGCAGGATAGTACCATTATGTCACCAGCATGCATATGTGCTCATTCATGATGGGCCTTAAAAGGTTTGGGTGCCATTTTTGACAAGGGTTCTGTCCCAATAATTTTAATAGCGGTGTCAATGCAGTAGCAGGCCCCTGCCCAGGGAGTCTCTTGTAATGCCTTAGTACCTCCTTAAAGGGTTACTTTGCTTCACGAGTAGATCACTCATACTGTATTCCTTTCCAGCCTTCAGGATATTTTTTCCTTTACTATTAATTATACAAATTTTTGTGTTACTACCAGTAATGATTCACTCTCTACAATTACAAGATCCTCACATGTCCACTAAGTAAAGGACTTCCAATGCTTCTAACTTCCAATGCCTGAATATTTTCTATTCCACTTTGCCTGATGACAATCTAGAGAGTCTAAGAGATTATCACAGCATCAGATAGTCTGATGAGGATAGGCCAATTAGCCAGAAAAAAATTCAGGAGTGTCATCACTTTTCCTCATCCACAGAACACTCTCAGAAGCTTAAGGGAAATACATTCTGGCCTTGATGGGCAAACCCATATCAAATAAGATGGCATGTACAGCTATCTAATGAACAAGATCAAGAAAGTCATCAGATAGCATCTATCAATGTTTACTCACTGCAGCATTTTCCCAGTCCCCCCCCCTCTCTAGGCCTATTGTTTGATGCTTCTTCCCCACTTCCATTAACCCAAGCACTACATAAAAACGAGCAGCTTATGGTGGGCTATCACAGCTGTTCAGAGGAGTCAGAGCCTTCTGGTTTCAATTTTGACTTTGTACAAATGTATGTGCAAACATTTAAACAAGCCATAGGTTTAAAGAAAATGAAGATGTACTTCCTTTTTCTCCAAAAAAAGTCCATCCTATTTTCCAGTTATGGAGGAATTTATTGACGAGAGGCAGCAACTTCAATGGCAGTTAGGCAGCAATAAACACCATCTGATGCTCTGCAAGGACTACAATTTATGTTGTAAGCACCAATAGGGCCCTATGGCTAAAGACCTGGGTGGTTGAAAATTCCTCTAAACAAAACTGATGAAGCAATCCATTTATTGAATATCTTTGTTTGGGAAGAACATGGGGACAGCCATCTCTAGAGTTACTTTTGGGAAACCAGGCCTCTTCCAACAGGGCAGGAGGTTAAGATGTACAAGACCTTTCTCAAGTGGGCTCAAGCAAGCAAGGTCCAGAGTCTGTAGACTGTTTCACCAGTGGAAAGATTTTAAAAAAGCTAGAAGAGCACCAGGCAATCTTCTTAATATCTCAGAAACAGAAGTCCCTCACGATTCTGGCATGACCCTTCAAAGTCTTTTGAGTACCTCCCTGCCCAGACAGGTGCTGTTGGGACCCGAGTCAGTTATCTTGCACAGGTCTGGGTGAACCTTTGTTAAGATTCTTGGGAGATCTCAGTGGTCAAGTATGGCCACTTCTGGATGTTTGAAAACTCTACAACTCATCTCGGAAGGCAAAAGTACTGATAACTGTCACCATTGTAAACCCAGTCAACAATTAGACTAATCAACAATCAGGTAAGAACAGGAAATGGAGGCTACAAATCGCACAGGCTCACCAAAATTGGACAAAAAAGATTGGAAAAATGTTGCCTGGCCTTATGAGTCTCGATTTCCCTAGCGATGGTTGTGTGTAAAAATCCCCGTAGATCAGCAGTTTTTGAAATACTTAGACCAGCCTGGCTAGCACCAACAACCATGCCACATTCAAAGTCACGTAAATCCCCTCTCTTCCTCATTCTGATGCTCGATTTGCACTTCAGCAAGTTGGTTTCACCACGTCTAGATGTCTAAATGCATTGAGTTGCTGCCATGTGATTGGCTGATTAGCAATTTGTGTTACCAAGCAATTAGACAGGTGTACCTAATATTCAAAAGAAAGTCTTTATAGACCATAACCCATACCTAAGGTTAACAAATTTGGCAAACCCATCTGTAATTCGAGAGACTTTCTCTCCGTCTAGTCCAGGGACCTTTACCAAAGTGCTGGCCACCCTCAGAAAACAAGGTCTTTGCATCCACCATAACCTCTATACCATCCTTCTGATGGCCTTCAGGTCAAACAACTCTTGGCCCACAGATAAGTACTAAGATAAGATAAAACCTACAAACATTTGGTTGGATTATTAACCACAGGAAGAATAAACTGATATTGATCCGGTGGTTGACATATCTGGAAGCTCTTTTTGATACTTCAGAGAGATGGGTCTCCCTGCCACTCCAAAAGAGTGTTCCAAGCACAACAACTAACATGTAATGGAAAGGTCCTGATGCATAATTGTGATTAGGAGCTTTCCAATCATGTGGTTACTGTGACAGCCAATAACAACATGTGATAGGAATGCCTGCTTCCCCCTCCCGGTATTTTGGTCTAGTTAAAGAGGCAGGAGGAGGCAGCAGGAAGAGGCTAAATTTTGAGTTGTTTAAGACCGTGTTAACATCTTGTGCTGGTGCATATGTGTTAACACTCCTTGAGTTACAACAGTCTATTTAAATATATGGGCTACCAACACACCACCAAAATGGAAAAATACATGCAGTATTTTGCATCAGGGCTGCATTCCATTGCATCAGGGTGGCACTGCAAAACTCACTTGTAGTGTTTTTTGTTTTTAACCAATTCAATACCGGGCAATTTTACACCTTCCTGCCCAGGCCATTTTTCAGGTTTCAGCGCTCTCACACTTTGAATGACAATTGCGCAGTCATACAACATTGTACCCAAACTAAAATGTTATCATTTTCTTCCCACAACTAGAGCTTTCTTTTGGTGGTATTTAATCATCGCTGGGGTTTTTATTTTTTGCTAAATTAACAAAAAAGTCCAAAAATTTTGAAAAAAAAACACGTTTTTCTTTGTTTCTGTTATAAAAGTTTGCAAATAAATAATTGTTCTTCATAAATTTAGGCTGAGATGTATTCTACTACATGTCTTTGGTGAAAATAACCCATATTAGGATGTATTTTTTAGTTTGTAGGAAAGTTATAGAGTTCACAAACTATGGTATAGATCTGAATATTGATCAATCCTGAAGTACTGACGGCCAATCTAATTTCTTGAGGTCCAAGAATATCAGAATAGTACAGATATCCCCCAAATGACCACTTCTTGCAAAGTAGACAGTCCGATGTACTTCATAAGAGGCATGGCGAGTTTTTTGAAGTTGTATTTTTTTTGTCATAATTTTTCGGAAAATGAAAAAAATAAAAAAAAAATTGTTTCTTTTTTTTTTCTTTTACATACTGTCACCATTGCAGTACAGCGTCATCATATAACTGGCATGGCGGTGACCAGGGACACTGACTGGTGACAGTGTGAAAAAAAAAAAAATATATATATATATATTTTTTTTTTAATTTTTTATTACATTTTTTTTCTTTTTTTTAAGATTTCTTTTTCATATTTCACTATGTCCAAAGTAGTACAATGTTACCATAGTAACATTGTACTACTTTGGGGAAGTGATCAGTATTTTTTTTTTTTTTTTTTTACGCAATTTGCTTATAGCAAAGAATTACTTTGCTATAAGCAAGCATTTACCTGAATGACATCGATTCATTCAGGGTTTTTTTTTTTGTGCTTACCTGTGATTTGGCCACAGCTAATCACATGACATGTGCATGTGATTAGCTGTGACCATTCACAGCTAGACACTAGTATACAATGGATGGCATGAATGAAGCCATCCTTTGTGAACAACTGTCATGTGACCTGCTGTGATTGGTCACAGCAGGTCACATGGTACCGGCAACGGGGGCCGGTACTCAAATCTGTCATCGGCCGTGTCCGAGGTACACGACCGGTGACAGTTTGCGCCGCTGCGCGGCTCTGCAAGCGCGCGAACTGCGCATGTGCGGGAGGACGCCATATGGCGGCCTCCCGGAAAGGTAATGCATTTTTGCAGACGCCATTTGACCATAGGCCGGACATCAAATGGTTTTTAAAGGAATTTTTATTTAATTGTAATGTGTCTTTGAACTTGCCAGCAAGTTTGACATCATCAAGAAGATATTCAACTGATACACAAGCCATAATGTAATTTAATGTCAGCAGGTGGAGTTTGTAAAGGAAAAAAGATTTTTAACTCCAGAAGGTTTTACCCCCTTTATGACCAGGCCATTTTTTGCTTTTTAGCACTGCGCTACTTTAACTGGTAATTGCACGGTCATGCAGCACTGTACCAAAATTAAATTGATATAATTTCACTAAAATATAGCTTTTTTACTTTCTATTATAAAACATATCCAAAAAAATAATAAAACATTTTTAACAATCTAATTTCTTCATAACTTTAGGCCAAAATATATTTTGTTACATTTCCTTGGTAAAACAAAATCACAATAGGAGTATGTTGAATGGTTTGTGTTAAAGTTATAGCATCTACAAACTATGGTATATATACTGGAATTTTTTTTTATACTAGTAATGGTGGTGACCAGTGACTTAGAATGGGACTGTGATGGCGGTGGGCAATCTGACACTAACTGACACTGGGTGGGAACTGACTGATGCTGACATCAACATTGACACTAATACAATAATCAGCGATAATAATACACATTGTCACTGTACTAATGTCAGTGGCTGGGAAGGGATTAACATTTTGGGGTAATCAAGGGATTAAGTGTGTTCCTAACAAATGTTAATGTGCTTACTGTGTGCTTCTTTTTACTAAACACCTCTTTGTTTCTTCTGCTTTGAAGGGAGAAGAAACAAAGTGATTGTTCAGTCTGTCCAGAGCCTTGTGTTGTTTGTCAACACAGGGCTCTGGGCTGTGATTGGACACAGCCGAATAGCAGGTAACAGCCATGAATCATTGGCTGGGACCTGATGATGAAATCTCTCTGTATCTAATCATAACAGGAGTTGGCGGGTGGGTTCCACACGTGCCCTGGACTCAGAAGGAGGCAGCGATGTACAGGTATGTTGCTGTGCCTGCCTCAGCACAATGTGGATGGGTGATGCTAAATTATGTTAAATTATAATATGCCTTGTGCAGCAATTGTAAATACTGTATTATTATTTTTATGTGCTATTTCTTTCATATTGTTTACAAAATAGAAAAAATTGTTTTTTTTTGTAACTTTTTAAAAAACCTGAAAACATTTTATGTAGCATTTAAGGATATCAATGAATGCTTTACCAATACATTATTTAGTATAATCATCAAATTTCTAGCTATTTTTATTTTTTTCAATATACAGTAATTTATATTTTTTTCCAAGTTTCCAATTCAAATTTACAAATGCACAAAATATCACAAATAAATTAGTTGGGGGAGAAAAAGAAAAAAATAGATCATAAATATTGGAAAAATCATAAGCTATTAAACATATTTAGCAATACAGTCAGCCTCAATGAAACAATTAATCAATTTTGATCAAGGAACACCACTATTCTTCATAGTTTCTCTATTTTGTAGACAATAATAAAGAAAAAGAAGAAAGAAAAAAGAATAAAAAGGTCAGGAACCCCTAAGATAGAAAATAGGATATATACCAGTATTCAGTCAAAATAGGTATGGAAAACGAAATATTTTTTAATGCAGGTATGCTTTCTGCTGAGGATGGAGGTATATAAGATGGGTAATTCAGCACATAACAACACATATCTTGAAAATGAAGTATAGGCAAATATTAATAAAATTCAGCAATCCTATATTGTCTCTCTGATTTACATCTGTGTGAAGTAATGGATTCATGTTACCCATGTCTTATAGAATTGGTCATATTTCCCTTTGCATTTATGAACCCAACATTTTGCTTCCATAATCCTATCCATCTCTAGCTGTCATATAATATTATGCTGCCAACCCAGTTTTGTATGCCTTAAATAAATAAAAAATGAATGACCACAGGATAAGAAGTCTCTCAATAGAGAAAACCTGTATTTTTATCATTTACAACTACTTTACATCTGCATTTGCTTCAGGTTTACATCACGATCTATAGAAACTTTCTTTTATATAGTATACATATGGCAAACCCAATGGATATCAAATAACTAATTTGCATGTATTTTCTTAAGTATAACTTTCTGAACAGATTCTTTTACTTCTTTGTTTCTTAAACTGTATAATATAGGATTGAGCATTGGAATTACAATAGTGTAAAGAACAGCAATTGCTCTGTCCATGTTTGATGCATTTCCATTTGAGGGCTTAAAGTAGGCAAATATTAATGTTCCATAAAATAATAGCACAGCAGTGATGTGAGAGGCACAAGTAGAGAAAGCTTTCATTTTTCCTGCAGCAGTGCGTATTTTTAACACTGACAAAATAATGAATATATATGACCCGAATATAAGGATAAAACAAAATACTCCTAAAACAACATCAGTTACTATGAGCACTAGCTCATTAATACTTGTGTCAGAACAAGATAGTGCCAGCAATTGTGGAATTTCACAGAAAAAGTGATTGATTTCTTTGGATGCACAAAACGACAGACGAAACGTGCTTGATGTGTGATATGTTGAGCTGCAAAATCCAAATGTCCACACAACAGCAGACATAAAATAGCAAGCTTTTTTGCTCATAATACAGTAGTCTTGTATCTCAAAGGATTACAGATTGCAAGGTAACGGTCTATTGACATAATAGTCAATAAGAGAAACTCTGAGTCTATAGCAGCAGTAAATACAAACATTTGTACAACACATCCTTGGAATGATATCACCTTGTGTTTAGAAAAGAAATGGGCCAACATGTTTGGAATAGTTGATGTTGTGCATACTGTATCTAAAAAGGAAAGATTACTAAGGAAGAAATACATAGGAGTATTCAGTGCTGGATCAACACTTGTTATAATTATATAATAAGGTTTCTTCTGATGTCAGCATTATACTGAGCTGTTTATGACAAAAGTGCTCTAAAAAACACAGGTTGCTTTATTATCAATAGGGCTGGCAGTTTTAGACATTACTGCTAAAAGGAGAAATTCAGTTGTTCCAGCCACAAAGAAAAAATACAAATGTGTCAAGCAACAGGTTGAGGATATGATCTTCATTTCTCTTGTAATATCCTTCAATAAGTTTGGAACTGTGGTGTTAACAAAGCAGAGATCAATAAAAGCTAAATTACATAAGAAGAAGTACATTGGCCTTTGAATTCTGCTGTTTATCAAGACCAAGAGAATACTGGGATAATTAAAAAAGGAAGTAAACAAAAACTCATTAGAACAAATTCATTGACAACTGTCATATTCTTTAACTCCATCATATGTCTACAAATATGGACAATGAAGTGGAGGTATGGATTTTAACCTGTAAGTAGTAAATCCAGACACAAAATCTGAAAGAAATAGACAAGCAAAATATTACAATCCATGATTACTTTTCATGCTTAAAAGTACTTTACACTATAGCCATATAAATAGTCTTACTGTCACGCTTATCCCTAATGCAAGTGCTCGGGCACTATAGCTGGCTTCTGTGTTCTTCACCTTTAGAAGCCCCCTTTCCCATAAGGCAAGCAGGTCTTTTACACAATGCTATAGTGCCTGGCTGCCACGCTGGGGCAGGTGCGAACTGAGCACAACAAACATGTACTTGTGATTGGCAGATAGGCAGAGTGGTTCAATGAAAGTCAAGTTAAAAGGCAGGCAAGATTCAAAGTAGTTGGTGTCAAATCTATAGTTAAAAGCAGGCAGAGTTCAGAGAATAGTCCAAGTTCCAATCCAAGGTCATAAACAGGGGAATCCAGACATAAGAGCAGGGCAGACAAACAGGGAGCTTGAAGCATATGTTAAACACATTATCACAAGCATGAGACTGTAGGCCTGACTGGCTTAAATCAGGTTTGGTCTCCACCCAGAGATTGGCCGCATTAATCAGCTTTCAGGAGGACAAGCAGACAGGGAGAATACATCACAGCCAAAACCAGGATGCTGGAATGAGACCACCAGCTGTCATGGAACAGGAGTAATACATGCTTCTGACATTACCCTCCTCTGAGGAGGGGTCCCCTGGACTCTTAAAGGCAAGCTTTATATTGGTCACTGGACAGTCAACCTGGGCATCAGGCACAGAACCATTCAGCTGGGCAATGGTCGGGGGATCAGCAAGTTCAGTTTGGTTAGCAGGCAGAGAGTCTGTGGAGCCAAACTGGACAGTAGACAGAGAACGAGTAACATCAAGCTGGATAGCAAGTGACATGTCACTGGAGTCAAGCTAGATAGCTAGAACACAGACTGGATGCAGAGTAGCTTAAAGAAGAGGTCAAGGGCTCCACTTGGCCGAATGAGGCAGTCTATCTAAAGGATGACTGGAGCTGGAAGATTTGAGCAGATGTAGTTGCAACAAGGTGGGCCAGGCTACTGTAAGTCCCAAATATGAAAAAGCAGGAGGCTTAATTGGCATGGACTGGACCATAATAACTGGTATAGAAGCGGCCTAGACCACATCGGCAGGTGTAGTGGCAGTAGAACAAGTTAGCCTGGAAGTGATTCCAAGGGAGTTTAGGGACAGGGAAAGGTATGGGGTAATCCAAATGGCTTAACTTTTGAGGACTTAGAGCGAGCACAGGTTTTGCAAGCTTTTACATAGGAACAGGAGTCCTTATGGAGTGGGGGCCACCAAAGCCCAAGAGAGACCAAAGAAAAGGTTCTAGTAACTCCTTGGTGCCTAGTCAACTTAGAGTCATGTGCTTCTGAAAGCACTTTAAGCCTAAGGTTAAGAGGAAACAAACAGCTTTTCCAGGGGGTAGACTGGGAAGAGCACTAGACTAAGTCTATAAAATAGAGTCCAAAAGGTCAGGGGAAAGGGCTCCCATGACTTGTTCTGGAGGTATAATACTGTAAAACTTAGAGGACGTTTCCGAACAGGGCTCAAAGCTGTGTGACAAGGCATCCACCTTGGCATTATTAGAATCCGGACTAAAATTTTCCTGAACATAGGTTTTTATGGCCTGGGTATCAGGTAGTGACAAATAGTAAGTTGGGACTCTAGGAGTGGTAAAGTTTGTCAGAAAGTCTATTGGAGAATAATATGGCTGATGAAAAGGGAGAACAGAAGCGGTCTTTTCAGAAAACATGTTAGCAGACTCAGCACAATAGGTAGGGAGAGCTTGGACTGTGAGGTGGGCCAGCAATTGGGTGGTTTAAATGCAATTCTTGATTAAGATCTGGGACCAGGACCTAATCTACTCTGTAGCCCAATTTTATGTATGAGTAATGAAGTTTAAGAAAAGGATAACCTTAGAGAATGGGATAGGAAGGAGAGGTTATCAAGTGGAAACTAATTGTCTACCTATGAAATTCCACAGTGGTCAGAGTAATAAGTACAGTACACAAAGTGGCCAGACCCATGGACATGGGAGAGTTATCACCAGCTAAGACTGAAAAGGGTTTGTGCACATTAGTCAAGGGAATCTTTAGATGGTGTGCTAGGTCACTCTTAATGAAATTGCTAGCGGCACCAGAATCTATGAAAGCTGAGAGGTGATGAGAAAATGTGGCAAAACTTAGTTGCGCAGGTACAAATAGTTTGTCTTGTTGGGAACCTGACACTATATAGTCTAAAACAGCAGACTCCACCCTTACTAAACTTTTCCCTGGCATTATTTGGGCAGCTGGTGATAAAGTGGCTGTGGCCACCACAGTATAAGCAGATTCTCTGAGATCTTCTCCTAGCTATTTCCCCAGAGGATAAATGAGTAGCACCTATTTGCATGACCTCCTCCTCTTTTAGAGGTCTAGAGAACCTAGGAAAGTCTGATGGAGAAGACGTGGACAGTGTACTAGGGTGTAAAGGAAAAAACCTCTCTATACACCTTTTCTGTAAACGCCAGTCTATGTGGATGGCAACTTGCATGGTTTCATTCAACAACTTTGGTTCAGGGTAGTGTACTAAGGAGTCCTTAATGGAGTCTGATAAGCTTAACTTGAAATGGCTTCTTAGAGTTGGGTCATTCCACCCTGAGTCAGGTTCCCAGCTTTGGCATTCAGAACAGTATTGTTAAACTGTGCCTTTACCCTGATGTAATGACCTAAGGTTAGTTTCTGCTGAGTGGGCACTGTCAGCATCATCATAGGGTAAACCCAGAGCCTTGCAAAATGCTTTAACTGACCCTCAGGCTTTGTCATCTGTGGGTAGACTAAAAGCCCAAGACTGGGGCCCTCCTGCACCCATGAAGCAATCAGACTAATCATCTGTGCTTCAGAACCAAAAGAACATGGCCTAAGCTTAAAGTATAGCATACAACTATTTTTTTAAAGTTGGAAATTATATGGGAGTCACCAGAAAAATGATCAGGTGGGCTAACCTTCGGTTCTGGTTCCTGGTTACTGCTGGAGGTGCACACAGACAGTTATTGGACTTGGCATTTCAGTTTGCAAAGCTCCTCCACAAAAAAAATGAGTCGGTGTAGAGTCCTTCTACACAGAAAAAATGTCATTGTTAAAGGCTTGTGATGCTTTCCCCCAACGCAATTGCTCATGCACTATAGCTGGATAACGTTTTCTTCATCTTTAGCAAACCCCCTTTCCCATAAGGCAAGCAGACATACAGGTGCTTAATTGGCCCCCAGGTCTTATACACAATGCTATAGTGCCAGGGCACCATGCCAAGCCAGGCTCAAACTGAGCAGAGCAATCAGGTACTTGAGGTTGGTAGACAGACAGAGTGCTTAAATGACAGTCTAGGTACAAGGCAGGCAAGGTTCAAAGTAGTTAGGGTCGAATCTGTAGTCAAAAGGTAGGCAGAGTTCAGAGAAAAGTCCAAATTCCAATCCAATTTCATAAACAGGGGAATCCAAACAGCCGAGCAAGGCAGACAAACAGGGAGCTTGAAACATGTGTTAAACACTATCACAAGCATGATACTGCAGGCTTGGCTGACTTAAATCAGATTTGGTCTCCACCCAGAGATTGGCTTCATCAATCACCTTGAAGATGGACAGGCAGATAGGGAGAATGTATCACAGCCAAAACCAGGATGCTGGAATGAGACCATCAACTGTCGGGGAACAGTAGTGATACATGCTCCTGACACGGAATTACCAAAAAAGTAATTTTAGCCTACACTTCAAATAGTATGCTGCTGGTAATAATTTCTCTTAAAAGCAATGTAAACTTTCCCATACAGTTCCTTAACTTTTTCCCCCATCCCCCTAAGTAGGTCAATCCCTCCCTCCAATCATTATACAAACTTAGGTATTGTTCTGAGGCAATGGAAAAGGACTTTATAAGGCAAGTAGACAAATAGGAGCAGAGCTTTCTACCAGTCCCATAAAAATCTGTGGGACTGAACTGCACATGAATCAGAGCAAGAGGCTGGTGTTGGAATATAAATAAATTCTCAGCCCACAGAAGTTAGATCTAGGTATTTATATTGACTGGAAGCTGGGGAATAGACTAGACTGAAGCTGGGTATACATGTATCAACATTCAGCCACTTACTGTTGAACTGGCCAAATTTTGGTACCTGTGTACTCTTTCCTGTTCGGCAGAAGCCAGTCCAATGACCAGCTTCAGCAGCTTGGTCCTACTGGAAAACTAGCATTCAATCAGTGCTTGGAGCCAATGGCTGATCAGTGTGTTTTGACACACTGACACTTTCTTGAAAATAACTATCCTTTTCCTGATATGTTAGCATTATGATTTTAGCCTGTGTGCTCTTTTTCTGGGCAATGAAATAAAAAAAAAAAAAACTGCCAAAAATATTAACAAATATAAAGGAAACCTGTATTGAAAGCAATATGAAGGCTGATGTTGTCATCTGAAAATACTCTGTAACTAGCTGCCATACTGACTATCTAGTGTTACTGACATGAAACAAATATGCAGATCAGGTGTTCATTCTAACTTGACATGCTGCAAACTAAAGCTTGGTATACACTAGGAGTTTTTTCATTCAACAGGGGGGGGGGGGGGGGTTTGAACAAAAAAAAACCTTCACATCCACACCAGGGATATGGATGCAGGCATCTCCCCTGCTGCTCTATTGTATTCTGGCAGCAAGGAATCCTCCCCATCAGAATACACAGATTAATGCTGCGGCCATTGGCTGCAAGCACAGATATAATGCTTGTTCTTCCAGCAGGACCGTTTGGCATAAGCCTGTTGTTAGCTGGCTTCTATTGAACAAACAATGGTACACACAATGAAATTTGGCCAGTTACTGCTGAACCAGCTGTGTTTTGGTCTCTGTATACCAGCCTTTAGTTTAGATCTTTGTCTCAGAACATGTTGCATACAGAAACAACCAGACAGCTTCTGTTTTTAGAAAGAGATCAACAAAGACAGTTTACATGTTTTACTCAGTACAGTTTTCCTTTAATCTGTGAGATCTAAATGACAATGTTATTTGTGTAGGTGAGGGTCCATAAAATAATATTATAAAAGATTAGGGTGGCTATGCACTGGCAAATGTCCCACTGAGAGTGACAAGCAGAAAGGAATCTGTCATAAAAAAACTACAGAAACCTACTAGGATCTCCCTTCTTGCAATAAATATCATCCCTCTTTTCCTTCTTATGCATAGAAAAATATTTGTATACCTTCTGGTTTACTGCAGGCTCTAAATTGTGATCGTAATATATAAGAATTCATACAGCAAAAATGCACAAACAAAAAGTATATACATCAACACGCGTAAAAGCTCATATGACCTTATGCAATAAATTTTGGGATACAGTACATTTATTAAATACTAATACAGTTTTTAGTTTTTTTCCTCTTTATGTGTCGCTGGGTCTCTAGGAAGCACGTACGTACATATGTAACTTACCTTCCAACATGATAAGATCAGCAAAAAAAAAATTTCAGGTTATTTTATAGTTATTATTATTAACCTTGTCTGTGAAATTAACTGTGTTTCAAATATTTAATATAAATGATAAGTTATTGAAACTATAATTTCTGTTCAGTAGAACAACTGAGTAATACACATCTCAGATATTAAAAATATTTTGTAGCACTATCATTCGACTTTTTGCAGTATAACTTATTATTATAATTCAATATACTTTTTTTTTACATTACAATTTCACTTGGCAAATGTATTTCCAAAAAAAATGTTTTAAAAATATTCACATTAAGGACAAGCAAGGTAATAATGTTTTTCCCCAGGTGTTGCTTTTTATTGCATACTATTTAATTTATAAATATCACTTATTAGGTTATCTTTATAGTTAATCTGAAAAATGTATATGGAGACTAGACTCACCATTTCATTTCAATACATTTTTTAAAGGGAATCCATGTACTGTTATATTTCTGCACAATTTATAATATGTAACTAGATGGTGCCTGATTTAAAAAGACAATTTCCATTTTTATGCAACCTCACAACAAAGTCTTATTACTTGTTGATCCTGCCAGTAGATCCATTATTTTTTCTCTTCCTTTAACTGGTGGAAAATGCTCTTCATTCTGTAGTGAAATCAATACAAGGTTGTCACCCTTTATAACAGGATAGTCTAAGATGTCTAAAAGAGGGGGGGCGTGTCCAAGATGGCGACCGGAGCGGCCGCATAATCCTGAGCTCCAGCGCCAAAGTTTTCAATCCGCTGTCATCCGTGCAGCAGCGGATCACGGAGAGGCAGCGGAGATCCCTGGGGACATCTCCTAGACCTGGGAGAGGGGTAATATTTCTGCCCTCCGTGGCGGCGGATATCTGCGGCCTGATGCGGCCGCGTGGGCCGGGGCTCCGGCGCCTCACATCCACACCCGCTGCCATCCGGGTGGTGGGGGATCGTCCAGGGACATCCGAGGCGCCCTCTGCATCAGCTGGATCTGTGAGAGGGTCGCCGCTCAGTGTTGCCACTCCCCACTGCGGCGGGCAGCTGTGGCCTGCACCATCTGACGGGGCCTTCCTCTCATCCGGTCACAGTGAGTAAGGGGGGACGGGCTGACAGTCCTCAGGTCCCCCCATTGCGATTTGGGGACTGTGTTTCACAGCTGCGGCCCCAGACGCCATCTGCCTCCGTTGCAGCGGCCCCTGTCGGGCTCCGTGGCCTACTGGAGCCCTGATACTGCTCCGAGGGGTGTTTTTTTTGGATTTGCCCTGGAGGGCCCTGTGCTTGATATTGGAGGCCCTCTGCTCCACGCTCTGCATCCCTCTCAGGCCCTGGGGTGGGACCTGGTGCTGTGACCCTGCTCCTGCAAGATATAAAGTGATTACTGCGGCCTGTGTCCTCTCTTCCTTTTCACGGCCTGCTAAATATTTTTACAATATAACGTCTTCGCGGATGACCCTGACAGCATTCATGTAACTACAACCTTTAATCTATTTTGGGCGTTATAGGTCTCCTGGGGTTATTTTCTCCATTTCTTATCCAATTTTCAGCTGATCACCCCCAGGAGACTCCCTGTATGCCGTCCACCAAGAAAAAAAAGGGACAAGCTCAAAAGTCCCTCACGACATACCTACTTAAGGCACAAGAGCTTTGCAGCATGTCTCCAGTCACTACAGAACGAGCATCCCTGTCCGATCCCACGCAGGATACCATAGCTCCTTCCTTAGCCCTCGTCAGTGAAAATACACAGCAACTCACAAAGGGGGATCTGGAGTCTTGTCTGGAATCTATGTACACCAATTTGGCCACCAAATTCCAATCAGAATTGCATAAAAGCACTAATGTTCTCTCTCAGGAAATAGCCACATTGGGCTCCAGGACCGACCGCTTAGAAACCAAACACGATGAACTTAGCTTAGCCTATGGTGAACTTTCCAGAGAGCATGACCATCTACAAACGGCTTTTTTACAATTGCAGGCGCAGGTAGAGGACCTAGATAATCGCAACCGCAGGAATAATTTGCGAATCAGGGGAATTCCGGAGTCTATATCTGACCTCTCATTAACCACAACCAAGTTATTCAAGTCACTCCTTCCGGATCGCGACCCTGGGTCTTTTGCCTGTGACCGCATCCATAGAGCCCTGCGCCCTAAACCTCCTAATGACAAGCCGCCTAGGGATATTGTCCTGTGTATGAAGGATTTCCTGACCAAAGAAGACATACTTAGAGCTGCTCGTAATACCCCAACAATCTCCTTCGATGGCTCGGTTCTACAAATCTTTCCAGATGTTTCCCCGGCCACGTTGGAGAAACGTAGAAAAATGAAGGAAGTTACCACTGCCCTGTTCTCAGCTCGTATCCGCTACAAGTGGGGCTTCCCTTTTAAGCTGATAGTTCCACATAATGGGAGCACATATATAGCCACATTCCTTCTTGAAGGTAGGGGAAATTTTGGCCAAATTGGGCCTGGCGGATACCCATCGCCTCGGCGTCCACCCTCCACCCCTCGTGTTTCTCCCATTTGGCATACTCCATCTCCACGAAGGGATAGAAGGAGAGTCAGACAAGCACCGGGCTGACAGGACCATTTTCACATGCCTGATACCCATTGTTTTGACGGTCCTTGGTCCTGCCTATTGTATATTATGACTTTGACAGGAACTGGGACACAGGGATTTTGCTCTTTATCTCTTACACTGTCAGGATATGCATTTTTGTGGTCGCTGCTCTGATATCTTTGTGGTTCTGCGAACTATGTGTGTCTTGTATTAATAGCTGGACGAGTTAAGTTTTACAAGGGTCTGCGGGCCCTCTTAATTACGCCCATTAAACCATGGTCTCACAACTCTTGGACACGTTTCCACACCCTGCCTCCTGACATGGCCGGAGGTGTTGCCGCCCGATTGAGGGGTGACGGCTCCGTTTTCCATGTTTTACGGAGACAGGGTCTGGGCCCATTTGGCCCGTTAATGTCTGAATTTTTTGTTTTATCGGGTATGGTAAATTTCCTGCCTGATCCATGTTCTTTAGTTACCCTCTCAACTGTAGGAGCTATTAAAGCTTCGTTTCTATTGTTTTTTGCTCATTCTCTTCACAAAACTTTAGTGTATGACGTTGGTATTGTGCCGGTCTGTGGACGTCACGACCCCCATGTTGGGGTCTGGGGGTCCCCTAGGCTGGTACTGCTGCAGGTAGATCTGTCTGATGTGGACCTGTGGGTCATCATGTCTAGCCAAATAATTTTAGGAGATATCTCTCCAGTGTGTATTTTTACGCTGATAGTGTCAAACTTTGTTTACTATAGTAATTCAATGTATCTCGCATAATGTCCAGGGTTTCAATTCGCCAAATAAGCGCAAAACAGCCTTTCTTCAATATAAGCATCTAGGAGCTAAAATTATATTATTACAGGAAACACATTTTGCAGCTGCAAAACACCCAACATATTTTCATAAATCCTATAGGCAGGGGTATTATACCCTACATTCCTCCAAGAGTAGGGGAGTAGCCATCTTTCTACATAACTCATTCCCCTTTGAGGTTCAACATGTGTATCGTGATCCGGACAGTAGGTTTATCATTCTTAAAGGCACCCTTTCCGGTCGAGAACTTACGATTGCTAATCTTTATGCACCGAACTCGACACAATCTTCCTTCTTTTCTAAATTTTTTGGTGCTCTGGATAGGTTTTTATCCCCTCATCTATTGGTGGGTGGTGATTTTAATCTAGTGGCAAACCCTCTTTTGGATCGTAGCTCCTCCTCACACCCTTCCCAAGCTTTCCCAAAATCCCTTACCAAGAAACTAGATGCCCTCCAGTTGGTGGATGCCTGGAGAGCGCACAACATGGGAGCCAGGGATTACACATTTTATTCTCACCCACATGACTCTTATGCCAGATTAGACTATATCTATTGTACCCCGATTTTACTAGCTAATTCTAAGACAGCTTGTATTCACTTGAGCCCCTGGTCGGATCACAATATCTTGGCTTTATCTATCACATTTATAGGATTGGCACCTACTCCCTTCTCTTGGAGACTTAATGACTCTATGCTAACTGATATTGACTCTCGTCAAGAGGTGGTTACATCTATCCGGGAATATTTTCAATCTAATTCAACCCCTGATATATCCTCGGCCACACTATGGGTAGCCCATAAGGCGGTCCTACGAGGCCGACTTATCTCCATGGCTTCATCCAGAAATAGAAAACATTGGCAGCAAGTACTACTTCTTACCCGAGAATTAGAAGCACACTATAGAAGTCATGTTGCTAATCCATCTCTCCTCAATAAACAGTTATTGTCCCAAAAACGCTTAGAACTGAATACCCTGCTTTCTCAAAAGACTGAAAAGGCCCTCCGCTGGTCGAAGGCCTCGTTCCTATTACATAGCAACTCAGCATCTACCATGTTTGCAAGGAAATTGAACCACTCTTTGCGCCCCCCACACGTGTATAAACTACGCACTAATTCGGGTACTATCTCATCTCTACCTCAGGAAGTCTTAGGTATTTTTGAAAACTTTTATTCTAATCTACTAGCTTCTCCGCAGTCAGATTCTGTTCCTCCATCAGACTCATGGCTGGATTCTATATCCCTCCCTGCTCTTACACCTTCTCAGATTGCCTCCCTTAATGCCCCCTGCACTTTGGAGGAAATAACTTGTGCGATTAGTGCGCTAAAATGCTCTACTGCACCGGGTCCAGATGGATTTACCGCTAGTTATTATAAGCATTTTGCCCCCATGCTGGCTCCCTATTTGATAACTTTATTCAATGATGTTTTGCAGGGGGGTAGGTTCCCTGAGGAGATGCTATTGGCTAATATGTCCCTAATACCTAAACCGCAGAAAGACCACTGTTTGCAACAAAACTATAGACCAATCTCAGTAATGAATAACGATCTGAAGATATTTAGCCGTATTTTGGCGAACAGGTTGGCCCCTATCATCTCCTCTTTGGTTTCTCCAGACCAGTCGGGTTTTATTCCCGACAGCTTTATTACTGATAACATTTGCCTCACTCTAAATGTTATTCAAGATGCTAATTTACATTCCAAAGAGGTTCTGTTGATGAGTTTAGATATAAACAAGGCCTTTGACAGTGTTCTTTGGCCATATTTATTCTCCCTGCTAGGGAAAATGGGCTTTAGTGACGGGTTTTTGGCAGGCGTGCACGCCCTATACGACTCTCCTAAAACAAGAATAAGGCTTCCTGGTTGTAACTCTGACTTTTTTACATTGGGTAGAGGCACCCGCCAGGGTTGTCCTCTTTCACCCCTTCTATTTACGCTGGTGTTGGAACCTTTGGCATTGGCGATCAGATCACATTCGGATATTTCTGGTTACTCATTATTAGTTTCACATTTTAAAATGAGCATGTATGCCGATGATGTTATGCTTTTTCTTACTAACCCATTGACTTCATTGCCTAATTTATGTGCTGTATTGAACGATTTTGTCTTAGTGTCAGGTCTCACCGTTAATTTTACCAAATCGGTGATTATGCCGGTTAATGTTCCTGACTCCCTAAGTGCATCTCTCCGTAGCTCTTTCCCATTTCGTTGGGTCAAGGACAGGATCTCCTATCTGGGGATTAATCTCACCCCTAGATACTCGGATATGTTTACTGCTAATTATCCATCATGTGTATCACGTCTCTCTACTCTATTGAAGATTTGGCATGGTTATCATTAGAGATGAGCGAAGTATTCAAAAATTCGATTCGACTGATTCGTCGAATTCGTGGAAAAATTTTGATTCGAGTCGAATATATTCGCTGTGAATTTAACTTAAAAAAGGGTGTTTCTAGGCTTCAGAGAGACTTAATATTAGTGCTGAACACTGTACCTTTAATTTAAATGCCCTTGGAGTCTGCTGGGGAAGAGAAATAATACTGTCAGTCAGTATGACATGCAGATGAGTGCCGTCGATCTTAGAATCACCGCACACTTCACTCATTTGGGCTGTCACGGGGCCAAAACCAGAGTGTGGAGCCACAGTGTGGCGGTGGAGGCAGCAGCAATGGGAGGCCATACAGCACCCTATGACAAAAATGGAAACCACCAGCAGTGTGAGGAGACCTGAAAGTGGCACATGGCAGAGTGTGGCGATAGAGACAGCAGCAATGGGAGGCCGTACAGGGACCCATGACACACTCTGGACCTGGCAGCAGCATGAGGAGGCGGTACAGGGGCCCATGGCAGATTACGGGCCTGGCAGCAGCATGAGGAGTCGGTACGGGGGCCCATGGCAGATTACGGGCCTGGCAGCAGCAATGGGAGGCCGTACAGGGACCCATGACACACTCTGGACCTGGCAGCAGCATGGGGAGGCGGTACAGGGGCCCATGACAGATTACGGGCCTGGCAGCAGCATGAGGAGTCGGTACGGGGGCCCATGACACACTCTGGACCTGGCAGCAGCATGAGGAGGCGTTACAGGGGCGCATGACAGATTACGAGCCTGGCAGCAGCAACTTGGACAGGAGGACGTTCAGCTTCTGCACCGTCTGGTGCGTGCTCGCAAACTGTTGTCTCTTGGAAACGGATTCCAAGAAAGACTGCTGACGGAATCCGTGAAGAGGAGTAGCAGGAGAAGGAGCATCTGAACGAGCGGAATATGCCAACAAGCGACAACAGGGGCCCATGACAGATTACGGGCCTGGCAGCAGCATGAGGAGTCGGTACGGGGGCCCATGGCAGATTAGGGGCCTGGCAGCAGCTATGGGAGGCCCGTAATCTGCCAGCACCCTATGACAAAAAATGGAACCCACCAGCAGTGTGAGGAGACCTGAAAGTGGCACATGGCAGAGTGTGGCGATGGAGACAGCAGCAATGGGAGGCCGTACAGGGACCCATGAGAGACTCTGGACCTGGCAGCAGCATGAGGAGGCGGTATAGGGGCCCATGGCAGATTAGGGGCCTGGCAGCAGCTATGGGAGGCCCGTAATCTGCCAGCACCCTATGACAAAAAATGGAATACACCAGCAGTGTGAGGAGACCTGAAAGTGGCACATGGCAGATTGTGGCGATGGAGACAGCAGCAATGGGAGGCCGTACAGGGACCCATGAGAGACTCTGGACTTGGCAGCAGCATGAGGAGGCGGTATAGGGGCCCATGGCAGATTAGGGGCCTGGCAGCAGCTATGGGAGGCCCGTAATCTGCCAGCACCCTATGACAAAAAATGTAACACACCAGCAGTGTGAGGAGACCTGAAAGTGGCACATGTTTGGGGCATGATTCATGGCGGATTTAGTCAGTTGTGTCAGGAACTGGTGGTTTGAAATCCAGACTAATCCACGCCTGATTCATTTTCACAAACGTCAGTCTCTCCACACTTTGGGTGGACAGTCGTGTCCTCCGCGGAGTTGCAATACCTCCTGCCGCACTAAACACGCGCTCCGATGCCACGCTACTGGCCGGGCATGACAGCCTTTCAAGGGCAAATTCAGCTAGTTAGGGCCAAAGGTCAAGTTTCGTTGCCCAGTAGTCAAGGGGATTGTCTACCTCGGTTGGCAGGGTGCTGTCCAAGTAGGCCTAAGCCTGTTGTTTGAGGTCCTGCTCCAGGTCCACCTGATGCTGCTGCTGCTGCTGCTGCTGCGGCTGGTTAGTAGTTTCCTCACTGCGCTGGTGAAGAAAGCTACTCATCATTGACTGCAGACTGAGGCAGCCGCTGCTGGTGGAGCTGCCACTGCTCCTACCACCCCACCCCTCCCCTGCTGCCATGGCAGCGGAACGCGAGTGCACAGGGCCCACAGTGTCTGAGGATGGACGTTGGCGCAGACAGGCAGAGACCAGCTGACTACATAGGTGGTTTTTATAGTACGTTATTTTGGCCTCCCTCTCAGCAGGTGTGAAAAAGGCCACCATTTTTGAACGGTAGCGAGGGTCCAACAAGGTGGACAGCCAAAAGTCATCCCTCTGTCTGATGGTTATTATTCGGCTGTCGCTACGCAAGCAACCGAGCATGCTATGGGCCATTTGTGCCAAGGAATGCGAGGGACTCCCTGCCTCCATCTCCACAGCATACTGCCACGGTGCGTCTGGGTCCTCTGTCTCCTCCTCCTCCTCCTCCTCTACCAGATGCTCCTGCTCCTCCACTCCTGTCCGCTGAGTGGAAAAACCACCCATTTCACTCAATAATTCCTGAGCACCAATGTCCTCCTCTACCTCCTCCTCTTCTTCCTGTCCTGCCCCCACAGGGGTCATGTGGCGTTGAGATCTGTGCGCCACGTCTACCGCACCCTGACAAGCCATTGTTAACAGCATTTGTTCCAGGACGTGCAACAGAGGAATGACGTCGTTCATCCCATAGTCCTGCCGACTCACGAATAGCGTGGCCTCCTCAAAGGGCCTGAGCAAGCGCAGGTGTCACGCATGAGCTGCCAATGGCTGACATCTAAGTTACACAGGGAGTACCTTTATCCTCTTTTAACATCAGGAAATCGGTGATGGCCTTTCGCTGTTCGTAAAGGCGGTCTAACATATGTAGGGTTGAATTCCACCTTGTTGCAACGTCACAGCATGAGGAGTCGGTACGGGGGCCCATGGCAGATTACGTGCCTGGCAGCAGCAATGGGAGGCCCGTAATCTGCCAGCACCCTATGACAAAAAATAGAACCCACCAGCAGTGTGAGGAGACCTGAAAGTGGCACATGGCAGAGTGTGGCGATGGAGACAGCAGCAATGGGAGGCCGTACAGGGACCCATGAGAGACTCTGGACCTGGCAGCAGCATGAGGAGGCGGTATATAGGGGCCTATGGCAGATTAGGGGCCTGGCAGCAGCTATGGGAGGCCCGTAATCTGCCAGCACCCTATGTCAAAAAATTCTACACACCAGCAGTGTGTGAGGAGACCTGAAAGTGGCACATGGCAGAGTGTGGCGATGGAGACAGCAGCAATGGGAGGCCGTACAGGGACCCATGAGAGACTCTGGACCTGGCAGCAGCATGAGGAGGCGGTATATAGGGGCCTATGGCAGATTAGGGGCCTGGCAGCAGCTATGGGAGGCCCGTAATCTGCCGGCACCCTATGTCAAAAAATTCTACACACCAGCAGTGTGTGAGGAGACCTGAAAGTGGCACATGGCAGAGTGTGGCGATGGAGACAGCAGCAATGGGAGGCCGTACAGGGAACCATGAGAGACGCTGGACCTGGCAGCAGCATGAGGAGGCGGTATATAGGGGCCTATGGCAGATTAGGGGCCTGGCAGCAGCTATAGGAGGCCCGTAATCTGCCAGCACCCTATGTCAAAAAATTCTACACACCAGCAGTGTGTGAGGAGACCTGAAAGTGGCACATGGCAGAGTGTGGCGATGGAGACAGCAGCAATGGGAGGCCGTACAGGGACCCATGAGAGACTCTGGACCTGGCAGCAGCATGAGGAGGCGGTATATAGGGGCCTATGGCAGATTAGGGGCCTGGCAGCAGCTATAGGAGGCCCGTAATCTGCCAGCACCCTATGTCAAAAAATTCTACACACCAGCAGTGTGAGGAGACCTGAAAGTGGCACATGGCAGAGTGTGGCGATGGAGACAGCAGCAATGGGAGGCCGTACAGGGACCCATGAGAGACTCTGGACCTGGCAGCAGCATGAGGAGGCGGTATATAGGGGCCTATGGCAGATTAGGGGTCTGGCAGCAGCTATAGGAGGCCCGTAATCTGCCAGCACCCTATGTCAAAAAATTCTACACACCAGCAGTGTGTGAGGAGACCTGAAAGTGGCACATGGCAGAGTGTGGCGATGGAGACAGCAGCAATGGGAGGCCGTACAGGGACCCATGAGAGACTCTGGACCTGGCAGCAGCATGAGGAGGCGGTATATAGGGGCCTATGGCAGATTAGGGGCCTGGCAGCAGCTATAGGAGGCCCGTAATCTGCCAGCACCCTATGTCAAAAAATTCTACACACCAGCAGTGTGAGGAGACCTGAAAGTGGCACATGGCAGAGTGTGGCGATGGAGACAGCAGCAATGGGAGGCCGTACAGGGACCCATGAGAGACTCTGGACCTGGCAGCAGCAAGAGGAGGCGGTATATAGGGGCCTATGGCAGATTAGGGGCCTGGCAGCAGCTATAGGAGGCCCGTAATCTGCCAGCACCCTATGTCAAAAAATTCTACACACCAGCAGTGTGTGAGGAGACCTGAAAGTGGCACATGGCAGAGTGTGGCGATGGAGACAGCAGCAATGGGAGGCCGTACAGGGACCCATGAGAGACTCTGGACCTGGCAGCAGCATGAGGAGGCGGTATATAGGGGCCTATGGCAGATTAGGGGCCTGGCAGCAGCTATAGGAGGCCCGTAATCTGCCAGCACCCTATGTCAAAAAATTCTACACACCAGCAGTGTGAGGAGACCTGAAAGTGGCACATGGCAGAGTGTGGCGATGGAGACAGCAGCAATGGGAGGCCGTACAGGGACCCATGAGAGACTCTGGACCTGGCAGCAGCATGAGGAGGCGGTATATAGGGGCCTATGGCAGATTAGGGGCCTGGCAGCAGCTATAGGAGGCCCATAATCTGCCAGCACCCTATGTCAAAAAATTCAACACACCAGCAGTGTGAGGAGACCTGAAAGTGGCACATGGCATGAGACACTGTGGACCTGGCAGCAGCATGAGGAGGCGGTATATAGGGGCCTATGGCAGATTAGGGGCCTGGCAGCAGCTATAGGAGGCCCGTAATCTGCCAGCACCCTATGTCAAAAAATTCTACACACCAGCAGTGTGTGAGGAGACCTGAAAGTGGCACATGGCAGAGTGTGGCGATGGAGACAGCAGCAATGGGAGGCCGTACAGGGACCCATGAGAGACTCTGGACCTGGCAGCAGCATGAGGAGGCGGTATATAGGGGCCTATGGCAGATTAGGGGCCTGGCAGCAGCTATAGGAGGCCCGTAATCTGCCAGCACCCTATGTCAAAAAATTCTACACACCAGCAGTGTGAGGAGACCTGAAATTGGCACATGGCAGAGTGTGGCGATGGAGACAGCAGCAATGGGAGGCCGTACAGGGACCCATGAGAGACTCTGGACCTGGCAGCAGCATGAGGAGGCGGTATATAGGGGCCTATGGCAGATTAGGGGCCTGGCAGCAGCTATAGGAGGCCCGTAATCTGCCAGCACCCTATGTCAAAAAATTCTACACACCAGCAGTGTGAGGAGACCTGAAAGTGGCACATGGCAGAGTGTGGCGATGGAGACAGCAGCAATGGGAGGCCGTACAGGGACCCATGAGAGACTCTGGACCTGGCAGCAGCATGAGGAGGCGGTATATAGGGGCCTATGGCAGATTAGGGGCCTGGCAGCAGCTATGGGAGGCCCGTAATCTGCCAGCACCCTATGTCAAAAAATTCAACACACCAGCAGTGTGAGGAGACCTGAAAGTGGCACATGGCATGAGACACTGTGGACCTGGCAGCAGCATGAGGAGGCGGTACAGGGGCCCAAGGCAGATTAGGGGCCTGGCAGCAGCTATGGGAGGCAGCTATGGGGCGGGCAGAACCGCCGTATCTTTATCACGGTTTTCCCAGGCCACCAAATGGCGACGCTGCATATGCTGCCGCAACGCTGTAGTCCCAACATGGGCCCCCTGGCCACGCTTGACTTTCTGGCCACATAGTCGACATACGGCTACGTTTACTTCCTCGGGCGGCTTGACGAAAAATTGCCACACCGCCGAGTAGGAAACTTTGCCCCCGATACTCCTCACTGGCTGACTGCTGCTTCCTCCGTGCACACCGGCACCACTACTGGCCGTGGTGGTAGGCTGCAGTGGAGCTGGTGCTCTACTCCGTGGCCATTTGGCTCCACTGACACTGCTTCCACTGACACTGCTGCGACCCTGCTGCTGTCTCCTGGGCAACCCACCGACTGTTTCGCTCACTGCCAAGCTGCCACCCTCTTCTCCTGATGATGCGGAAGAAATTGCCTGATGACGACGAGGCTGCCAAGTGCGATCAACCTCCTCATCATCAAGTAGGGTCTCCGCCTCACTACTAGCCCCCTCGGCTGCGTCTGGGTCAGGAGACAGACCTGTCTCTAGACCGGCTACCGGGCCACTCTCCTCGCCACTACTTCTTCGCCTGGCTGCTGAAAAGGCGGATGTCTCCCCCCGTTCCTGACCGCCCTCTGTTAGCTCTTCCTCACTGTACAGTGGGGCTGAGCCCACAGCATGCGATACTTCGCTTGGTGAGGGAACACCAAAGGACAGGGGCAGGTAGAGGACACGTGATTTCAGTGGGCTTGGTCCCGGGCCATGCCAACTAACGGTTGTGTCTGACGTACCCACCGACCGTTGGCTGTAGGTGTCAGAGGTGACCTGGGAAGAGGAAGACGACCGAGCCAACCAATCGATGACGGCAGGGTTGTCGGTGGAGACACGACCGCTGGATGACACCGGGAGCACTGGCCTCTGGCTGCGAATAGTGCTGCCTCGACCCCTTCCTCTGCTGCCACGTCTGCTCGCTCCTAAAACATTGCCTCCTCTGCCACTCCTCTGCATGTTGTCTGACATACTCTTTAATTAAACGATTATGTGTCCCTGAGTAACAATTCTGTGTCCCTGAGTAACAATTCTGTGTCTGTGCGAGTAACAATTCTGTGGCCCTAAGTAACAGTTCTGTGGCCCTCAGTAACAATTCTGTGTCCCTGATTAACGTTTCTGTGGCCCCAAGTAACAGTTCTGTGGCCCTCAGTAACAATTCTGTGTCTGTGCGAGTAACAATTCTGTGTCTGTGCGAGTAACAATTCTGTGGCCCTCAGTAACAATTCTGTGTCCCTGATTAATGTTTCTGTGGCCCCAAGTAACAGTTCTGTGGCCCTCAGTAACAATTCTGTGTCTGTGCGAGTAACAATTCTGTGTCTGTGCGAGTAACAATTCTGTGGCCCTAAGTAACAGTTCTGTGGCCCTCAGTAACAGTTCTGTGTCCCTGAGTAACAATTCTGTGTCTGTGCGAGTAACAATTCTGTGTCTGTGCGAGTAACAATTCTGTGGCCCTAAGTAACGGTTCTGTGGCCCTCAGTAACAGTTCTGTGTCCCTCTGTAACAATTCTGTGTCTGTGCGAGTAACAATTCTGTGGCCCTAAGTAACAGTTCTGTGGCCCTCAGTAACAATTCTGTGTCCCTGATTAACGTTTCTGTGGCCCCAAGTAACAGTTCTGTGGCCCTCAGTAACAATTCTGTGTCTGTGCGAGTAACAATTCTGTGTCTGTGCGAGTAACAATTCTGTGGCCCTAACAGTTCTGTGGCCCTCAGTAACAATTCTGTGTCCCTGATTAACGTTTCTGTGGCCCCAAGTAACAGTTCTGTGGCCCTCAGTAACAATTCTGTGTCTGTGCGAGTAACAATTCTGTGTCTGTGCGAGTAACAATTCTGTGGCCCTAAGTAACAGTTCTGTGGCCCTCAGTAACAATTCTGTGTCCCTGATTAACGTTTCTGTGGCCCCAAGTAACAGTTCTGTGGCCCTCAGTAACAATTCTGTGTCTGTGCGAGAAACAATTCTGTGTCTGTGCGAGTAACAATTCTGTGGCCCTAACAGTTCTGTGGCCCTCAGTAACAATTCTGTGTCCCTGATTAACGTTTCTGTGGACCCAAGTAACAGTTCTGTGGCCCTCAGTAACAATTCTGTGTCTGTGCGAGTAACAATTCTGTGTCTGTGCGAGTAACAATTCTGTGGCCCTAAGTAACAGTTCTGTGGCCCTCAGTAACAATTCTGTGTCCCTGATTAACGTTTCTGTGGCCCCAAGTAACAGTTCTGTGGCCCTCAGTAACAATTCTGTGTCTGTGCGAGTAACAATTCTGTGTCTGTGCGAGTAACAATTCTGTGGCCCTAAGTAACAGTTCTGTGGCCCTCAGTAACAGTTCTGTGTCCCTGAGTAACAATTCTGTGTCTGTGCGAGTAACAATTCTGTGGCCCTAAGTAACAGTTCTGTGGCCCTCAGTAACAATTCTGTGTCCCTGATTAACGTTTCTGTGGCCCCAAGTAACAGTTCTGTGGCCCTCAGTAACAATTCTGTGTCTGTGCGAGTAACAATTCTGTGTCTGTGCGAGTAACAATTCTGTGGCCCTCAGTAACAATTCTGTGTCCCTGATTAATGTTTCTGTGGCCCCAAGTAACAGTTCTGTGGCCCTCAGTAACAATTCTGTGTCTGTGCGAGTAAGAATTCTGTGTCTGTGCGAGCAACAATTCTGTGGCCCTAAGTAACAGTTCTGTGGCCCTCAGTAACAGTTCTGTGTCCCTGAGTAACAATTCTGTGTCTGTGCGAGTAACAATTCTGTGTCTGTGCGAGTAACAATTCTGTGTCTGTGCGAGTAACAATTCTGTGTCTGTGCGAGTAACAATTCTGTGGCCCTAAGTAACGGTTCTGTGGCCCTCAGTAACAGTTCTGTGTCCCTGTGTAACAATTCTGTGTCTGTGCGAGTAACAATTCTGTGGCCCTAACTAACAGTTCTGTGGCCCTCAGTAACAATTCTGTGTCTGTGCGAGTAACAATTCTGTGTCTGTGCGAGTAACAATTCTGTGTCTGTGCGAGTAAGAATTCTGTGGCCCTAAGTAACGGTTCTGTGGCCCTCAGTAACAGTTCTGTGTCCCTGTGTAACAATTCTGTGTCTGTGCGAGTAACAATTCTGTGGCCCTAAGTAACAGTTCTGTGGCCCTCAGTAACAATTCTGTGTCTGTGCGAGTAACAATTCTGTTTCTGTGCGAGTAACAATTCTGTGGCCCTAAGTAACAGTTCTGTGGCCCTCAGTAACAATTCTGTGTCTGTCCCTGAGTAACAATTCTGTGGCCCTAACTAAAGTTTCTGTGGCCCTAAGTAACAATTCCCTGGCACTCAGTAACAATTCTGTCTGTCCCTGAGTAACAATTCTGTGGCCCTAATAACGTTTCTGTGGCCCTAAGTAACAATTCTCTGGCACTCAGTAACAATTCTGTCTGTCCCTGAGTATGAATTCTGTGGCCCTAACTAGCGTTTCTTTGTCCCTAAGTAACGATTCTGTGGCCCTAATTAACAATTCTGTGTCCCTGAGTAATAGTTCTCTGTCCCTAAGTATCGTTTCTCTGTCCCCAAGTATCGTTTCTGTGGCCCTAACTCTGTCCCTGTCCCTAATACAGAGCGGTCTGCCTCTGTTCAATGACTGCAGGCAAATGAAGAATTCCAAAATGGCCGCTATTTATAGCTCGACCATTACACAGTGCTAGCTGGCTGGCTGCTGATTGGCTGATGTGATCACATGTCGTTGAGGAATGCATTATGGGTCAGCGCGCCTTGTCTGCGCGCCTTCCCAGACATCCCCGCTCCGTCGCCGCACATGTCAGCCGCCATTTTCGGAAAAATTTCGATTCGCGCGCCCGAATTAGGCTATTTTTCGGATTCGGCGCGAATCGAAATTTTTCCGATATTCGACTCGAATTCCACTTCGGCTACTTCGATTCGCTCATCTCTAGTTATCATATTTCCTTTCTGGGTAGAGTCACGGCAGTTAAAATGAATATTTTGCCCAAACTGCTTTATCTTTTTAGATCACTGCCAGTTCCAGTTTCAAAAACGTTTTTGGATCACTTTCAGCGGACTGTTAATAATTTTATTTGGGGAAATAAGCATCCACGTTTTGCTTCATCCATTTTGTACCGCTCACAACGGACGGGAGGTCTTGGCCTCCCCAACTTTTGGCTATATTACCTCTCTGCTCGTTTTGCGCAATTATCACAATGGGCTACTATTAATTATCAAATCCCATGGATCAAGTTTGAGTCTCAATCAATACGCCCATTTTATTTACCGGGAATTCTATGGTCTAAAATTTCCCCCCGATCGCTTACTTTTCATACCTCCATAGTGACTCATTCGCTGACTCTCTGGTCTAAATACAAATCTAAATTGAATCTAGTCTCTCTTACCCCCCCAGGTGTTTCATTTTTTGGTGACCCCACTTTTGTTGTAGCTTTTTCTTCCCCTCAACAGTTTCGTTGGTGGTATGATCGATCCTTTATCAGATTATCGGATTTTCAAAGAGGAGGATCTTATATTACCTTTGATATGCTACGTGTGTTGTTTGATGTTCCTCTTCGCGAGTACCTTCGCTACCGACAGATTAGACATTTTTTTAATTCACACTTTGGCCTTATGCCATCTTCCCCGATTTCTTTTTTTGAACGTATCAGCCGTGACTCTCCTAGGGGTAGGGGTCTTATCTCAGATCTTTATCACCAATTTTTGATCTGCCTTTTTCATACACCCCCCTCTTATCGACAAAAATGGGAGGAGGATTGTGGTATCACTTTTTCAGAGGAGGATTGGGATTCCATGGTGGATAATATATGCAAGAGTTCTAGATCTCTTTCGGTTCGTGAGACAGCCCTTAAGGTTTTAACCAGATGGTATTACACCCCATCAAGACTACATGTATTGTTCCCACAAACGTCCCCTTTATGTTTCCGGGGCTGTGGCCTCACAGGTACTTTGGTTCATATATTCTGGGATTGCCCGACCATATCTTTGATTTGGTGTAAGATATCTGAGGTGGCTACCTCACTGTCGGGTACCCCGATACGATTGTCCATACAGACCTGTTTATTGGGGGCCAATATCCCAGGGGTCTCTGATGCCAATCTGAGATTGATACATACATTATGTATTGCCACCTTATGGTCTATTGCCTTACACTGGAGGTCCAATGCTGTACACTTGGACTCCGTTTTACACAGAATTGATACTGTAATGCTCATGGACCGCATTCATTATACCCTACTGGATAAGATGCACTTATATGATAAAAAATGGGAGTCATGGAGAGATTGTAGACACTTATTGCATGTTTAACAATATTCTCAGTAAAAGTTGCCTGACATGTACTGTTGACGGATGTATCTTTTAGCTTATCTTATTGTTCACGTATATCATGCACTCGTAATTTACTCTTTTCCTTTTTTTTTTTTTCTCTCTTTCTTATGTTAATATACTTTTCTGTATTGTACATTTCAAAAGTGCCTTGTTTTCGTTGAAAATAACACTTGAAAGTGTGCTGTTGTTTTACAGTCTACTTATATTCAATAAAATCGTTTGTAAACAAAAAATAAAAGAGATCTGCAAGTAAAATTTTCTCTGTATGCATGTTATACACATACACATGGGCACCATGAATGTGTGCCATATTGTTTGTAATGTGATTATCCCATATGATGATCAGCTGCATATAGTGGCCATAATGTGGTATTTTTTTAAATGCCTCTAACAAAAATACAGAATTGTGATCATTAGATGGAACTGACAATCATAGGGGATATTAATATTACAATCAATACAGCAGAAATTCATGGTTCCTGTATGAATGAATGAACAATATATATATATATGAACATTCAGTGTACACTCATAAAATAAAATAAATTACACATTAAAAATAAAATAAACAAAATAAAAAATAAAATAAATGAAATAAATAAAATATATAAATTGTGAACACTCCGTGAACACTTCTAAATAGCTGAAATGCATACAATTACCCTTAATAGAGTAATAGCAAGCCTTTAAAGAGTACCCCTGTACACTCTCACTCCAGTGTTGCTGTCACTCTCTGGACTCTCACTCCAGTATGTTACAGATGGGGTTCCAATCCTTAGACAAACATCTCATAACGCCATCATCCTCCGTCTCCGCTCTGCTCTCTCTGCCGGCTTCTCCTCACTCTCTCTCTCTCTCTCTCTCTCTCTCAGATTGTCCTCAGTGACCCCAAGGACTCAGGCACCTCGTCACAGAGCTTATCCCACCCTTGCAGTGAGGTATCAAAAGACACCAAAAGGACATGCTGTTGATGAACTCACTAAACTCTTTTCAAGATTGAAAGTACTGTCTCACAGACTACACTTGGAGCCTGTTGTCATTGAAAGGAGAAGAATCATCAGTGGGGGTTCCTGTCCAAGCAAGGTGTTCAAACATTTTTCTTTTCCAGGTGCCCAGGACTGTCCACTGCCAGTAGCTATTGCTAGCTGCTGCATCATATTATGGGGGAGTACATAGGGTCAAAGGCAGGAGTTAACACCCTTCCAAAAGACGACCCCCTTGATTATTGGGTAATGAGAATTTACCACTGACCAGAGCTTGCCCAGCATGCATTTGAGCTTCTGGGCTTTCCTGGAGCCAACATCCTCTCTGAGTAAACATTTAGTGCTGTGGAGGGTTTTTTTTCACAGACAAGAATATTCACTTGTCCCTGGACATAGTTAATCAGCTGATACTTGTTAAAATTAGAGATGAGCGAATCAAACATGACGAAGTGGAATTCGTTCCGAAGATTTGGAAAAATTCTATTCGCGACGAATCCGAAGATTAGCAAACTTCGGATGCACGAATCAAATTTTCCCAAAAATGGCGGCGACATGTGTGGCGACGGAGAAAATGGACAGAGAAGATGGGGCGGGGATCTCTGGGAAGGCGCGCAGACAAGGCGCGCTGACCCATAATGCATTCATGACATGTGATCGCATTAGCCAATCAGCAGCCAGCCAGCACTGTGTAACGGTGGAGCTATAAATCGCGGCCATCTTAGAATTCTCCATTAGCCTCCGGTCATTCAAGAGAGACAGACCTGTGTGTATTAAGGGACAGAGTTAGGACCACAGAGACTTTAGGGCCACAGAATCGTTACTCAGGGACACAGAATCGTTACTCAGGGACACAGAATCGTTACTCAGGGACACAGAATCGTTACTTAGGGCCACAGCTATCAAAGAATCGAAAATTTAAAGTGACATACACCCTTTTTTTTTTGGTGGCTGTCGTGCACAGTTGGTGCTGCAGTTTGCCGATTGTGCAAAATAAACTGACTTTATGCTTCACAACCACTATTGTACGTTCAAAGAGTTAAATCCATTTACACGCCGGCTGGCGGTAATATTTTTTGGGTGATTAGTGCATTCCAGTGACACAAACGTACAGTTTCCAGCCAAAGGCAAGCTGCAATTGACCGATTGTGTACAATAAACTGACTTTCTGCTTCACAACCACTATTGTACGTTCAAAGAGTTAAATCCATTTACACGCCGGCTGGCGGTAATATTTTTTGGGTGATTAGTCTATTCCAGTGACAGAAACGTACAGTTTCCAGCCAACGGCAAGCTGCAATTGACCGATTGTGTACAATAAACTGACTTTCTGCTTCACAACCACTATTGTACGTTCAAAGAGTTAGATCCATTTACACGCCGGGTGGCGGTAATATTTTTTGGGTGATTAGTGCATTCCAGTGACATAAACGTACAGTTTCCAGCCAACGGCAAGCTGCAATTGACCGATTGTGCTAAATAAACTGACTTTCTGCTTCACAACCACTATTGTACGTTCAAAGAGTTAAATCCATATACACGCCGGGTGGCGGTAATATTTTTTGGGTGATTAGTGCATTCCAGTGACATAAACGTACAGTTTCCAGCCAACGGCAAGCTGCAATTGACCGATTGTGCTAAATAAACTGACTTTCTGCTTCACAACCACTAATGTACGTTCAAAGAGTTAGATCCATTTACACGCCGGGTGGCGGTAATATTTTTTGGGTGATTAGTGCATTCCAGTGACATAAATGTACAGTTTCCAGCCAACGGCAAGCTGCAATTGACCGATTGTGTACAATAAACTGACTTTCTGCTTCACAACCACTATTGTACGTTCAAAGAGTTAAATCCATTTTCACGCCGGCTGGCGGTAATATTTTTTGGGTGATTAGTGCATTCCAGTGACACAAACGTACAGTTTCCAGCCAACGGCAAGCTGCAATTGACCGATTGTGTACAATAAACTGACTTTCTGCTTCACAACCACTATTGTACGTTCAAAGAGTTAGATCCATTTACACGCCGGGTGGCGGTAATATTTTTTGGGTGATTAGTGCATTCCAGTGACATAAACGTACAGTTTCCAGGAAACGGCAAGCTGCAATTGACCGATTGTGCTAAATAAACTGACTTTCTGCTTCACAACCACTATTGTACGTTCAAAGAGTTAAATCCATTTACACGCCGGCTGGCGGCAATATTTTTTGGGTGATTAGTGCATTCCAGTGACATAAACGTACAGTTTCCAACCAACGACAAGCTGCAATTGACCGATTGTGCTAAATAAACTGACTTTCTGCTTCACAACCACTATTGTACGTTCAAAGAGTTAAATCCATTTACACGCCGGCTGGCGGTAATATTTTTTAGCCAATCAGCAGCCAGCCAGCACTGTGTAATGGTGGAGCTATAAATCGCGGCCATCTTAGAATTCTCCATTAGCCTCCGGTCATTCAAGAGAGACAGACCTGTGTGTATTAAGGGACAGAGTTAGGGCCACAGAGACTTTAGGGCCACAGAATCGTTACTCAGGGACACAGAATCGTTACTCAGGGACACAGAATCGTTACTTAGGGCCACAGCTATCAAAGAATCGAAAATTTAAAGTGACATACACCCTTTTTTTTTTGGTGGCTGTCGTGCACAGTTGGTGCTGCAGTTTGCCGATTGTGCAAAATAAACTGACTTTATGCTTCACAACCACTATTGTACGTTCAAAGAGTTAAATCCATTTACATGCCGGCTGGCGGTAATATTTTTTGGGTGATTAGTGCATTCCAGTGACATAAACGTACAGTTACCAGCCAAAGGCAAGCTGCAATTGACCGATTGTGTACAATAAACTGACTTTCTGCTTCACAACCACTATTGTACGTTCAAAGAGTTAAATCCATTTACACGCCGGCTGGCGGTAATATTTTTTGGGTGATTAGTGCATTCCAGTGACAGAAACGTACAGTTTCCAGCCAACGGCAAGCTGCAATTGACCGATTGTGTACAATAAACTGACTTTCTGCTTCACAACCACTATTGTACGTTCAAAGAGTTAGATCCATTTACACGCCGGGTGGCGGTAATATTTTTTGGGTGATTAGTGCATTCCAGTGACATAAACGTACAGTTTCCAGCCAACGGCAAGCTGCAATTGACCGATTGTGCTAAATAAACTGACTTTCTGCTTCACAACCACTATTGTACGTTCAAAGAGTTAAATCCATATACACGCCGGGTGGCGGTAATATTTTTTGGGTGATTAGTGCATTCCAGTGACATAAACGTACAGTTTCCAGCCAACGGCAAGCTGCAATTGACCGATTGTGCTAAATAAACTGACTTTCTGTTTCACAACCACTATTGTACGTTCAAAGAGTTAGATCCATTTACACGCCGGGTGGCGGTAATATTTTTTGGGTGATTAGTGCATTCCAGTGACATAAATGTACAGTTTCCAGCCAACGGCAAGCTGCAATTGACCGATTGTGCTAAATAAACTGACTTTCTGCTTCACAACCACTATTGTACGTTCAAAGAGTTAAATCCATTTACACGCCGGCTGGCGGTAATATTTTTTGGGTGATTAGTGCATTCCAGTGACACAAACGTACAGTTTCCAGCCAACGGCAAGCTGCAATTGACCGATTGTGTACAATAAACTGACTTTCTGCTTCACAACCACTATTGTACGTTCAAAGAGTTAGATCCATTTACACGCCGGGTGGCGGTAATATTTTTTGGGTGATTAGTGCATTCCAGTGACATAAACGTACAGTTTCCAGCCAACGGCAAGCTGCAATTGACCGATTGTGCTAAATAAACTGACTTTCTGCTTCACAACCACTATTGTACGTTCAAAGAGTTAAATCCATTTACACGCCGGCTGGCGGTAATATTTTTTGGGTGATTAGTGCATTCCAGTGACAGAAATGTACAGTTTCCAGCCAACGGCAAGCTGCAATTGACCGATTGTGCTAAATAAACTGACTTTCTGCTTCACAACCACTATTGTACGTTCAAAGAGTTAAATCTATTTACACGCCAGCTGGCGGTAATATTTTTTGGGTGATTAGTGCATTCCAGTGACCTAAACGTACAGTTTCCAGCCAACGGCAAGCTGCAATTGACCGATTGTGCTAAATAAACTGACTTTCTGCTTCACAACCACTATTGTACGTTCAAAGAGTTAGATCCATTTACACGCCGGGTGGCGGTAATATTTTTTGGGTGATTAGTGCATTCCAGTGACATAAACGTACAGTTTCCAGCCAACGGCAAGCTGCAATTGACCGATTGTGCTAAATAAACTGACTTTCTGCTTCACAACCACTATTGTACGTTCAAAGAGTTAAATCCATTTACACGCCGGCTGGCGGTAATATTTTTTGGGTGATTAGTGCATTCCAGTGACAGAAACGTACAGTTTCCAGCCAACGGCAAGCTGCAATTGACCGATTGTGTACAATAAACTGACTTTCTGCTTCACAACCACTATTGTACGTTCAAAGAGTTAAATCTATTTACACGCCAGCTGGCGGTAATATTTTTTGGGTGATTAGTGCATTCCAGTGACCTAAACGTACAGTTTCCAGCCAACGGCAAGCTGCAATTGACCGATTGTGCTAAATAAACTGACTTTCTGCTTCACAACCACTATTGTACGTTCAAAGAGTTAAATCCATTTACACGCCGGCTGGCAGTAATATTTTTTGGGTGATTAGTGCATTCCAGTGACATAAACGTACAGTTTCCAGCCAACGGCAAGCTGCAATTGACCGATTGTGCTAAATAAACTGACTTTCTGCTTCACAACCACTATTGTACGTTCAAAGAGTTAAATCCATATACACGCCGGGTGGCGGTAATATTTTTTGGGTGATTAGTGCATTCCAGTGACATAAACGTAGTTTCCAGCCAACGGCAAGCTGCAATTGACCGATTGTGCTAAATAAACTGACTTTATGCTTCACAACCACTATTGTACGTTCAAAGAGTTAAATCCATTTACACGCCGGCTGGCGGTAATATTTTTTGGGTGATTAGTGCATTCCAGTGACATAAACGTACAGTTTCCAGCCAACGGCAAGCTGCAATTGACCGATTGTGTACAATAAACTGACTTTCTGCTTCACAACCACTATTGCACGTTCAAAGAGTTAAATCCATTTACACGCCGGCTGGCGGTAATATTTTTTGGGTGATTAGTGCATTCCAGTGACATAAACGTACAGTTTACAGCCAACGGCAAGCTGCAATTGACCGATTGTGTACAATAAACTGACTTTCTGCTTCACAACCACTATTGTACGTTCAAAGAGTTAAATTCATTTACACGCCGGCTGGCGGTAATATTTTTTGGGTGATTAGTGCATTCCAGTGACCTAAACGTACAGTTTCCAGCCAACGGCAAGCTGCAATTGACCGATTGTGCTAAATAAACTGACTTTCTGCTTCACAACCACTATTGTACGTTCAAAGAGTTAAATCCATATACACGCCGGGTGGCGGTAATATTTTTTGGGTGATTAGTGCATTCCAGTGACATAAACGTACAGTTTACAGCCAACGGCAAGCTGCAATTGACCGATTGTGCTAAATAAACTGACTTTCTGCTTCACAACCACTATTGTACGTTCAAAGAGTTAAATCCGGTTTTATTTTTGGGGTGCTTATTGAATTAAAGAGTATGTCAGACAACATGCAGAGGAGTGGCAGAGGAGGCAATGTTTCAGGAGCGAGCAGACGTGGCAGCAGAGGAAGGGGTCGAGGCAGCACTAGTCGCAGCCAGAGGCCAGTGCTCCCGGTGTCATCCAGCGGTCGTGTCTCCACCGACAACCCTGCCGTCATCGATTGATTGACTCGGTCGTCTTCCTCTTCCCAGGTCACCTCTGACACCTAAAGCCAACGGTCAGTGGGTACGTCAGACACAACCGTTAGTTGGCATGGCCCGGGAGCAAGCCCACTGAAATCACGTGTCCTCGACCTGCCCCTGTCCTTTGGTGTTCCCTCACCAAGCAAAGTATCGCATGCTGTGGGCTCAGCCCCACTGTACAGTGAGGAAGAGCTAACAGAGGGCGGTCAGGAACGGGGGGAGACATCCGCCTCTTCAGCAGCCAGGCGAAGAAGTACTGGCGAGGAGAGTGGCTCGGTAGCCGGTCTAGAGACAGGTCTGTCTCCTGACCCACACGCAGCCGAGGGGGCTAGTAGTGATGCGGAGACCCTAATTGATGATGATGAGGCTGATCGCACTTGGCAGCCTCGTCGTCATCAGGCTATTGCTTCCGCATCATCAGGAGAAGAGGGTGCCAGCATGCCAGCGAGCAAAACAGTCGGTGGGTTGCCCAGGAGGCAGCAGGGTCGCAGCAGTGTCAGTGGAGCCAAACGGCCACAGAGTAGAGCACCAGCTCCACTGCAGCCTACCACCACGGCCAGTAGTGGTGCCGGTGTGCACGGAGGAAGTAGCAGTCAGCCAGTGAGGAGTAGCAGGGGCAAAGTTTCCTACTCGGCGGTGTGGGAATTTTTTGTCAAGCCGCCCGAGGAAGTAAACGTAGCCGTATGTCGACTATGTGGCCAGAAAGTCAAGCGTGGCCAGGGGGCCAATGTTGGGACTACAGCGTTGCGTCAGCATATGCAGCGTCGCCATTCGGTGGCCTGGGAAAACCGTGATAAAGATACGGCGGTTCTGCCTGCCCCAGCCCCCGCTCCATCACCCGCTCCGTTACTTGCTCCGTCACCCGACGTCAATCGCCCTCTATCAGCCAGTCAAGGCTCCAACACCTCTGCTGAGGGCAGTTGTCGCTCGTTGGCATCTTCTGCTCGTTCAGATGCTCCTTCTCCTGCTACTCCTCTTCACGGATTCCGTCAGCAGTCTTTCTTGGAATCCGTTTCCAAGAGACAACAGTTTGCGAGCACGCACCCGACGGTGCAGAAGCTGAACGTCCTCCTGTCCAAGTTGCTGGTGCTGCAGTCCCTCCCTTTCCAAGTGGTGGACTCAGCACCTTTCCGAGAAATGATGGCTTGTGCCGAGCCGCGGTGGAGAGTGCCAAGCCGGCATTTCTTCGCCAAAAAGGCAGTGCCAGCCCTGCATTCACATGTAGAAGAGATGGTGGGCCAATCTTTGAGCATGTCGGTCTCTGCCAAAGTGCACGGCAGCGCCGACGTGTGGAGCTGTAACTACGGTCAGGGACAGTACATGTCATTTACGGCCCACCGGGTGAACGTGGTGCCGGCACAGCCGCACCAGCAACTTGGACAGGTCACGACGCTTTTGCCTCCACGTTTGCACGTCCTTGGTCCAGCAAAGATGTCCGCCTCTACCACCTCTTCTTCCGCCGTGTCCTCAGCCGCCACCCCCGTGCCAAGTCCCATTACCCGACCGGCATATCACATGTGCAGGGCGCAACGGTGTCACGCTGTGCTGCACCTGGTATGCCTTGGCGAACGTAGTCACACAGGGGAGGAACTTCTGAGTGTAATGAACAGAGAAATCGACAGATGGCTGTCTCCGCGCAAACTGAAAATCGGAACCATGTTGACTGACAACGGAAAGAACATGGTGTCTGCTCTGCGTCAAGGAAGGTTGTGCCATGCATGGCTCACGTGTTCAATCTGGTTGTCAAGCGGTTCCTAAAATCCACCATCCCACTGCAAGACATCCTTAAAATGTCACGTAAACTTTGCATGCATTTCAGCCATTCCTACACCGCAAAGCACACCCTCCTTGAACTGCAGCGGCAGAACGGAATTTCACAGCATCGCCTGATCTGCGATGTTGCAACAAGGTGGAATTCAACCCTACATATGTTAGACCGCCTTTACGAACAGCGAAAGGCCATCACCGATTTCCTGATGTTACAAGCGGATAAAGATACTCCCCTGTGTAACTTAGATGTCAGCCATTGGCAGCTCATGCATGACACCTGCCGCTTGCTCAGGCCCTTTGAGGAGGCCACGCTATTCGTGAGTCGGCAGGACTATGGGATGAACGACGTCATTCCTCTGTTGCACGTCCTGGAACAAATGCTGTTAACAATGGCTGGTCAGGGTGCGGTAGATGTGGCGCACAGATCTCAACGCCACATGACCCCTGTGGGGGCAGGACAGGAAGAAGAGGAGGAGGTAGAGGAGGACATTGGTGCTCAGGAATTATTGAGTGAAATGGGTGGTTTTTCCACTCAGCGGACAGGAGTGGAGGAGCAGGAGCATCTGGTAGAGGAGGAGGAGGAGACAGAGGACCCAGACGTACCGTGGCAGTATGCTGTGGAGATGGAGGCAGGGAGTCCCTCGCATTCCTTGGCACAAATGGCCCATAGCATGCTCGGTTGCTTGCGTAGCAACAGCCGAATAATAACCATCAGACAGAGGGATGACTTTTGGCTGTCCACCTTGTTGGACCCTCGCTACCGTTCAAAAATGGTGGCCTTTTTCACACCTGCTGAGAGGGAGGCCAAAATAAAGTACTATAAAAACCACCTATGTAGTCAGTTGGTCTCTGCCTTTCTGCGCCAACGTCCATCCTCAGACACTGTGGGCCCTGTGCGCTCGCGTTCTGCTGCCATGGCAGCAGGGGAGGGGTGGGGTGGTAGGAGCAGTGGCAGCTCCACCAGCAGCGGCTGCCTCAGTCTGCAGTCGATGATGAGTAGCTTTCTTCACCAGCGCAGTGAGGAAACTACTAACCAGCCGCAGCAGCAGCAGCATCAGGTGGACCTGGAGCAGGACCTCAAACAACAGGCTTGGGCCTACTTGGACAGCACCCTGCCAACTGAGGTAGACAATCCCCTTGACTACTGGGCAACGAAACTTGACCTTTGGCCCCAACTAGCTGAATTTGCCCTTGAAAGGCTGTCATGCCCGGACAGTAGCGTGGCATCGGAGCGCGTGTTTAGTGCGGCAGGAGGTATTGTAACTCCGCGGAGGACACGACTGTCCACCCAAAGTGTGAAGAGACTCACGTTTGTGAAAATGAATCAGGCGTGGATTAGTCTGGATTTCAAACCACCAGTTCCTGACACAACTGACTAAATCCGCCATGAATCATGCCCCAAACATGTTATTAGGGACAAATGGAAGACCTCCACCTGATCCGTACATTTGTATATATATTTTATTGAGAGGCTGCTGGTCGGCCGACTCATGTTTTGCACATTTTTAATGACTTATACTCTGCAGGTCGGGCCCCTCATGAATTGGGGTTTTTAAATTATTTATACTTCGCTGGACGACCGTCACATGAATTGAACCTTTTTAATGACTTATACTCTGCTGGTCGGGCCCCTCATGAATTGGTGTTTTTAAATTATTTATACGTCGCTGGACGACTGTCACATGAATTTAAACTTTTTAATTATTTATAGTCGACCAGTTCCAGACCGATGGAATAGCAATTTTTTTAAATATTTATTTGACACGTGTTGTCCATCTCATCAATGAGGTGGACTGTTTATTTATTGGCCACGGTTTGGCCCCCTCCTGTTTCTTACATTGTTAACTTGTTGTATCGGTCACGGTTTGGCCACATGTTTGGTTGTCTTGTTAAGATTTTCTGTAATGTACACAGTTACGCTTGACTTGTCGACTTTCCACAATCTACTAAGGTATAGCATCGCATCAAAGTTTTTTTTTTTTTTTTTGGTCTAAACCATTTCTTATAATGTCAATTTGTAGGATACGCTGCTGTAAGGCGACCTACTTTTTTGTCACTGTGTAGACATCTATTTATAGGCCGATGTTTGGCCAGAAAGATATATTTAGTAATAACCTAGCCGTTCAAGCCGCTCACTGAACACCTCGGGAATTGCTTTGTATATCTGTCGCCTTAGGGGCCGCTGTCTGGCGACATAATTTTTTGTCACTGTGTAGACATCTATTTATAGGCCGATGTTTGGCCACAAAAATATATTTAGTAATAACCTAGCCGTTCAGGCCGCTCCCTGAACACCTCGGGAATTGCTTTGTATATCTGTCGCCTTAGAGGCCGCTGTCTGAACAGCTCATGAATTGCTTTCTATATGTGTCGCCTTTGAGGCCGCTGGCTGGACAGCTGATGAATTGATTTGTATATATGTACTTATTGTCCGCTGTCCGGACAGCTCATGAATTACTTTTTGTATATACCCTTCCAAACCACTCTCAGAATAAGTCATGATATTCATGCTGTGTATAGCCTTATAGGCCAATGGTCAATCAAGTCATGATTGTTATAGTGTGTATAGCCTTATAGGCCGCTGTCTTTACAACTTTATAATTCCATGCAGTATATAGCCCTATCGGCCACTTTCTGGCATCCAGTTGCTGTTGCCCCCATCACCACACTGTGCCACGGGCCCCTGTACCGCCTTCTCATACTGCTGCCAGATCCATCCTCTGCCATGTGCGTCTTTGTCATCTGCTCACGCTGCTGGGTTCCAGTTTTAAACCTAGGCCTGTGTATGGCTTCCGAATACTGCTGCCTCCACCGCCACCCTGCGCCATGTGCCTCTGTCGTCTGCTCACGCTGCTGACGGCTTCCGCTTTTTAACCTAGGCCTGTGTATGGCTTCCGAATACTGCTGCCTCCACCGCCACTCTGTGCCATGTGCCTCTGTCGTCTGCTCACGCTGCTGACAGCTTCCGCTTTTTAAACTAGTCCTGTGTATGTCTTCCGAATACTGCTGCCTCCACCGCCACCCTGCGCCATGTGCCACTTTCGGGTCTCCTCACACTGCTGCCAGGTCCATACTGATTCATGGCCCCCTGTACCGGCTCCTCATGAACGTGGTTCAGCGGGTTTGCATCACTTAACGGCAAATCGTTGACAAATGCTGGGACGTTCAGTGTTGTGCGCATTAAGCCAGACACCAAAGGGCAGCACAGACCTGTTATTACTCGCTCAAGCATGGCTGAACAAAACCAGTCTCTACCACAAATTGGACCCAGACCTGCCAAGGGTCTCGTAACTAGATTGCACGGAGGAGTAGAGTCCGTTATCGGAATTAAATAGACAAAACGCCACACCAAAAAGAGTGGCCATTTCCAACACTTATTCCAGAAAGAGGAACAACCCGTTTCATATACGGCCCGTAGACGTTTCACGTCTGCCACATTCAGTCGATTTAAGACGCAAGCTCCACTTCCTGTGGTCTCTAACCGTCGATATACCTTTAAGTGTCAGCTTTGAAGCTATATTCCCTCCGGAGCACTGACACTGGTGCCCTTCCGTCAACATGCCTTTAAGTTTCAGTTTTCAACCATATTCCCCACAGAAGCCAAACTCTTGGGTATCCCAGAAGCTGCTCAGCGGGTCAGGGCAATAAAGCTCTAGGTTCGCAGGTTGTTCCGTCCTATGGATGGAAGTACGACGGTATATGATCTTCTTCGCACCCACGGCATTACCTCATAAAATTTCTGCATTGCATCTGCAATCACAACGCTGACTTCCCGGATCGCCACTCAGCCATTGGACTCTTGATAGTCGTCTCCCCACACTGCTGCTGGGGGGACTTTTTAACCTAGGCCTGTGTATGGCCTTCAATTGAAGCTGCTTCCGCTCCGCCACTCTGCCATTGGACTCTTGATAGTCGTCTCCCCACGCTGCTGCTGGGGGGACTTTTTAACCTAGGCCTGTGTATGGCCTTCAATTGAAGCTGCTTCTGCTCCGCCACTCTGCCATTGGACTCTTGATAGTCGTCTCCCCACACTGCTGCTGGGGGGACTTTTTAACATAGGCCTCTGTATGGCCTTCAATTTAAGCTGCTTACGCTTCGCCACTCTGCCATGGGCCCCTGTACCGCCTCCTCTTGCTGCTGCCAGGTCCAGGGTGTGTCATGGGTCCCTGTACGGCCTCCCATTGCTGCTGACTTCATCGCCAGACTCTGCCATGTGCCACTTTCAGGTCTCCTTACACTGTTGGTGGGTTCCATTTTGTGATAGGGTGCTGTATGGCCTTCCATTGCTGCTGCCTCCACCGCCACCCTGCGCCATGTGCCTCTGTCGTCTGCTCACGCTGCTGACGGCTTCCGCTTTTTAACCGAGGCCTGTGTTTGGCTTCCGAATACTGCTGCATCAAACCGCCACCCTGCGCCATGTGTCTCTGTCGTCTGCTCACGCTGCTGACGGCTTCCGCTTTTTAACCTAGGCCTGTGTAAGGCTTCAGAATAATGCTGCCTACACCGCCACCCTGCGCCATGTGCCTCTGTCGTCTGCTCACGCTGCTGCCAGGTCCATACTGATTCATGGCCCCCTGTACCGGCTCCTCATGAACGTGGTTCAGCGGGTTTGCATCACTTAACGGCAAATCGTTGACAAACGCTGGGACGTTCAGTGTTGTGCGCATTAAGCCAGACACCAAAGGGCAGCACAGACCTGTTATTACTCGCTCAAGCATGGCTGAACAAAACCAGTCTCTACCACAAATTGGACCCAGACCTGCCCAGGGTCTCGTAAGTAGATTGCACGGAGGAGTAGAGTTCGTTATTGGAATTAACTGTGAGGGACTTTTAAACCTAGGCCTGTGTATGGCCTTCAATTGAAGCTGCTTCTGCTCCGCCACTCTGCCATTGGACTCTTGATAGTCGTCTCCCCACGCTGCTGCTGGGGGGACTTTTTAACATAGGCCTCTGTATGGCCTTCAATTTTAGCTGCTTACGCTCCGCCACTCTGCCATGGGCCCCTGTACCGCCTCCTCATGCTGCTGCCAGGCCCGTAATCTGCCATGGGCCCCCGTACCGACTCCTCATGCTGCTGCCAGGCCCGTAATCTGTCATGGGCCCCTGTACCGCCTCCTCATGCTGCTGCCAGGTCCAGAGTGTGTCATGGGTCCCTGTACGGCCTCCCATTGCTGCTGTCTCCATCGCCACACTCTGCCATGTGCCACTTTCAGGTCTCCTCACACTGCTGGTGGGTTCCATTTTGTCATAGGGTGCTGTATGGCCTCCCATTGCTGCTGCCTCCACCGCCACACTGTGGCTCCACACTCTGGTTTTGGCCCCGTGACTGCCCAAATGAGTGAAGTGTGCGGTGATTCTAAGATCGACGGCACTCATCTGCATGTCATACTGACTGACAGTATTATTTCTCTTCCCCAGCAGACTCCAAGGGCATTTAAATTAAAGGTACAGTGTTCTGCACTAATATAAAGGCTCTCTGAAGCCTAGAAACACCCTTTTTATAAGTTAAATTCGCAGCGAATATATTCGGCTCGAAGCGAATTTATTCGGCGAATTCGGCAAATCAGCCGAACCGAATTTTTGAATAATTCGCTCATCTCTAATCTTGACCATAACATTCTGCACCTTTCTGGGTAGCTTTGCGCATGCAGTATATGGCAACAGCAGGAGACGGGCTGTTACCAAAAACATGTACTCGCATTCTGTACTCTGTCACCTCTTTAGCTATGTCGTTATCCTTGTACCACAGGAAACGCAGGTAGTCACGATGGTCCTCTCTCACTAGGAAACAATAAAACATCTGTTGCACATCACCTGTGAAAGCAATAGGCTCTTTCCTGAAGCGTAAGAGGACTCCCGGAAGTGTGTTATTTAGTTCTGGGCCACTCAGTAGTACATCATTCATTGAAACACCTCCATGTTGAGCACTGGAATCGAGCACAACTCTTATTTGGTCTGGCTTGTGTGGATGGTAAATGCCAAACATTGGCAGATACCAGTGTTCTTTACCTTCATCCAGTGACGGTGCTACCTCAGCATGATTATTATCAAGCATCCTTTTGATGAATTCTGTAAAGTCTTTTTTCACTTCAGACTTTCTTTGCAAGGTTTTACGTAGTGTGTTCAGGCGCTTCAAGGCCTGCTCTCTGTTACTGGGTAAATAATACCTTGGTGTGCGAAAGGGTGTCAGGGCTCCCAGGTGTGACCAGAGGTGTGTGACTGACGCAGGGAAACGCAGACTTCAGATATGTGATAAACAATATAATTTATTAACACTAACAATACAAACATAAACGCAGTGCAATACTAAACATAATACAGTGCAAACAAACCAAACCAACCACCCACAGATAACAGTACATACAAGCAAGCGTCGTCAGGCAGGCCGGGTCAATATCAATTGGGCAGGTAGGTACAGGGGGAGCAAGCGGAGATTGGTCGGGGTCACAGGCCAGGTTCAGCAGGTAGCAAGCAGCGTAGTACAGAGGGTCAGGCAGAGGGATGGTCAGGGTCACAAGCCAGGGATCAGAACAGGTAGCAAGCAGCGTAGTACAGAGGGTCAGGCAGAGGGATGGTCAGACAAGCCAGGGATCAGAGCAGGGTCAGCAGAGAATCAGACAGGAACAGAGAGCAGGAACAGGATACAGGGCCCAAGAGAAACACAACACCAAGGCAGAGTCTGCAAGTCTGGCCATCCCTTAAATACCCCAGCATAATCAGTTCCAGGTGTTAGCTGGCTGAAAAGTTGAGTCTCTGATTGCTGGGAGCACCCGCTGGCCAGCCCTGGTACTGCAGATCAAAAGGCAGGTGAGTCCCACCATTGCTGGCTAGTCCATTCCTGACAAAGGGTAAGGGAGCTACCCAATTGTTGTTTTCATCTTGGAAAGTCTCTTTATCCATGATATGGAGAAAAGCTCGATCATCTATAGACATTGCTTGTTTGTCGTCATCTTTTGTTCCCTGGAATACTGAGTTCCCTAAAGTGTCAGACTCCATGCCACTACTAATGTCTCTATTGTAACTAGAAGGAAAGTCACAGTATAGTTTTGGGATGTTAAGGGTTTCCTTCACAACAAAGCCGTTTTGGCATGGACTTAGAAGGGATGTGCGCCCATTCAGTAGCACAGATGTCTTTGAAGTATTGACACTGTCAGGCCGATGTACTGCTCCTAGACAAACTTCTCCTACTATGACCCACCCTAGGTCAAGTCTTTGGGCATAGGGGGCATTAAAGGGTCCATTAATTTGTTGGCGTACCTTATGTACTTGTAGAATGTCTCTCCCAAGAAGTAGAAGAATAGAGGCATCTGTCTGGATAGCTGGAATAAGGTGAGATATTGAATTGAGATGAGGATGATGATGGGCTACTTCTGGAGAAGGGATCTCTGTTTTATCATCCGGTATCATATCACACTCTATCAAAATGGGAAGTGAGAGACGGACTCTCTTGTCAAGAGACTCAATAGTAAAGTCAGTAGCTCTTCTTCCTGAAGTTTCTATCATTCCTGCACATGTCTTTAGGGTGATTGGGATAGCACTTGATGTAATGTTGAAGGCATCAAAAAAGTCTGACCTTGCCAGTGACCTGTTACTCTGTTCATCCAGAACTACATACATCTTAACTGCCTTCTCCTTTTTCCCTGTGGGGTACACTGTTGCTAGGCAGATCTTGGCACATGAGTGTGGACTTGTACTGTCGCCACAGATTTCAGTGCATTTGGACATTACTGGGGTAGCTGAATTATCCTTTTGCTCCCTGCCCTCATCTTTCCGCTCTTCAGCGACCTCTAGTGGTTAATGCAATGTATCAGGGTGTAAAGCTGTGATGTGTCTGTTACTGCCACATTCTGAGCAATCCGCTTGTATTTTGCAGTCTTTTGCTACATGCTTAGTGGATCCACAACACTTGAAGCAGATGCCGTTTTGTCTAAGAAAGGCTATCCTTTAGTTGATGGGTTTACTTTTGAACCCTTTGCACTTGTTTAGAGGATGGGGCTTTTTATGAAGTGGGCAAAGTCTGTCAGGACCTTCAAAGGTGTTTACCTTGTAGCTGCTTGGACAGCCTGGGTCCTCAGAGGGAACCGTTGTCTTGTGGGCGATCACTGAAGTCCTATTGTAGGGTCTAAGTGGCTTTTCTGCCTTTGGCAGTTGACTGCTGGTGATGAAGGAAAAGCTGGGATCACACCGGATCCTTGCTTGCTGCTGTACAAATCTAGAAAACACAAAGAAAGGGGGGAAGGGGACATAATGTTCTTCTTTGTATTTGGCTCCAACACTTGCCCATCTAAATGTGCAAGTCCTCTTAGATAGCCTTCTTTTTTGGCACACTAGACTTCCCAAAGAATATCACCCAGCTCTTGCAGTTTCAAGTTGTCTTTGCTGTTTAGCTTGGGGAAAGACTCAAGTCTTTTCATTAGAGCACCTTCAATTGCCTCTGGTGATCCATATCTTTCCTCTAGCCTTTGCCAGGCCATATCAAGTCCTGCTGAAGGGTTAAATATATGTATCCTACGCATCCTTCTTGCATGTTCTGCTGACTCCGTCCCAAGCCGTTTTATCATCAGGTCCAGCATCTCGGCTGCTGATAAGTCTAAGTCTTTGACTGCATACAGAAAAGAAGACTTCCATGCCTGTAATTCTCAGGGCAGTCATCAAACCTGAGAAAGCCCGAATTAACCATTTCTTTTTGGATAAGATATTTAGTGACATCTTGTGTACTCTGGTGTTTGGATTGCTGTAGTAAGGATTCATTTTTAATCGCTCTGGTACTGCTGGCCTCATGGGTTTGTTTTCGTACACTCAGGGGTTCTGCTGGTCTTGGTTTAAATTCAGCTGACTCTGGATTGGGGAATTGTTTTGTTGCATTGCTGCTTGAAAGTTCTTGGACATACTCCCTTGTGCGTTCTACTGAGGAGAGGGGTTTCTCAGGCACATATGGGCCTTCGTGGATAGACCCACTTCTATACAGTTCCATTTTGGGATAAGCTGCGGCCTCTGCTGCGGCGGTGGCGGCTGCACACTGACGCTGAAGAATATGCAACTTTGCTTCTTGTTCTGATTTTTCTTTCTCTGCTCTTTCCTTCATAATGGCAGCCTCTGCTACTGCAGCAGCGTCTTCTTTCTCAGCAATTTCCTTCATAATAGTGGCATCTTTCTCAGCGAATTCTAGCTGAACACGAGCTGCCTCTGCTTTGGCGCGAGCTCTGGCTAAAAGGGCACTTGCTGATGAAATCTGACTGGACCTTGCTGATCTAGATGAGTGTGAGCGTGCATCGTCTTGCTGGACACTTGACATGCTCCTGCCTTGATGTGTCCCGGGTGGCCGATCTTCAGCCTTATACTGCCTTCCTGATCTTAGACTCATTCTGTCTGTACAGTGACTCCTATCTCCAGGCTTGTTGCGCTGCACCTTTTCACTGTTCCGTTCTCAAAACACTGACTATGTGTGGCTCTAAACGGACAGCTAAACCCTTGTCAGAATCTCCAGCAAACAGAAGCCCACTGCTTGTGTTGTCTACCAAAGAATCCAACTTTATTTTTGTAGGTGAAACTGAAACACAATACAATGACAGCATATCAGTATACATAGAATAACTAGTGTAGCATAAATGACAGATGACACAGAAGAAAGGCACTTACATGTGATGATGTCTCAAGCCCCTTGGGAGAGAATCAGGCACATGCATCCACAGTGAATGGCAATCTAAAAATGGCTGAAGAACTTCCTAAACCAAAAGTCATTTCCTGTCTGAGAACTTACATATCCAGAGGAGAACTGCCATTCATGTTTGCCACTAGATGGCAGTGGTACACTACATATCCCATATAAGTAACTATAATTCAATTAGCCTGTGAAGGCAACACTGGAGTAATAAAGGGCGAGTTTAACTGGTGTTATATACCACTGATGTAGGATTTTTATATATGATTCCCAATGGGAGCTACATTTAGAGGTTCTGTAGGTAATGTTGAAAGTTTTCGCCCAGATGTGCGAAGAAATTGGTTGGAGAAGGATTTTTTCCCAGTTAGTTAAGGAGGTGGTGTGTATGGAAAACTGAGCATTGGTTAAGAGCGTATAAAAAGTTGAGATTCCTTTCTTAGGATATTGCGTTTTGTGGAAGAAGAGGTGCGCCGTGGCGGGGATTGTTAGTTCTGGAGATAAGACCGATGTGTGTAAGGAATGAGCTATTCTCAAATAGTTTAAATTTTCATTATCAGGGAGATGGAATTTTTTTTGGAGAATAGCGAAGGAGTCTAATCTGTGGTTTGTGTATAAGTCTCGAATATGTGATATTCCTCTATTTTCCCACTGTGTCAAGTTCAAGGAGGGGATGAAGAGGTGTAGAGTGGAAATAGGTGTATAAATTCTTTTTGTTTCACTTTCTGGATGGTTAGAGGATAGGAATTCAGACCAGGCCTATAAGGTGGCTTTTATACACGGATGTTTGGGTAATAGTTGGGTTTGGGAATTCTGCGGTAGGAATAGTATTTTATCGAGTGCACACGTTAGAGGTGGGAGGTTTTCCATGGTGGTCCATGTTTTATCTTTAGTAGAGTGCCACCAAAAGAATAGTTGGTCTAGGAGTGTGGCATGATAATAGGATTTTAAATGTGGGAGACCCGCCCCTCCTTTAGAAGGAGGTCGTAGTAGTAACTTTGTCGTGTTCCTAGGTTTTTTGGAGTCCCATGTGAATTTGTTGATAATCGCTTGGAGTTTGGAGAAAAAGGAGCTGGGAACTGGAATCGGGAGAGTGCGGAAACTGTAAAGTATTTTAGGTAATATGCACATTTTTAGGGTAGCTATTCTGCCCAATGTTGAAAGGGTAGATGTACGTAGTTGTTTGAGTTCTCGCGGAATAGATTCGAGTAGTGGTTTGTGATTAGCATCATATATTTGATTTGTTGTATTAGTAAGTTTAATTCCCAAGTAAGGGATGCTGTGGTGTTCCCATGAGAAAGGTAAGTGTTTGCTTAGTATATTTTGAATTTTAGGCGGAGTGTGTAGGTTTAGAATGGAGGATTTTGATTTGTTAAGTTTATAGTAAGAGATTTCTGAGTAATTGTGAAGATGAGTGCGTATCGTTTGGAGTGATTTATAAGGGTTAGTAACCATTAGGATAATGTCATCTGCGAAGAGACTCATTTTGTGTTCCGTTTTAAGGTGGGTAATACCTGTGCATGATGGGTCATCTCTGAGCTTGGAAGCCAAGGGTTCAATTAGTAAGGTAAAAATTATGGGTGAAAGTGGGCAGCCTTGTCTAGTGCCATTGGATATCTGGAAGGTTTGTGAGAGTGTACCATTGTTTAAGACTTTGGCGGAAGGATTGGAGTACAGGGAGAGTATTGCTGACAGCATCCAATCCATAATCCCAAATTTCTGTAGGGTGAGTTTCATGAAGAGCCAATTGATTTGATCAAATGCTTTTTCAGCATCTAGAGACAAGAATAATGAGGGTTGTTTAGTGGACTCTAGGTTATAGAGAAGGGATATGATTCTTCTAGTTGCGTCTGGTGCTTGTCGGCCCGGGAGAAAGCCCACTTGGTCTGGGTGAATTAGTGTGGAAAGGTGGTGGAGCAACCTTTGGGCGATAAGTTTGGCATATAATTTTATATCTGCATTCAATAGTGAAATCGGTCTATAATTTTGAACCAATTGGGGATCTTTGTTGGGTTTAGGTATGGTGGTGATTATGGATTGTAGCATTTCAGAGGGGAATGTACCTGTAGAGGCAGCATGGTTGAATAGTTCAGATAAATGTGGTGTGAGGTTGGGAGCGAATGTTTTATAGAATTCGTTTGTAAAGCCATCATTTCCTGGAGATTTGTTTAGGGGTAATGTTGTTATGGTATGTTGTATCTCTGTGGGAGAAATTGGAACCGAAATTGGAAAACTGGAAGCTGAGATGGTATGAGACGAGGTAAATTGGTAGTGTCTAAAAAGTTTTGAATGGTTGTAGTTGTGGGTTGGTTTGTGTTAGGGTCACTTTTGATATTATATAGTTTCTGGTAGTACGTCACAAATGCGTTGGATATATCTTGTGGGTTTGTAAGCAGTGTTTGTGTAGTTGGGTGTTGGATTGTGGCAATTTTTGATTTGAGTCGTTTTTGTTTAACTGTTTTCGATAAGAGGGAGCTCGCTTTATTACCTAGTGCATAGAATTTAGTAGGAAAAATAATCGTAATTTATTTCTATCAGAGGTCAAGGTTGCGGCTGTGGAGGGGTTTGGGTTACTTTTGTTGGATTCTTCATTTAGTTTGATGGCGGTTAGTAGTTGGTCAATTTGTTGGGACCGTTGTTTCTTGATACGGGAATTTAGTTGTATAAGGATGCCTCTCATGTAGGCCTTGTATGTAAGCCACAGTGTTGTAATGGGTATGTCAGGAGTAGAGTTGGTGTCAAAGAATAAGTTATGTGCATCTAATAAATGTTTCTGGTGTTCTGAGTTCTTTAATATTATAGAGTTTAATCTCCAAATAGGCGGGATTGCTGAGCGTTGATTGTCGTCTAATGAAATGTTGATTGGAGCATGGTCTGACCAGGTTATTGGACCGATTTTGGATGAATTGATGTGTTGTAGTGTCCATTTGTCTGTAAGGAAAAAGTCAATTCTGGAGTATGCAAGGTGTGTAGGAGAATAATAGGTGTAGTCTCTTTCGTTGCTATGTTGACATCTCCAGATGTCATAGAGGTCGTTGTTGTGCAAGAATTGATTGAAGGTTGGTTTAGGTACTCTTCTGTGGAAGGACAAATCCAATTGTGAATTGCCAATAATATTGAAGTCTCCTCCGATAATGAGTCTGCCTTGTTTTAAAGAATTGATGATTTTGTAAAGTTTGTTATAGAATTTGATCTGGTTTTTGTTGGGACCATAGACATTTACTAGAGTGTAGAGAATGTCGTTCAATCAGCAAATAAGGATGTGGTAACGACCTTGGGGATCGGTGGTTTCTGAAATGAAGCGGAACTGGATAGAGTCTTTTATAGCTGTTATGACGCTGTTTCTTTTTTTAAGGTTAGTAGCTAAGAAGATATGTGTAAAATGGTTGAGGGGAAGTTTGGGGTCCTTGTTTGTGGCAAAGTGGGATTCCTGTACAAAGAGGATGTCGGCCTGGGACTTTCTAGTTTCTCTTTGGTGCATCGATCTTTTGAATGGTGAGTTTAACCCACGAACATTGAGAGATGTGAGGTTAATCATAGTGTGGTTCTGTGAATGCTGAGTAGAATATTGGAGTGGGATCTTGAGGGAATGGGAAGTTGCGTGATTGTATCCGTGAGAGGAAGATCTCCGTCAGTCTTATTGAAGTGTTTTGAGATCGGTCTTGGGTTTGAGATGGGAGTATCACAAAAGTTTGTTGAAGTCAGGTGATCATTAGAGCAATAGTGGACGACTGGTGGTGTTGAGGAGGGAGGAGGTAGTGAAGTTGGAAGGAGGTAAAAAAAATACTTGCATATAATGTAAGTGGTCTGAGTAGCTTGTCTTGCTACTGCAGATGCGGGGGGTTTGAATAGGCTTTGACCGTAATGCAGGTCATGCCAACTGAATCTCGGGAACATAAAACTTTCTAAACATGGCCGATCGCCAGAGACTGATGAGGTGGTATAGCAAGTTTGAGGTGATAGATTAATAAACTATCAGAAGTTGGTTGTATTCGGATTATTCATCTTCCATATTTTGGAGAGTAGTAGGTGTGGATTGTTGTGCTTCCCCAGGGATAATATTCCAAGCTTTGAGTAGATCTAGGCCCGCTTTGAGGTTTTTGACTGTAAAAACTCTGCCGTGTTGTCTGACGGTTAGTTTTGTGGGGAATCCCCACTGATAAGCTATGCTGTGATTTCTTAATGCCTTGGTAATGGTAATCATCTTTTTGCGATTAAGTAGCGTGGTCTTTGAGAGGTCTGCGAACAAGCGGATATTGGCATGTGACGGCGGGAGTGCAGATGTATTTCTGGCTGCTAGCATAATTTTATCTGTAATGTGGTAGAAGTGAATCCGAGCCAGGACATCTCTAGGGATAGATGCTGACAGGAACGAGGGTTTAGGTAACCGGTGGGCTCGATCTATAGCCAGCTCGAGATCGGAGAGAGATGGAATGAGGAGTTTCATATATTGTTGAATGTAGGGGAGCAGTGCCTCATTGGTGACGCTTTCAGGAATGCCTCTGAACTTGATATTATTACGTCTTGATCGATCCTCTAAATCGGCAAGTTTCAGATTGATTTGTTCGATGTCAGACGTGTGTTCTGTATGTGCGTCAATCAAGTCATTGTGCGCTGTAATGATGTCACCCATTTTGGATTCAATATGTTGTAGCCTATGCTCCTGTTGTTGGACCACAGAGTTGATTTGTAATAGTGATGAAGATATATCATTATGTAGGGTCTGTCTCAGCGATAGGAGCATATTTTTCATACATAGCTCGGTTAAGGGCTGATCTGCCGCAAAGAATGCTTTTATGGTTGGGAGATCTGTGTTGATCTGAGGTAGTGGATGACTGGGGGCCTGACAATCAGGCCTTTGCTGATCAATGTCTAATCTAGGCCTTGATTTGGCTGGGCTGCTTGTGGTGGGGGACATGGGGGGAGACAACTCACCAGGGTCCCCTGGATATAATGGATGCTGCAGCCTGGGATCCCTCTGCTGGCTCGGATTATCATCCTCCTGTCTGCAGTTCCTTACATGTCCGCCGCCGGCGCCATCTTGAGTTCCTGTCGTGATGACAGGGAAGAATTGAGAGAGTTTCCCAGTCGTCCCGGGGTTTTCCTCCTCCTTGGCATAGCTAGGGAGGTTCTGGCACCTCTTATATAGGGCTCTGTTGATTTATAGCTCCCTGGGGTCTGTGTGAGCCGTGATCCCACTGGCGGCTGGACGGAGAGCTTGTCTCTATGCGTCCATATGGGAGCCGGCCGCGCATGCGCCCCCCGTCCATAATGCTTTAGTAACACTTTGAATACACTGTGGATATACTGAAACTGAAACTTACAGTTTTATATATCTTTCCAGCTTTATGAATATTGAAAGTAAATGGCCAGATGTCTCTGACTGCCACTATTGACAGCTCTCTGACATGCTGAACACAGTGGCTGAATTTAAGGATCTATTTAAAAGATGTACACAACTTTCAACCATGATTTTCACATTAAAAAAGTATAAATGTTGGTTAAAAGAGGTGTGTATCGTGTGTGAAAAAAAATATAAATAAACCTTTAAAGTGGTTGTAAAGGCTCAATGGTATTTTAACTTGCATGCATTCTATGCATGAAGGTAAAAAAAACCTTATGTATGGAGCAGCCATACTACCCCCCCCCCCAAGCTCTCTCTAATACTTACCTGGGCCTCATCTCGATCCAGCAATGTGCACGGAAGCAGTGTCTCTACAGGAACGCTTCCTCCTCATTAGCTGAGAAAGCAGCAGAAGCCATATGCTTCCACTAATGTCAATCACAGCCAGTAAGCCAATAATAATGTATTATGTTTGCTAAACAAAACAAAAAGGTATTTTAAAATACAATTTTACCAGGTAGTTTTTAAGTAGAACATATGAATATTTAATATTTATACTCAAAACCAAAAACGGGAAACTGCAAGCATAGTAGCAGCTTTCTGAAGGTGTTTTTTTTCCTGTTGCATTAACTGACTAGCAGGGAGGTCATAATATAAAATGGAGTGTGCCTCAGAGATATTCCTTCCCCTTTAAGATTAAAGCAGAGTATACATGGTTTCTTTTTTTTTTGTTCAGCTAGTAAGCTGAATGAAAAAAAAACACATGGATTCCCCTATCCACAAAGGTGAGGTGGACATTGTATTCTGTGGACTGTGGACTCTGTGATCTGTGGCTGCAGGAGCTGATCAATGACAGTTTTCCAGCTTGGTTATTTGGCAGAAGTCAATCTAATGATCATCTTCTGTTGAACAGGGAGGGCCACATGCAGACTGAAATTTAGCAGGTCCTTGCTGAACTGGCCAAATTTCGTTTTGTCTGTACCCACCTTAAGACTCATTTACTCAAAGGTTGCTAAAAAGTGAACAGGCAGTGTGGAGCTTTGAGTGTAATAAATATTCCCTGTATTAAACTTATATTTCTCAATAAATATTTAATGTACATAAATACCATACTTGAGTTTACAAACTCAAAAGACAAAAATTAAAAAGAAAAAAAAAACACACAAGAAACCCATTTTACTCTCTCACTAAAAAACAATGTTACCATGATGGTGTCTTTAAGCATTTCAAGTACTTATCATGGACAATATTTCTAACGTTTTGGTTTCTTAGAGTATAAATAAAAGGATTCATTAAAGGGACGATCATTGTATTCATTACAGACACATTTTTCTTAATAAAATATCTCTGACTATTTGGTTGGGAATACATAAATATGCAGCTACCATATACAAGGGATACTGCTACAGCATGGGAAGAGCATGTTGAAATAATCCTCTCTTTTCCTCCATGACTAATTTTTGCAACTGCAATTATTATATTTACATAAGATATAAAGGTCACAAAAAAAGAAATCACAACAACACTGGATGACACAAGAACACATTTTTCAATGTGATCTGTGTTTGTACAGGCATTCTTCAGGAGTGGACCTACATCACACATAAAATGATCAATCTCAGAAACACAGAATGTCAAGCTCATTACTAAGTAAGAAGGAATCAACAGAGAAATGAATGAACCAAACCACACTCCAATTATGACTTGAATGCAAAAGTGTCTATTAATAATGGTAGAGTATTGCAGGGGGAAACAGATTGCTATGTATCGGTCAACAGACATTACAGCCAAGATTAGAAATCCAGCTATTCCAGAAAGAAAGAAAACATATGACTGAGCTAAGCAAGCCAATACAGATATAGACTTCTGTATACTTAAGATGTCCTTTAACCAGTTTGGTACTATGGTAGCTATAACACAAATATCATTGAAAGCTAAGTTACACAGAAAAAAATACATAGGTCTTTGAAGTTTCCTGTTTAGAAATACTAATGAAATGAAAAGGAAATTCCCAGTTGTTGTGACAATATAGCAAAACAATGCAAGACAGAAGACTAAAACAGTTGTATATGGATATAGAGGAAATCCCAGTAGCTTGAAATGTGTTACAATGGTTATGTTAGTCTGTGCAACCATCATTATTTTTAACAGGCAGAAGAAACTACTGTTTAAATAAATAAAATGTATTTTCAGTAAGAGACAGACATTTGATCTAACACATATAGTACATTTGATCTAATATATGGTCTTCTCTATACCAACATATATTTGGAGCTGTATGTCCCAAATGTTAAACAAGCACCATAATGTATCAATATACGTATCAATATATACTTAGAATGTATTGAACTGGACTTGTCATAAAGCTCCAACAAGTCTTCAGTAAATGTCTCATTATTGTTTATATGCATACATTTATAAAAGGATTCCAGCTTGTTTTCTATTGCATTAAAGTAATCTTGGATTGCTCCACTGGGACTAATTATGCCAGACTTCCATGTAATGTATAATTTTTTTTATTACAGTATATCTCAATTACCCAGTGCTAATTTATCGTTTGATTCCCATTACAACAGAGAAAATTATATTAACAATATAAATTCAAAGTTTGTTTTTAAATGTTTAATACATATAGCAGGGAATTTCCCCTTAAATTTTATCCCAATAATAAAGTTTTACCAGCAGGGGCGGACTGACCATTTGGAAACTCGGGCACTGCCCAAGGGCCCGGGGTTAGTAGGGGGCCCCATGAGATGCCCCTGGTACCTTTTTCATAGGCTTTTTTTAGTTTGGGCAAGGACACAGGGGCCCCATGATCTCCTATTGCCCAGGGGCCCCAGGAGTTGTCAGTCCGTCCCTGTTAACCAGACAGAAAGTTATAGGAACAATCCAATTACAGTCATGGCCGAAATTGTTGGCACCCTTGATATTTCTCCAGGAAATCATGTATTTCTCACGAAACGTATTGCATTAACACATGTTTTGCTATACACATGTTTATTCCCTTTGTGTGTATTGGGACAAAACAAAAAAAGGGAGGAAAGAAAGCAAATTCGACATAATGTCACACAAACCTCCAAAAATGGGCTGGACAAAAGTATTGGCACCCTTTCACAACTGCGGATAAATAAGAATGTTACAAGCATGTGATGCTCCTGTAAACTCACCTGGGGCAAGTAACAGGTGTGGGCAATATAGAAATCACACCTGAAAGCAGATAAAAAGGAGAGACGTTCACTTAACCTTTGCATTGTGTGTCTGTCTGTGCCACACTAAGCATGGACAACAGAAAGAGGAGACGAGAACTGTCTGAGGACCTGAGAACCAAAATTGTGGCAAAATATCAACAATCTCAAGGTTACAAGTCCATCTCCAGAGAACTAGATTTGCCTTTGTCCACAGTGCGCAACATTATCAAGAAGTTTGCAACCCATGGCACTGTAGCTAATCTCCCTGGTCGTGGACGGATGAGGAAAATTGATGAAAGATTGCAACGCAGAATAGTCCGGATGGTGGATAAGCAGCCCCAAACATGTTCCAAAGACATTCAAGCTGTCCTGCAGGCTCAGGGAGCATCAGTGTCAGCGCGAACTATCCGTCGACATTTAAATGAAATGAAACGCTATGGCAGGAGACCCAGGAGGACCCCACTGCTGACACAGAGACATAAAAAAGCAAGACTACAGTTTGCCAAAATGTACTTGAGTAAGCCAAAAGCCTTCTGGGAAAACGTCTTGTGGACAGATGAGACCAAGATAGAGCTTTTCGGTAAAGCACATCATTCTACTGTTTACCGAAAACGGAATGAGGCCTACAAAGAACAAAACACAGTACCTACGGTAAAATATGGTGGAGGTTCAATGATGTTTTGGGGTTGTTTTGCTGCCTCTGGCACTGGGTGCCTTGACTGTGTGCAAGGCATCATGAAATCTGAGGATTACCAAAGGATTTTGGGTCGCACTGTAGGGCCCAGTGTCAGAAAGCTGGGTTTGCGTCCAAGATCCTGGGTCTTCCAGCAGGACAATGACCCCAAACATACGTCAAAAAGCACTCAGAAATGGATGGCAAAGAAGCGCTGGAGAGTTCTGAAGTGGCCAGCAATGAGCCCAGATCTAAATCCCATTGAACACCTGTGGAGAGATCTTAAAATTGCTGTTGGGAAAAGGTGTCCTTCCAATAAGAGAGACCTGGAGCTGTTTGCAAAGGAAGAGTGGTCCAAAATTCCGGGTGAGAGGTGTCAGAAGCTTATTGATGGTTATAGGAAGCGACTGATTTCAGTTATGTTTTCCAAAGGGTGTGCAACCAAATATTAAGTTAAGGGTGCCAATACTTTTGTCCAGCCCATTTTTGGGGTTTTGTGTGACATTATGTCATATTTGCTTTTCTGCCTCTGTTTTATATTTGTTCCAATACATACAAAGGGAATAAACATGTGTATAGCAAAACATGTGTTAATGCAATACCTTTTTTGTGTGAAATACTTGATTTTCAGGAAAAATATCAAGGGTGCCAACAATTTCGGCCATGACTGTATATCCACACAGACAGCAATAAAAAAGGCTTTTCTTGGTGCCTACATGGCAGCATACTAATAATAGAGCTTTGCCTCTAACCCTGCCCTCAGGACACGTAGCTTAAAGCGATACTAAAGGCTTGGCTTTTTTTTGAAATAACAAACATGTCATAAAAACCACTGCTCTGCAGTGGTTTTGCAAAGAGCAGCCCCAATCCTCCTCTTCTCAGGTCCCCCTCTGGCGCTCCAGGCTCCTCTATCCTGTTGGGTGCCCCCATAGCAAACAGCTTGCTATGGGGGCACCTGAGCAGATGTACTCCCAAGCTGTTGTAGTGTGTTCATTTGCACATGGAGCTGTGGCTTGGCCCCACCCCTTTTCTCTCCTCATTGGCTCACTGGCTGTGACTGACAGCAGCAAAAACGTAAGCCTTTAGAACCACTTTAAATGAGAATAATTAACAATAATTAACCCTTGTTTCCCTCTATTTTTCAGACCTCTAAGCCACAGTCCAGTGAAGTGAATGTCCCTACCTCTGCCTTGTGTTCATTCATGATGGGCCTTAAAAGGTTTGGGTGCCATTTTTGACAAGGGTTCTGTCCCAATAATTTTAATAGAGGTGTCAATGCAGTAGCAGGCCCCTGCCCAGGGAGTCTCATGTAATGCCTTAGTACCTCCTTAAAGGGTTACTTTGCCTCACAAGTAGGTCACTCGTACTGTATTCCTTTCCAGCCTTTAGGATATTTTTTCTTTTACTATTAATTATACTAATTTTTGTGTTACTACCAGTAATGATTCACTCACTACAATTACAAGATCCTCACATGTCCACTAAGTAAAGGACCTCCAATGCCTCTAACTTCCAATGCCTGAATATTTTCTATTCCACTTTGCCTGATCACAATCTAGAAAGTCTAAGACCATCACAGCATCACATAGTCTGATGTGGACAGGCCAATTAGCCAGAAAAAATTTCAGGAGTGTCATCACTTTTCCTCATCCACAGAACACTCTCAGAAGCTTAAGGGAAATATATTCTGGCCTTATTGGGCAAAACCCATATCAAATAAGATGGTGTGTATAGCTCTCTAATGAACAAGATCAAGAAAGTCATCAGATAGCATCTCTCAATGTTTACCCACTGCAGCATTGTTCAGAGGAGTCAGAGCCTTCTGGTTTCAATTTTGACTTTGTACAAATTTATGTGCAAACATTTAAACAAGCTATAGGTTTGAAGAAAATAAAGCTGTACTTCCCTTTTCTCCAAAAAAACTCCATCCTATTTTCCAGTTATGGAGGAATTTATTGACGAGTGTCAAAACGTGGAGAAAAGGTCCCAGATAAATTGTCCAAATAAACTCCATTCCCTGTCTGAGGTAGAAATCTCTTCTCTACATACTTTGTTGATGGTCAACAACACAGTGATACACTTAGCCAAAAATGTCACACTTGCAATAGAGGATTTCACATCTTCTGGAGGTGTTCTTGATAAAAGGATCTATCTGGACCTTAAAAAATCCAAGCAGGCAGGCAGGTTGGTGTTGAAAGCTAGGTGTGGCTCTTACCTCGATGTTTAGTGCTATCTGAGTCTGGACCTACAATAATAAAATAGCAATAAATCAAGATGAGCCTGAAGAAGACATTATTCGAGCTGTGGATGAGCTAAAAATGCCAGCCATCTTTGTTGGCAGCAACTTCAGTGGCAGTTAGGCAGGAATAAACACCATCTGATGCACTGCAAGGGCTACAATTAATGTTGTAAGCACCAATACGGCCCTATGGCTAAAGACCTGGTGGTTGATAATTCCTCTAAACAAAACTGATGAAGCAATCCATTTAATAGAATATCTTTGTTTGGGAAGAACATGGAGACAACCATCTCTAGAGTTACTTGTGGGAAACCAGGCCTCTTCCAACAGGGCAGGAGTTTAAGATTTACAAGATCTTTCTCAAGTGGGCTCAAGCAAGCAAGGTCCAAAGTCTGTAGACTGTTTCACCAGTGGAAAGATTTTAAAAAAGCTAGAAGAGCACCAAGCAATCTTCCTAAAATCTCAGAAACAGAAGTCCCTTACAATTCTGGCATGACCCTTCAAAGTCTTTTGAGTACCTCCCTGCCCAGACAGGTGCTGTTGGGACCCGAGTCAGTTATTTTGCACAGGTCTGGGTGAACCTTTGTTAAGATTCTTGGGAGATCTCAGTGGTCAAGTATGGCCACTTCTGTATGTTTGAACACTCTCCAACTCATCTCAGAAGGCAAAAGTACTGATAACTGTCACCATTGTAAACCCAGTCAACAATTAGACTAATCAACAATCAGTTAAGAACAGAAAAGGAAGGCTACAAATCGCACAGGCTCACCAAAATTGGACAAAAAAGATTGGAAAAATGTTGCGTGGTCTTATGAGTCTCGATTTCCCTAGAGATGGTTGTTTGTAAAAATCCCAGTAGATCAGCAGTTTTTGAAATACTTAGACCAGCCTGTCCAGCACCAACAACCATGCCATGTTCAAAATCACATAAATCCCCTCTCTTCCTCATTGTTGCTGCCATGTGATTGGCGGATTAGCAATTTGTGTTACCAAGCAATTAGACAGGTGTACCTAATATTCAAAAGAAAGTCTTTATAGACCATAACCCATACCTAAGGTTAACAAATTGGGCAAACCTATCTGTAATTCCAGAGACTTTGTCTCCGTCTAGTCCAGGGACCTTTACCAAAGTGCTGGCCACCCTCAGAGAACAAGGTCTTTGCATCCACCATAACCTCTATACCATCCTTCTGATAGCCTTCAGGTCAAACAACTCTTGGCCCACAGATAAGTACTAAGATAAGATAAAACCTACAAGCATGTGGTTGGATTATTAACCACAGGAAGAATAAACTTATATTGACACAGCGGTTGACATATCTGGAAGCTCTTTTTGATACTTCAGAGAGATCTCCCTGCCACTCCAAAAGAGTGTTCCAAGCACAACAACTAACATGTAATGGCAGGCTCCTGATGCATACTTGTGATTGGTAACTTTCCAATCATGTGGTCATTGTGACAGCCAATAACAACACATGATAGGAATGCCTGCTGAAAGGATGATTTGCTTTATCCCCTCAGAGACCCCCGGTCTGTGGAGAGATTCCTGGTTTATCAGCAGAATTCTGGGAACACCCCTTGAACACGGAAATAACGGCAGCTTATGTTCAGAGATGTTCAAAGTTTATTAGACATTACTAAGATTATATAGGATACAGAAAAAATAAGGGAGGGGGGAGTGAGTTTCAAAACTGTAACTTGTAAGTTTCCATCGTGAGCTAACTACATGAAACATGACATATACATTTCTTGGTACAAATTGTTTTGGCTAGCTTTCTGAGAAACAACCAGACAAAGACATTGTCAGGGTCATGTTAGCTTCTGTTGATACATTCTTGAGCAGCTAAAACAGTTTAATTAAACTTCTAATATATCTGCAAAAAGCTAACTTAATACTTAAAATGGCGTACATTAACAAAATGGAGGTTATCTAGATCCTTTCAATCCCCTCTGAGATCATGAACATGATCTCAATTCTTTACCTCATTCATCTTTTTATACATAGCCAGATAACCTTCATTTGTATTTTGCGGCTTGGTGACTATAGCAATGCAATATAATAAGCATTTAAAACATAAATATAAAGATAAAACAAAAAACAATATCATGACTATGCTTACAGCAATACCTTTCATCCATGAAAAGACAGAACCAAATCCTGATCCTAGCCAATCAAAAGGAGTCCATCCATCTTTTCCTATAGCCATAACTTCTTCCATTAAACCATCTACCTGTTCCCTGTGTTGCTTTATTATTTCATAATAATCTGGAACAGTCATTGTGGTATTATATATCCAAGTACAACATTCATAATCCTCTGCCATCTCACACAAGCCTGTCAAAGCAGCACTCATACTTTCAATAGCTAATTCTTGCATCTCCAGCTGTTTTCTAACAGCTTTGGTCTCGGTATTTAGCAACCCTGTATCCTTAGAGTTCCTCTCCAATATATCATCAATAATGTTTGTGTAATTATTTATTTTGTTCATAAGTGTTATTCCCCATCCCGTGTAGGTAGGGAACCATGACCAAACCTTATCACCTGTAGAAAATAGATCTTCCTTTTCTTGTTTGGTTTCCCTTCTCTGTCTCAGAGTTAGTTGGTGTTTTGGGTGTGTACTGGCTTTTACCTGGTGTTCCTTTTGGTCTATAGCTGCCATGATTGGCACTAATTGGGCTACATAACACCAGCCCTGGACATTACTCGGTATCCAAGGGTAACAGATCTTACCACAACAGATATAGGTATTGTTTCCCAAGGAAATTGGTAATTTTTGTATTGCAGAGCGAAATTCAGGGGTGACAACAAGTGTAAAATAAAAAATAAGTTTTCCAAACATAGTGTTCCCCACATTCTTGTATCCCTTCTAAACTTTCATTCAGGGCTCTACCATTTACTTGCCAGAGTTTCACAGAAAAAGTTCCATCCCTCCTTCCAGGATCAGATATGTTTAATATGGACTGAGAGCACATTCCCTTTCCCTTGTGGGAAGTATTCCCCTGTCAGGGATCTCCTCGATCCCTGCCGCGATGGTCCCGGCGCAGGCGCACTGCTCCGCCCTGTACACGGGCACTAGGTCCGGGCCGGCCGCGGCGTTCGAGTTCGCGCATGCGCAGTAGAAGCCGCGGCCGCCCGCTGGGCACCAATGGCAGTGCAGGGCGGGATATTTAAAGGTCCCTGAGCTGTCATTTCGTTGCCTTCTGGTCTTACCTGCTTCCTGTGATTCTGTACCTGTGCCTAGTAAGTTTATTGACCCGGATTGTTTATTGACCTGCTGATTTCTCCTGCCCAGACCCTTGCTTGCCTGACCTCTCTCCCTGGATGCCCCTCATTAGATCTGACCTCCTGTTGCTGACCTGGCGTGTGACCCGACGATTCTCTGCCTGCTCCCTTGTACCCTACCGTCCTCTACGTTACCGACTCGGCCTGTCTGACTACGCACTTGCTCAGCCATCCATCCATCCATCCCATCGGGGTCACCCGACCTCCTCACATCTGGCTCTCCCTGGTTGGAGCCCCTGGCGAACACCTCTACCACTGACAGGTGTGCTCAGTAGAGGCGACCTGGTCTCGGGGTACTACAAGTCCATCCCCACCATCAGGGGCCCTGGTGAACAAGTACCCTGGGGCTTAGACTCCCCGCTCTGGGCACGCCTGACCAGTGGAGTGCTAGTGGTGCCGCTCGGCGGTCCCTCACATCCCCAGTCTAAAACACCAATCGGGGAGTTGAGTGACTCCCAGAGTTGGAAAAGATATGGTGGCATTAGAAGTAATATTGGTCAAACCAATACTTACATTCCCTTTTATTAATAAAAATATTTTGACTGGAGCGGCCAGAAGAGGAATTTCATATGTGCTAGGATGTAACTTACTACATATCCAACATTTATCAGAACCTGACTTTTGAGCATAAGCATATTTAAACTGCATCATCAACATTTTTCCTGGAAAAGGATTGTTCTCTTCAAAACTTTTTTTTGACTTTCTGTCACTTTTGGTTATCTGGGTCTCATTTAAATCTAGTCCTTCACCACAGATACCTTTTATTAGACCCAAGTCCTCAGGGTGATAAATACAGTTAGTTAGGATCCATACTGGCAGGAAAAAGAACACAGTGACTGTGCCCAATAGGACCCAGATCTTCAAAGCACCATGAGGGACAGTAAGGAATGTCATCTTCAGGGCCTTTTTCACTTACTTCACCCACTCTTCAAGGATTTTCCTCTCATACTTGACCTCCTTTTTCCATCTCATGTTTCTCAGGTGTTTGGTTCACCTTCTTCACTCGACTAGCATGGATCCAGGACTGGGAATTCTCCACCAGAACAGCCGTTATGGTAATTGCTATCACCATAGTAGGTGGTCCAAAGGGGTAGCCTTGCTTCTTGTCTTTAGCGAGTTGGTGGATCACTACGACATCTCCCACTTGGAAAGGGTGTGTTGGTTCCTGAAAAAATAAAGAAAAAGTGCGAGCAACATTTCTTTCAACCTTATCTAAAGTTTGAATCAATTTTCTCTCATATTCTTGTTATACCAGGTCAAGGTCCCCTCTTTCTAACATAAGTGGCTGTCTAGCCCAAGAAGTGGGAAACAGTCTTCCCAATAATATTTCAAAAGGAAATAACCCTGTAGTCTTATTAGGTGTCATTGTTACCTCTGCTAGAATTGCAGGTAACATCTTCTTCCAGTGGGTATAGGTTCCTCCAGTGGCCTTCCTCAACTTATCCTTAATTGTCCTGTTCATCCTTTCTACTATACCCGAACTTTGAGGATGATAGGGAATATGAAATTTCCAATCTATCTTAAGTACATTTACCAGGTCTTGGCATACCTTGGCCACAAAAGCTGGTCCGTTATCAGAATTTATCTACAATGGACATCCCCATCTGGGTATTATTTCCTGTGTAAGAATTCTGACTACAGTCTGCGCGTCTTCTTTATTAGTGACAAATGCTTCCACCTATCTGCTAAACATATCCACCATTGCCAACAAAAACTCTTGCCTCTGTCCTGTTTTTGGCATGTGGGTAAAGTCTATTTGTAAATGGGTGAAAGGTGTAGTTGGGTACACTAGATGTTGGTGTCGTGACTTCTTAGGGTTCTGTGGATTGTTCCTTATACATGTAATGCATCTGGAAACATATTCTTTCACCAACCTAGATAAGCCTGTAATGTAAAAATCTTGCAATAATGTTTCACATGTCATTTTCCATCCTCTACGTATGTCCTAGACCATGGTACTGTGCAATAAACAGTGGGGCACTTGACATGGGAATGCATGGTTTCCCCTCTAAGCACACTAGACCAGAAGCTGGATCTAGTTGTGCTCAAGAACCATTCCAGTCTGCTAGATCAAGTTTTGTAGCAATTTTTTTTAAATCTGCATACATCTGGTCATGTGGGGTGGTTGTGACGCCTGAAGTGAGCATAGGCATCTGCTCACTGGCCACCTGTTGTAATGCAGCTTCCTTTGCTACCTTATCTGCTAATGCATTTCCTTTGGCAATATGATCTCTGCGATTTGTATGTGCCCTGCAATGAAGAATGGCTAATGTTTTCGGTAACTGTATGGCTTTGAGTAGATCAGATATCAAGGAAGAGTGAGATATGGTTTTGCCATCAGCAGCAATGAATCCTCTTCTCTCCCAAATGACCCCAAAATTGTGTACAGCACCATGGGTGTACTTGGAGTCTGTGTAAATGTTGACATCCTGTCCTGCAAATAATTGACATGCTCTTGTAAGGGCAATCAGTTTGGCTGCTTGGGCTGACTGATATGAAATTGGCTTTGCCTCGAGTATTTTGTCAGGAAGGCATATCCTGCATGGTAAATATTATCATTTGGCCTAGAGCATGAACCATCTACAAACACATCTGGGGCCCCATCAAGAGCCACAGCTGACATGTCGGACCTAGAGGAAGTGTCTTGCTGTATGTGGGTTATACAGTTATGTTCTGGTGCAACTTCATCCTGTTCCCCCTTTAGCCCCAATAGGGCATTCAAAATTGGAGCAGGACCTGAATTTGCTGAAGAATATTTAATAATCAAGTTGGGATCAGATAGAAGAATCACTTCATATCCGCTCAACCTTTGTACTGACATGTGTTGAGTGTGTATGTTTTTCAGTAGTAAGGACACTTGATGTGTGGTGTGTAGGGTAGTTTCATGTCCCAATGTGAAAGAAATAACCATTTCCACCACCATTTCACATAATGCAAAAACTCTCAGACAAGCAGGCATGCCCTGAACCTGAGTTGGCACTACTTTGGAAAAAAAAGCTACAGGGCGGAGCTTGCCTCCATGTTCCTGAGCCAGGACCCCGGCCAAGGTTGTACAATTTTCCCTAGCATACAGATGAAACATTTTCTTATAGTCAGGTAGTCCAAAACCAGGGGCCGTTACCATAGCATTCTTCAGGTACACAAAGGCATCAACCATTTCATTTGACCATGTGAGAATGTCAGGTGATTCTGAAAGTGTGGCCGACTTCAGAGTGTGATCATAAAATGAACAATCAGGTATCCATTGGTGGCAGTAACCAATCATACCAAGAAAGGTTAGCATGTCCTTTTTTGTTTGTGGACGGGGCAGACCCACGAGAGCCGCAGCTCTTTTGTGACTGACATTCCTGTCACCATGACTTAAAATAAAACCAAGGTACTCAACCTGTTTTTGGCACCATTGCAGTTTCTTTTTAGATGCTTTGTGACCATTCCCTGACAACCATTCTAACAGAGACCAACTATCCTCCTGACTGGCCGCCTGACTTGAACTACAAATCAATAGGTCCCACATATTGTAGGAGGACCGAACCATTGGGAGGGGTCCAGGACCTCAGTGTGGTCTGGAGGGCAAGTGAGTAGACTGCAGACAAATCTACAAAACACTAGGGCATTCTACACCAGCTCATCTGGCAATTTTCATAATATAAATACAAATAGTGCCCTCGTCTGGTGGTCCACAGGAACCGAAAAAAAAAATGCATTTGTTAAATCAATCACTGTAAAATATTCTGCATCGGACGGAATGGAGGTGATTAGTGATGGCACGTCAGGCACTATTGGGGCTATTGGAACAACCAAATTATTTATGGCCCTCAGATCTTGTACAAACCTGTAAGAGCCATCCGGCTTCTTAACAGGATTGATAGGTGTGTTGTAAGGAGAAACAGTTTCTTCTAAAATACCTGTTTCTAAAAATCTTTCCACTAGAGGAGCAATACCTTCCTTGAGTGTGACTGTGTATGGTGTACATGAAATTAATCCTACATCCATAGAATTTGTGGCCCAGACTGGATGTGTATCAGGAAGGGGTGTAATGTGTGAGGGATGACTCTCATCATTGAAATAGGCGGGTATAATGGATACTTTGGAGGATCTGGCAACAATACCTCCTTCTGATGTTACTCTCAGAGAAATCCCTAAAATTCCCATAAAATCTCTCCCTCTCTCTCTCTGGAATGGGTCTGTACTTCCCAAAGCTTCTGTCCAACCTGCCATACAATCCACCCAGGGATTTATTAAATAGTAATCTGTTCCACAAACTCTAGTAACATAATCTTTACAATTTTTTCCCATTTCTGGGGGACCTGGTGGGTAACTACCTCCTTAACCCATATTTAAACAGTGGATAAGACTATTTTACCTTAAAATCTTATTTTGTTCCACACAACAAATTATCTTATACTTCTATGCAACAGAAAGAAAAAGCAAAAGACAGATAAACCAGAATCTGCTCCACAGACTTATTAACCTTTTGATAACTTCCCAAAAGTTATCTCTTCACTGTTCTGCCAAAGGACAGTGTGTTCTACCAAAGAACAATCTGTGTTTTACCAAAAACACTCTTTTTTTTTTATATAGTGCACTATTTTGTAACTCTACCGAAGAGTTAAGTCTGCTTACCAAAAGCAGCTACAGGTTATCACGGGTCTATATAGACAATACAGAATGATTCAAGACCTTCCCTCAACACAGGGCAAGAAAGAGCTTTTAGTCATAAAAAGACAAAAGGTTTACTTACCAAGTGAGGTGGGTGGTCATCCCGGGCCGAGCCCCCAGCTGAAAGGATCATTTTCTTTATCCCCTCAGAGACCCCCGGTCTGTGGAGAGATTCCTGGTTTATCAGCAGAATTCTGGGAACACCCCTTGAACATGGAAATAACGGCAGCTTATGTTCAGAGATGTTCAAAGTTTATTAGACATTACTAAGATTATATAGGATACAGAAAAAATAAGGGAGGGGGGAGCGAGTTTCAAAACTGTAACTTGTAAGTTTCCATCATGAGCTAACTACATGAAACATGACATATACATTTCTTGGTACAAATTGTTTTGGCTAGCTTTCTGAGAAACAACCAGACAAAGACATTGTCAGGGTCATGTTAGCTTCTGTTGATACATCCTTGAGCAACTAAAACAGTTTAATTAAACTTCTAATATATCTGCAAAAAGCTAACTTAATACTTAAAATGGCGTACATTAACAAAATGGAGGTTATCTAGATCCTTTCACCTGCTTCCCCCTCCCGGCATTTTGGTCCAGTTAAAGGGGCAGGAGGAGGCAGCAGGAAGGGGCTAAATTTTGAGTCGTTTAAGACCGTGTTAACATCTTGTGCTAGTGCACGTGTTAACACTCATTGAGTTACAACAGTCCATTTAAATATATGGGCTGCAAACACACCACCAAAACGGAAAAAGACACGCAGTATTTTGCATCAGGGCTGCATTCCATTGCATCAGGGTGGCACTGCAAAACTCACTTGCAGTGTTTTTTGTTTTTAATAAAGGAATATTTAATTGCAATGTGTCTTTGAACTTGCCAGCAAGTTTGACATCATCAGGAAGATATTCAACTGATACGCAAGCCATAATGTAATTTAATGTTAGCGGCTGGAGTTTGTAAAGGAAAAATGATTTTTAATTCCAGAAGGTTTTACCCCCTTTATGACTAGGCCATTTTTTGCTTTTTAGCACTGCGCCACTTTAACTGGTAATTGCACGGTCATGCAGCACTGTACATAAATTAAATTAATATACTTTCACTAAAATATAGCTTTTTTACTTTCTATTATAAAACATATCCAATAAAAAAAATAATAAAACATTTTTAACAATCTAATTTCTTCATAAATTTAGGCCAAAATATATTCTGTTACATTTCTTTGGTAAAACAAAATCACAATAGCAGTATATTGAATGGTTTGTGTTAAAGTTATAGCTTCTACAAACTATGGTATATATACTGGAATTTGTTTTTATACTAGTAATGGTGGTGACCAGTGACTTATAATGGGACTGTGATGGCGGCAGGCAATCTGACACTGACACTGGGTGGGCACTGACTGATGCTGACATCAACATTGACCCTAATACAATAATCAGCAGCACAGTGGCTAAATGGTTAGCACTTCTGCCTGGCAGTACTAGGGTTGTTGGTTTGAATTCCAGCCACGGCACCTCCTGCCTGGAGTTTTCATGTTCTCCCTGTGCCTGCGTGGGTTTCCTCTGGGTACTCCGGTTTCCTCCTACACTCCAAAGACATGCTGGTAGGTTAATTGGATCCTGTCTAAATTGGCCCTTGTATATGAATGTGAGTTAGGGACCTTAGATTGTACGCCCCTTGAGGGTTACGGACTGATGTGAATGTACAATATATATGTAAAGTGTTACGTAAATTGATGGCGCTCTATAAGTACCTGTAATAAATAATAATAAATAATAGACATTGTCACTGTACTAATGTCACTGGCTGGGAAGGGGTTAACATCTTGGGGTAATCAAGGGATTAAGTGTGTTCCTAACAAATGTTAATGTGAGTACTGTGTGCCTCTTTTTACTAAAAATCTCTTTGTTTCTTCTGCTTTGAAGGGATTGTTCCCTCTGTCCAGAGCCTTGTGTTGTTTGTCAGCACAGGGCTCTGGGCTGTGATTGGACACAGCTGAATTGCAGGTCCCAGCCACCAATCATTGGTTGGGACCTGGTGATGAAATCTCTCTGTGTCTAATCATAACAGGAGTTGGCGGGGGGGTTCCACACGTGCCCTGGACCCAGAAGGAGGCAGCGATGTACAGGTATGTTGCTGTGCCTGTAGGAGCAGCCCTGCCTCAGTACAATGTGGATGGGTGATGCTAAATTATGTTAAAATATTGCATATTGTCTTGTGCAGCAATTGTAAATACTGTATTATTATTTTTTATGTGCTATTTCTTTCATATTGTTTACAAAATAGAAAAAATTGTTTTTTTTGTAACTTTTTAAAAAACCTGAAAACATTTTATGTAGCTTTTAAGGATATCAATGAATGCTTTACCAATACATTATTTAGTATAATCAAATTTCTAGCTATTTTATTTTTTTCAATATACAGTAATTTATATTTTTCTTCAATTTTCCAATTCAAATTTACAAATGCACAAAATACCACAAATAAATTAGTTGGGGGAGAAAAAGAAAAAAAAAGATTATAAATATTGGAAAAATCATAAGCTATTAAACATATTTAGCAATACAATCAGCCTTAATGAGAGAATAAATCAATTTTAAACAAGGAACACCACTATTCTTCATAGTTTCTCTATTTTGTAGACAATAATAAAGAAAAAGAAGAAAGAAAAAAGAATAAAAAGGTCAGGAACCCCTAAGATAGAAAATAGGATATATACCAGTATTCAGTCAAAATAATACAGGTATGGAAAATGAAATATTTTTTAATGCAGGTATGCTTTTTGCTGAGGATGGAGGTATATAAGATGGGCCATTCAGCACATAACAACAAATATCTTGAAAATGGAGTATAGGCAAATATTAATAAAATTCAGCAATCCTATATGGTCTCTCTGATTTACATCTGCATGAAGTGATGGATTCATGTTACCCATGTCTTATAGAATTTGTCATATTTAAGTGTTCTTGCATGGCAAGACCACTTACTGTTATCTCACATATATATTCTTATTATTATAGCCAAATTTACCACCCTAACTCCTCCCACAGTTTTTACACTACATAGACAGTAATATACAGAAACGTGCGGATTGTTCCCGATCGGTATGCTATTACTTTGTGGAACGTTTCGCCGAATGGTTCACGAAATATTGGCGTTTGTGTGGTGAAATTGGTCCCATAGGAATGAATGGCGGAATGTTCAAAACTAGAGTGAGAGCTGACAAAAGCTAGAGTGTGAGCTGAAAAATCAGGACATGATTTCTAAACTGCCATCAAGCCCACCTACACAAATCTTGTATCAAAACGTTCAGCTATCCCTGCTGCCACTAAAAATGTCCACGGCTAAGCCATAGTCCTGATAGTTTTCACAATATGACCATTTTTTTGCAACTGACGTTACACATTGACATTCATTGAAACTGCACTCTAGCCACTTCAAATTTTTAAAAGTTGAAATGCATTTCTCACTCTATCAAGCTTGCTATGTGCACTTTTTAAATTTGATCAATCAATTGGTTAGTGTAATGTATACTTTCTTTACTCACTCCAAACACTCCACACAGTTACTCTGCCTACTCCATAAAGTTACTCTGCCCAGTCCAACCTTTTCACAGTTACTCCAGCCACTCCAACCGCACAACAGTTACTCAAGCCACTCCATCCAGTTACTCTGCCCACTCCAGACTACTGATGGAGGCAAGAACACTTCACACAATTTCCCCAGAAATTGTAGCTTTTCTAGTTCCCTTTGCATTTATGAACCCAACATTTTGCTTCCATAATCCTATCCATCTCTAGCTGTCAGGTAATAATATGCTGCCAACCCAGTTTTGTATGCCTTAAATAAATAAAAAATGAATGACCACAGGATAAGAAATCTCTCAATAGAGAAAACCTGTATTTTTATCATTTACAACTACTTTACATCTGCATTTGCTTCAGGTTTACATCACGATCTATAGAAACTTTCTTATCAAATAACTAATTTGCATGTATTTTCTTAAGTATAACTTTCTGAACAGATTCTTTTACTTCTTTGTTTCTTAAACTGTATAATATAGGGTTGAGCATTGGAATTACAATAGTGTAAAGAACAGCAATTGCTCTGTCCATGTTTGATGCATTTCCATTTGAGGGCTTAAAGTAGGCAAATATTAATGTTCCATAAAATAATAGCACAACAGTGATGTGAGAGGCACAAGTAGAGAAAGCTTTCATTTTTCCTGCAGCAGTGCGTATTTTTAACACTGCCAAAATAATGAATAAATATGACCCGAATATAAAGATAAAACAAAATACTCCTAAAACAACATCAGTTACTATGAGCACTAGCTCATTAATACTTGTGTCAGAACAAGATAGTGCCAGCAATTGTGGAATTTCACAGAAAAAGTGATTGATTTCTTTGGATGCACAAAACGACAGACGAAACGTGCTTGATGTGTGATATGTTGAGCTGCAAAGTCCAAATGTCCACACAACAGCAGACATAAAATAGCAAGCTTTTTTGCTCATAATAGTCTTGTATCTCAAAGGATTACAGATTGCAAGGTAACGGTCTATTGACATAATAGTCAATAAGAGAAACTCTGAGTCTATAGCAGCAGTAAATACAAACATTTGTACAACACATCCTTGGAATGATATCACCTTGTGTTTAGAAAAGAAATGGGCCAACATGTTTGGAATAGTTGATGTTGTGCATACTGTATCTAAAAAGGAAAGATTACTAAGGAAGAAATACATAGGAGTATTCAGTGCTGGATCAACACTTGTTATAATTATTATTATAAGGTTCCCAGTCATGCATATTATATACATAAGAAGGAAAACAGAAAATAAAACTACTTGCAATTCTGGAGAAGTGGAAAGACCAAGAAGAATAAATTCTGACACTGTAGTTTCATTGTACATCCTGTGCTATTGATTGCATAGGCCTAAAAGAAAAAGGAACAATTTTTAAAATGAATAAGCATAGTACCAAACTGCTTTCTTCTGATGTCAGCATTATACTGAGCTGTTTCTGACAAAAGTGCTCTAAAAAACACAGGTTGCTTTACTATCAATAGGGCTAGCAGTTTTTTAAATACAGTAAAGGGTATATTACAATAAATATAATAAGTAGGACTGCGCTATGGACCCCTAGATCACTCACAGAGAGAAAAAAAACCCCCACAAAACTACCAGGTAGCTGCAGTTCTTAATGGAATCCCATTGAATGAACAGATCTATACATATGGAACTGCGCTGTTCACTGATATCTAATCCAAAAGATGGGATAACTAAAAAATATGCAAAAAATCAATAGAAAAAGTCCCCTTGTGCACATTGTTCTACAGGTTTTGTGCAAAAAACTAATAAAATGTAACAAACCCTCCTATACCTCCAATACACATATATTCTAATACAGTATGATTAATACATGACATTCTATCTCAACACAATTGAAATATATGAAGCAGATTTAACGAATTATAAAGTGATTTGTGCAATCAATTAAATTAATATCGCTCTGGTGAGTTCACCCAATTTATCTGTTGGTGGATGGAGCACAAAAAAAATTTTGGTGGTGTCATTGATATAGTGGAATCTGTACAACTAATAGCACTTTAATACTGAGGAATTGCACAGATTGGATGGTCACAAGGAGTTATGTTGGACTTGATGATGCAATGAGGTTCAGAGTCATTTAATGGACACATTTTCTGGCAATTTAATTGATTGCACCAATCACTTTATAATTCAATAAATATGTTTCATATATTTAAAATGTGATGAGATAGAATGTCATGTATTAATCATACTGTATTAGAGTATATGTGTATTGGAGGTATAGGAGGTTTTGTTACATTTTATTAGTTTTTTGCACAAAACCTGTAGCACAATGTGCACAAGGGGACTTTTTATATATATTGTTTTTTTTGCATAGTTTTTAGTTATTCCATCTTTTGGATTAGATATCAGTGAACAGTGCCATTCCATATGTATAGATCTGTTCATTTAAAGGGCAATATTTTACTATACTTCATATCACATTATTTGTTCATTGGACAATGATGAGCAAAATCTGTGCAGTTATTACACTGAAGAAAAAAATATGTTGGCTTGCTACCCTTGATATCATCATAGAGACTGTGAGGGAATATCTGAATTATTCCCACATTCTGCCTGGAGCAGACAAAATCTACAGCAGTTGTACGTAGCAATCAATCAGCTTATATCTTTCATTTTATAGGCTCAGCTGAACAAGCTGAAGATAGAAACTGATTGGTTGTCAGATGCAGCTGCCTCCAGATTATGTCTGCTCCAGCTTTAATACATTCTCCTCTAAAGGTGCCTAAAAACATAACAGACTATGCCCCACTCACACCATTTACTAGGAGATTAAAGAATGTCAATAAGCAAAATGCAATTATTCAATCTAGCACATATCCACTGCATGAGTCATCTTCGGAGAAGAGTTAATTTCCCTCAAATAACAGGTTTAAATTAGAAGGTCTAATCAGAAAAAAACAGTAAACAAATGATTCATACTTTGATTACATATATAATAAAGAAAAAAAAATCAAAGATATACTCACCATACTGAACATACTTACCAAACAGTTCACTTTGACCTTGTATGAAAGATGCAACAACAATCATTGATTGGAGATAATTGGATAATACAAAAGAAAATACAATTGTATGCATGACCAAATTTTTACATTGTTAATTTTTAGGAGTAAAAGATATACAAAATGGATCATACGTTTACCTTTGACAATAACATGAAGTCTCAATCAGAAAGAATAATATAGTGATCTCTCTTTATACGGTTTTTGAAGTCAAGGGAACAATACATAATTGCAATATTTTTGTTGAACCCCTAGAGCAATTCATAACAAACAATTCAAGCGAAAAGCTCACAGGATTTTTGAAAATAGAAATGATGATGCAAACTGAGAAATTAATATAATTATATTTAATATTTTGGAAAACAAAAGGCATATAACGTCCATATTTTATTTTAAACATTTTCAAATATGTGAACAAACTAATGCATGCAAAAGAAAATGAACATACAACTTACAGCCTTCACTTGTCTTGATATGACTCCAATATGAGCATCCCCTATTAAATTATGCAAAAGGTAGCAGACATTTTCTCTTAAAGGATAAGTTCACCTTTTGTAGCCTTTTGCCCCCTCCATCCCCACCATTCCCAATTCTGATGTTTTGCTCTCTCTCCTCCCCCACAAATCCATACCCAGCTTACAGTGCAGCCCTAGCAGCAGCAGTGAGAAAATGAGGGAAAAGAGCCAGGGCCAGGACAAAGAGTAGCCGGCCTGAAGTGCAACATGATACAGAGAACCCGGAGGGTGCGATGGAAGCCCTACATGTAGGTCCTGGCTAGCCGCAATTTCCCCTCCCTCGCTCCTCCTCCCAGATCATGTGAGATCTTTTGTGGGAGGACAGGAAACAGTGCCGCTCTACTCCAAGTAATGCCACCACCTCTGTTGGTGCAGGTAGTGGGAGAACAGGCAGCATGGGCGAACAAGCAGCTATGCCATTCTCCTGATCGATAAAAACATTGTATCTGCTTCAAGTGTATAGAGCAGCACATGTGCATTGTGTATAGCAAGGAAACAGATGTGTTTGGGGGTACAGTGAAAAACAGAGGTGCTAGGGGGATACAGTGGGAAACAGATTTACAGGAGGTACAGTAGGAAACAGATGTGTGTGGATAACAGTGGGAAATAGATGTGCAGGGGGGGTACCTTAGGGTGTCAGGATGTAGTGGGGGGGGGGGGGGCTAAAATGCCCCTTCACCTAAATAAAGACAAAAATCCTTGCACCGCCCCTGGCTGAACTTGTTCCAGTGTTGGTACTTCTATAGATTAAAGTAGAACTATACTCTACAGAGGCACACTGATATGGCGATACAATGTGGAAAACCATTAATCAGAATTTTAACACCCCGCTCAAATCACTTTTTCACTCACTGAAATACCAAAGAATTATATTTATAAATTGGTAAATATGACATTCAAAAAATAACTGAAGGAGAATATTCTTGTTACATAATAATAACAATGATTATTCACCACCAGTGAATGTTTTGTAAAAGTCATATTTACCACTTTATAAATATGCCCCCAAGTTTTAGCATTAAAAGTATGTGGAGTTTAATTTAACAAATGCTGCAGGTGGTTCGGTACTCCATGCCTTGTAACTTGGTGTCACTTTGAGTCTTTTACCCTATCACTAAAGCCACTATTGAAATAAAATCAAAAGGTAAGAACTTTAAAAAAAAAAACGTAAAGCGATTCCAAAGGTTCATTTTTTTTTTAAAATACCAAACATGTCTATACTTACCTACTGTGTGCAGTGATTTTGCACAGGCAGCCCGGATCCTCCTCTTCTCGGGTCCCCCACAGGCTCTCCTGGCTCCTCCTGTCTATTGGGTGTCCCCACAGCAAGCAGCTTGCTATGGGGGCACCCGCTGCTTCATGTGTCCATTCGCACACGGAGCCGTGGCTTGAAACTGCCCCCTCTCTCTCCTTATTGGCTGACTGGCTGTAATTTACAGCAGCGGGAGCCAATGGCTCCCACTTTCTGTCTCAGCCAATAATGAGGCAGAAACCCAGGACAGTCGAGGCTGTTATTCACATCTCTGTATCGCAATGAGGCTTGGGTAAGTATTGAGGGGACTGGTGGAGCTGCTGCACACAGAAGGTTTTTTAACTTCATGCATAGAATCCAAGAAGGTAAAAAACCTTCAGCCTTTCCAACCACTTTAAATCTTGTTTACAAACACATTCTGTTAAAGACTAATATACAACATTGGTCTTAATTCTCCTGAACTGAAGACATTTTTTTTCAGCACTCCAGGGTAAATGCCTGGGGAGCAATAATGCCTTTGTCCTGGTTCTCTGGAGTACTTTCTTTATGTAGATTGCAATAATGTTAGGGATGTGATTTGGATTCTAGTTAAACCTAAATTTGCACCAAATTTACAGGATTTAAATTCCATTTGAATTTGCAATTTTGTCATTGACCCATTGGCCATGATTTACTAAGAATCGAGACTACCAGCAGACGCTGAACATTCAGGCAGACTCAATTCAATCAATCAAGACCTGTTAGTCTTCAAAAAGGCGCCCAGCAAGTTGATTGGAAAGAGTCTATTTTCTAGACACGTTCCTGTTCGTAAATACGAAAGCACATTGGGCGTATTTCTAGATGCAATGCTGAATATGTTCGCTAGGTGGCGCACAAGCGCAGGCTTTGTCCCCTTGGCATTTTTCTGTTTGCATATGAGAATACTTATAATTTAAAATAAAAAGCACACCTATATTATAACTTTTTTAATTATAATTTTTTTGTTGCTGTTTCTCCAAAAATGATCGGCCAACTAATGCATTTCCTAATGAATTTCATACATCTTATTTTCAAATGTCAAACATTTTTAAACAAATAATTTGAATATCTAGTTCTAATTTCCCAATATAATTAGATATCTTCATTCTCTTTAATCCTGTAACTATTTACATCCCAGCTCAAGCTCTGTCTGCTACAGTGGCTTAGTGGTTAGTACTCAGGACTTACAGCACTTAGGTCATGGGTTCTAATATCAGTCATGGCTGCACCTGTCTGGAGTTTGCATGCTTTCTCTGCACAGTTGTGTTTCTGCCCACACTCCAAAGACATGCTGTTAGGTAAATTGGGCCTAGTATATGTCTGAGTTTCTCGCCTTAGATTGTAAGCTCCTTGACATTACAGACTATTGTGAATGGACAAAATATGGAGATCAATTTCCAGGGTTCTGTCAGTGCCAGGAATATTGATCATTCAATTAAGATTTTGGCTAGAAAGTGGAAAGGGAGTGAATCTTCCTCGTCCTGTTCTTCTGACAAGTTTGAAACTTTCAATTTTCCTTTAAATCTTGTTCAAACACTTTATTAATTTTAGGGGTATAGGATAGACAGCAGAGTGCAAAAGTCATTCGCAATACAGATAACAAATAGCATTTATGGACTAGGGCTCATAGGGCCATAGGTGTAATTCAAACATTGCAAATGTAGGTAGAAAAAAAAACCTTAAGCAAAGATAGGGAAAAGAAGAAGGGAGGGGGAGGGAGCAGAAGAGGGGGGAGGAGAGAAAGAAGCAGAATGTGTGGCTTCCAAAGGGGAAAAAGGGGGGCATGGGACCAAACTAAGGTACCGGGTAACCTTCAAGGAGGGAAGGGTGTTAGGGAAGAAGCAACGATTCATCAAACCCTGGTGAAAGAAAGTGATCAATCCAGGGGGACCAAATTAACAGGATTTGGGAACGATGTCTGTGACGGCAGCCTCCACTTTGGCGTGTATCATGGCCTGAGTCACATTGTTCTGAACCGCCAATGTGAAGAGTGACAGGGATTTCCAAGATTTTGCTATAATTTGTTTGGCTGCGGTTGTGATCTGAAGAAAAAGCTTAAATTGGAGTTTAGAAAGAAGGTCGCAGATTGAGTAAGGCAGAGTTCGGAGTAGGCGACAATGGCTTTTGAAAGAGAGTATAAAACATGTAGAAGATACCGTCCTAGAAAGTATGGACAACCGGACAGAACCACCAAATGTGAAGAAATGTACCTGTCATTGCAACAGCCTCGGAAGCAGTCTGGGGAGTAACCAGGGGTATATTTTGCTATCCTAGCCGGGACTAAATACCAACAGAATAGAACCTTATAGTTAGTTTCTACTGCTACCACATTTTGTGAGGAAGATTTGGTCACCTGCCAGATACGGTCCCAATCATCAGGAGTCAGCTTGGAGCCTAAGTCCCTTTCCCACTTGGCAACATACGGAGGGCCGGAGGAGGATTTAGGAGTTGTAAGTAAGGCGTAGAGAGTGGAGATGAGGCCCCGCCTATGCAGGTCTTTCTTACAAGCTCTTTTGAAAAAGGTTGTGGTTCTAACGGAGCCAGGGGTAGTGGAAAGGGGGGAATAGAAATGCTTAAGTTGAAGGTAGCAAAAAACTTCAGATGCGGGTAGGGAGTAGGATTCTCGGAGGGATGAGAAGGATTTAATACCTGTATTTGACAAAAAGTGGTGGGCTCTAAGGAGATTTGCGGAGGACCAATGGGAGAAAGATTTCGGGGATGACCAGGCAGGAGGGAAGGCTGGATTGTGGAGATAGGAGAGAAGGGGGTTATGGGGCAATTGGAGACGATAGCGAGATTTGAGCCTATCCCAAAGAGTAATAAAGTGTGAGGTGACTGGGTTCTGGATCGCATGACGATCTGAGGGACAAAGCCATAGAAGGTTGATCAATGTCAACTGACTCTAGAACAACCCACAAAGGGATCTCATGGGAAGCTGCGCTAGTTGGGCTGCTTGATAATATTTTGCGAAATCCAGTAGACCCAAACCACCTTTTAACTTGGGCAAATGGATGGTTGTACGGGAAAAATGAGGGTGGACAGAACCCCAGGTATATGCATGGGCCCGACGCTGCAATGAACGAAGATAATGTGCTGGAACAGGAATGGGGAAATCTCTAAAGAGATAGAGGATCTTAGGTAAAATGGACATCTTGACCACTGCGATTCTTCCCATCCATGCCAGAGGAAGAGAAGACCAGGTGCGCATAAGACCAGAAAGATGAGAAAGCATTGGCAAATAGTTAGCGGAATAAAGGTCAGATAAGGAGGCTGTCAGTTTAATACCTAGGTAGGGGATAGCATGCTGAGACCAAGAAAAGGGGAGAACTTGCTGAAGATGTAGAGCCTCCTGGGGAGAAAGGGAAATATTCAGGATTGTAGATTTTTGGGAATTGATTTGAAGACCCGAGATATGTCATGAAGGAGCTGAAGTAGGGGTGGGGCGGAGGTAAGTGGAGAGGTCATAAAAAGGAGAACGTCATCAGCAAAGAGACAGAGTTGGTGTTGAGACCTACCTACTTCTAGGCCCCGTATATACAGATTCACTCTAATCAAAAGGGCTAAGAGGTCAATAACTAGGGCGAAGAGGATCGGCGAAAGTGAGCATCCCTGTCGAGTACCTCGAGCAATTGGGAAGGGGGTTGATTTGTGTCCCAAGTTACGGATTTGGGCAGAGGGATTACTATACAGGGAAGAAATCCTAGTCAGGAAATGAGGACCAAAGCCCCAACAACGTAAAATAGAGTCGAGAAAGGACCAGGAGACAGTGTCAAATGCTTTTCTAATATCTAAGGAGAGGAAACATGTGGGAATTTTGCGGGTATGGGCAATGTGAGAGAGGAGGGTCGCTCGACGGCTATTATCACCTGCTTGCCGAGATGGGATGAAACCAGTTTGGTCCTTATGTATTAGTCAGCCTATTATCGGATTCAAGCGAGTAGAAAGGATTTCGGCGAGAAGCTTGATGTCAATATTCAGAAGGGAGATTGGCCTATAGCTAGACCAGACAGGGATCATAGTTATAATAGCCGAGACAGTTTCTGGTTTAAAAGAATGGCCCTACAATATAGCATTGAAAGCATTAGTGAGGACGGGAGAGAGTAAGGGAGCATATTTCTTATAATAAGAAGCAGAGAAGCCATCAGGGCCGGGACGTTCTCTAATCTTAAGTTCTTTGATAGCAGACAGGGTTTCAGCAAGAGTGATTGGCTTCTCGAGGGCTTCTAGGTGTTGTGCAGATAGAGTTGGAAAAGAGAGATTGGCGAGAAGATTTTCGGCTCGTGCTTGATCAAAGGGCTCAGTCTGAGAATATAAGAGTGCTAGATGCTTACGGAAAGTGTGGAGTATTTGAGTTGGATTACTGGTGTAGTCACAGCGGGAAAGTTTGAGGAGAATAGGTTTAGTGGTGCGGTCTAGTCTACGGAGTGAGAGAGCTAAGAAGGTATCAGGTTTGTTAGCTTTAGTGTAAAATTTATGTCGGGATCTATGAAGGGATAATTCAACCTGGTCCTACAAGAAAAGGTCAAGTTCCAAACGGGAATGTTCTAAAGCTTTGCGGTGGGAAGGGGAAGGATTACCCTGAAACAGTAGATGGCATTGATTGCAAGCTGCCTCCAAGCAGAGGCGTATTTGTCTTTTTTCTTTGTTGAGGAAGGACAACTTACTGATGCAAAGCCCTCTGAGGACAGGTTTGTGAGCTTCCCACAATAAAAGTGGGGAAATATCAGGAGTGGAATTGAGTACAAAGTAATCTTTGAGAGCGTTCTCCAGGTCTAGGCTGTGTGTAGGGTGGGAAAGTAGGTTTTCGTTAATCACCCAGGAGCCATCAGTGGCTGGGGGGGACAGGGAAGAGAGAGACGTAAGGACTGATCAGTGGTCTGACCATGATATGTGAAGGATGTCAGAAGCAAGGAGTCTAGAGGAGGTGCTAGTGGTCACTAGAATATGGTCAATATGAGAAAAGGAGTTGTGGGGGTGGGAGTAATAAGTGTATCTACGCTTTACTGAGTGTAGTTCCCTCCAGGAGTCCACTAAGGAGTGGCAATTTAGAAGGTGTTGGAAGGAATTGGGAGAGGCTGAGGAGAGGGGCGGTAAAGGAGATTTATCAAGGAAGGGGTATATAACCTGATTTGAGTCTCCGCAAATCAGCAATGTGCCACTTTTGTGATGGTCAATAGTAGTCAGCAAGTGGGAAAGGAACAGAAGGGGACCCTGGTTGGGAGCACAATAGGAGACAACCGTGATTGGAGAGTCTAATAGAAATCCCGATAGGATCAGGTATCGGCCTCCTGGGTCTCCCAGCTGAGCATGAAGTACATATGGGGCTGTGCAATGAAAAGTGATAAGAACACCTCTACACTTGGTAGTCATAGAGGCAGTAAACATTTGCGGGTAAAGAGGGCCAAGAAATTTGGGAGTAGAAGTTAGAGTAAAATGCGTTTTCTGCAAACAGATGATATGCGCTTTTTGAGATGCAAAAAAGTGAAAGGCCTTATTGCGTTTTTGGGGGACATTAAGACCCTGAACATTCAGGGTAAGAATGCTCGGGGTCCCATGGTGGTAACAAAAAGATCTCTAAAAATAAACGTGGCTGGAGTTGAGTACTAATAGAACGGTCCCAAGGGGGAGAGTAGAGGGGGTAGAAAGGAAAGGTGATAGGGAGGAGGAAGTCACACAAGAAAGGAAAGGGGGAAGAGGGTGGGAGGAAAGAGGAGAAACCAGTGGCAAGGTTCTGGCTTCCAGGACTGGGACAGAGCAACCAGTCCGGGGAGTCAGGAACAGCCCGCAAAGTGTTAAAAAATGACACCTTATGGGCTAATAGTGAGTGCTCAGTGGCAAACATAGAGGAGAAGCAGCATTAGTAAAAAAAATCAAGCTTACAGACACCAAGGGGGCTGGTGCCTGTAACTCCCTGAGTAGCGGAGGAGGAGTCTGGGAATATTAGCACTTCAGCAAAGAGTAAAAAAAAAAATAAAGGGTTCAAGGCTGGGGTGGAGTGTTTGAAGTGGTCGGATTCAAGACCATCCGGTAACCAAAAGGAGGAACCAACAAACTCAGTCAATTTTGGCAGGATTACCCAAAAGAGGAAGTAACAACATTATTTGGTAATAAACTACACAGTAGGCATAACAGTGAGCAACGAGGGAGCTAACCCCAACAGCAGTAGAGGTGTGCATTTAAAAAAAAAAAAAAGCATCAGGGAGACCTGTGTCAGAAGCTCCCTGAGTAGCGGAGGGGGAGTCTGAGAATCTCAGCACACCAGCGGAGAATTGAGGATAGGGGATTCAAAGTTGGGGTAGAGTGCCAAGTGTGGTCGGATTCAAGACTAACCAGCATCCAGCATCCAAGAAGGGAACCAACAAACTTAGCCAAATTTTGGCTGAGATACACAACAAAGGAAGCAACAACATCATTTGGTAGCATACTACACAGTAGGCATAACAGTGAGCAAGGGGAGAGAAATGACTCTAACAACAGTAGGAGCATAAGGTAAGGCATTTGGTCAAGGGAAAGTCCCACCAGAGGTGGCAAGCTGGGACAGTGGCCAATTAGGTAGGGAGGCTACATCGGGGAGGAAGGTCGGAAGGACCGAGCCCTAAAGGAAGGGTAACAAGGGGGCTACACCGGAGATCATACACTCTCACGGCTTCAACTACCACCTCTATGCCGACGACACACAAATCTATCTCTCAACCCCCCACCTAACCCCCTCGAATCACACACCTGCTGAGCGACATATCAGACTGGATTCAGTCGATCCTGAATACGGCTGCCAGACTCATTCACCTTTCCAACCGCTCTGTCTCCGCTACCCCCCTCTGCCTATTGCGCAATGGATCAAATTCAAAATCCTAATGCTGACGTACAAAGCTGTCCACCATACTGCCCCGAACTACATCACTGACCTAATATCCAAGTACCGCCCAGCACGCACACTCCGCTCCTCACAAGACCTCCTTCTCTCTAGTTCCCTGGTCTCCTCCTCCCATGCCCGCCTCCAGGACTTCTCCAGGGTGTCCCCCATCCTCTGGAACTCCCTGCCCCAACCCATCAGATTATCACCTACTCTCCTCTCCTTTAGGCGCACCCTGAAAACCCATCTCTTCAGGGAAGCCTACCCCACCCCCTGCTAACTTGCCGACCTCCTCCACTCTTCCTACCACTCCATCCCCCACAGCTATCTCCTCCTGTGCCACCATCCCCTCCCTCCTAGATTGTAAGCTCGAAAGAGCAGGGCCCTCAATCCCCTCATGTTTTGCATTGTATTGGTATTGTTCTGTCACATGTTCTGTCCCCCTCTGTAATGTACAGCGCTGAGCGAACTATTGGCGCTTTATAAATACTGTATAATAATAATAATATTTAGGGCCAGGGGAGAAAATCTTCCAGGACTATTGTAAAGGGGATATGAATCAATGAGGGTGAGCAGGGAAATGGGTCAAGATGGTCAAGTCCCATAGACTGCCAGGGATCCAGACGGAGCTTGGAAGGAATGCACAGGACTGGAACAGGAGTCAGTCCATAGAATCTCAAGGTGCAGAGGAAGGGGAGATAAAACGTCCATGCTTGTGGGTGTTGAGTGGACTCCATACTGATGTGGTTAGGTGGGACTTCTGGGGCGAGCAAGAGGCGGATCATCTGCGCGTGACCCTTCTGGAGTGTCCTGGGGAGGGTGGATATGGAGATGGCGGAGTGTGTCCAGAAGGTCTTCTGCGGTTCTGCAGATGAAGTCCCGGGACTGGTAGTTGAAGCGAACCGCAAATGGAAAGTTCCAGCGATAAGCAATTCCATGTTGTTGAAGGAGTTGCAGGTTCGTCGTTTAGCAATAGTGGTGGGACATAGATCCTGGAAGAGCTGATAGGTGTGGCGCTGAAAGGACAAGGTGCCAGCGTTGTGAGCCGCTTGGAGGATTTGTCCCTTGACGAAGAAATAATGAAATTTGGCAATGATGTCACGAGGAGGACAATTTGGTTTGCGTGGAGCTAGGGCGCGATGTACCCTGTCTAGCTCAAGACGGTCAATCGGGATGGCGGGGACAATTCCTGGAACAAGGCTGTAGTTGTGGAAAGGACATCAGTAATGCTTTCAGGGAGACCCCCGAATGCGGATGTTTGAGCGACGTGCCCTATTTTCAAAATCCTCTAGGCGAGATTGAAGCATTAGATTTTCATCGCACAGCACCTCAAATTCGTCCATGTAGGTGTGGACAGTGGCATCAACGTTGTCTACTCTGTGTTCTAGGTCATATGTGTGGACCCCAAGATCATGGATTTCTTTAGACAGTTTGCTGGTGATGTGGTCTGAGGTCTGCTTTAGGGCTCTGTGTAGCATTTTCTCAAATTGCTTAAGGAGGATATGTTGTGCAGGGTCTGCAGTAGGGGAAAGGCTAGGTGTCCCCTCTTCAATGTCAATGTCAGACTCACCATCCGAGATGCTGCGAGCAGGGTCTGTCAGCAGGGCTGTGTAGGAGAGGGAGCGTGCCTGTGTAGTGGAGCCGGCGGCCATCTTGGACGAGGCCCGAGCCAGGGCTTCCTTGATGGGTTTCAACTGTGGCTGGTGTTTGGCGGCACCCCGGACCATCGTGCCGGGTTCCGGGGGTCCCGCTTGTGAGGCGGGTGAGTCCGTGGAGCAGAGGTGTGTTGGGAGCAGCATCTATGGGGCTGCTTCTCCCTCCATGCAGCGGAGCCTCAGGCAAGCATGTGCGGACCGGAGATCCCGCGCCTGTGCACTCCCCTTCTGTTTATATTTCATTGCAACTTTGTTTCTCTTCTCTTAAACCTCTCTCCTTATACAACTTGACCCTTTTCCCCACCCCCTGTTCCATCTGCAAATCTATGTATCACCGCCCCACTCTTTTTATTTAACTATTTATTTACTGATCAAGTTAATGTGTCTCATTTCCTATCACCTACAACTCAGATCTAGCATTATTATAAGATTCCTGATCGTATCTCACCACTAGTCTGATTGAATTCACAATTCCTGGTCAGTCCCGTTCCCTTACCTATAATAATCTTTAGGGCCAGTTCACACTACATGTGTTTCAGTTGCTTTTTCTGCATCCAAAACGCACAGAAAGAAGGTTATATGGTTGTCAATTTCATAGATCACATCAGTGCTTGCAGTTCCAGTGCATTGCAGGTACTGCCAAAAAAGTCAAAGAGGATGCATTGTTTATGCATAGAACTATACTGGAACGCGGTAAAACGCCTTGGAATGCACTAAAACACACATGTCCCTAATTAAATTGAAGAAAAAGATAGGGAAAAAAATTAACTGGAATGCATAAAAAGATGCACTGGAACGTGTCAAAAACGCATCCAAAATGCACTGGAACACGCTAAACATGCATCAAAAAAGTTTATGCAAAAACGCATCTGGAACACATCTAGACTGTGTTTCTATAGTGTGAACTGGCCCTTAGGACTTGTTCACACTATTTGTGGTTCAGAAACGCATGCAAGAGCATGCATTTTCCTGCACAGCAAAGAAATGCAATTCCCTTTGCAGAAGCCATAATGTAAACTCAATTGCACCTCCACACGTCTAGTAAACACAGATGCATTCACAGCCACCAAAACACATGACACCACACTACTGTGTGGTTAGGTGCAACACACTTTTAACCGGTTCCCACCTGGCCTATGGCCAGATGGTGGCCGGGCGAGCACCTCGTCCCTCCAGGTGGACACCATATGGCGTCCTTCCAGGCATGTGCAGTTTGCGCGCCTGCAGAGCCGCGCAGCGGCGCGATCTGTCACCAGCCGTGTATCTCGGACAGATCTGTGTACCGGCCCCATTGCCAGTACCACGTGACCTGTTGTGTCCAATCACAGCAAGTCACATGACAGTTGTATACAATGGATGGCTTCCTTTCATGCCATCCATTGTATACAAGTGTGGCTAGCTGTGAATGGTTACAGCGATCACATGCACAAGCTGGGCCAATCACAGCCCAGCTGTGTCATGTGATTAGCTGTGGCCAAATCACAGCTAAGCAAAAAAAAAAAAAACCCTGAATGAATCGATTTCATTCAGGTAAATGCTTGCTTATAGCAAAGTAATTCTTTGCTATAAGCAAATTGTCTAAAAAAAAAAAAATACCGATCACTTCCCCAAAGTAGTACAATGTTACTAAAAAAAAATCTTGAAAAAATTAAAAAAAAAATGTAATAAAAAATAATACAAAAATAAAAAAAATAAAAAAAAATGTTTTTTTGTACAGTCACCAGTCAGTGTCCCTGATCACCGCCATGTCAGTTATATGATGATGCTGTACTGCACTGGTGACAGTATGTAAAAAAAAACAAATTGTGAAAATCATTTTTTTATTTCTTCATTTCCGAAAAATTATGACAAAAAAATTACAACTTCAAAAAACTCGCCATGCCTGTTTTGAAATACGTTGGACTTTCTACTTTGCAAAAAGTGATCATTTGGGGGATATCTGTACTGTTCTGACATTCTTGGACCTCAACAAATTAGATTGGCCGTCAGTACTTCAGGATTGATCAATATTCAGATCTATACCATAGTTTGTGAACTCTATAACTTTCCTACAGACTAAATAATAAATAATAATTTGGGTTATTTTCACCAAAGACATGTAGTAGAATACATTTTGGCCTAAATTTATGAAGAACAATTAATGATTTGCAAACGTTTATAACAGAAGCAAAGAAAAATGTTTTTTTCAAAATTTTTGGTCTTTTTTTGTTAATTTAGCAAAAAATAAAAACCCCAGCGGTGATTAAATACTACCAAATGAAAGCTCTAGTTGTGTGAAGAAAATTATAAAATTGTAGTTTGGGTACAATGTTGTATGACTGCGCAATTGTCATTCAAAGTGTGAGAGAGTTGAAACCTGAAAAATGGCCTGGGCAGGAAAGGGGTAAAAGTGCCCTGTATGGAAGTGGTTAAAATAATATGCCTGCAGTATTTTTGCATGTTCCCACACGTTAGGCAGCCCATTGAAATTAATGGGCTGAGGAAAAAAAGTAAAAAATGCCACATTCACACAGGTCCTCTGGCCTGTACAGCATGAGTGAGTGGGTTGTTCATGTGGCTGTGTCAGGGACCATTGCGACGCATGGGTCTGCACATGCGTAGGTGTCTGTCAAGACATGCAGGCAGCAGGGCACTAGGACCCAGGCGCACCCGGCACCTATGACGGTGCTGGGCAGGCACTAGGACCTAGGCTGCGCCTGTCAGGTGCAGGGCGGGCTACTTAAACCAGCCCTGCACAGACACAAGTCGCCGTATGGTCTGATCTTTGCTCCTGTGTTTCTGCTATTTGAGATTCGTTGCTGACCTTGCCTGAACCTGACCTCCGCTGACTTCTCCTGCTCTGACCCCCTGGCTAGTTTGACCTCTCTTCTGGATAATCCCCATACCTGATCTGAACTTCTGTTATCGACCCCAGCGAGTGACCTGACTATTCTTCTGCCTGCCGCCTTGTACTACGCTGATCCCACTGTTACCGACCTGGCCCATTTGACCACACTTACTACTCCACCATCCGTCCATCCCGCTCGGATCCACCTCTTCATGTCAGGCTCTCTACCTGCACATACCCCTGGCGGATCTCTCTACCACGGACGGGTGTACTCAGGAGCCGCAACCTGGTCCCTGTCTGCTCCAAGCCCATCCCCACCATCAGGGACCCTGGTGAACAAGCAGACTGGGGCTTAGACTCCGCGCCCTGGGGAATCCTGTCCTGTGGACTGCTAGAGGCCCCGCTAGGTGGTTACTAACAGGCTGGAGCAACCTGTTACACTATGGGGACACAGCAGCTGTATGAACACAGGTTTATGTCTGACAGGTATGCAGGTGTGGGGAATTAGCCCTGAATGCTCACTGTCTGTGTTCAGGGATGTACACCTGCACCCATATGCTTGTCAAATTAGGACCTGCAGAATTTCCATAGTGTAACATAGGTTGCCTGCAAACAGTGACAGCGACAAAAACAAACCACTGATTCACACTCTACAGGCCACAGCACACATGTGAATGAGCCCCAAGACCTCAATTACACACACAGCTTTATTTATTAACTCAGTACAGTTTTATCATTTAGATTTAACAGGAATATAGTTGGGATTGTGACCATTAATAATGTTTTTAGTGTATTTTTACCATAAATATAATTTGGATATTTTCTCTGGTGGTGGGGGGCTGTACTTGATATCTAACAGTGGCCCTGGGTGTATGCTTGTGTCTGTGCCACCTGTATAGTTAGGAAGAAAAAATAACTTCTTCTATGGAATACTTTGCCCTCTGCTATGTACCTCAATGTATCTAGGAATTGGACATGTTTTCAGCTGAAAATACAACAATATTTAGTAATGTTTCCCCTGCAAATGATCATCAGCTTCTCGGTCTAGAACAGCGATCTTGCCATGTCCAGATGTGGTCTGGAATTCCACAAAAGAACAATTCACAAAGCCAAAAAATAGATTTGCAAATGACCACTAAACTCTCCTAACTACACTCCCATCCACTAACACTCCTCACTACCACTTCCGGATGTGCGCAAACATCCTTCCGAAAAACGTGATGACGTATTTCCAGTATGACAGCCGCTCTAGCGCCTCCTCCAACATCCGTCTTGGCGTTTATTTGTGCACCATAGCAATTTTCCACGCGGCTCCATTATGTATATGACATTTGCGAATATATGTTTGCAGTTCTATTGTGTATGTGGCATTGGCGAATATATGTTTGCCGGTAAAGGTCCAAAGTCAACATAAATTGGGGGCCTAATTTATTACTGTTAAGAGGACTGTAGAAAAATAATAGCTAGCTGCACATTGAACACGACCTATTCATTGGTACATAACATTGTCTTGTGGTGCAATAGGGGGCTTTTGGTTTGTTAGTTTGAACATACTTGAATATGTGCACTCTAACAAGCTAGATTTGGGCATATTATATAGCTCACAAAATATAAGTGTTAGGGGTGCTAGTATATTGAACTTGAACATGAAATAACCCCCCAAAAAATAAATAGCCCAAATGTTTATTGATCAAATACATATTCCACATTTATTTGGACATCAACAAGTAGGTACAGTCAACTTATTGGTCGGAAAAAAAGAAGGATTGATGTTGCTAAAATAGAACAGTCCTGCTCATAAGAGCTTACAATCTATAAGGTTATACTTCTAATGAACAGTGCTTTCACAGGGTACAGCAGGAAACAAACAAATGAATGAATGAATGAATAAAATGAATCAAGCAACATTTTCAGGGCCATAAAATTAACACACCACTTAGTAGGATTATCTGTCTACAAAACAGGCTCCAGATCAAAATATCAATATAAAAATACATAAAGTACTAAAATAACAAACACCTCTCACCTCCCCAAATCCCCCACACATACATTTCTCATCAGGTTTGTCCTAAAACTGCATTTCAGTCTAAATAAGCAAGCACACTATAGCCAAGTGCAGATTTGGAAGAGCAGAGCAAATGACATGTGTTAGGATTACAATGCAAAGATAATAAACACACAATCATTGTACAATAATACACAAACACACTTTAGAAGGAAAAAAAATGCAAAACATTTACAGCCCACATCAAAGCACAGCCTGAGGGCAGTTCAGCACAATATCTCTTCTTCTCCCCCCCCCCCCCCATACCACCAAAGGCATGGACTTGCTGAAAATAACCTGGCCTATTACCAGTCAAAATTACCCACTACTGCAGGTCTTTATATAACATAGGTTGGATTTGGAGCACCCTAAACAAGACCCCACAGCCAATGCAGGCCACACCCACCACTGTCATTCATTTGGTCAGAGAAAGCGATTGCACCTGATTATCTGTCACCAATCCTCTTCCCACCTGCGTTAACCCTTGGTATACAGGCCCCACAAATCAGAGTCAGAAAAAAAGCAACAGTGAAGTGTACCTCTGCAGCATACAACTGAAAATTGAACAGGGATGTGAAGGGGAACCCCATGGCAACATTTATTGGCACTATGGGCACAATTCACTCCAAATTATTGCATGAGTTAAGGCAGTCACATGACCACATCTCGCATGCAATACTGAAAATGTCAATTCACTTTTGCTAGTATGCAGGATTTCCCATAAATCGGAAAAACACTTTGTGCGACTTCATTGTAAGTTGCCCGATTTCCAAATCGGATTAGATGTGACTGTGGTGTTAGCCCCCCATCACATCCGGTGCAATTTGGCATGCGATTTGCAAGTCACATGAAGGTAAAGTAATGTGAATGCTGTGATATGGTAAACGATTAGAAATGTAAAAATTGTTGGTGTATATAAAAATATACATAAAAAAGGCAACTGGTGTATATAAAAAGAGGGGTAATTATATAAAATAGGTATAAATCCATAGCAAAATAAACACTGTGATGTAAAACCATATTAGGTAAACAAATATAAAAATATAAAAATTCTAGAATAGAATGCACAAAATCCAATAAATTAATACAATGACATGAATATCAGTCTTTGAATTAGGCACTTTACACCCTTTGGGGCATAATATAGAAGTTGACGTGAGCCGTTTCATAGATAACAGCTAGATATATGGATCTATAACTTCCTATTAGTACACATAAGATTTCATGATTTTTTTTTACTGGGTTTAACATGTTTTTACCCACTTTTATAGGTCTAATCTATAAATCATACCTATTCTATACCATCAATTTTATCTTAGAGTATTTTTATACATAGTTTTATACATGGATCTTATCAGCCTTTTTACTGATATTTATGTAATTGTATTATTTATTGGATCTTTTAATAAAGGACTTGACAAAGACTGTGTCCTGTCTTTTTTTACACTACACTTTTTGTTTTTTTGTGAATCAGTAGCGGTACCATGTACCCCATACTCATTCACATAGGTGGGAGGGGCCGGGATCTGGATGCCCCCTTGTTAAAGGGGCTTCCATATTCCAATAAGCCCCCCACCTGGAGACCCGCACAACCACCGTCCAGGGTTGTGGGGAAGAGGCCCCCCTGCCCTAAAGCACCCCCCCATGTTGAGGGCATGTGGCCTGGTATGGTTCAGGAGGGGGGGGGCGCTTGCAACCCCCCCCTTTCCTGACCTGCCGGGCTGCATGCTTGGATAAGGGTCTGGTAAGGATTTTGGGGGGGACCCCACGCAATTTTTTTTTTTTAATTTTTGCGTGGGGCTTCCCCTCTAAATCCATACCCGAAGGGCTTGGTATGGATGTGAGGGGGGACCCTACACCGTTTTTTTTTAATTGCTGACCTTTATTTTTAAATTTAGCTGTCAAAATATATATTATGAAGATCTGCGAAATATGTAAAACCATTACAGAAATAAATATAAAGGAGCTGGCCAGAACCAACTCTTGAGGCAGTGTTTTCCACATTTTCACAACTCTTACTGTGAAGAAACCTTTCCATATTTGGAGATTAAATCTATTTTCCTCAGATGTAAAGAGCGTCCCCTTGTCCTCTGTGATGATCTAAGGGTGAATAACACTGTATGAACCACTGATGTATTCATACATGTTGATCATATCCTCCCTTTAATCTCCTCTTCTCAAGAGATAATAAATGCAGTTCCTCTAATCTTTCCTCATAGCTGAGCTCCTCCATGCCTCTTATCAGTTTGGTTGCCCTTCTCTGCACTTTCTCCAGTTCCCCAACGTTATTTTTGTGAATAGGTGCCCAAAATTGAACTGCATATTCCAGATGAGGTGTTACTAATGATTTGTACAGGGGTAATATGATATCTCTCTCTCTGGAGTCTATATCTCTTTTAATACAAGAGAGGATTTTGCTCGCTTTAGAAACTGCAGCTTGGCATTGCATGCCATTATTAAGCTTATGATCTACCAGAAATCCCAGATCCTTCTCCACCATTGATTCCCCCAGTTCACTCATGCTGCTTCTGTGTCCAAGAAATAGAACAAGTAGACAGAAAAATACTGTAGTTTCCCTTACTTGTTCTCTCATTTTTCTGCTGGCTGACCTTCCCTCCACATTACCCAAAGGTGGGTATCTAGTGGCCATGGGGGACTGTCATCAAGTCCTTTTTTTCCTGGAATGTCCCCTGCTGTAGGCCCACCATTAGGCCCACCAATATCCTTTCTATAGGACCATGTTATCTGTGTTCAAGTAGGAAGAATACAGGATGGGGTCATTTTTTCCCATATGCTCATAGCTCACAATTTTGTAGACTTCTGAAAAGAGGGCAATGCTGAAAAAGTCCCAAATCTGAAAATATATAGTTAAAGATTAAAAAAGAAAAAATTGAGATGAGAAAAAAAAACATAATTAAAAAATATATGGTGGGGTTGTAAAGACCAGGTATATTGCACTAGATGATATAGAAGAAAATAGCACTAGAAGCTATGCTAAATTTGTACTGTATTCAGTTTTTAGACATTGCACTGGACAGAAGAGAGCTATTATTTTTACTTCTGTAACTGGAAAAGGGAAGCTTTGCAGTTCAAAGCTGTGAAAAGGGACCTCACAAACTGTGCTATCAATCTGTGGTGCCACTGACCAATTTTCACTCTTTTTTTTATCTGAGGGATTCAATTTAAAAAAACAGAGACCTTCCTGTTGCTAGCATTTGACTCTGTTTTTAGAAAAAAGGACTGTGGTTGTAATTTTTTATGAAGACATAAATGTGATGTGCGAACTTGGCGCTATATTTCAAATTTCAGTGTTTTTGGTTTGATTATATTATTGAATTAAATGTATTATTATATTTTTATTTTTTATGATTATTTATTAAATTATAATTTATGATTTCGTGTTTCAAGTTTTATCATATCCGGAATGTTTACTAGACTATTGTTTGGACAGATTTCAGTAAGTTATTCCTAAAAATTACAGGCCTACTATAAAAAAACTACATATTTCCATGCAAAATAATGGTACCGCTTTCAGCACCAAAAATCTGAAATAATCATACTGCCAGGGAGGTTAAAAGGCAACATTAAAGGCTAACACCTTTCATGTTATTTTTCAATCCATATAATCTTGGAACAATCTTGCCATCTCCTTCCTTGGAAGGATTAATGTGCTAAAAATGACCATAGTGCCCAAACTTCTGTATCTATTTGAGACGCTTCCTGTTCCTATTCCCATGTCCAAGTTGCGCTCCCTTCATAAATCCTTCCTCCACTTCATCTGGCATAATAAACCTCACTGAATTGTTCGTACTGTCCTACTCTCTCCTCGATCTAGGGGAGGTCTAGAGGCCCCAGACAAATGTATGTGAAATGCTTTGAAACAGCAATGTTTTGCTATGTAATATTCGTTTACAAAAAAATTACAGTTTTTAAAATTTTAAAATTTGCCGCCGGTTCTGGGTCACAGGGACGTCACAGGGACCGGAACACAGAAACCGGATGCCGGCATCAGCCGGAGGAGATTGCAGGGAATGCTGCAGGAGGGACATCGCGGGAGCGAAGGACAAGGTAAGCACTGCAGGGAATCCCTGAGCAACGCCGCATGGTAAGCCCGAGTGTAGCTCGGGGTTACCGCTTGTGGTACTGAAAATTTACCCTGAGCTACACTCAGGAATACCTCCAGGGAGGTTAATGTTGATCTTGGCATCTAGAAAAATCCCGTCTATCTTATACAGTTTGTTCTGCACTCCTATGACCCGTTTTCATCTGACTAAAGCCTGCTGTAGGCTGACACCACTCAGCTGGTTCAGGCTGGAGAAAGATTCAGCTCTATAGTCATGATTTACCCAGATGCCTGGACTAGCAATTCATGTTTAACCACTTTAACATGAGACTCTTTCACCCCCTTCCTGTCCAGGCCAGTTTTCAACTTTTAACACTGTCACACTTTGAATCCCAACTACTCAGTTGTGCAGCACTGTGCTCAAATTATTTTTTTATTATTTTTTGAGACAGATGGAGTATTATTTTTAGGTGATTTTTGCTATATTAATGAAAAAAATAACAAAAAGTTTGAAAAAAAAAACGACATTTCTCTTTGTTTTGTTAGAAAATTTTGCAAATATATACGTTTTCTTCATAAATTTAGGCCAACATGTACAGTATTCTGATACATTTATTTGGAGAGTGATGACATGCTGATTACCTGTCTTGCGGTGGTTTGCCAGATGATCCCCTAATCCTCACCTTTCCAGATCCAGATGATCAGGAGTGGTCTGATTACTCAAATGCGCATTACTTTGCACTATCTGGTTAGTGCAATATAAAATCATTCATAATCACTGGAGTCACGGAATTCACTTTATTATTTATTTCTGGACTTATCATAGATTGTTTACTGGTGTTTTACCTTGGATGTCACTTTTGCACTGTAAACATCATTTATAGACGTTTAATGCACCTAATACTGTATATCTGAACGCTCTATAGCTAATGTATGGAATTTATATTACATATTTTGCTTATCACATATATCTTATAGAATTATAGCGCTGCATTTATTGTTAAATATTTAGTAAGAGGCATGGCGCATTTTTTGAAGTTGTAATTTTTGTTACTTTTGGGGGGAAAATGGAGAAATTAAATAAAAAATGTTTGGGGGGCATGCGCGGCCAGGGATGATGGCAGACGTGTCCTGCTGAGCTCCGCTCATCCCCGGCCAGGAGTGACTCACCCGCTCCGCAACGCTGCATTTCCTCTGCCTTGGGTGAGTCACGTATCCCCGAGCACCCGGCCCAGCATCAGGGAGAGGCTTCTATGGGGAAGATAGGGCGCTGGAAGCCCCCCTCCCCGCAGCCTCAGGACCCGCGGCCCTCGCCACTGCGGCGCTACCTGTACAGGCCGCAATCCCCGGCCTCTAGTGAGAACAGAGGTCCGAGAAGCGATCCCGGACCTCTAGTGGCCGTGGAGGGTACTGCATCCTGTTCAATCCCAGCACAGCTGCAAGCCTCTGCTCTGATCCATCCACAAATGGGGGATCACGACCCCAAATTGACAGCTGGAGAGGCTATGGACAACCCTACTCCAGGGTATCTCCCAGCCTCTAGCCTGAACCCTCAGCCGACAAAGTCGTCTTCTCCGCTCACAATCTCCGCGTTAGACGACAAGTTGCAAATTTTTTTACGAAATATTACCGCCTCCATAGCCGCTGAAGTGGGAAAATTGGCTAATGAGCTCAGAGGGGAAATAGTCCAGATTGGGGACCGCACGGATAAATTGGAAAGTAAGTTTGATGATTTGGTGCAATACGTTCACGTTTTGGAGGAAGACAACGCCTATCTGAAACATTCCATGTCCCAAATGCAACTCCAGCAAGAGGACCTGGAAAACAGGGAACTGCGCCAAAATATCCGCATACGTGGTATGTCCGAATCCGTTGCTGATGCTCAATTGCACCGCCATCTACTGTCCTTCTTCATTGCTACTGCCCCCATGGTTCAAGAAGCAGATTGGCAGTTGGATAGGGCTCATCGCTCTCTGGGCCCTAAACCAATTGAGGGGACCAATCCACGTGATGTTATAGTCCGCTTCCACTACTTTCAAAGTAAAGAAGCCTTACTATCAGCGGCCGGCCACAAATCTTCCTTGGAGTTTAAAGGTGATAAACTCCAACTCTTCTGTGATCTTTCTCCAATTACTCTTGCTAAGCGGCGTGCTTTGAAGCCGCTCACTACACATCTTCAGCAACATCGTGTCCTGTATCATTGGGGGTTTCCCTTTAAGCTGGTGGTTGTTAGGGACAACACCCATGTTGTTCTCCGAGATCTTCAAGAGGCGGAATCTTTCCTAAAGCAGTTGGGACTTCCACCTCTACCAGATGATATGTCCTCGCCGCCGCCTACTCCATCCCGTCCTTCTGCCACCCCTTCCAAGATATGGACACCTGTCCGCGGAGGTCGGAGGAGACCCACACGCACACCACAACGTCCACGCCCTTCCCGATCAAGCAACCCGTCTGCCTGATGATTTCCAGGGGTGACCTTTTGTGGCGAATTTGGTGCTGTTTTGTTCGGCCATAGCCTTGCTGGGTGCATGTTATTTTGTTTTTGTTTCTTCTGGCCGGGTTTGACGTCCTCCCGGAAGTGTCGGATGTCGTGCTGCCCCCGATACTGTCTAGCCATTGGCCTAGACGACTTGGGCTTAGTTGACGTTCCCAAGTTTATATCCTTGCGGATACCTGTTCTTCATTGTGTATTTTTTTCTGTTATGTTTTTTGAATGTTTTATGTTTTCTGTTTTTTTCTTTTTTTTTTGTTACTATATCGATGGTACTCATCCATTTGTCATGCTAATACATGTAGCCCAGTCACCGTTTTTCTATAATGGCTTTGAGGTTTCTGTCATATAATGTTAAGGGCCTCAACTCTATTCAAAAAAGGTGGATGGCTTTGAAGGAATTTCGATCCTCAGGAGCAGACTGTCAGGGATCCCCTCGTTCCGTGCCTCGATGGTCCCGGCGCAGGCGCACTTCTCCTCCCAGTACACGGGCACTAGTTCCGGGCCGGCCGCGGCGTTCGAGTTCGCGCATGCGCAGTAGAAGCCGCGGCCGCCCGCTGGGCACCAATGGCAGCGCAGGGCGGGATATTTAAATGTCCCTAAGCTGTCATTTCGTTGCCTTCTGGTCTTACCTGCTTCCTGCGTTCCTGTACCTGTGCCTAGTAAGTTATTGACCCGGATTGCTATTGACCTTGCTGATTTCTCCTGCCCAGACCCTTGCTTGCCTGACCTCTCTCCCTGGATGCCCCTCATTAGATCTGACCTCCTGTTGCTGACCTGGCGTGTGACCCGACGATTCTCTGCCTGCTCCCTTGTACCTTACCGTCCTCTACATTACCGACTCGGCCTGTCTGACTACGCACTTGCTCAGCCATCCATCCATCCATCCCATCGGGGTCACCCGACCTCCTCACATTTGGCTCTCCCTGGTTGGAACCCCTGGCGGACACCCCTACCACTGACAGGTGTGCTCAGTAGAGGCGACCTGGTCTCGGGGTACTACAAGTCCATCCCCACCATCAGGGGCCCTGGTGAACAAGTACCCTGGGGCTTAGATTCCGCGCTCTGGGCACGCCTGACCAGTGGAGTGCTAGTGGTGCCGCTCGGCGGTCCCTCACAGTACCAGAAGGCCATGACTGAGCCTCGAGGAGGACTCTCCCCGTTGGACGAGGTTTGCAGGCACCTGGCTACCCTGACGCAAGCTGTAAACACATTACAGGACAGATGTCTGCAGATCGAGAATCGGTTTCAGGCCTGCACCATATCTGTTCCTGTTTCACAGGCCCCGGCTCCTGCACCACCAATCGCAGCAGCCCACGAGCCGGCTCCTGGGCCTCCCACATCACTCCCTATGGCGGAACCCCGAGTACCCTTACCCGAGCGCTTCCATGGGGATCGCACACGCTTTCGGTCATTTCGTGACTCTTGTCTGCTCTTTTTTGAACTACAGCCACGGACCTTTTTGACAGAGTCAGTGAAAGTGGGGTTTGTTGTCTCCCTGTTGCAGGGTGAACCCCAAGACTGGGCCCACCGACTAAGGGGAAACAATGACCCTCACCTGGTTTCGGTCGACAGCTTCTTTAACGCCATGGCCATCTTATATGATGACCCACAACGGGCGGCCTCGGCCGAGGCCACATTATACGCACTCCGACAAGGTCGGCGGGCGGCTGAGGAATACGCCTCTGACTTTAGGCGCTGGATGGGTGACACTTGTTGGAACGAGTTCGCCCTTTTACATCAGTTTCGTATGGGCCTATCTGAGGCTCTGAAAGACGAGCTCGCCCGGGTAGAGGTGCCCGAGATATTAGAGGACTTGATTGCACTCACTATTAAAATTGACCGTAGACTACGGGAGCGCAGATTGGAGAGGTCTGGTCAGGGTCGCGGAAATCCCTGGGGGTCATTTCAGGGATCCGGTCAACATACTAGGCCAAGCATCCAGAACCTGCCGCCTGAAGATGCTCCCGAACCCATGCAGCTAGGCCTGGCTCGGCCTAAACTATCGCCTGAGGAACGCCAGCGCAGACGCTCCCAGAATCTGTGCCTGTACTGCGGCGAAGCTGGTCACATGGTGCGTTCCTGCCCGCAGAAACTGAGTAAGTTCACTTCATCTTCTTTATCTGTTGGCGATATGGCTCCGTCCCAGTACTTAGTTGTTCCCCTCTCCTTTCAGCTTTCCGAAAGGACCGTGGAGGTGACGGCCATAGTTGATTCGGGGGCATGCAGCTGTTTTGTGGATATCAATTTTGCTCACCAGCAGGGTATTCCCCTCCGCCCAAAGGAGAAGGGGTTTCATATCTTTTTGGCTGATGGTTCCCGGATAAAGTCAGGAGTAGTCAACCAGGAGACCCCTTCCATTATGACTTCCATTGCCGGTCAGCACCGGGAACTCCTCCGCCTGGATGCTATTGCATCACCCCTTTTCCCAGTCATTCTGGGGCTCCCTTGGTTGCGGGCCCATAACCCCCAAATTGACTGGGAAACTGGGGTTGTCTCGTTCCCTTCCCCATATTGTCGGGAACTGTGTCGAACTTCGGGCCCGGAGGTCCCCCAGGTTCTTCTGTGCTCTGAAGGGGATGACAGCCTGAAACAAGTGATTCCTGCAGCCTATCACAAGTTTCTTGATGTGTTCAGTGAACGGGGAGCAGATGCTCTACCCCCCACCGCCCATATGACTGCCCGATTGATCTGTTGCCCGGTTCTGAAATCCCGTTCGGGCGAATTTTTCCCCTTTCTGAGCTAGAATTAGGGGCCCTGAAGGACTATATTGAGGATAGCCTCCGAAAGGGATTCATCCATCCCTCCACTTCCCCAGCAGGTGCAGGGATCTTCTTTGTAGAAAAGAAGGACAAGACTTTGAGGCCATGCATTGACTATCGGGAGCTGAATAGGGTCACCATTAAAAATCGTTACCCATTACCGCTGGTACCTGAATTATTCCAGAGCTTAAAAGCTGCAGTAGTATTTACCAAGTTGGACTTAAGGGGAGCCTACAATTTGGTTCGCATAAGGGAGGGGGATGAGTGGAAGACGGCCTTCCGCACCCGTTTCGGCCATTTTGAATACCTGGTCATGCCTTTCGGGTTATGCAATGCGCCAGCCACCTTCCAGCACTTTGTAAACGACATCTTTAGGGACTTCCTGGACATCTTTGTCATCGTCTACTTAGACGACATTTTGATTTTCTCATCCTCCCTGGGGGAGCACAGGGTACATGTAACGAAGGTGTTGGGGCGGTTGCGGCAGCACGGGTTGTACGCTAAAGCAGAGAAATGCTGCTTTGAACAGGCTAGCGTTACATTCCTGGGTCTGATTATCTCCGCCACGGGGGTCGCAATGGACCCTCAGAAGGTCTCAGCGATCCTAGATTGGCCTGAACCCACGGACAGGAAAAGTGTCCAACGTTTTATTGGGTTCGCAAATTTCTACCGGAAGTTTATCAAGAACTTCTCGGGTCTGGTCTCCCCCATCACTCAATTAACTAAACTTGGGACGCGATTCAGATGGACGCCCGAGGCACAGGAAGCTTTTGAAGCACTAAAAAGGTTATTTACCTCAGCACCCATTCTGGGTCATCCCGACGCCTCCCTGCCCTACATCTTAGAAGTAGATGCATCTGAAAACGCGGTTGGCTCCATCCTTTCCCAGCGGAAGGGCGCCAAGGAATTACTTCACCCAGTAGCATTCTTTTCACGGAAACTTACCCCGGCGGAGAGGAACTACGACATTGGGGATCGCGAGCTACTGGCTATCAAAGCCGCTTTAGAGGAATGGAGGTACCTGCTGGAAGGTGCCTCCCATCCCATCCTGATTTTCACGGACCACAAGAACCTGGAATATCTGAGGACGGCCAAACGCCTACGCCCACGACAAGCAAGATGGGCATTGTTTTTCTCGAGGTTCCAGTTCCACATCACATACAGGCCCGGCTCGAAAAACACAAAGCCTGACGCATTGTCGCGCATGTATGAGGACACCAAGGAGATCCCAGTGCCCGACACTATTCTTCCTGCAGGAAATTTCTTGGCCCTTCAGACAAACCTTCGCTCCGAGATCCTGAGGGCGTCCACAGCGATGTCTACCTCCGATGGGGCCCCCCTCCAGAACAAGGAGGGACTCCTATGGAGGGAGGACCGGATTGTGGTGCCAGAGGATGCCCGAACCTTAGTCTTGGGACATTGCCATGACCACCCACTGGCAGGACATTTTGGACCGGTCAAGACCCTGGAACTCCTCCGACGTTCCTTCTGGTGGCCGGACATGGCCAAGGATTGTAAGAACTACGTGAGCTCCTGTGCCATCTGCCAGCGGAACAAGCCTTCAAGGAATAAGGCATGGGGCCTGCTACGTCCATTGCCCATCCCTGAACGGCCCTGGCAGAAAATCTCCATGGACTTCATAGTCGAGCTCCCACCTTCACTGGACCACACAGCAATTCTCGTGGTCGTGGACCGCTTATCCAAGATGGCCCATTTCATCCCTTTACGGAAGACTCCATCTGCAGCCGAGACGGCGCAAGTCTTTATTCGAGAGATCGTTAGACTGCATGGGGTTCCCGAAGACATCGTCTCGGACCGAGGGGTGCAGTTTACCTCGCGGTTTTGGAGGGCGTTGTGCAAAGCCCTGGATATCAAGCTGTCTCTTTCCTCGGCATTTCACCCTCAGACCAATGGCCAGACCGAAAGGACTAATCAGACCCTGGAGCAATACCTGCGATGCTACACATCATTCTCTCAGGACGACTGGGTGCCACTCCTCCCTTTGGCAGAATTCGCGTACAACAACGCTTGCCATTCAGCAACTGGGCAGTCCCCGTTCTTCGCCAACTATGGGTTTCATCCTGTCTTCCTCCCGGACTTGGTCCCGGAATGCCCGATTCCAGCGACACAGGATGCACTGACCTTCTTCACCTCCAACAATAAGAAACTACAGGAAGCCATCCGTCAAGCCCAAGAAGACTACAAGAGGGCTTTTAATAGAAAGCGAAGAGGGGACCTGGTGTTGCAGCCCGGAGAGAAGGTTTGGCTGGCTACGTCAAACTTGAGGATGCTCTGCCCGTCAAAAAAGTTGGGACCTAAATTCATAGGCCCCTTTTGCATCAAACGGATGGTCAATGAGGTGGCCTATGAACTTGTTCTCCCTGACACACTCAAGATCCACCCTGTCTTCCACGTGTCCCTGTTGAAACCGGTAGTCCCTGATGCCTTCCCGGAACGGGAATCCAGGCCCCCGGAGGCCGTAACGGTTGAAGAGGAAGAAGAATTTGAGGTGGAGGCAATCTTGAAGTGCCGTCGAAGGGGGGGGCCAGACCCAATTTCTCATCAAGTGGAAGGGCTACGGCCCTGAGGACAATTCGTGGGAACCAGCCCATAATGTCCATGCACCTAGGCTTGTCCGGAGGTTTCTTTGTGATCACCCGTGGTGGAGAGATCGGGTGGGCATCCGGAGGTTGCCCGTAGGGGGGGGGCAATGTCAGGGATCCCCTCGTTCCGTGCCTCGATGGTCCCGGCGCAGGCGCACTTCTCCTCCCAGTACACGGGCACTAGTTCCGGGCCGGCCGCGGCGTTCGAGTTCGCGCATGCGCAGTAGAAGCCGCGGCCGCCCGCTGGGCACCAATGGCAGCGCAGGGCGGGATATTTAAATGTCCCTGAGCTGTCATTTCGTTGCCTTCTGGTCTTACCTGCTTCCTGCGTTCCTGTACCTGTGCCTAGTAAGTTATTGACCCGGATTGCTATTGACCTTGCTGATTTCTCCTGCCCAGACCCTTGCTTGCCTGACCTCTCTCCCTGGATGCCCCTCATTAGATCTGACCTCCTGTTGCTGACCTGGCGTGTGACCCGACGATTCTCTGCCTGCTCCCTTGTACCTTACCGTCCTCTACATTACCGACTCGGCCTGTCTGACTACGCACTTGCTCAGCCATCCATCCATCCATCCCATCGGGGTCACCCGACCTCCTCACATTTGGCTCTCCCTGGTTGGAACCCCTGGCGGACACCCCTACCACTGACAGGTGTGCTCAGTAGAGGCGACCTGGTCTCGGGGTACTACAAGTCCATCCCCACCATCAGGGGCCCTGGTGAACAAGTACCCTGGGGCTTAGATTCCGCGCTCTGGGCACGCCTGACCAGTGGAGTGCTAGTGGTGCCGCTCGGCGGTCCCTCACACAGACATCATTTTTGTCCAAGAGACCCATTTCAAATCTACAGGCTCCTTTTGTTTTGCCTCGAGATTTTTTCCCCGAGCCTACTCGGTCTTTGATTCTTCTGGCAAGGCCGGGGCGGCAATTTTGATTGAGTCACATTGCTCCCTTCGGGTTGTTTCCTCCAAAGTTGACCGACAGGGTCGTTTCATTATTTTGGAGTGTATGCTTGGTGAGACTCCCCTGGTTTTGCTGAATTTATACGCCCCTAACACGGGTCAATTGCAATTCCTATCCCGAACACTCGCCGAACTGGATTCCATTTCCACTTCGCAGGTGATAGTTGGGGGAGATTTTAATCTGATTCTTTCTCCCCATAAAGACAGGAAGGTTCTTTTTGAGTCCACCCCCTCGAAGCGGCAATGCTCCTCTTCAAAATCCTTTCGTAGACTAATTAGGGAGCATCGTCTCTTTGACGCATGGCGGATTAAACATCCTCTCCATAAACAATTCACTTTTTACTCCACCCCTCCCCGTAGTTATTCTCACCTAGACCACTTTTTCATTTCTGCCCCATTGCTTCCACTTCTGGTTTCTTCTGATATTAATTCCATCACTTGGTCCGACCATGCCTCTTTGACTTTAAATCTTTTTTTCTCCCCTGTTATATCCAAACCTTGTCATTGGTGCCTTAATGAAACCTTTCTTTCCACAGATCATCTTAGAGATGAATTGTCGCAGGGACTTGATACCTACTTCACCCACAATGTTGGCTCTGTAACCTCCTCCTCTACTCTATGGGAGGCCCATAAGGCGGTTTTTCGAGGGCTTTGTATTTCTATGGGTTCTCGTTTAAAAAAGCCCTCGGCGAGTGCTAGGGCTTCTCTCATACAACAACTATTTTGGGCGGAAAGACGGTTATTGGCTAAGCCGTCTATTCCTGGGCTCCAGAGGGACCAAGTTAAAGCTCTTGACTCCAGTAAGACTGCTCAATCCCTCCTTTTGGTTAAGCAGAAATTCTACGAATTTTCCAATAAGCCCCATCGTATGTTAGTCAACCGCCTCAAAGCTCAGTCCCCTTCTTTGATGCCTGACCTACTAATACAGCCAGATGGAAGCCCTACTTACGACCCTCGGGATATGGCAACTCTTTTTGGCTCATTTTACGGGAAATTGTACAACTGTTTAACCTCAGACTTGCATCCACCCCTCACACAGTCATTATTTGATAATTTTTTTGACACATTGTCACTCCCGAGAATCTCACCTTCAGACATTGCCACCCTTAATGCTGATATTACCCTAGAGGAATTGTTGGACACAATCGAAATTCTCCCTTCTCTTAAAGCTCCGGGACTGGACGGATTGCCCTACTCCTACTATAAAACTTTTATTGGTATTCTGGCCCCGCATCTCCTCTCTCTATATCACGATCTTTTTAAGGGAATCATACCCCAAACCGAATTCTCCCGTGCATATATCTCGGTAATCCCTAAACCCGATAAGGACCAGTCTATCGTGGACAACTACCGCCCCATTGCCCTACTCAATTCCGATTATAAAATTTTTACCAAAATTTTGGCCAACCGATTGTCCGGAATCATCTCCAAGATCATACATAGGGACCAAGTGGGCTTTGTACCTGCCAGACATGCCGCAGATAACACTAGGAGAACTATTGATTTGGTTGATCTGGTTAACAGGTCCTCTACCCCTACTGTGTTATTAAGCTTGGACGCTCAAAAAGCTTTCGACCGTTTAAGCTGGCCTTATATGTTCATGGTCTTGGAGAGATTTGGTTTCAAAGGTCCATTTGTAGTAGCTTTGAAGGCCCTTTATTCATCCCCCCTCTCGCAGGTCAGATTAGCTTCTTTTCTCTCGCCTCCCTTTCAGATGTCAAACGGTACACGTCAGGGCTGCCCACTCTCTCCTTTACTGTTTATTCTTTGTCTGGAACCTTTAGCCATTGCTATTAGGTCAAACCCGGATATTCGCGGGATACAGTCACATTCCCATGAGTACAAATTATCGTTATTTGCAGATGACATTCTTCTCACGCTCTCGAGTCCCCATACTTCTTTACCGATTTTGCATAAGACCTTGAAACAATTTGGGGCTATTTCAGGTTACAAAGTCAATACGTCCAAAACTGAGGCACTCCCAATACATGTCCCGCCTATCGTTCTGTCCTCGCTTCAGGACGCCTTTCCCTACCGGTGGTGCACACACTCTTTAAAATATTTAGGTACTAATATTTCTCTTTCTTACCAATCCATATACGAGGCCAATTTCCCCCCTTTGTTCATAGCACTTTCTCGCTCTCTGAAACATTGGGATGCCTTGCCCATCTCTTTCCTCGGACACATTAACGTTCTAAAAATGACCGTGTTACCCAAATTCTTGTACCTGTTTGCGACTCTCCCCGTTCCCGTTCCTATGTCCAAGCTTCACTCCCTTCAGAAATCTTTCCTACACTTTATTTGGCACAATAAGAGGCACAGGATTGCACGTTCTGTTCTGCTCTCTCCATGCTCTAGGGGAGGATTGGGAGCGCCGGATATAATCAAGTATTATTTCTTATGTCATGGTCCACGCAATACCCTCCCAATACATGGACTGAGATTGAATCTTTACAACTGTCCCCAGTTCATCCATGTTCCCTTCTTTGGTCAACCGCGGCAGTGGATGTCTCTTCCTTCCGTCATCTATTCCTTGGTCCCATGCAATTTTCATTGATGGTATGGCAGAAATGTAAGGCTCAATTCACGCTGGCCTCTGAATGCTCCCCTCTGACAAATATCCTCTATAACCCTAATCTGCCAGACAATATGGCCATATCCCGGATGTCTCTTTGGGTGGTATCCAACCTTTTTCAATTGCGTCACTTGGTACATCCGGTGACTCGTAAACTACATTCATTCCCGGATCTCCAGAAAAAAGCTTCTTTACCTCCTCATCACCTATATATATATTTCCAAATACGCCATTTTTTCTCTACTTTATCATCCTCATTGATCCTGGGGAAGCCTACACCCTTCGAACGTTTATGTATGCAGGGCCCCCACCAAAGGGGTATCATCTTCACTACTTATAAACTTCTTATGGACGCATCCCCTTTATCTAATGAAACTCACCTTTACATGCGTAGGTGGTCTCAGTTTGTACAACGTGATATTGATTTACTAACGTGGAAGACTATTTGGGTAAATGCATCTAAATCTTCTGTTTGTGTGGTTTTTAAGGAAAACATTTACAAGATTATGATGTTATGGTACAAAACACCTGAGGTTCTTCACGCTTTCAATCCGAGTGCTTCTCCTGTCTGCTGGCGCTGTGGTATGGATTCTGGTTCTCTCTATCATATTTTTTGGACATGTAAATGTATTGTTCCTTTTTGGGAGGAAGTCCGTTCCTTGTTGCAATCAATGCTGCATGCCTCGCTCCCTTTTGACCCTCTGCATTTTTTGCTGGGCTTGCCATTCCCGGGTCTATCTAACCCTGCCAGAAAACTTGCTGCTCAATGTGCTGACCGCGGCCAGGAGAAGTATTCCTATGGGTTGGTTATCTTCTACTCCCCCTACAATGCTGACTTTGTACAAACTTATTGCTGAAGTAAGACGGATGGAGTATTTGACTGCCTTACATAATAGTTAATCTGCTGTATTTGAGTTGATTTGGCTCCCGTGGGATTCCTTCATTTCCTCTTTGCCGGCCCAAATCTAAGATCTTGATTGTTTCCGCACTGATTTTGTATGACTCTGTATGACTTTATTGGATGTGTAGTTATGCCATCGATGTTTCTTTCTGTTATGTTTATAATTTTACTTATTTGAAAACCAATAAAAATTGGTAATACAAAAAAAAAAAAAAATGTTTTTTCCCTTTTTTAAAAAAGTTTTTACATATTGTCACCAGAGCAGTACTGTGTCATCACATGGTGATCAAAGACACTGACTGGTGACAGTATGTAAAAAAAATACATAATTGTTTTTATGCCTAATTATACTTTAAACATAATATATATTTATAGAGATCAACTTGATCAGCTTGATTGGTATTCATGTGTGTAAAGTTTTAAAGTCTAATATGTACACAATGGTTGTCATATTTACTCATTACGTATAAACAGACAATGCTTACTACAAGTCTTCAACTTAGGAACACAGATCTGATAGTAAACATTAAAGAAAACCTAGGAGGTTTTTGTTTATTCACAGCAAAAATTCTTGGAGAGATAATATCACCTGTATATGAAATATGAAGACTTTTAAGGTACTAAACACAATTTCAATTATGAATTACCTATAGCTTCAATTACCATTTTTAGCTACAGAATAAAACAATTCTAAAAATGATTTTTTTAAGTGATGATGCTCTAGTATAACTCATATATATATATATATATATATATATATATATATATAAAGTATGTAAAATTTTATATACTTTATATATATATATATATATATATATATATATATAAAGTATGTAAAATTTTATATACTATGGGTAAAGATCAACAGCTTACCATAAGACCACATGATGAATTGTTTTATTTATAATTATCTTGTGTTCAAAATTTACTTTAGATGTGGCCTTGTTCATACTCCTGAAAAAGAGGAACTCGGTTCCGAGAAATATATTGAGTCTGGTCTCCACCCCTTTACTTGATCTATTAAACGGTATAATTCTTTTTTTTTCCATAACGTTTATTAGAAACAAGTAAAGCAATACAAGTCAAGACTACAGCATAAAGGGGATATCATATAGATCACAATGGTCAAGGCATATAGAAAGGCACAAGCTTTTAGGTTGTACAGTTAGTCTGAAACACTCAATCAATATATAATGTGGAAAGAGGATGTTGACTGCAAGAAATTACATCCAGACTAGAGGAAGAGCAAAACCAAACCAAGATTTGGGTGTAGGGCTCTGCGTAAGGGCATAGATGTCTATCTAATCTGAAAGCCTAATAAAATATCCTGGATTTATACAGTTAAGTCTACATAGGAGGGGAATGCAGATCTGAATTTCTAGAAACTGTATGTCAAGCCAAGGGGTACATATTATGTTTTCAGAAATGATATGTGTGCCTGGCAATATGAAACTGAAGAAATGTTTAAAAGGTGTAAGGATAAGGAGAGGAAGAGGAAAGGGTTAGGAGGATACAGAGAGAAGGAGGAGACAAACAAAAAAACAAAAAAAAAAAACAAAAAAAGGGGGGAAAAGGGGGTTGGGGGGTGGACAGGGCCTAGGGAACAACTCAAGTGGGTTAAGACTGGGATCCAGGCATCAGGGGCCTGGTGATAAGGCAAATTGTAATTCCTCTGAGAATAAAGAGAAGGGAGTGCAGATCCAAGGGGGAAGGTTGGGTAGAACATGCACTCAAGCAAGTGACAATGGGCTTCAGGAGCGGTGGCTGTCAGGGAAGGGGGCCCATGATGGAGTGATACTCGGGAGTCATTTGGAAGTGAATCCAACAGGCCCAAGTGTGCAAGAATTTAGTCAGATTATCGTGTGAAGATTCAATGAGTTCTTCCATCTCTGCTACTCTATTCAAATGGATCATCCAATCTTGAATTGGTGGGGTCAGGATGATCTTTATAGGACAGGTATGCTTAATTTGGCTGCATTTAACATATGCATAGCTAGCGATTTGAAATAGAGGTGCCTAGGGATAGAGGTATGGTGGAGTAGACAAAGGGCTGGGGAAAATTTGAGAGGTAGCGAGGAGACCGACAAGGTTATGCGATTAACCTCTTTCCAGAAGGGTTGGATGGCCAGGCAGGACCACCAAATATGAAGGAGGGAACCTTCCTCAGAATCACATCTCCAAAAAGAAATGGGTAAGTTCAGAATAAAGCGATGAAGTCTGGAGGGGGTCCTATACCAGCGGGAAGCCAATTTATATCCATTTTCTTGGGTTGAAATGTTCAAAGTTCCTTTATGCACAAAAGTGAATATTTGGTCCCAATCCGAAGAAGATAAATCGAGCTCCAAATCTCTCATCCATGCTCGGCAGACCAGGAGTGTGGAAGGGATTCTATCTCCAAATAGGAGAAGATACGTGGTGGAAACCAAGTGCCGTTGGGGTTCCGTATGGAGCAAAAGGCTTTGAAGGGGGTGAGAGGGTGACTCCAATTGTTGTGGTGTGATTTTGAGCGGAGAAAATGTCTTATTTGGAGATATGCCTAAAAGGGGAAGGTGCGATCCTTCATGGAGGGGATAAGTGAAGCTAGGGTCTTCAGTTGGCCTTTACAAAAGAAAGTTCTGCTCAGCTAGAAAAGATGGGTGCAAGCTCGGTGGGAAATCCAGATTCATGCGTAGGGAGGTAAGAGGATTAGGAGCATATGAAATGCAAGTGGACTTGCATGCCAACCGAAAGATCTTCAAGGTTGCTCCTATCAATGGGTGTGTGTGGAGCATCATGGAGGTATGTTTCAATGGGAGCCAAAGAATCAGTGCTAAAGGAGAGGGAGAGAAAGAGTCCTCGAGGTGAACCCATGCTTTTGTTGGGGAATGCACGTTCCAATCTATAATTCTTGTGAGATGACAGGCCCAATGATATTTTTGAGATCGGGGAGCCCAATATCTCCTTTGGATTTGGGGAGAGTCAATTGCGAGAAGGAGATACATGGATGTTTATGACTCCAAAGGAACTGTGAACAGATTTTCCTGCAAAGAAGGCCGGTGGCAAGTGGATAGGAATGGTCTGGAAGAGATAAAGTAAGTGGAGGAGGATATTAATGTTAAGGATTGCAGCCCTTCCGAACCAGGAAAAACAAGGGCGATGGCATTTTGAGAGGTCTTCCTGAATGGTTCCAAGGGCTGGGATAAAGTTTTTAGAGTATAAATCCTGGAGAGAACTAGGGAGCTGTATTCCAAGGTAAGTAAGGACCTCTGATTCCCATTTGAACGGGAAGTGTGTTTTACACATAACGACTACATCAGGAGGGAGGATAATGTTGAGAGCAGAGGAGTTAGAGAAATTAATTTTGAGATTGGAGAGGAATTGAAAGGAATGAAAGTCTTGAAGGAGCTGGGGCAGGGTAGTTCTGGGTTCCGAAAGAAAAAGTAAAATATTGTCTGCGTCCCTTGATTTTGGGGTTTCCCGGAGTTTACGAAGCAAGGGTTCCAATGTTAGGATGAAAAGAATCAGTGAAAGGAGGCAGCCTTGACGTGTGCCATTTTTGAGAGGGAAGGGTCTCGACAAATGCCCATTTACTTGAACTTGGGCCATGGGACAAGAGTACAAGGTCATGATGTAGTGAAGCATATTCTCTTTTATACCCAGTGTGCACAGGGGGGCATTTAGATAGTCCCAGGCCACCGTCAAAGGTCTTCTCAGCGCCCAAGGAAAGAAGGAAGCCAGGCTGTTGGGAATAGTGGAGGTAGTGAAGGATATTAAGGGCCTTAGCAGTATTATCCCTCATCTACCTACCTGGGATGAAACCGACTTGGTCCAAGTTCACCAAAGATGGCAGCAACAGTAGGAGTTGATTGGCCAAAATTTTAGCGTAAAATTTGCACTAACATACAATTTTGAGGACAAGCTTTCGGGGTATGTCCCCTTCTTCAAGGTCCAGGCAGTACTATTTCACAAAGTTTTAGCAGAATGTTAGAAGAGATGTTGAAAGGGGGAGAAAAAAAAAACAGAAAGAAACACACACAAACAAATGTACACAACAATGGTTATAATACTAGAATTATAGTACAGATAAGACACAGCAAAAGCAAAGACTGGGGGGGGGGGGCAACACTCACCAAAAATCCATTATCTACTGCGCTCAAAGACTCAGATCAAACGGGCGTTAGTAACAAGCAGCATGTTGTGTGTTCATCCGCTGGTGATCAGAGGTTGTGCAGCTCTATCATGAAACTGGGGAAGCTTGATAAAACTGTAGAAGAAGATGAAAGAAAGAGCGCACAAACCTTGCGCATTACCTCAATAAATAGTGACTCATTTTATTATTAAGGAAATATACTCACAAAGTGATGGTATAACAGGCATAAGTAACCATAATCCAAACAGGGTTACAGGTAAATCCAAAAGGGGGGGGGGGAATGAAAGCTAACGCATTTCGAAGGGTGTTCCCTTCTTCATCAGAGCTGGGTTGAGCAGATAGAGACTTCAGTATAGCAGAGTTCCCATGGCAAGGAGATATTCAGCCACTGAGTGTCAGTATTACAGCAGTTCAGCCTGTTTAGTGTGGGGGCAACACTCACAGAGGGGGTCGTAAAACTGTTTGATAATGAGTGAGGAATCCCATGTCCAAATTAAGGCTGTTATCTCTTGTATCAAATAGAATTATTATTCTTAGTTCAAACGTTTTCCTTTCCTGAATAGTCTTGAAATTCCCTTTAAGAACTAAAATATTGAGGTCTTCCATAGTGTGGTCTGGTTGTGGGAAATGGTGTCCACAGGTGTGCAAAAGTCATCTGCTTTATGTTCCTTGATGGTATGTCTGTGCAAATTCATCCTTGTTTGCAACTTCTGTCCTGTTTCGCCAACATAAGATCCTTTGCTACATTTTTTTTTTTATTATTATTATTAACAATTGTTATTGGTTTTCACATATGTATATATATATATATATACAGTGGGGATCGAAAGTTTGGGCACCCCAGCTAAAAATTTGTATTAACGTGCATAAAGAAGCCAAGGAAAGATGGAAAAATCTCCAAAAGGCATCAAATTACAGATTAGACATTCGTATAATATGTCAACAAAAGTTAGATTTTATTTCCATCATTTACACTTTCAAAATAACAGAAAACAAAAAAATGGCGTCTGCAAAAGTTTGGGCACCCTGCAGAGTTAATACCTTGTACTGCCCCCTTTGGCAAGTATCACAGCTTGTAAACGCTTTTTGTAGCCAGCCAAGAGTCTTTCAATTCTTGTTTGAGGTATCTTTGCCTATTCTTCCTTACAAAAGTCTTCCAGTTCTTTGAGATTTCTGAGCTGTCTGTCACGCACTGCTCTTTTAAGGTCTATCCATAGATTTTCAATTATGTTGAGGTCAGGAGATTGTGAAGGCCATGGTAAAACCTTCAGTTTACGCCTCTTGATGTAATCCCCCATGGATTTCGAGGTGTGTTTAGGATCATTATCCATTTGTAGAAGCCATCCTCTCTTTAACTTCAGCTTTTTCACAGATGGCATCAAGTTACCATCCAAAATTTGCTGAAATTTTATTGAATCCATTTTTCCTTCTACTCGTGAGATGTTCCCTGTGCCACTGGCTGCAACACAACTCCAAAGCATGATTGATCCAACCCCATGCTTAACAGTTGGACAGAGGTTCTTTTCATTAAATTCTGTGCCCCTTCTTCTCCAAACGTACCTTTGCTCATTCCGGCCAAAAAGTTCAATTTTAACCTCACAGCCCCCCACAGAACTTGTTTCCAAAATGCATCACTTTTGTCTATATGTTCATTTGCAAAGTTCAAACGATGATTTTTGTGGTGAGGACGTAGAAGAGGTTTTCTTCTGATGACTCTTCCATGAAGACCATATTTGTACAAGTATCTCTTTATAGTAGAATAGTGTACCACAACTCCAGTGTCTGCTAGATCTTTCTGGAGGGATGGTGCAATAAAACGTGGGTTTTGAATTGTTTTTCTCACAATCCTGCGAGCTGTTCTGTCTGATATTTTTCTTGGTCTTCCAGATCTTGCTTTAACTTCCACTGTTCCTCATGACTGCCATTTCCTAATTACATTCCGAACAGAGGATATTGACATCTGAAAACGCTTTGCTATCTTCTTATAGCCTTCTCCAGCTTTCTGGGCGTCAACTATTTTCAGTTTAAGTTTTCTAGACAACTGCTTAGAAGAACCCATGGTGCTGATTGTTGGGGCAAGGTCAGATGAGTCTGGGCATTTAAAACCTTTGAGATTGACATCACCTGGTCTTCCCAGACGATGATTGAGAACAATCCATGACACTGGCAGGTCTCAGCTTGGCAAAGGGGGCAGTGCATGCTATAAATTCTGCAGGGTGCCCAAACTTTTGCAGACGCCATTTTTTTGTTTTCTGTTATTTTGAAAGTGTAAATGATGGAAATAAAATCTAACTTTTGTTGACATATTATAAGAATGTCTAATCTGTAATTTGATGCCTTTTAGAGATTCTTCCATCTTTCCTTGGCTTCTTTAAGCACATTAATACAGATTTTTAGCTGGGGTGCCCAAACTTTCGATCCCCACTGTATATATATATACATATACATATACATACAAGCAGTAAATTGAAAAAGGAACACAGAAAAAGAGGGAGCACATCGATGGTGAATTCTGCATGGTTACAAACAAAATGTCACATAGCAACAGTGGGGAGGCCATCAGAACCGTACGTTTGGAGAAAGGTGGGAGGAGGTGAAATTATCCCATGGGTGCCACACTGCCTCGAACACAGCAATCGAACAGGCGTGTAGAGCAGTCAGGTAGTCCATCTGTCTCACATCAGCAATAATTTTAAACAGAGTCAGCTTTGAAGGAGGTATAGAAGATAGCCAACACATAGGAATGCTTCTTCTAGAATATGTGTGGTGAGTTTCCTGGCCATCTTGGAAAGGCTCAGTAAAAAGTATAGGGGCTCAAAAGGGAGAGAGGTATGCAATAGCAATTGTAAAAAAGACAAAACCTCTTCCCAAAAGGGAACAATGGATCCACAAGTCCAAAAAATGTGGAAGAGGGAGCCAAAGTCTTTCCCGCAACACCAGCAGGCAGAAGAAGCATTTGGGTTAAAGGCATGAATTACATCGGGAGTTTTGTACCACAGCATCAGAATTTTGTATGTATTTTCCTTATAAACCACACAGACAGAAGATTTAGATGTGTTTTCCCAAATTTTCTTCCACTGCGTCAGATCAATGTCACATTGTAAAAACTGGGACCACTTGCGCATGTAATGGTGAGTGTCCTTAGAGAGGGGGGAAGCATCCATAAGAAGTTTATATGTATTAGAAATTATGCCCCTTTGATGTGGACCCTGTATGCACAGACGTTCAAAGGGAGTAGGTTTCCCAAGAGTCAGTGTGGGGGATATGGTAGAGAAAAAGTGGCGTATCTGGAGATACAGTCATGGCCGAAATTGTTGGCACCCTTGATATTTTTCCTGAAAATCAAGTATTTCACACAAAAAAGGTATTGCATTAACACATGTTTTGCTATACACATGTTTATTCCCTTTGTATGTATTGGAACAAATATAAAACAGAGGCAGAAAAGCAAATATGACATAATGTCACACAAAACCCCAAAAATGGGCTGGACAAAAGTATTGGCACCCTTAACTTAATATTTGGTTGCACACCCTTTGGAAAACATAACTGAAATCAGTCGCTTCCTATAACCATCAATAAGCTTCTGACACCTCTCACCCGGAATTTTGGACCACTCTTCCTTTGCAAACAGCTCCAGGTCTCTCTTATTGGAAGGACACCTTTTCCCAACAGCAATTTTAAGATCTCTCCACAGGTGTTCAATGGGATTTAGATCTGGGCTCATTGCTGGCCACTTCAGAACTCTCCAGCGCTTCTTTGCCATCCATTTCTGAGTGCTTTTTGACGTATGTTTGGGGTCATTGTCCTGCTGGAAGACCCAGGATCTTGGACGCAAACCCAGCTTTCTGACACTGGGCCCTACAGTGCGACCCAAAATCCTTTGGTAATCCTCAGATTTCATGATGCCTTGCACACAGTCAAGGCACCCAGTGCCAGAGGCAGCAAAACAACCCCAAAACATCATTGAACCTCCACCATATTTTACCGTAGGTACTGTGTTTTGTTCTTTGTAGGCCTCATTCCGTTTTCGGTAAACAGTAGAATGATGTGCTTTACCGAAAAGCTCTATCTTGGTCTCATCTGTCCACAAGACGTTTTCCCAGAAGGCTTTTGGCTTACTCAAGTACATTTTGGCAAACTGTAGTCTTGCTTTTTTATGTCTCTGTGTCAGCAGTGGGGTCCTCCTGGGTCTCCTGCCATAGCGTTTCATTTCATTTAAATGTCGACGGATAGTTCGCGCTGACACTGATGCTCCCTGAGCCTGCAGGACAGCTTGAATGTCTTTGGAACATGTTTGGGGCTGCTTATCCACCATCCGGACTATTCTGCGTTGCAATCTTTCATCAATTTTCCTCATCCGTCCACGACCAGGGAGATTAGCTACAGTGCCATGGGTTGCAAACTTCTTGATAATGTTGCGCACTGTGGACAAAGGCAAATCTAGTTCTCTGGAGATGGACTTGTAACCTTGAGATTGTTGATATTTTGCCACAATTTTGGTTCTCAGGTCCTCAGACAGTTCTCGTCTCCTCTTTCTGTTGTCCATGCTTAGTGTGGCACAGACAGACACACAATGCAAAGGTTAAGTGAACGTCTCTCCTTTTTATCTGCTTTCAGGTGTGATTTCTATATTGCCCACACCTGTTACTTGCCCCAGGTGAGTTTACAGGAGCATCACATGCTTGTAACATTCTTATTTATCCGCAGTTGTGAAAGGGTGCCAATACTTTTGTCCAGCCCATTTTTGGAGGTTTGTGTGACATTATGTCGAATTTGCTTTCTTTCCTCCCTTTTTTTGTTTTGTCCCAATACACACAAAGGGAATAAACATGTGTATAGCAAAACATGTGTTAATGCAATACGTTTCGTGAGAAATACATGATTTCCTGGAGAAATATCAAGGGTGCCAACAATTTCGGCCATGACTGTATATAAGTGTTGGGAAGGTAGATCCTTTTTCTGGAGGTATGCGAATGGTTGCAGCTTCCGAGTCACAGGGTGTACTAAGTGGCGTAGTTGGAAGAGGCTAGCTGTGACCCAAGGGAGCACCCGGGACATGGCCAAACTGTCTGGAAGATTGGGATTAAAGAGGATATTAGTCAGTGGGGAGCAATCTGATGTCAATGAAAACTAGTCCTACATTTTTGCCAGATACTCAGTGAGATTTGAATGGGGCCGAGGAAAGAACGATGGATAAGAGCAAGATCCACCACAGAGGTCGACCAGAGGAGAGAGCAAGGATGAGTCGGAGTGAATTGTAAGGACTCGATCTCAGTCCACAGGTTGGGAGGGTTATAGGAGGACCACGATGTGAGGAAGTGGAGATGAGTAGCATAATAATAGGTCACGATATCAGGTGCCCCTAGGCCTACCCTAGAACGTAGAGAAAGTAGTACACTACGTGCAATTCTATGTCGCTTATTATGCCAGATGAAGTGTAGAAGGGATTTCTGGAGGGAGTGTAGTCTGGACATAGGAACAGAAACGGGGAGAGTCGCACATAGATACAGAAGTTTGGGCAGTACAGTCATTTTTATAACGTTGATGTGTCCCAGGAAGGATATGGGTAGGGTATCCCAAAATTTCAAGGAGCAAGAAATAGCTGTAAATAAGGGGGGAAATTGGTGTCATATATAGAACCGTAGGAGGAAGTGAGACTAGTATCCAAATATTTTAGAGAATGAGTGCACCATCAATAAGGGAAGGATTCCTGGAGAGATGAGAGAACAGCTGGTGGGATGTGGAGTGGGAGTGCTTCAGTTTTGGAGGTATTAACCTTGTAACCCGAGAGAGTCCCAAACTGACGTAAAATTTTATGCAATACTGGAAGAGAGATAAATAGTTTATATCAAGATAAATCAGGATATAAACCATACCAGATACCCATGAATAACAGATTTTCACCTCTAGAATTGGAAGAATATAATTCACCCGTCCCCAATCCTTTTTTAGGATGGAATATGAACCCACAAACAGGGAGGGAAGAAGAAAAATATACACAAAGAAAAGAGGAAAGAGAGGAGGAAGAAAGTCTCAACAAAAAAAGAAGAAGGGATTAAAGGGTGAGGGAATCTTTAATCTTAGTGGATTACCCCTCACAGAAGAAGAAATATACGCGTTAGATAAAAGTTTGAAATTCGCTCCTTCAAAAGGATTGAATAAATTTGAGACATATGTCAGTATTCACAAATTGATTAGGAAACTCAACCTTAAAATATACTTTGCAAATACTTCAACTATACATACAAATAACAATGAGGTAGAACACATAGCACATAGTCACCTGAGGAACAAATCAGTTTTCTACCCTCATATAGGAGATAATAAATACATAGATACATTTAAACAACTGGTATTAGATGATGTGGAATCTTTACAGATTAAAAAACCTAAAATTGCCACCACACTACAGAAAGGAATAAATAGTCTAAAAAAGAGGAAGGACATAGTGGTGCGTCCAGCAGACAAAGGAGGAGGAATCGTTATACAGTCAAAAGCTTATCATGAATCCATTATGACCAATATGCTTAATGATACGGATACTTATGAAACATTAATAAATAATCCCATCAAAATGTATAAGAGAGAATTGACTAAATTGATAACATATGGGAGAAGGAGAGGAATATTAAATGAGAAGGAAGCGGACTATTTGGTACCATCAATATGCAGACTACCAGTAATTTATTCAATTCCTAAAATTCATAAAGACAGTGTTAATCCTCCAGGCAGACCTATCATAAATGTCATAGATTCACTCACTGCAAGATTGGGGGAATATGTGGATTATTATCTGCAACCGTTAGTGACAAAAACAACAGCGTTCCTAAGAGATACTAAGCATGTTATACAAATTATTAAGGACATCAATATAAATACTAATACTATTTTGAGTACAGCAGATGTTGCATTGCTATACACTATAATAGACCACAAAGGAGCATTAGAAGCAGCAAAATGGGCACTTAACAAATATGCAGATATTTCAAATAAACATAAAAAATGTATTATTAAATGTTTAAAATTCTGTCTGGCACATAACTACTTCTGGTATGATAACACATACTATTTGCAAATCAAAGGAGTAGCAATGGGCGCTAAATTCGCCCCGAGTATAGCCAATTTATATATGGCAAAATGGGAAGACATGTATATATTCCAGAATAATAATAAAGAAGAAATATTAGTATATGGTAGATATATTGATGACCTTCTGATCATATGGAACGGAGAGAAAGAGGATCTCATAGAATTTTATGAATATTTAAATAAGAATGAAGAATATATCAGTTTGAGCCATGTTATACATGAAGCATCCATTAACTTTTTGGATATTCAAATCTTTAAAGAGGGATCTCAACTATGCACTAAAAATCACTTTAAAACCACAGATAGGAATGCATATATTCCATCAAATAGTTGCCACCATAAATCTTGGCTTAATATTATCCCCAGAGGCCAATTCATTAGGATCAAAAGGAATTTCACTAAAGATAAAGATTATGAAGAACAAAGTCTAACACTGTCTAAAAGATTTATTAACAAAGGATATAATAAAGAGTTGATAGAAGTAGAAAGGAAAAAGGTAGGATTAATGGATAGATCAATTATGTTATCAAATAAACAGAAGGAGAAGACTGCATATGAGGAATTATCGGTGGTACTAAATTACAACACACAATATAAAGCTGTCCAAAATATTATTAATAAACATTGGAATGTCTTAAAACTGGATAAACACCTACAGAATGTTATTCCAGAAAAACCCAAATTTATATATAAAAAAGCCCCTTCGATTAGAGATAAGGTAGTGAAAAATGTATTAGAACCTCCTATGGCAAATAATATGAGTTTCTTTCAAGGCACAGGCTTCTATGCCTGTGGCAGATGTTACAGCTGCAGTAGAGTAACGCATAATCCCAGACGGAGATTTACATTTAATAACCTTAATAATGGGAAAGAATATACAATTTATCTCCTGTGAAACCAAAGGAGTTATTTATGCCTTAAAATGTCCATGTATTTATTATACATAGGACAGACTAAACGATTATTAAAAGAACGTATAAAGGAACATGTATACAACATTAATAGAGGTTACAAACATCATCATTTATCACTACATTTTAGGCAACATTATAATAAAGACACTAGACTATTAGAATTCTGGGGTATAGAAAAACATACCCATCATTGGAGGGGTGATAACTTCATTAGAGACATAAGCAAAATGGAGTCAAAGTGGATTCACGAAATGGGTTGTTTAGCTCCAAATGGTTTGAACAAAGAATTTGATCTGACATGTTTTATTAGTAATAAATAAAAATCAGGTTGTCATAATTTCAGATTTTTCATTTTTTATTTTTTTAATTTTATAAAAATGTATGGGGTATACACCATCATTATTAGATGTTAATTTTATATATATATCATTGTAATCATGATTTCATATAAAAATATTGACTGGGTTCTAAATAATTTTAAAATAATAAAGTATTTTATTTTCCCTAAGAGGTAGTAGATTGTAATATCCGCCACGAGGAGGTAGGAGGTAATTTCACATATTTTTTATATATCAAGTTTTAAAAGATGAGTAAAATCTAGGGAGATATATTTAGATATATTTAGATATATTTTAGAACATTATTCATTTGAGAATTTGAGGTTTTTAATGGTGCAGCAATTAAAGATTTGGTTTTAATAGCACATACAATATTAGATTTGATGACATAATAGGATTCATGGGTATAGTATTTTTATATATTTTTATACTAATAAAAAATTGTTTTAGGTAGTATTTAGTTGTGTAAAAATTCCATGTATTGATTGTAATATACACAGTATAAGATGTATATAGCAATCCAGCAAGCCCTCAGTGAATGCTATACATGGCCTGTCTGTTATTCAACGTCTGACGTTAGAGGGTTAATTAGTTTTCCACTGACAGTTTCATCTGTCGGAATCTAGGTGCAGCAACATACACATTTGACCCCAGTAAGATGGCCGCGCACATGCGGACTCCAATAAAATGGCAGCCGGCATATATATATATATAGCAGCAATAGTTGTGATGTCCAATCATATCCCCCTGATGAAGTCACGTGACCCGGTGACGTAACACGTAGGGGAGGGGCTCTGACGTCACGGCGTTGTCTCGGACACAGCACAGCACGGCAAGCATAGCAGAAACCGCAGGACAGGCTGAAACTGCCTTATTCTGAGCCAATGCTAAAAATTCTGTATGGAACTTGCAGCAGCAAATAAAGCCTTAATTTTAAAAGGATAAAGCACTATGATGTTTTTGTTTCTTCATACAATCATTCTGTGATATATTGGAGAGAAATCAGTATAGGAGGAAGGAGACCTTTGGAGGAAAAAGTGAAATATCCATCCAGCCATCAAATCCTGATCAGCAGCAGGCGTAATCACTCCTGAGATCCCAGGTGGATTAAGATCTAGCATTATCATCCCATTTGCCATCAGGAATATCTTAAGCAGGATGATCATCCCAGCAGTCCTATAAGGACAAAAAGCTAGTTTTGCCTTTTTATAAGGCAAAACCTGAGGTGAGCGCATAATAAAATCACACTGCACATGGATTATGGGAGCGGCATTGCACCATCACAATTTATATTGAAAGAGGACTGTCTATGAGCACAATTCCATATATTTTGTTTTTATCACTATCATTATTTATTATTGTTACCAGCACAGTATGCGGTATTTATTTATGATGTTATAAGCAGTAGATAATTTTATTTTATACACTAGATATAAGTATATATATCATTTTTTACTTTGGATTGTTATTTGAAATAGTGAATATTGTAATTATTTATACACAGGAGCGCGGCACAATTTATATATTTAATAGGGATAGCTTGTACTTATGGCCATGAGATAATATCCCTTTTATGTCGGGGTGAGACTGGATTGCAATAGCCAAAGGTTCCAAGCAGAAGATAAACAATAGAGGGGAGAGTGGGCATCCCTGTCGTGTACCATTCGTCATCTGGAAAGGAGATGAGAGAAAAGAGGCTAGTCTGACCTGTGAAGAAGGATAAAAGTAAAGAGCTTTTAAAGCTGCCACAAAAGGGCCACGGAAGCCAAACTTCTCCAAGACCATAAACATATAAGGTCAGCTGAGGCGGTCAAAAGCTTTTTGGGTATCTAAGCTCAATAAAATGGTGGATGTAGAAGACTGGTTAACCAAGTCAACCAGATCAATGGATCTCCTGGTATTGTCCGCTGCATGTCTGGCAGGGACAAAGCCTACTTGGTCTCTGTGTATGAGCTTGGAGATGAGCCTGGACAGCCTATTGGCTAGGATCTTAGCAAAAATCTTGTAGTCAGAGTTTAGTAGAGCAATAGGAAGGTAATTATCTAAAATAGAAGGATCCTTGTCCGGTTTGGGAATTACAAAAATATATGCACGTGAAAAGTCAGCCTGGGGAGTAATACCCTTGAAAAAATCTTGATAGAGAGAGAGGAGATGGGGAGCCAGGATACCAATGAAAGTCTTGTAATAAGAGTAGGGAAGTCCATCTGGTCCCGGGAATTTGCGTGAGGGGAGATGTTTGACTGTATCAAATAGTTCTTCAGATGAAATGTCGAGATGTCAGAAGGCAATAGCTTCGGTAATAGTAGAGGATTTAAGAACCTATCAAAAGAAGTCTCTGTGGGGGGGGTGGAGATCTGGGGTCAAACAGTTGTAAAGGGACTCATAATAGGAGCAAAAAAGGGAGACCATTACATTGGGGTCATAAGTAGGGTCCCCATTTGGCTGATGGTCTGGCAATGTAGAGGGAGTTTGGGCTTTGAGTCTATAGACGAGCATATGGTGAGGTTTGTTGGAAAATTCGTAGAATTTATGTTTGACCCAGAGAAGAAATTTTGTGGATTTACAGGCATCAAGAGCCTTGATTTGGTCACGAAGAGAGGTCACTTTACGCAGGCCAGAAATAGATGGTTTTGTGAGAAGGCTACGTTCAGCCAAGGTTAACTGGTGGACTAAGGTAATTCTGGCACTCTCTGAGGATTTCTTCAAGCGAGAACCCATGGAGATACACAGACCTCAAAATACCGCCTTGTGGGCTTCCCATACGATCAAGGCGGATGGTACAGAGCCCACATTGTGGTGGAAACACATGTCAAGTCCCTGTGAAAGCTCAGCACGGAGATATTCTGTGGTTAAAGAGGTTTCATTGAGGCGCCAATGACCTGCCTTTGGCATAACAGTAGGGAATAACAGGTTTAAGGTCAAGGAGGCATGATCAAACTATGTGATAGGGTTGATGTCAGAGGATACCAGAAGGGGAAGCAGAGAGACTGAAATAAAAAAGTTAATAACTACGCTGAGGGGTGGAGTAGAAGTTGAATTGTTTATGGAGGGGGTGCCGAATCCACCAGGCATCAAAGAGACAATGCTCCCTGATCAATTTGGGAAAGGATTTTGAGGAGGAGCATTGCCGCTTCGAAGGAGTGGACTCAAAGAGAACCTTCCTATCTTTGTGTGGTGAGAGGATTAGGTGTTTGTGTAAGAAACTGTAACTGACCTGAGTTCAGGGCATATAAATTCATCAAAATAAGAGGAGTGTCACCAAGCATACATTCTAAAATAATGAAGCGACCGTGGTGATCAACACTGGAGGAAACGGCCCGAAGGGAGCAATGTGTCCGAATCAGTATTGCCACTCCAGCCTTCCCAGATGGGTCAAAGGCCGAATAGGATTGGGAAAAAACCTTGAGGCAAAACGAAAGGAGCCTGTCAATTTAAAATAGGTCTCCTGGACAAAAATAATGTCTGCTCCTGAAGATCGGAATTCCTTCAAAGCCATCCACCGTTTCTGAACGGAATTAAGGCCTTTGACATTATATGACAGAAGTCGTAAAGCCATCACAAAATGACAATAAATATAGCGTATGTACCAGCAGAAAAGGTAAATGGAAAACCATTGATGGAGCAAAACAGAAAACAAATTACATTAATAGATAAACTGGAAACAATACAGTAAAAAACATAGATATCCGTAAGGATATACACTTGGGAAAAACAACTATACCCAAGTCGTCCAGGCCAAGGGCTGGATGGGATTGGGGGCAACATGACAACCGAAACATAACAGTCGTCAAACCCGGCCAAAAGAACAGGACAATGAAAGCACCCAGCAAAGGCTCAGCCAGAAAAAAAAAAAAAAAAGGTGGGGGGGAGGGAAGGAAGGTAGAAGGAGGAGAGGAGGGAAAGGGGAAGGAGAGGGGGGAAGGGGGAAAGGAAGGGGAGAGGGAAGGATGAGGGAGGGAATATGGGACAACCCCGAAGTATCCACAGGAGAACACCCTAGAAGAGCATCAGGTAGGCTCATCGCTGGAACGAGGATGAGGACGTTGAGTACCTTGAAAGACGCTTTCGGCCCCCGCGAACTGGTGTCCAAATCTTGTTGGGGGTAACGGAGGGGTGAGATGGAGTAGGCGGTAATGAAGAAGCATCTTACGATAGAGGAGGTAGTCCCAATTGCTTCAGAAAGGAGTCTGCCTCTTGAAGATCACGTAGGATAACTTGGGAATTCTCTTTGGAGACAACCAGCTTGAAGGGAAAACCCCAGCGATAAGGGACACGATGATGCTGAAGATGCGTGGTGATTGGATTCAGTGCCTGCCATTTGCCCAGGGTAGTTGGAGAAAGATCACAAAAGAGCTGGAGCCTGTCCCCTTTAAATTCCAAGGAAGGCTTGTGGCGTACAGAGGCTAACAATGCTTCTTTGCTTTCAAAAAAATGAAAGTGGACGATGACATCACGTGGTCTGGTGCCTAGGGCCTAGTGATCGGTGGGCTCTGTCCATGCGCCAATCTGCTTCTGGAACCATGGGGGCGGTTGCGGTGAAGAAGGACAAGAGATATCGGTGGAGTTGGGAATCGGCAACAGATTCAGACATACCGCGAATACGGATGTTCTGCCGGTGTTCCCTGTTTTCCAAATCTTCCTGTTGGCGCTGTATTTGTGACATGGTGTGTTTCAGATACGCGTTATCTTCTTCTAGGACATGGACGTATTGCACCAATTCATCAAATTTGTTCTGCTGCAATATTCTTTTTGGACAGCAATGGCTTCCTCCATGGTGTCCTGCCATGTACTCCATTCTTGTTTAATGTTTTCCTTATTGTAGATGTGTCAACAAAAATGTTAGCATGTGCCAGAGATTTCTGTAAGTCTTTAGCTGACACTCTGGGATTCTTCTTTACCTCATGCAGCATTCTGCGCTGTGCTCTTGCAGTCATTTTTACGGGACGACCATGCCTAGGGAGAGTAGCAACAGTGCTAAACTTTCTCCATTTGTAGACAGTCTGTCTTACCGTGGACACATGAACATCAAGGCTTTTGGAGATACTTTTGTAACACTTTCCAGCTTCATGTAAGTCAACAATTCTTGATCGTAGGTCTTCTGAGAGCTCTTTTCTGCGAGGCATGGTTCACATCAGACAGTGCTTCTTGAAATCAGTAAACCCAAAATAGTTGTGTGTTTTTTAAGGACAGGACAGCTGTCAGCAACACATCCAATATCATCACACTGATTGGAGTCAAGGTTGACTCACTCCTGGCTCCAATTAGCTCTGGGAGAAGGCATTACGCTAGGGCCTCACATACTTTTTCCTCCCTGCACAGTGAATGTTTACATGTTATGTGCAATTAAACCATGGCAACATCTAATGTTTGTGTAGTATTATGTTCAGCAGACTTCTATTGTTGTGACTTAGAAGACGTTCAGAGCACATTTTATGCCCAATTCATGCAAAACTTCACGTAATCCCAAGGGGTTCACATACTTTTTCTTGCAACTGTAGAGGCGGTAATGTTGCGTAAAAAGACTTGTAGTTTTTCCTCCAATGCAGATACCGTGAGAGAAGAAGATGTATGTGGAACGGAAGGGACGGAGGAAGGATGGCTCGTTGAAGGGTGTTCTAATGCCCCCCCTACCAGTGTCAGGGGCTCAGGATCCTTCATCTGAGGATTAGGAGATGATGGGGATGCTGGCTGCACAATACCTAGTGAGGTTGCAGTACCTCCGGCCGCCACTGGGGGCCCGGAGCTCGTTCCTGGGGCCGCGGCCATAATTGAGGCCGGGGATTGCGGCCTATTAAGGAACCGCTGCAGCGGGGAGGGCCGCAGGTCACGCAGCGGTGGGGAAGGGGGCTTCCAGCACCTGATCTTCCCCATTATCTCTCCCCTTATTGTGCTGGGCCGGGTGCTGAGCTGGTGTGACTCACCCAGGGATGCCTGGAGGTGGACGCTGCGCCGTGGGTGAGTCGCTGTGGCCAGCGAAGCACAGAGCTTCAGAGGAATGTGACCCTTATCTTCCCTGGTTGCGCATGCACCCCCCCTTTGCTACATTTGCTGCACTGGATAAGGTACACAACATTACTAGACGTGCAGCTGTATGATCTGGAGATATTGAAGATCCCTTTTGAGTGTCTGACACTTTTTGATGGATTGATTTGGTTGCACAGTTTGCAGCGTTTTTATTGCAGGGTTTGCTTCCATTATTTATGACATCATAATCAGAAGGAAGTTTCCTACTGATTAGTTTATTTCTGAGGTTGGGGGGGTGGTTTAAAAGCCAGTATTGGGAGTTGCTGGAATATTTCTTTCAGCGTTCCATCCTCTGTTATGATGGGTTGTAAATCTTTGATTATTTTTATTGTTCCTTCTAGTGCTGGGTTGTATGTGGTTACTATAGGTCAGTGGTGGCGAACCCGTGGCACGCGTGCCACAGCCGGCACGCCGAGCCTTATCTGTGGGCACGCCAGGAGAATCCAGCGGCGCGCTGTCTTCCCGGCTGTAGTGTGCGTGACAGCCGGGTCCCAAGTGCGCATGCACAAGAAGCAGTGCTCCTTGTGAATGGTAAGGCGGTACCTGGGACACATGACAGATCCCAGAAGCCGCCGGACCAATCACAAAGCGCAGCGCTTCTCGCGCATGCGCACTGGGCATCCGGCTGTCCGACGAGCGCCCACACTACAGAAGCCGGGAAGACAGCGCGCGGCTGGATCGAGGAACAGGTAAGATAAAAAAAAAAAAACTCTGCGGAAGTAAGAGCGGGTACCTGTCAAATTCAGGTACCCGCTCCCCCTCCCTCCCCAAAGGTCAGCAGTCATCCCTGTGCTGTCCGCAGTCTCTGGTCATCCCTGTGCTGTGTCCCCAGTCTCTGGTCATCCCTGTGCTGTGTCCCCAGTCTCTGGTCATCCCTGTGCTGTGTCCCCAGTCTCTGGTCATCCCTGTGCTGTGTCCCCAGTCTCTGGTCATCCCTGTGCTGTGTCCCCAGTCTCTGGTCATCCCTGTGCTGTGTCCCCAGTCTCTGGTCATCCCTGTGCTGTGTCCCCAGTCTCTGGTCATCCCTGTGCTGTGTCCCCAGTCTCTGGTCATCCCTGTGCTGTGTCCCCAGTCTCTGGTCATCCCTGTGCTGTGTCCCCAGTCTCTGGTCATCTCCTGTGCTGTGTCCCCAGTCTCTGGTCATCTCCTGTACTGTGTCCCCAGTCTCTGGTCATCTCCTGTACTGTGTCCCCAGTCTCTGGTCATCCCTGTACTGTGTCCGCAGTCTCTGGTCATCCCTGTACTGTGTCCGCAGCCTCTGGTCATCCCTGTACTGTGTCCGCAGTCTCTGGTCATCCCTGTACTGTGTCCGCAGTCTCTGGTCATCCCTGTACTGTGTCCGCAGTCTCTGGTCATCTCCTGTACTGTGTCCGCAGTCTCTGGTCATCCCTGTACTGTGTCCGCAGTCTCTGGTCATCCCTGTACTGTGTCCGCAGTCTCTGGTCATCTCCTGTACTGTGTCCGCAGTCTCTGGTCATCCCTGTACTGTGTCCGCAGTCTCTGGTCATCCCTGTACTGTGTCCGCAGTCTCTGGTCATCCCTGTACTGTGTCCGCAGTCTCTGGTCATCCCTGTACTGTGTCCGCAGTCTCTGGTCATCCCTGTACTGTGTCCGCAGTCTCTGGTCATCCCTGTACTGTGTCCGCAGTCTCTGGTCATCCCTGTACTGTCCGCAGTTCTGGTCATCCCTGTACTGTGTCCGCAGTCTCTGGTCATCCCTGTACTGTGTCCGCAGTCTCTGGTCATCCCTGTACTGTGTCCGCAGTCTCTGGTCATCCCTGTACTGTGTCCGCAGTCTCTGGTCATCCCTGTACTGTGTCCGCAGTCTCTGGTCATCCCTGTACTGTTAATTAGTTTGCACTACTGTACGAGTTGTTTTTTCTAAACCAAAAGCTCGATATTCAGGTTTCATTGCAGTGTTGGCACTTTGAAAGAAATAAGTTGGTTTTGGGTTGCAGTTTGGGCACTCGGGCTCAAAAAGGTTCGCCATCACTGCTATAGGTACACAGCTGTTTGTTTTTTTCTCTTTGTACTGGAGTAGATTTTCTCTTTGGGTTCTCAAGGCTGTGTTTATGCTGGTTTTGATAGTTTTGTCCTTGTAACCTTTCTTATGGAAGGAGTCTGCTAGTGTCCCGAGATGTTTATCTCTTTCTCTTGGGTCAGAACATATTCGGTGGTATCTAATGGCCTGACTGTGTATGATGGTATTTATGATTAATGAATCCGAAACAGTCAAAGGAAGGTGTTTGGCAATTAAGATGGCGTCTCCTTTGGATTTGGCTAAGGGATTGGGAGCATGAAAGACTGTGCATCGTAAAGTTTGGGGACTGCATCCTGACGGAAATGCGCCTGCCTTATGTTTACGCATGTAAGAGAACAAGAGGGAACTTCTTTCGGGAGTATTTAATCCCTTCATATTAAGGGAGATGACTTTTAAGGTTGAGGGACCTGGTGAGGTTTGGGGTGTGGTCATGGTAGTAGTGGGAGGGGGAAGGAAACCCAGGGGGAGAGATAGGAAGAAGAGAAAAAAAAAGGGGGGGGGGGAGGGGAGAGACCAGGGATGGAGGGGATGGGGAAGAGGGGTGAAGAGGTGAAAGGAAGGGAGAGGGAGGGTGAGCAAGGGGGATAAAGGGGGCAACAAGAGGGCGGGGGGAGAAAGGAGTGATGTGGGAGGGAAGGATATCCGGAGGGGAAAGTAGACCAGCTCTATCCCCTAAAAGAAAAGAGAAGAAGGCAAAAGAGGGGAGGAGAGGGTGAGAAGGAGGAATAGGGAAGGGGGGAATGAATGAGGAAATATCCGGAGTGAGTCAGTGAAAGCTCAGTGAGCCCACTGTGTGGGGAACGTGGAGGCCGAGAAACCAACAATGGGGAATCCGCCGGCCGGGAGATCCAATTGAGCGCTGTAAATGAAGAGGATAGATGATAGCAGTGTCCAAATGACTACATGCGCATGGTGTAAGTGGTGAAGGTGATGCCTAGGCGATTCAATCAGCAAAAGAAGAGGTTTTCCTAACATGTGAGCGTAATAGGAGCATACTAGAAGCATGAGTCAATGGTCAGGGTGGTCTATATAGCTATAAAATGTGGTATCAGATAAGTGTTGGCTGAGAGAGAAGACAAAAAAGCAGAATGGTTTGTCAGGAAAGCCGGGGTCAAGGATGTGGCATGAGGTATAACCTCAGAAGTGTATCTGTGGTCCTGAAAGGAGTGAGCCTAACCGTGAAGGCTTGCTATATCTGGGCCACTCTGAGAAGAGCCTTGAAGAGCCTCGGACAGGGGGCAGTGCAGGCCCATACTCACCCAGGTGAGGGCAAGCGGAGGGCCCAGGCGAGGATGAGGCAGCAAATACCAAGAATAGTTTAACAACAGTGTGAGCAAATAACGTAAGCATTTCAACAAAAAAAATCAAACAACAGAACAAGTATGCAATTCACATAAACCTGAAAACCTCGGGAGACCTGTAGGTGAGCAGCACTTTAGTTCATAAAGGTCACTTTGTCTCCAATTATAGAATGGGGGAGAAGGAGTGGGGGAGAGTCCTCGGACCTTTTTGGGAGCCCAAAAACTTGGATGTCATTACGTAATCAATTAGGATATGAATCAGATGGCCCTGCAAGGGAGCCAACTGAGTCATCTTAAAAACGTAAGCACCTAAAGAACAAATACCAACACTGCTTGCTCACGGGACAGGGCAAATACCTTGAAGAAAACATCCTAAACACAACCCGTCTCCCTCCCACCCCAACACCGCCCACCCACCTCCCCCCTCTCCCCGTCAAGGTCCCTTCTGCAAAGGATAATAGTCACTTGGAGGAATTTGTTGAGAACATTGGGGCCATCCAGCATAGTTCAGCACAGGTTGAAGCAGCTTCTTTGTTGAGGGTCGAGATCTGGGAGCACCGGTGGGTAGCCATTAGAGACCGTGGGACCAGAATGGAAATCTGTGGCCCTACGTGAGGTGGGAGTGGAACTACCAGGACCATCTCAGTGCCTCCAGAAACCAACGGATGACAAACTATCTAGCAGGAGAGATGAGGAGGCTGAGTAGAGGATGTCCAGTTAATGCAGAAAAATGGCTTGGTTGAGGGATGAGGTGAAATCTTGGAGCACTGCAAAACGGGGGGAAGAGGCCAATGCAGGGAGTGTAGCAAGCATTCTGGCGGTGTGGTCGGACAAAGATCGAGAAGGCTTTTCGGTAGAAAAAGCAAATCAAGCGGATGATTCCAGGCAGGTTGGATCAGTGCGGCCCTAGAGGAATTGCAGTAGATGGGCGGTAGAGGCACCAGGGAGTAAGACACACACAAAAAAAAAATGGGGGGAAAAGGGGATGGGTGAGCCACCAGAAGGGTCTACACCTCTCGGCAGGGCCACCAGTGTGCTGGAGATGCGGTTGGGCTGTTAATCGTGGCCGGTCCCCTGGTGGACGGTCTTGGAGGCGTCTTAGGGAAGGAGCAGCGGCGACGTGCAGAATGACCTTGCCAATCCATTTCACTGGAATCTGGCCTGCCTTTTGCGATGCTTAGTAGAAGCATGGTTCTGTACCAGTCCGGGAGCTCAATCATCGGGATCTCTAAAGTAGCTCAAAAATGCGGCAGGTCTTCCGTAACCCTTAGATAAGCTGTGTGGCCCTGTGCTTGGGCTGAGAGGCAAAAAGGAAAACGCCATCTGTATGGAATGTTATGAGAGCGTAGTGAACCTAGAAGGGGTAGAGTTCCCTCCTTTGTTGCAATGTGAGGTTAGAGAGATCTAGAAATAACTGAATCTGTGTACCATGGTGTAGGAGGCGTCTCCTTTCTCTAGCGCTTCTCAAGATGTCTTCTTTAAGCGGGAAGTTTACTAAACAGCAGATAATGTCCCGTGGTGGGTCGGTATCCCCGCCCCTGGGTCGAAGTGATCTATGCACTTGTTTTAATTCAATAGGGGATGCAGGTGGGCACCCTAAGAGATGGTTAAATATTGCCACTACCGTTTTAGAAATGTCACTTGGCTCAATGGACTCTGGCAAGCCGCAAATTCTAATGTTGTGCCTGCATCAGCAATTATCCAGATCTTCTATGTGTCTGTAGAATTTGCAGATGTATTGGGAGTGAGAGGTCGTCGTCTCCTGTATTTCCAATATTTCCAACCTGCTGTCTGTTAGCAATTTCCACCCCTTCTATTCTGGCGCCTAAAGTTTGAAGGTCATCACGGAGATCAGAGAGGGCTGTAGTTAGGGTAATCTTAATATCATGTAAATGCATGTAAATCTCTTAGGGAAAATGTGTTGTCAGTGAGATCATGCTGGGGCACTGTGTCAGCAGGGGAGTCTCTTACAGTCCCTGGAGTGCTGGCTGCTGTGGCTGAAACAGAGGAAGGAGGGAGGGGGGGGAGGGAGAGGGGGATGTCTGCGGCCTATCCCTCTGCTGGGAGTAGAACAGATCTTGTATATGTTGGGACTGTGGTGCATTAGAAGCCTGCGGGGAGAGGGACCGGAATCCCGGTGTACTCCGGTCCCCTTTCCCCATATTTCACTGCCCACTGCTCACCCGATCCTCTAATTGTCACGTGCAGGGTTCCCCGGCCGGCAGGAGTTCTGGACTCAAGCGGCCATGTCGGGACTCAGCAGACCATGCCCCTAAAATTGTATAATTCAAGGATTATGTCTGCTTTTACACTGATGTGTTTTTATACCGAATTTGCATTAAAAAAAGCATAAGTGAGCATGTAATCCTATGGAACTCTTCACACTGATCTGTTATGGGTCTGCTGAGTTTTGTAAAATCCTGCTTGCCGCATTTTTGGTGCAGGTTGGTGCGGTAAATAAACCACACCAAAGACACACCTCCCCATTGCAATGCATTGAAAACACAGCAAAAACGCACCTGTGTTGTATATTTGATGCAGTTTTTGAGTCACGTCTTGTGTAAAATGCACCACAAATGCAATTAAAACACAGCAAAAACATGGTAAAAACGTGGCTATGGATCAATGTGAAAGTAGCCATACCAGACAACCAAGCATAATGTACATTATGAGCAAAATATCTTTTTAGTACTATTTTATTATGTATCGAATAAAAGAAATTGATTTTATTAAAATTATTTTTAATTTGTAAATAATTTGTTGGCAATGGAAATATATCACGTTGGCTCATGAGATATGGTAATAATTAATTCCTTAAGGGAATGTTTTGCAACTATTTTGATGCAATTACAATATATATTCTAAGAGTATACTGTACATATTTTTCTAAAAATACTCTTTGTTTTCCTGAATTCCACAAAGGATTATATGCAGTTTTCTTATAAAGGAAACTGTATCTTGAGTGAAAGTGGACACAAGAGAAGAAAAAAGGCAATACATACTGTACATGACAAGCAAGGAAAAAAGGTATACATTCAGCAAAAGAAAGCATTGTTGCATTCTGAAGTAATATTTTTCAGGGAGCCAGCAGATAGGAGTTTTTGAAATATGGCAAAAATAAAAACAGTATTTACTTACCTCTCTGCAAAGACTTTAACTTTTAAGTTGCCAAATAAAAACCAGTTAAAAACAAGAAACAAAATATTGATTTTTTAATTTTTCTTTTAGCTCAAGACCATTGATTTAATTTTGTACATTCCTATGGCTGTTTAAAATTTAGAAAGATGGAAAGTTTTACTATATTTTTTAAATGAAAAACCACAGCTTCGCTTTAATACCTTGTTTTAATGTGAAATAATGTTATAGCTTGGTTGTATTCATAAGTATATATTTTTGTAAGCTTTATATTCAGAAAATGGTAAAATGAGTGAGTTAAATTATGAAATGTGTGCTTTAATTACTTAACCACTGGAAGGTTTTACCCCATTCATGACCGGAGCATTTTTTGCTATTCAACACTGGGCTAATTTAACTGGCACTTGCAAAGTCATTTGCAAATTTGATATCATATTTTCACACAAATAGAGCTTTCTTTTGGTGGTATTTGATCACCACTGGGTTTTTTGTTTTTTATTATGTAAATGAAAAAAAGACCAGAAATGTTATAAAAAATTTTTTTTTTTTACTTTTTGTTATAAAACACATCCAATTAAAAAAATAATCTTCAGAAATTTAGGCCATAGTGTGTTCTGCCTTTGGTAAACAAAAATCCAAATAAGTGTATATTGATTGGTTTGTGCAAAGGTTATAGCGTCTACAAACTATGGTATATATACTGCAATTCACATAGCTATGATGCTATGACAATGACTTATAGTGGTACTCTGATAGTGTGGTGGGCAATCTGACACTAGCTGATGCTAGCTGGGAATTACACTAACTGACTAACACTGACATCAACACTAATACAGTGATCACTGCTAGATTGTAAGCTCGAAAGAGCAGGGCCCTCGAACCCCTTGTGTATTGTTTTGTTACTGTATTGTCTCATGTTCTGTCCCCCACTATAATGTACAGCGCTGAGCAAACCTTTTGGCGCTATATAAATACTGTATAATAATAATATAATAATAATGTACACTGTCACTGTACCCAGAAGAAGGCTGATCACATACAGTACATGTTACGTGATTGTGCTGGCACCTGCACCTGCTGCCTGTTCGGATAATACATTTTCATAGGCTGCTATATTTTCAAAATAGGTTGAACTGTGTTTCCGTATGAAGCTTACATTGATGGTGGCAGGGAATTTTGATCTATGTGCAGCCTTTTCTGTTTGACAGAAATCAATCATTAGATCAGCTGGTGTTGAACGGACCCACTGGAAAACCTTCTTCGATCATCGGCTGCAGCACTGATAAGTGTATTCTGACAGCAAAGGAGTCCCTGTTGTCAGAATACAATACCCTGGCGGGCTTGTACATGTGCGGATGCAAAAATTTATTTTTTTTCATTCAGTCCGCTTGTTAAATTAAAAGAAAAAAAAAAAAAGCAGCTGTGCGTATTCCACTTAAGTCTAAACATATAAATCCTGACAACAAACCTCTCTTATTAGGCCCCTTTAGCCACATTATTTATATTATATTTACCATTCAAGTAGATTTACAATACTTTTTAAAACAGTGCAGGTGGAAGGTTTGGAAACTAAGAAAGATTGTCTTTTCTCCAGGGCTAACACCTCAAAGCATCCCTGAGCAATGAGGCTGAAAAAATTCAACCTCATGGCAAAGTGAAATTACTATCCAAAATGTTAGTTTTCACCCAAAAGTGGGCCTGCACCGACATTCTGCCACTGTAAAGTCTTCTATGCAGAGGAGAAACAGAAGGCAAGCAACTGAATACGCCTCACTAGGGACTGCCCTCTATGTGTTCTTTGGCAAACCAATAAAGGGTTTCTTAAGGCCCTTACCAGTTTCCTTACTGAATTTCATTTACAGGAAACTTGCATTGCATCTCACAGTGCAGGATTACTACCACTGCAATTCTAGAAAGCTCATCACTGTGCTTCCAAATATAGTATTTTAAGATGTTGTTTTCTTTTACCTGTTTCACCATTGTGATCTAAAAGATCTCACCAACAAATGGCTTCAAACACTTTCTGCATTTTCATGCCTTCTTTCTTTAGATAATTTCTGGTTAATGTCTTTGGCACTCTTGAACACTACCCTTACACTGCTATAAAAGGAATTATGAAGGCAAAAAGATAAAAAGTTTGTTTGTTGACTGCAGGTTTTAAAGATCACTTCTTTAGAGATATATCTTTTGGTGCTGTGTATTGAAGGTTGGTGCAAACACTTTTTGTTTGTGGTAAGATGCTCACAATGATTGATAAAATCACAATTTAAATATCTGTACTCAGCTCACCACAACCCATTTAAATGAGGATGATTATTTGAAAAATGTAATTTCATGGAACTTTTTTTCCTCTTATTCACTTAGATGTACGTTAATCATAGCAAACCAGCAGAATTTATAATCATGGGATTTCCTGGTTCTCTTAGTTTGCAATATTTTTGCTTCCTGCTCCTACTGATTACATATCTGTTCACACTTATGAGTAACTCAATGATCATCATTATTACATCGATAGAAAGAAGCCTGCACACACCCATGTATTTTTATCTTCGTAACCTCTCTTTACTGGAAATGTGTTATGTTTCTGTAACTGTTCCTAAGATTCTCACTACCATTACTCCACAGGGCAGATATATTTCTTTCCCTGGTTGCCTAGTACAGTTGATTTTCTTCTTCTTCTTGGGATCCACAGAACTCCTTTTATTGGGTGTCATGGCGTATGACCGCTACTTGGCCATCTGTCATCCACTGCGCTACACAACCCTGATGAATAATACCACATGCTACAGTCTGAGTATACTCACAGTTATTGGAGGCTTTGTGACCACTTTCCCAAATACTGTCTTAATCTCCCAACTTCCATTTTGTGGAGGTCATATTATTGACCATTTCTTTTGCGACTCTTCCCCCCTAATTCATCTGTCTTGTGCAGACACATACCTAATTGATGTGTATGATTTTGTGTGTGCTTTTCTAGTGACATTCATTTCTTTATCAATGTCTTTTATTTCCTATTTATATATTTTTTCAAAACTCTTACATATACCTATTAACAATAGAAGGAAAACCTTTTCTACCTGTTCTTCCCACCTAATTGTTGTGCTTATTTTTTATAGTACTGCTATGTCTATGTATGTTAGACCAAAAGTAAGCTTTGCTTTTACTCTTAATCGAGTAGTTGCAGTTTTTTACACTGTGGTAATACCTATAATTAATCCTCTAGTATACTGCTTAAGAAATAAAGAAGTGAAGCATTCCATTAAAAAGCACCTGGGTCCTTGGAAAAACTGTTATAGAAGATAACAAAAATATGTATTAAAGGTAATATAAAGTGTTATTGTAGATATAGTATTATTTTTCAATTCCCATTTTTGTTATGGTGACAACTAACAGATTTTTTTTTCTATATATATATAATATATTGTATATTTTCATATCCAGTCAGTTGGTGGGTATATATATATATATATATATATATATATATATATATATATATATATATATATATATACACTGCTCAAAAAAAACACTTTGAAAACGCATCAGATCTCAAAACTATCATGCTGGATATCTATACTGATATAGACAGGGTAATGTGTTAGGAATGTAAGGATGCCCCATCGTTTCATGGAAATGAAAATTAATAACCTACAGAGGGCTGAATTCAAAGACATCCTGAAAATCAAAGTGAAAAAATGATGCAGCAGAATAGTCCATTTTGTTGAAATTTCGTTGCAGTAACTCAAAATGGTACTCAGTAGTTTGTATGGCCCCCACGTGCTTGTATGCATGCCTGACAATGTCAGGGTGTGCTCCTAATGAGATGATGGATTGTGTCCTGGGGCATTTCCTCCCAGATCTGGACCAGGGAATCACCGAGCTCCTGGACAGTCTGAGGTGCAACCTGACGGCATCAGATGGACTGAAACATGATATCCCAGAGGTGTTCTATTATATTTAGGTCAGGCGAGCTTGGAGGCCATTCAGTGGTATCAATTCCTTCATCTTCCAGGAACTGCCTGCATACTCTCACCACATGAGACCGGATATTGTCGTGCACCAGGAGGAACCCAGGACCCACTACACCAGCGTAGGGTCTGAAAATGGGCCAAGGATTTCATTCTGATACCTAATCGCAGTGAAGGTGTCATTCTCTCGCCTGTTGAGCTCTGTGCACCTCTCCATGGATATGCCTCCACAGACCATCACTGACCCACCACCAAAACAGTCATGCTGAACAATGTTAAAGGCAGGATGTTTTCCACGGCTTCTCCAGACCCTGTCACGTCTGTCACATGTGCTCAGAGTGAACCTGCTCTCATCTGTGAAAAGCACCGGATGCCAGTGGCGGACCTGTCAATTCTGCTGCTCAATGGCAAATGCCAATCGAGCTCTATGGTGCTGGGCAGTGAGCACAAGGCCCACTAGAGGAAGGCAGGTCCTCAGGCCACCCTCATGAAGTCTGTTTCTAATTGTTTCGTTAGAGACATTCACACCAGTGGCCTGCTAGAGGTCATTTTGTAGGGCTCTGGCAGTGCTCATCCTGTTCTTCCTTGCACAAAGGAGCATATACCAGTCCTGCTGATGGTTTTAGGACCTTCTAAGGCCTTGTCCAGCTCTCCAAGAGTAACTGCCTGTCTCCAGGAATCTCCTCCATGCTGTGCTGGGAGACAGAGCAATGGCACTTATTGATGTGCCATCCTGGAACAGTTGGACTGCTTGTGCAACCTCTGTAGGGTCCATGTATTGCCTCATGCTACCAGTATTGACACTGACCCTACCCAAATGCAACACTAGTGAAAATCAGAAAAGGTGAGCAGGGAAAACAATGTCAGTGGCCTCCGCCTGTAAAACCATTCCTGTTTCTTGTTTCCTGTTTTGGGGGTAGTCTCATTGTTGCCTATCTAGTGCCCTGTTGTTAATTTAAAGCAGCTGAAACTGATTAACAACCCCCTGTCCTACTTAACTCAAGAGTAATATCCCCAGAGTTTATTTGACTTGATGCGATACTCTGATTAAAAAGTGTTTCTTTAATTCTTTTAGCAGTGTATATATAATAAGATAGATAGATAGATAGATAGATAGATAGATAGATAGATAGATAGACAGACAGACAGACAGACAGACAGACAGACAGACAGACAGACAGACAGACAGATAGACAGATAGACAGATAGACAGATAGATAGATAGATAGATAGATAGATAGATAGATAGATAGATAGATAGATAGATAGATAGATAGATAGTGCAGTTGCATTATATATAGTAATTCATGTCTATAAAATGTAAATTAAAAATTAACGTCTCCTTATACTGTATGCTATGCTTATTAAAGTACTTTACTGAACAAACAGTAAAGCAGTAAAGGCTAATTCACACCAGATATATTGGAGCTGTGCTGGCATTTATTTCCAGTGCAGCTCCAATGCTTAGACAAGGCAAAATGCCTAAGTTCTTAGGCTGACAGTTTGCACCACAGTATTGCAGTGATGTTCAATAAATACAGTAATGCATGCAATAGTTTCAGTGCAGAGGGTTGCGACACAAACCAACACATTACAATGCCACTGCAGTGAATAGAACTGTATTGAAATGTCACCCATGACTTTTCATAAAAGTTCTGTGATAAAAAGTTAATGTTGTGATGCACTGGGATTAGTGTGTCCATACTGTGTCTCCCAGCACAAACCAAGGGCCATGCATTCAGCTTGCCTTGCCCTAAAAGCACAACAAACCAAACCCTAATTCACCTCTGTAACTGTATGTGGTGAAATTTATACTCAAAGTTCACAGCAGGGACACTAAAATTTTTTTCCTATGGCTTTCTATTCCACCAACATTTTGGCAGCCTGATCATCTTGTAAGCACACAGAATGTGTTTCTAAGCTGTTATAAACAAATTAAAACCTGACTTTTGTGATTGTATTGTGGTTTGGATGATGTAATGCTTTAAACTGGTAGCAAAAAAAAAATTGGGACCCTGCAGTATTCATGTCATGATGTGCTGGTAAGCACTGCATACTAGCACATTATGACAGACTTACCTTAAAATGAAGCCCTCCAGAAGCACGCTGTCACCGTTGCTTGGGCTTCCATCTTCACCCGGTCTTCCATCTAGGTTTCCCTGTTTGAATGGCCGGGCCACAATGATGTCACTCCTGCACATGTGCATGGGAGTCACAGCCACAGCACAGAGCTGTGACTGGATGGCATTGTCCATTCAGAATGCAGTGCACATGCACTGGTGGTGTCACTGGCTGATACTAAAGTAAATATCTTCTAACCAGTGCACTTTTTTAGGAGATATTTACTGTACCTGAAGGTAAGACTTATTATAGGCTTACCTGTGGGTATAAATAAAAAAGCAGACTTTACTAACACTTTAAGGTGCATACAGCTAGAGATATTAGGGATGTCTTGTTCACTCCATCTTCCTCTACATGTAGGAATGCATGCACATCATCATCATGAGTTAGATACACAAAATATGTTAATACGGCTTTGGTAACAGCACCAATCATTGAAACATTGAAATGCATTTGCCTAGTAACCCTTTCGCTGGCAGGTATGTATGGCGCACGGACCTACAGCACCTCTTCCAGCTGGCCAGGTCCATCTGCTGTACGGACCTGACATTCCTCCATTCACCTCAGTCACCATGAGCTTATAGCAAAACTGTTCATAAAATATGCTATGCCCCGCTGCCACTGCCACTGCCACTGCCACCACCACTGCCGTTCCACTGACGTTTCTCCCCCTACTTCCCCCTTTAGTGCAGTCAGCTAAACTGCAGGCCCTCCCTCCACTCTTATTTCCCCCTTCCTCTGCACAAATCCCATGGTATTATTCACTCTCAACCCACCCGCACCAACACTGATCATCTGTAGCTGTGGCTTTCCTGCAGCTGCCTTCCCTCCTTAAAAAGCTGCAGAACAGCCACAGAGGCTAAACAAATAATAATACATCCACCTTCCTTTCCTGAACAAACATAGTGAGCGATTGGTACCAATTACTCCTGTGTTCATTCACCACTGTAGCATTGTAAACAGTATTTACTACATTCCACTTTATGAATGAATAGGAGCCTCTATGCAGAGAATTCTATTCATTCATATGCAGTGAGGCTACAGAGAAGGGATCTCTTCAGCCCTTTTTTATGTCTCAAAAAAGAGACATCAAGGGTCTGTTTAGACCTCAGGTATCTCATCAAAGCCCTCCCACTGTTAGATAATGAGTTTATGTGAAATCTTCATTAACCACTAGCCTACAAGGCACTTATACCCCCTTCCTTCCCAGGCAAATTTTCAGCTTTCAGCGCTGTCACACTTTGAATGACAATTGCGCGGTCATGCAACACTGTACCCATATGAAATTTTTATAATTTTTTTGTGACAGATAGAGCTTTATTTTGGTGGTATTTAATCACCTCTGGATTTTTTCTTTTTTCTTAAACAAACCAAAAACCACTGTAAATTTTGAAAATGTTTTTTCTTAGTTTATGTTATAAAAGTTTGTAAATAAGTGATTTTTTTCCTTCACTGATGTGCGCTAATGAGGCTGCAGTGATGGGCACTGATAGGCTGCACTGATGGACACTGATAGGTGGCACTGATGGACACTGATGAGGAGGCACTGGTAGGTGGCACTGATGGGCATTGACATGCATCACTGATGGCCACTGAAAGGCAGCACTGATATATGGCACTGATAGGTGGCATTGATAGGTGGCACTGACTGGCACTGTTAGATGACACTGACTGGCACTGTTAGGCGGCACTGATGGGCAGCACTGACGGGCACTGATAGGAGGCACTGATGCACACTGATAGGCGGCACTGACTGGCACTGATAGGCGGCACTGACAGGTGGAACTGATTGGCAGAACTGATAGGTGACACTGAAAGGCAGCTCAGATGGGCACTGATATGTGGCATTGATGTGCACTGGTAGGCACTGATATGTGGCATTGATGTGGCACTGGCAGGTGGCATGGATGAGCACTGAGAGCTGGCACTGATGGACACTGACAGGTGGCACTGCTGGGGCTACACTGATTATCAGGGCACACTGATATAATCAGTGCCCTGATGATCAGTGCACATGTCCCCTCTGAGGAATGCCGATACTGGCTCTACTCTCCTCACGAGCTGTCACCGTGACAGCTCGTGAGGAGAGAAATGCCAATGACCAGCATTTCCCTGTTTACATGCGATCAGCTGTGATTGGACACAGCTGATCACATGACCGAGCCAACATCTTCGGCTCTTTCAGTGGATCGGTGATCTGCTCTGTCCGAGGGACACAGCACACAGCCGATCGCTGCGCTGCGGGAGATGGAGAGAGGGGGGGTAGAGTGGGGGAGGGGGAGAGAGAGGGGGGTGGAGGGAGATAGAGAGGGAGGGGGGATGGAGGGAGGGAGGGAGAGAGAGATGGGAGAGAGAGAGGGGGGGAGGCGGGGAGAGAGAGGGAGAGAGAGGGATGGGGAGAGAGAGGGGAGAGAGAGGGGGTAGTGAGGGAGATAGAGAGAGGGGGGAGAGAGGGGGAGAGGGAGAGAGATAGGGGGTAGAGAGGGGGGGGAGAGAGGGGGTGGAGGGAGAGAGAGGGGGGGATGGAGGGGGGAGGGAGGGAGAGACAGGAGAGAGGGGGGGAGAGACGGGGAGAGAGAGGGAGAGAGGGGGATGGGGAGAGAGAGGGGGAGGGAGAGGGGGGTAGTGAGGGAGATAGAGAGAGGGGGGGAGAGGGAGAGAGATAGGGGGTAGCGGGGGGGTGGAGAGAGGGAGGGGGGAGAGAGGGGGAAGGAGGGAGGGAGAGAGAGGGGGGAGGAGGAGAGAGGGAGAGAGACGGGGGAGAGAAGGGGAGAGGGAGAGGGAGAGAGAGGGATGGAGGGAGAAAGAGAGGGGGGGAGAGAGAGGGGGGGGGAGAGGGATAGGGAGATATATATATATATATAGAGAGAGAGAGAGGGGAGGTTCTCTTTGGAACACCAGAGGAAGGGAATGGAACTTTTACATCCAGTTCCATGGTAATTATGGAATATATCCTTAGCACTTGTAGCTGAATGTTTGTCTGAAGACTTTTCTGTCTCACTGTTTATTTTGTAATATGTTCGAGCTTTCTTAATAATGTTTCTTTTATGTAACTAGATAGATTGTTTGTGTAAGTTTAGACCTCCTTTCTATTCACCAATAAATTTTGGTTGTTGTGTTAAACCTTTCACTTGTGGGTAAGAACTCTTCATTTACCAAATCATATCAGAGAAATATTATATTTCATAATCTATAGATTTGGTCAACATAATTGGCGACCACGGCATGACCCGAGACTGAGAGTATTTAATACAACAACCCCGAGATTTGCATAATGCAGGTTAAGGTTATTGGGGTGGCTTTAAACTGAGGCAGTTTGCTGGTAGTTTGGAGGTCACAGCAAACCTATCTAGGTAAAACAGGTACCTTGTGCATTTTTAGTGGGTATGAGCAGAACTCTAAAAAGAGGGAGGATACTCCACATAATTTTTGTTTTATAAATATCCTGCAATTATACTGAAGTAGTATATTAGAAAAACCATTAAAAGCCGGTCAATTTAATGGGGAGGATATATGGAGCGGGACCATTTTGTTTTTGTTTGTTACTTTTGGGCTTACCAAGCTTCATGTATTATTTGTTTTGCTTTAGTGTTGGCACATATAGGCTTTATTAGAAAGGCAATGAAAGAGTGTTGTCTTTGTTGGTTCAGTGAAAAACCTTACACTTATTACTTGATTTTAGTTTAGATTTTTTGTTTAAGGCACAATTTAAAAGTTTCTATGACAAATTCTGATGCTAGCCAACACCAGCTAACAATGGAGAATGAAAGATTGCATGGAGAAATGAAGCAGCTTGCACAAAGGTTGAAGGATGCAGAGAGCAAAGTTAAGCAGTTGTTTGCATCTTCCAAGGAGGAACAGTTTGTTCACTGTTCACATGCAATAGAAAATAATGTGGCTCATTTGGGCATTTCTAAATTCAGCAGCACATTATCTACATCCTGTGTATATGGTAATATGCATGAATCATTGGAAGGTCAGAGCACTTTCAGGAATACCCCAGGATCTATTAAGCAGCCAGACATAGTTGCTAATCAGGTTTCAGCCAATGCATATTCCCAACCTAAAACCAAGCCATGTGCTAAGCAGCATTTCAATACTTTAGAAAAGATAAAATGTGGATTATTTGGCCACATTGCAAGATTTTGTTTGGCATCTGCTGTTGAAAGATTGTAAAGCTAAATCAATATAGAACAAAGAGGTGTAATATTGAGGTGTACTCTCCACGCTGGGGAAAATGGCCCAGGTGTAATAACTAGAGATGAGCGAATCAAAGTAGGCGAAGTGGAATTCGAGTCGAATATTGGAATCCGAAATATTGGAATATTGGAATCCGAAAAATAGCCTACTTCGGACGCGCGAATCGAAATTTTTCCTAAAATGGCGGCGGACATGTGCGGCGACAGAGCGGGGATGTCTGGGAAGGCGCGCAGACAAGGCGCGCTGACCCATAATGCATTTCTTAATGACATGTGATTGCATTAGCCAATCAGCAGCCAGGCAGCCAGCACTGTGTAATGGTCGAGCTATAAATAGCGGCCATTTTAGAATTCTTCATTTGCCTCCAGTCATTCAAGAGAGGCAGACCGCTCTGTATTAGGGACAGAGTTAGGGCCACAGAAACGTTACTTGGGGACAGAGAAACGTTACTTAGGGACAGAGAAGCATTACTCAGGGACACAGAATTGTTAATGAGGGCCACAGAATCGTTACTTAGGGCCAAAGAAACGCTAGTTAGGGCCACAGAATTGTTACTCAGGGACAGACAGAATTGTTACTGAGTGCCAGAGAATTGTTACTTAGGGCCACAGAAACGTTAGTTAGGGCCACAGAATTGTTACTCAGGGACAGACACAGAATTGTTACTGAGGGCCACAGAACTGTTACTTAGGGCCACAGAAACGTTATTAGGGCCACAGAATTGTTACTCAGGGACAGACAGAATTGTTACTGAGTGCCAGAGAATTGTTACTTAGGGCCACAGAAACGTTAGTTAGGGCCACAGAATTGTTACTCAGGGACAGACACAGAATTGTTACTGAGGGCCACAGAACTGTTACTGAGGGCCATAGAAACGTTAGTTAGGGCCACAGAATTGTTACTCAGGGACAGACACAGAATTGTTACTGAGGGCCACAGAACTGTTACTTAGGGCCACAGAAACGTTAGTTAGGGCCACAGAATTGTTACTCAGGGACAGACACAGAATTGTTACTGAGGGCCACAGAATTGTTACTTAGGGCCACAGAATTGTTACTCAGGGACAGACAGAATTGTTACTGAGTGCCAGAGAATTGTTACTTAGGGCCACAGAAACGTTAGTTAGGGCCACAGAATTGTTACTCAGGGACAGACAGAATTGTTACTGAGTGCCAGAGAATTGTTACTTAGGGCCACAGAAACGTTAGTTAGGGCCACAGAATTGTTACTCAGGGACAGACACAGAATTGTTACTGAGGGCCACAGAATTGTTACTTAGGGCCACAGAAACGTTACTCAGGGACACAGAATTGTTACTGAGGGCCACAGAACTGTTACTTAGGGCCACAGAAACGTTAGTTAGGGCCACAGAATTGTTACTCAGGGACAGACACAGAATTGTTACTGAGGGCCACAGAATTGTTACTTAGGGCCACAGAAACGTTACTCAGGGACACAGAATTGTTACTGAGGGCCACAGAACCGTTACTTAGGGCCACAGAATTGTTACTCAGGGACAGACACAGAATTGTTACTCAGGGACACAGAATTGTTACTGAGGGCCACAGAACCGTTACTTAGGGCCACAGAAACGTTACTCAGGGACACAGAATTGTTACTGAGGGACACATAACCGTTACTTAGGGCCACATAATTGTTACTCAGGGACAGACACAGAATTGTTACTGAGGGACACAGAATTGTTACTGAGGGCCACAACCGTTACTTAGGGCCACAGAATTGTTACTCAGGGACACAGAATTGTTACTGAGGGCCACAGAACCGTTACTTAGGGCCACAGAATTGTTACTCAGGGACATAGAATTGTTACTGAGGGCCACAGAATTGTTACTCAGGGACAGACACAGAATTGTTACTGAGGGACACAGAATTGTTACTGAGGGCCACAGAACCGTTACTTAGGGCCACGTAAACGTTAATCAGGGACAGACACAGAATTGTTACTGAGGGACACAGAATTGTTACTGAGGGACACAGAATTGTTACTGAGGGCCACAGAACCGTTACTTAGGGCCACAGAATTGTTACTTAGGGACACAGAATTGTTACTGAGGGCCACAGAACCGTTACTTAGGGCCACAGAATTGTTACTTAGGGACACAGAATTGTTACTGAGGGCCACAGAACCGTTACTTAGGGCCACAGATTTGTTACTTAGGGACACAGAATTGTTACTGAGGGCCACAGAACTGTTATTTAGGGCCACAGAATTGTTACTCGGACAGACACAGAATTGTTACTCAGGGACACAGAATTGTTACTGAGGGCCACAGAACTGTTACTTAGGGCCACAGAATTGTTACTCAGGGACACAGAATTGTTACTGAGGGCCACAGAACTGTTACTTAGGGCCACAGAATTGTTACTCGGACAGACACAGAATTGTTACTCAGGGACACAGAATTGTTACTGAGGGCCACAGAACCGTTACTTAGGGCCACAGAATTGTTACTCAGGGACACAGAATTGTTACTGAGGGCCACAGAACTGTTACTTAGGGCCACAGAATTGTTACTCAGGGACACAGTATTGTTACTGAGGACCACAGAACTGTTACTTAGGGCCACAGAAAGGTTACTCAGGGACACAGAATTGTTACTGAAGGCCACAGAACTGTTACTTAGGGCCACAGAATTGTTACTCGGACAGACACAGAATTGTTACTCAGGGACACAGAATTGTTACTGAGGGCCACAGAACCGTTACTTAGGGCCACATAAACGTTAATCAGGGACACAGCATTGTTACTGAGGGCCACAGAACCGTTACTTAGGGCCACATAATTGTTACTCAGGGACAGACACAGAATTGTTACTGAGGGACACAGAATTGTTACTGAGGGCCACAGAACCGTTACTTAGGGCCACAGAATTGTTACTCAGGGACAGACACAGAATTGTTACTCAGGGACACAGAATTGTTACTCAGGGACACAGAATCGTTGAATTAAAGAGTATGTCAGACAACATGCAGAGGAGTGGCAGAGGAGGCAATGTTTTAGGAGCGAGCAGACGTGGCAGCAGAGGAAGGGGTCGAGGCAGCACTATTCGCAGCCAGAGGCCAGTGCTCCCGGTGTCATCCAGCGGTCGTGTCTCCACCGACAACCCTGCCGTCGTCGATTGGTTGGCTCGGTCGTCTTCCTCTTCCCAGGTCACCTCTGACACCTACAGCCAACGGTCGGTGGGTACGTCAGACACAACCGTTAGTTGGCATGGCCCGGGACCAAGCCCACTGAAATCACGTGTCCTCTACCTGCCCCTGTCCTTTGGTGTTCCCTCACCAAGCGAAGTATCTCATGCTGTGGGCTCAGCCCCACTGTACAGTGAGGAAGAGCTAACAGAGGGCGGTCAGGAACAGGGGGAGACATCCGCCTTTTCAGCAGCCAGGCGAAGAAGTAGTGGCGAGGAGAGTGGCTCGATAGCCAGTTTAGAGACAGGTCTGTCTCCTGACCCAGACGCAGCCGAGGGGGCTAGTAGTGAGGCGGAGACCCTACTTGAATATGAGGAGGTTGATCGCACTTGGCAGCCTCGTCGTCATCAGGCAATTTCTTCCGCATCATCAGGAGAAGAGGGTGGCAGCTTGGCAGCGAGCAAAACAGTCGGTGGGTTGCCCAGGAGACAGCAGCAGGGTCGCAGCAGTGTCAGTGGAGCCAAACGGCCACGGAGTAGAGCACCAGCTCCACTGCAGCCTACCACCACGGCCAGTAGTGGTGCCGGTGTGCACGGAGGAAGCAGCAGTCAGCCAGTGAGGAGTATCGGGGGCAAAGTTTCCTACTCGGCGGTGTGGCGATTTTTTGTCAAGCCGCCTGAGGAAGTAAACGTAGCCGTATGTCGACTATGTGGCCAGAAAGTCAAGCGTGGCCAGGGGGCCCATGTTGGGACTACAGCGTTGCGGCAGCATATGCAGCGTCGCCATTTGGTGGCCTGGGAAAACCGTGATAAAGATACGGCGGTTCTGCCCGCCCCAGCCCCCGCTCCATCACCCGCTCCGTTACTTGCTCCGTCACCTGACGTCAATCGCCCTCCATCAGCCAGTCAAGGCTCCAACACCTCTGCTGAGGGGAGTTGTCGCTCGTTGGAATCTTCCACTCGTTCAGATGCTCCTTCTCCTGCTACTCCTCTTCACGGATTCCGTCAGCAGTCTTTCTTGGAATCCGTTTCCAAGAGACAACAGTTTGCGAGCACGCACCCGACGGTGCAAAAGCTGAACGTCCTCCTGTCCAAGTTGCTGGTGCTGCAGTCCCTCCCTTTCCAAGTGGTAGACTCAGCACCTTTCCGAGAAATGATGGCTTGTGCCGCGCCGCGGTGGAGAGTGCCAAGCCGTCATTTCTTCGCCAAAAAGGCAGTGCCAGCCCTGCATTCACATGTAGAAGAGATGATGGGCCAGTCTTTGAGCATGTCGGTCTCTGCCAAAGTGCACGGCAGCGCCGACGTGTGGAGCTGTAACTACGGTCAGGGACAGTACATGTCATTTACGGCCCACTGGGTGAACGTGGTGTCGTCACAGCCGCACCAGCAACTTGGACAGGTCACGCCGCTTTTGCCTCCACGTTTGCACGTCCTTGGTCCGGCAAAGATGTCCGCCTCTACCACCTCTTCTTCCGCCGTGTCCTCAGCCGCCACCCCCGTGCCAAGTCCCATTACCCGACCAGCATATCACATGTGCAGGGCGCAACGGTGTCACGCTGTGCTGCACCTGGTATGCCTTGGCGAACGTAGTCACACAGGGGAGGAACTTCTCAGTGTAATGAACAGAGAAATCGACAGATGGCTGTCTCCGCGCAAACTCAAAATCGGAACCATGTTGACTGACAACGGAAAGAACATGGTGTCTGCTCTGCGTCAAGGAAGGTTGTGCCATGCGCCATGCATGGCTCATGTGCTCAATCTGGTTGTCAAGCGGTTCCTAAAATCCACCATCCCACTGCAAGACATCCTTAAAATGTCACGTAAACTTTGCATGCATTTCAGCCATTCCTACACCGCAAAGCACACCCTCCTTGAGCTGCAGCGGCAGAACGGAATTGCACAGCATCGCCTGATCTGCGACGTTGCAACAAGGTGGAATTCAACCCTACACATGTTAGACCGCCTTTACGAACAGCGAAAGGCCATCACCGATTTCCTGATGTTACAAGCGGATAAAGGTACTCCCCTGTGTAACTTTGATGTCAGCCATTGGCAGCTCATGCGTGACACCTGCCGCTTGCTCAGGCCCTTTGAGGAGGCCACGCTATTCGTGAGTCGGCAGGACTATGGGATGAACGACGTCATTCCTCTGTTGCACGTCCTGGAACAAATGCTGTTAACAATGGCTGGTCAGGGTGCGGTAGACGTGGCGCACAGATCTCAACGCCACATGACCCCTGTGGGGGCAGTACAGGAAGAAGAGGAGGAGGTAGAGGAGGACATTTGTGCTCAGGAATTATTGAGTGAAATGGGTGGTTTTTCCACTCAGCGGACAGGAGTGGAGGAGCAGGAGCATCTGGTAGAGGAGGAGGAGGAGGAGACAGAGGACCCAGACGCACCGTGGCAGTATGCTGTGGAGATGGAGGCAGGGAGTCCCTCGCATTCCTTGGCACAAATGGCCCATAGCATGCTCGCTTGCTTGCGTAGCGACAGCCGAATAATAACCATCAGACAGAGGGATGACTTTTGGCTGTCCACCTTGTTGGACCCTCGCTACCGTTCAAAAATGGTGGCCTTTTTCACACCTGCTGAGAGGGAGGCCAAAATAACGTACTATAAAAACCACCTATGTAGTCAGTTGGTCTCTGCCTTTGTGCGCCAACGTCCATCCTCAGACACTGTGGGCCCTGTGCGCTCGCGTTCCGCTGCCATGGCAGCAGGGGAGGGGTGGGGTGGTAGGAGCAGTGGCAGCTCCACCAGCAGCGGCTGCCTCAGTCTGCAGTCGATGATGAGTAGCTTTCTTCACCAGCGCAGTGAGGAAACTACTAACCAGCCGCAGCAGCAGCAGCAGCAGCATCAGGTGGACCTGGAGCAGGACCTCAAACAACAGGCTTGGGCCTACTTGGACAGCACCCTGCCAACCGAGGTAGACAATCCCCTTGACTACTGGGCAACGAAACTTGACCTTTGGCCCCAACTAGCTGAATTTGCCCTTGAAAGGCTGTCATGCCCGGCCAGTAGCGTGGCATCGGAGCGCGTGTTTAGTGCGGCAGGAGGTATTGTAACTCCGCGGAGGACACGATTGTCCACCCAAAGTGTGGAGAGACTCACGTTTGTGAAAATGAATCAGGCGTGGATTAGTCTGGATTTCAAACCACCAGTTCCTGACACAACTGACTAAATCCGACATGAATGATGCCTCAAACATGTGCCACTTTCAGGTCTCCTCACACACTGCTGGTGTGTTCCATTTTTTGTCATAGGGTGCTGGCAGATTACGGGCCTCCCATAGCTGCTGCCAGGCCCCTAATCTGCCATGGGCCCCTATATTGCCTCCTCATGCTGCTGCCAGGTCCACAGTCTCTTATGCCATGTGCCACTTTCAGGTCTCCTCACACTGCTGGTGTGTTCAATTTTTTGACATAGGGTGCTGGCAGATTACGGGCCTCTCATAGCTGCTGCCAGGCCCCTAATCTGCCATGGGCCCCTATATACCGCCTCCTCATGCTGCTGCCAGGTCCAGAGTCTCTCATGGGTCCCTGTACGGCCTCCCATTGCTGCTGTCTCCATCGCCACACTCTGCCATGTGCCACTTTCAGGTCTCCTCACACACTGCTGGTGTGTTCAATTTTTTGACATAGGGTGCTGGCAGATTACGGGCCTCCCATAGCTGCTGCCAGGCCCCTAATCTGCCATAGGCCCCTATATACCACCTCCTCATGCTGCTGCCAAGTCCAGAGTCTGTCATGGGTCCCTGTACGGCCTCCCATTGCTGCTGTCTCCATCGCCACACTCTGCCATGTGCCACTTTCAGGTCTCCTCACACACTGCTGGTGTGTTCAATTTTTTGACATAGGGTGCTGGCAGATTACGGGCCTCCCATAGCTGCTGCCAGGCCCCTAATCTGCCATGGGCCCCTATATACCGCCTCCTCATGCTGCTGCCAAGTCCAGAGTCTGTCATGGGTCCCTGTACGGCCTCCCATTGCTGCTGTCTCCATCGCCACACTCTGCCATGTGCCACTTTCAGGTCTCCTCACACACTGCTGGTGTGTTCAATTTTTTGACATAGGGTGCTGGCAGATTACGGGCCTCCCATAGCTGCTGCCAGGCCCCTAATCTGCCATGGGCCCCTATATACCGCCTCCTCATGCTGATGCCAGGTCCAGAGTCTCTCATGGGTCCCTGTACGGCCTCCCATTGCTGCTGTCTCCATCGCCACACTCTGCCATGTGCCACTTTCAGGTCTCCTCACACACTGCTGGTGTGTTCAATTTTTTGACATAGGGTGCTGGCAGATTACGGGCCTCCCATAGCTGCTGCCAGGCCCCTAATCTGCCATGGGCCCCTATATACCGCCTCCTCATGCTGCTGCCAAGTCCAGAGTCTGTCATGGGTCCCTGTACGGCCTCCCATTGCTGCTGTCTCCATCGCCACACTCTGCCATGTGCCACTTTCAGGTCTCCTCACACTGCTGGTGTGTTGAATTTTTTGACATAGGGTGCTGGCAGATTACGGGCCTCCTATAGCTGCTGCCAGGCCCCTAATCTGCCATAGGCCCCTATATACCGCCTCCTCATGCTGCTGCCAGGTCCAGAGTCTCTCATGGGTCCCTGTACGGCCTCCCATTGCTGCTGTCTCCATCGCCACACTCTGCCATGTGCCACTTTCAGGTCTCCTCACACACTGCTGGTGTGTTCAATTTTTTGACATAGGGTGCTGGCAGATTACGGGCCTCCCATAGCTGCTGCCAGGCCCCTAATCTGCCATGGGCCCCTATATACCGCCTCCTCATGCTGCTGCCAGGTCCAGAGTCTCTCATGGGTCCCTGTACGGCCTCCCATTGCTGCTGTCTCCATCGCCACACTTTGCCATGTGCCACTTTCAGGTCTCCTCACACTGCTGGTGTGTTGAATTTTTTGACATAGGGTGCTGGCAGATTACGGGCCTCCTATAGCTGCTGCCAGGCCCCTAATCTGCCATAGGCCCCTATATACCGCCTCCTCATGCTGCTGCCAGGTCCAGAGTCTCTCATGGGTCCCTGTACGGCCTCCCATTGCTGCTGTCTCCATCGCCACACTCTGCCATGTGCCACTTTCAGGTCTCCTCACACACTGCTGGTGTATTCAATTTTTTGACATAGGGTGCTGGCAGATTACAGGCCTCCCATAGCTGCTGCCAGGCCCCTAATCTGCCATGGGCCCCTATATACCGCCTCCTCATGCTGCTGCCAAGTCCAGAGTCTGTCATGGGTCCCTGTACGGCCTCCCATTGCTGCTGTCTCCATCGCCACACTCTGCCATGTGCCACTTTCAGGTCTCCTCACACTGCTGGTGTGTTGAATTTTTTGACATAGGGTGCTGGCAGATTACGGGCCTCCTATAGCTGCTGCCAGGCCCCTAATCTGCCATAGGCCCCTATATACCACCTCCTCATGCTGCTGCCAGGTCCAGAGTCTCTCATGGGTCCCTGTACGGCCTCCCATTGCTGCTGTCTCCATCGCCACACTCTGCCATGTGCCACTTTCAGGTCTCCTCACACACTGCTGGTGTGTTCAATTTTTTGACATAGGGTGCTGGCAGATTACGGGCCTCCCATAGCTGCTGCCAGGCCCCTAATCTGCCATGGGCCCCTATATACCGCCTCCTCATGCTGCTGCCAAGTCCAGAGTCTGTCATGGGTCCCTGTACGGCCTCCCATTGCTGCTGTCTCCATCGCCACACTCTGCCATGTGCCACTTTCAGGTCTCCTCACACACTGCTGGTGTGTTCAATTTTTTGACATAGGGTGCTGGCAGATTACGGGCCTCCCATAGCTGCTTCCAGGCCCCTAATCTGCCATGGGCCCCTATATACCGCCTCCTCATGCTGCTGCCAAGTCCAGAGTCTGTCATGGGTCCCTGTACGGCCTCCCATTGCTGCTGTCTCCATCGCCACACTCTGCCATGTGCCACTTTCAGGTCTCCTCACACTGCTGGTGTGTTGAATTTTTTGACATAGGGTGCTGGCAGATTACGGGCCTCCTATAGCTGCTGCCAGGCCCCTAATCTGCCATAGGCCCCTATATACCACCTCCTCATGCTGCTGCCAGGTCCAGAGTCTCTCATGGGTCCCTGTACGGCCTCCCATTGCTGCTGTCTCCATCGCCACACTCTGCCATGTGCCACTTTCAGGTCTCCTCACACACTGCTGGTGTGTTCAATTTTTTGACATAGGGTGCTGGCAGATTACGGGCCTCCCATAGCTGCTGCCAGGCCCCTAATCTGCCATAGGCCCCTATATACCGCCTCCTCATGCTGCTGCCAAGTCCAGAGTCTGTCATGGGTCCCTGTACGGCCTCCCATTGCTGCTGTCTCCATCGCCACACTCTGCCATGTGCCACTTTCAGGTCTCCTCACACACTGCTGGTGTGTTCAATTTTTTGACATAGGGTGCTGGCAGATTACGGGCCTCCCATAGCTGCTTCCAGGCCCCTAATCTGCCATGGGCCCCTATATACCGCCTCCTCATGCTGCTGCCAAGTCCAGAGTCTGTCATGGGTCCCTGTACGGCCTCCCATTGCTGCTGTCTCCATCGCCACACTCTGCCATGTGCCACTTTCAGGTCTCCTCACACTGCTGGTGTGTTGAATTTTTTGACATAGGGTGCTGGCAGATTACGGGCCTCCTATAGCTGCTGCCAGGCCCCTAATCTGCCATAGGCCCCTATATACCGCCTCCTCATGCTGCTGCCAAGTCCAGAGTCTGTCATGGGTCCCTGTACGGCCTCCCATTGCTGCTGTCTCCATCGCCACACTCTGCCATGTGCCACTTTCAGGTCTCCTCACACACTGCTGGTGTGTTCAATTTTTTGACATAGGGTGCTGGCAGATTACGGGCCTCCTATAGCTGCTGCCAGGCCCCTAATCTGCCATGGGCCCCTATATACCGCCTCCTCATGCTGCTGCCAAGTCCAGAGTCTGTCATGGGTCCCTGTACGGCCTCCCATTGCTGCTGTCTCCATCGCCACACTCTGCCATGTGCCACTTTCAGGTCTCCTCACACACTGCTGGTGTGTTCAATTTTTTGACATAGGGTGCTGGCAGATTACGGGCCTCCCATAGCAGCTGCCAGGCCCCTAATCTGCCATGGGCCCCTATATACCGCCTCCTCATGCTGATGCCAGGTCCAGAGTCTCTCATGGGTCCCTGTACGGCCTCCCATTGCTGCTGTCTCCATCGCCACACTCTGCCATGTGCCACTTTCAGGTCTCCTCACACACTGCTGGTGTGTTCAATTTTTTGACATAGGGTGCTGGCAGATTACGGGCCTCCCATAGCTGCTGCCAGGCCCCTAATCTGCCATGGGCCCCTATATACCGCCTCCTCATGCTGCTGCCAAGTCCAGAGTCTGTCATGGGTCCCTGTACGGCCTCCCATTGCTGCTGTCTCCATCGCCACACTCTGCCATGTGCCACTTTCAGGTCTCCTCACACTGCTGGTGTGTTGAATTTTTTGACATAGGGTGCTGGCAGATTACGGGCCTCCTATAGCTGCTGCCAGGCCCCTAATCTGCCATAGGCCCCTATATACCGCCTCCTCATGCTGCTGCCAGGTCCAGAGTCTCTCATGGGTCCCTGTACGGCCTCCCATTGCTGCTGTCTCCATCGCCACACTCTGCCATGTGCCACTTTCAGGTCTCCTCACACACTGCTGGTGTGTTCAATTTTTTGACATAGGGTGCTGGCAGATTACGGGCCTCCCATAGCTGCTGCCAGGCCCCTAATCTGCCATGGGCCCCTATATACCGCCTCCTCATGCTGCTGCCAGGTCCAGAGTCTCTCATGGGTCCCTGTACGGCCTCCCATTGCTGCTGTCTCCATCGCCACACTCTGCCATGTGCCACTTTCAGGTCTCCTCACACTGCTGGTGTGTTGAATTTTTTGACATAGGGTGCTGGCAGATTACGGGCCTCCTATAGCTGCTGCCAGGCCCCTAATCTGCCATAGGCCCCTATATACCGCCTCCTCATGCTGCTGCCAGGTCCAGAGTCTCTCATGGGTCCCTGTATGGCCTCCCATTGCTGCTGTCTCCATCGCCACACTCTGCCATGTGCCACTTTCAGGTCTCCTCACACACTGCTGGTGTATTCAATTTTTTGACATAGGGTGCCAGCAGATTACGGGCCTCCTATAGCTGCTGCCAGGCCCCTAATCTGCCATAGGCCCCTATATACCGCCTCCTCATGCTGCTGCCAGGTCCAGAGTCTCTCATGGGTCCCTGTATGGCCTCCCATTGCTGCTGTCTCCATCGCCACACTCTGCCATGTGCCACTTTCAGGTCTCCTCACACACTGCTGGTGTATTCAATTTTTTGACATAGGGTGCTGGCAGATTACGGGCCTCCTATAGCTGCTGCCAGGCCCCTAATCTGCCATGGGCCCCTATATACCGCCTCTTCATGCTGCTGCCAAGTCCAGAGTCTGTCATGGGTCCCTGTACGGCCTCCCATTGCTGCTGTCTCCATCGCCACACTCTGCCATGTGCCACTTTCAGGTCTCCTCACACACTGCTGGTGTATTCAATTTTTTGACATAGGGTGCTGGCAGATTACGGGCCTCCTATAGCTGCTGCCAGGCCCCTAATCTGCCATAGGCCCCTATATACCGCCTCCTCATGCTGCTGCCAGGTCCAGAGTCTCTCATGGGTCCCTGTACGGCCTCCCATTGCTGCTGTCTCCATCGCCACACTCTGCCATGTGCCACTTTCAGGTCTCCTCACACTGCTGGTGTGTTGAATTTTTTGACATAGGGTGCTGGCAGATTACGGGCCTCCCATAGCTGCTGCCAGGCCCCTAATCTGCCATGGGCCCCTATATACCGCCTCCTCATGCTGCTGCCAAGTCCAGAGTCTGTCATGGGTCCCTGTACGGCCTCCCATTGCTGCTGTCTCCATCGCCACACTCTGCCATGTGCCAATTTCAGGTCTCCTCAAACACTGCTGGTGTGTTCAATTTTTTGACATAGGGTGCTGGCAGATTACGGGCCTCCCATAGCTGCTGCCAGGCCCCTAATCTGCCATAGGCCCCTATATACCGCCTCCTCATGCTGCTGCCAAGTCCAGAGTCTGTCATGGGTCCCTGTACGGCCTCCCATTGCTGCTGTCTCCATCGCCACACTCAGCCATGTGCCACTTTCAGGTCTCCTCACACTGCTGGTGTGTTGAATTTTTTGACATAGGGTGCTGGCAGATTACGGGCCTCCTATAGCTGCTGCCAGGCCCCTAATCTGCCATAGGCCCCTATATACCGCCTCCTCATGCTGCTGCCAGGTCCAGAGTCTCTCATGGGTCCCTGTACGGCCTCCCATTGCTGCTGTCTCCATCGCCACACTCTGCCATGTGCCACTTTCAGGTCTCCTCACACACTGCTGGTGTGTTCAATTTTTTGACATAGGGTGCTGGCAGATTACGGGCCTCCCATAGCTGCTGCCAGGCCCCTAATCTGCCATGGGCCCCTATATACCGCCTCCTCATGCTGCTGCCAAGTCCAGAGTCTGTCATGGGTCCCTGTACGGCCTCCCATTGCTGCTGTCTCCATCGCCACACTCTGCCATGTGCCACTTTCAGGTCTCCTCACACACTGCTGGTGTGTTCAATTTTTTGACATAGGGTGCTGGCAGATTACGGGCCTCCCATAGCTGCTTCCAGGCCCCTAATCTGCCATGGGCCCCTATATACCGCCTCCTCATGCTGCTGCCAAGTCCAGAGTCTGTCATGGGTCCCTGTACGGCCTCCCATTGCTGCTGTCTCCATCGCCACACTCTGCCATGTGCCACTTTCAGGTCTCCTCACACTGCTGGTGTGTTGAATTTTTTGACATAGGGTGCTGGCAGATTACGGGCCTCCTATAGCTGCTGCCAGGCCCCTAATCTGCCATAGGCCCCTATATACCGCCTCCTCATGCTGCTGCCAAGTCCAGAGTCTGTCATGGGTCCCTGTACGGCCTCCCATTGCTGCTGTCTCCATCGCCACACTCTGCCATGTGCCACTTTCAGGTCTCCTCACACACTGCTGGTGTGTTGAATTTTTTGACATAGCGTGCTGGCAGATTACGGGCCTCCTATAGCTGCTGCCAGGCCCCTAATCTGCCACAGGCCCCTATATACCGCCTCCTCATGCTGCTGCCAAGTCCAGAGTCTGTCATGGGTCCCTGTACGGCCTCCCATTGCTGCTGTCTCCATCGCCACACTCTGCCATGTGCCACTTTCAGGTCTCCTCACACTGCTGGTGTGTTGAATTTTTTGACATAGGGTGCTGGCAGATTACGGGCCTCCTATAGCTGCTGCCAGGCCCCTAATCTGCCATAGGCCCCTATATACCGCCTCCTCATGCTGCTGCCAAGTCCAGAGTCTGTCATGGGTCCCTGTACGGCCTCCCATTGCTGCTGTCTCCATCGCCACACTCTGCCATGTGCCACTTTCAGGTCTCCTCACACTGCTGGTGTGTTGAATTTTTTGACATAGGGTGCTGGCAGATTACGGGCCTCCCATAGCTGCTGCCAGGCCCCTAATCTGCCATGGGCCCCTATATACCGCCTCCTCATGCTGCTGCCAAGTCCAGAGTCTGTCATGGGTCCCTGTACGGCCTCCCATTGCTGCTGTCTCCATCGCCACACTCTGCCATGTGCCAATTTCAGGTCTCCTCACACACTGCTGGTGTGTTCAATTTTTTGACATAGGGTGCTGGCAGATTACGGGCCTCCCATAGCTGCTGCCAGGCCCCTAATCTGCCATAGGCCCCTATATACCGCCTCCTCATGCTGCTGCCAAGTCCAGAGTCTGTCATGGGTCCCTGTACGGCCTCCCATTGCTGCTGTCTCCATCGCCACACTCTGCCATGTGCCACTTTCAGGTCTCCTCACACTGCTGGTGTGTTGAATTTTTTGACATAGGGTGCTGGCAGATTACGGGCCTCCTATAGCTGCTGCCAGGCCCCTAATCTGCCATAGGCCCCTATATACCGCCTCCTCATGCTGCTGCCAGGTCCAGAGTCTCTCATGGGTCCCTGTACTGCCTCCCATTGCTGCTGTCTCCATCGCCACACTCTGCCATGTGCCACTTTCAGGTCTCCTCACACACTGCTGGTGTGTTCAATTTTTTGACATAGGGTGCTGGCAGATTACGGGCCTCCCATAGCTGCTGCCAGGCCCCTAATCTGCCATGGGCCCCTATATACCACCTCCTCATGCTGCTGCCAAGTCCAGAGTCTGTCATGGGTCCCTGTACGGCCTCCCATTGCTGCTGTCTCCATCGCCACACTCTGCCATGTGCCACTTTCAGGTCTCCTCACACACTGCTGGTGTGTTCAATTTTTTGACATAGGGTGCTGGCAGATTACGGGCCTCCCATAGCTGCTTCCAGGCCCCTAATCTGCCATGGGCCCCTATATACCGCCTCCTCATGCTGCTGCCAAGTCCAGAGTCTGTCATGGGTCCCTGTACGGCCTCCCATTGCTGCTGTCTCCATCGCCACACTCTGCCATGTGCCACTTTCAGGTCTCCTCACACTGCTGGTGTGTTGAATTTTTTGACATAGGGTGCTGGCAGATTACGGGCCTCCTATAGCTGCTGCCAGGCCCCTAATCTGCCATAGGCCCCTATATACCGCCTCCTCATGCTGCTGCCAAGTCCAGAGTCTGTCATGGGTCCCTGTACGGCCTCCCATTGCTGCTGTCTCCATCGCCACACTCTGCCATGTGCCACTTTCAGGTCTCCTCACACTGCTGGTGTGTTGAATTTTTTGACATAGGGTGCTGGCAGATTACGGGCCTCCTATAGCTGCTGCCAGGCCCCTAATCTGCCATAGGCCCCTATATACCGCCTCCTCATGCTGCTGCCAAGTCCAGAGTCTGTCATGGGTCCCTGTACGGCCTCCCATTGCTGCTGTCTCCATCGCCACACTCTGCCATGTGCCACTTTCAGGTCTCCTCACACACTGCTGGTGTGTTGAATTTTTTGACATAGCGTGCTGGCAGATTACGGGCCTCCTATAGCTGCTGCCAGGCCCCTAATCTGCCATAGGCCCCTATATACCGCCTCCTCATGCTGCTGCCAAGTCCAGAGTCTGTCATGGGTCCCTGTACGGCCTCCCATTGCTGCTGTCTCCATCGCCACACTCTGCCATGTGCCACTTTCAGGTCTCCTCACACTGCTGGTGTGTTGAATTTTTTGACATAGGGTGCTGGCAGATTACGGGCCTCCTATAGCTGCTGCCAGGCCCCTAATCTGCCATAGGCCCCTATATACCGCCTCCTCATGCTGCTGCCAAGTCCAGAGTCTGTCATGGGTCCCTGTACGGCCTCCCATTGCTGCTGTCTCCATCGCCACACTCTGCCATGTGCCACTTTCAGGTCTCCTCACACACTGCTGGTGTGTTCAATTTTTTGACATAGGGTGCTGGCAGATTACGGGCCTCCTATAGCTGCTGCCAGGCCCCTAATCTGCCATGGGCCCCTATATACCGCCTCCTCATGCTGCTGCCAAGTCCAGAGTCTGTCATGGGTCCCTGTACGGCCTCCCATTGCTGCTGTCTCCATCGCCACACTCTGCCATGTGCCACTTTCAGGTCTCCTCTCACTGCTGGTGTGTTGAATTTTTTGACATAGGGTGCTGGAAGATTACGGGCCTCCTATAGCTGCTGCCAGGCCCCTAATCTGCCATAGGCCCCTATATACCGCCTCCTCATGCTGCTGCCAAGTCCAGAGTCTGTCATGGGTCCCTGTACGGCCTCCCATTGCTGCTGTCTCCATCGCCACACTCTGCCATGTGCCACTTTCAGGTCTCCTCACACACTGCTGGTGTGTTGAATTTTTTGACATAGGGTGCTGGCAGATTACGGGCCTCCTATAGCTGCTGCCAGGCCCCTAATCTGCCATAGGCCCCTATATACCGCCTCCTCATGCTGCTGCCAGGTCCAGAGTCTCTCATGGGTCCCTGTACGGCCTCCCATTGCTGCTGTCTCCATCGCCACACTCTGCCATGTGCCACTTTCAGGTCTCCTCACACTGCTGGTGTGTTCCATTTTTTGTCATAGGGTGCTGGCAGATTACGGGCCTCCCATAGCTGCTGCCAGGCCCCTAATCTGCCATGGGCCCCTATACCGACTCCTCATGCTGTGACGTTGCAACAAGGTGGAATTCAACCCTACATATGTTAGACCGCCTTTACGAACAGCAAAAGGCCATCACAGATTTCCTGATGTTAAAAGCGGATAAAGGTACTCCCTGTGTAACTTAGATGTCAGCCATTGGCAGCTCATGCGGGACACCTGTGCTTGCTCAGGCCCTTTGAGGAGGCCACGCTATTCGTGAGTCGGCAGGACTATGGGATGAACGACGTCATTCCTCTGTTGCACGTCCTGGAACAAATGCTGTTAACAATGGCTGGTCAGGGTGCGGTAGACGTGGCGCACAGATCTCAACGCCACATGACCCCTGTGGGGGCAGGACAGGAAGAAGAGGAGGAGGTAGAGGAGGACATTGGTGCTCAGGAATATTGAGTGAAATGGGTGGTTTTTCCACTCAGCGGACAGGAGTGGAGGAGCAGGAGCATCTGGTAGAGGAGGAGGAAGAGGAGACAGAGGACCCAGACGCACCGTGGCAGTATGCTGTGGAGATGGAGGCAGGGAGTCCCTCGCATTCCTTGGCACAAATGGCCCATAGCATGCTCGCTTGCTTGCGTAGCGACAGCCGAATAATAACCATCAGACAGAGGGATGACTTTTGGCTGTCCACCTTGTTGGACCCTCGCTACCGTTCAAAAATGGTGGCCTTTTTCACACCTGCTGAGAGGGAGGCCAAAATAACGTACTATAAAAACCACCTATGTAGTCAGCTGGTCTCTGCCTTTCTGCGCCAACGTCCATCCTCAGACACTGTGGGCCCTCAAACAACAGGCTTAGGCCTACTTGGACAGCACCCTGCCAACCGAGGTAGACAATCCCCTTGACTACTGGGCAACGAAACTTGACCTTTGGCCCCAACTAGCTGAATTTGCCCTTGAAAGGCTGTCATGCCCGGCCTGTAGCGTGGCATCGGAGCGCGTGTTTAGTGCGGCAGGAGGTATTGCAACTCCGCGGAGGACACGACTGTCCACCCAAAGTGTGGAGAGACTCACGTTTGTGAAAATGAATCAGGCGTGGATTAGTCTGGATTTCAAACCACCAGTTCCTGACACAACTGACTAAATCCGCCATGAATCATGCCCCAAACATGTGCCACTTTCAGGTCTCCTCACACTGCTGGTGTGTTCCATTTTTTGTCATAGGGTGCTGGCAGATTACGGGCCTCCCATAGCTGCTGCCAGGCCCCTAATCTGCCATGGGCCCCTGTTGTCGCTTGTTGGCATATTCCGCTCGTTCAGATGCTCTTTCTCCTGCTACTCCTCTTCACGGATTCCGTCAGCAGTCTTTCTTGGAATCCGTTTCCAAGAGACAACAGTTTGCGAGCACGCACCCGACGGTGCAGAAGCTGAACGTCCTCCTGTCCAAGTTGCTGCTGCCAGGCTCGTAATCTGTCATGCGCCCCTGTACCGCCTCCTCATGCTGCTGCCAGGTCCAGAGTGTGTCATGGGCCCCCGTACCGACTCCTCATGCTGCTGCCAGGCCCGTAATCTGTCATGGGCCCCTGTACCGCCTCCCCATGCTGCTGCCAGGTCCAGAGTGTGTCATGGGTCCCTGTACGGCCTCCCATTGCTGCTGCCAGGCCCGTAATCTGCCATGGGCCCCCGTACCGACTCCTCATGCTGCTGCCAGGCCCGTAATCTGTCATGGGCCCCTGTACCGCCTCCTCATGCTGCTGACAGGTCCAGAGTGTGTCATGGGTCCCTGTACGGCCTCCCATTGCTGCTGTCTCTATCTCCACACTCTGCCATGTGCCACTTTCAGGTCTCCTCACACTGCTGGTGGTTTCCATTTTTGTCATAGGGTGCTGTATGGCCTCCCATTGCTGCTGCCTCCACCGCCACACTGTGGCTCCACACTCTGGTTTTGGCCCCGTGACTGCCCAAATGAGTGAAGTGTGCGGTGATTCTAAGATCGACGGCACTCATCTGCATGTCATACTGACTGACAGTATTATTTCTCTTCCCCAGCAGACTCCAAGGGCATTTAAATTAAAGGTACAGTGTTCTGCACTAATATTAAGTCTCTCTGAAGCCTAGAAACACCCTTTTTTATGTTAAATTCACAGCGAATATATTCGACTCGAATCGAAATTTTTCCACGAATTCGCCGAATCAGTCGAATCAAATTTTTGAATACTTCGCTCATCTCTAGTAATAACTACAAAAAGTCGAGATTATCCATCCCATTCCCAACGATTACGATCAAGAATGAATCTTTACAGGCTGGAATTAAGCAAATTAAACTGGAACGAGATGAGTTTGTGAAGGAATTCCAAACTTTTAAAAGAGATTTTACTGAATCCTCGAATTGGAAAAATAAGGAGGGAGTAACTTGCTCATTGGGAACCAAAAAGGAATATAAGTTATATAGAAAGTGTGAATGTCAGTGACCATATACTAATATAAATGTAACAATGTTGTATTGTTCACTTTCTTTGTGTGTTAAAGGAAAAAAGTAATAACTTTTGTTTTTAAGGTATATTTTTCAGGTTCAGTGAGTTCATGAAAGAGATGTTTTACATATAAAGATAGGTGTATGCATATAGATGTCTATATACATAAATACACATACCCAACAAAGGTAAAGTATATGAGGTTAGGGATGCAAACACGGGGATTATCTTCTTTCCTTTTTTTCTCCTGTTTACAAGAAATACATGGTAATACCATAAAGTATTTGATTCAATGGATGATTTCAAGTAATGAGTGTGCCTGTGTGATGTATTGGATGTGTATGAACTGTCTATATCTGTAAAACAAATACTTTTTTTCAGGGATGTGAACACACCATTGTTTGATGGCCATCAATTAGAAATGTGATCACTTTTACGCACATGCATTTACTTTTTGTTTTCTCTCTGGCTGTCACCTTTCTAATGAGCTCAGTACTGGTACCAAAATGTTTTTTTTTTTTGTTTGTTTTTTAATCTTATCTGCTATCGAATCTGTGCACAGATATAACATCTTAATCACAATAACTCAGAAAATGTAGGAATTTTATTTTTCCATTTCTTTCCTGTGGCTCAGAGTGAAGTTTTCATTCACTCTGACACTGGGAAATATATGATAAAATGTTATTTTGCACTTGATCGTATTTTCTCGATTTAGTATGTTTGTGTTTTTGTTTTTTCTCTTCCAAATAGACTCATGTTTTTTTTAATGTGTATAAATACTACAGGTTTACATGTTGTTCTAGAATTTAGGTACTTAAAAACCCTCCGAATCGGGGTTGTCTTGAATTTTTTTCTTTGGTTGTATAACCTTTTTGTCAGAGTATAGACATATGTGTGTCCCCAAGCTTTTCTAAATCAACTTAATGTTGACAGACTAATTACCTCTGCTGGAAGTCAGTTCATAGCATTCAGTTAATTAATGACAGTCGGGATGAACTAAAACTCTAAAATAAAAGTTTTTTTTCCTCTCTCTACTTTTTGTATTTTTTTTTGTGTCCCTGCCTTACAAAGTGAGTTTAAAATGGATCAATTTAGAAGTGGCTTGTGCCAAGTCACTGTATAACAGCAATGCTTTTTTTTTGTAATGCAGTTTGGATTTTGTTTTGGAGACCAAATACAGATTCAATGCTCTCTAACAAGTTAATGAGAATGGTGTATGATAATTGTCATGCTGAGTGAGCATTAAATCTGTACTTTTTTTGGGGTTTTTTTTTTTGGTTTTTTTTTTTGCTCTTTTTTTCTGTCTATCCTTTTAGCACAATTTTTCTTCCTGGGTGCTTAAGTTGTTTGGTTTGGCTATGGTGAAATAAAAAAAGAGGGGGATATGGAGAACACATGGAGAACATTTTGAAATTGCGCAGGGAGAACATTTTTTTTAAATGTTTGATATAGAATATTAAAGCTCCCTTACAGCATTTTTGTGTGTTTAAGTGAATTTCCAGCATTTTTTTTTATCTTCCAACATTGAATAACTGTTTTATATAAATGTAGTGAAGCTCCCTTATTGTCATTTAACTATTGCCAACTACAACAAAAGTAAAACCAGGTTTAAGAAACAGTTGTGTATCCATTCTATAGTATCTCTACATCTCACATGAACTCCTCATTACAGTCCTAGAATCTATCAGTCCTCATATACAGTCTTTTTTGTTCTGTTTGTTGGTTTTTGCTATAACGGAGTTCAAAGGGCATTGCTTGAGTATCACATAAATATACTGGGACTTGAGATGAGATTCATAGTGATTGGCCATTAGCAGGTATATTATAGTACAATTGTACTCAAGTGTAGTTTAGTTGGATTATTCCTGAAGCCACAAGTAACATGTGACATCACACTTCTCTGTATTCTGAAATTAAGTTATTTGGTCTGCTTATATGACATTGCCTACTCTGCACTGCGAACTCTTCCCTAGTCTGCTAAAGGTATGACCTCTACCTTAGCGTGCTAAAGGCATGGCTCATACAGTAGCTACACCCAGTAGCCAAGGACGGAATTCAGTGCACAAATGTTTGGAACCAGCCAAGGCTTTAGCCCATCAGGGTTTGTATAACTGGACACTGTCAGGAATGGACTCGCCACTGGTGGTGGGACTCACCTGCCTTGTGGGCTGCAGTACCAGTGCTGGCCAGCGGGTGCTCTCAGCAGCCAGAATCTCACTTCTGCAGTCAAGCCATCACCTGAGGCTGATTGCAGGAGGTGTATTTAAGCAGGACCAGGCCTGCAATCAGGACCTTGGTGTATTGTTCTCATGAGCCCCTGTGCCTGAACCTGATCCTGTCGCCTGCCTGCCTTCCTGATCCCTCTGCCTGACTCCTGACATTGATAGAACTCTGCCTGCACTGACCTCGGCTATTCCTGACCACTCTTCTGCCTGCTCCTTTGTACCTTGTCTGCTCGATGGTTCCTGACCCGGCCTGCCTGACCACTCCACCTCACCAGCCCTGACTACTCTTGTCTGTGTGCTTGTACTTTACGTTATCAGTTGGAGGTTTGGTTTCGTTTATATTGTGTTTATATTTTTGTATAGCCTCTAATAAATTATATTGTTTACACCATACTTGAGCCTGCATTTCCTTGTGTTAGCCCACACACCTCTGGTCATACCTGGAGCCCTGACAGACACAGATTCCAGTAAAAGCATACCTTGGTGTGAGTTGCGATGGCAACAAGATCACCAATGGAGACCTGAAGGGTCATACAGACACAGTGGGCATCAGCAGAAGGTGGGGAATTACTTGCAGGCTTATGACAATGGAGGGAGACAGAGGGTGATTTCAAACCAAATTGTTAATGTGGCAATGTAAAAGATTCTCATGAGTATGTCACAATACATCTATAGCAATTGCCAACAATGGTCCATAATAATCAGAAGTACTAGATAAACATCACTTTGAATGAATATGTCTTACAAGTACTCTTCAGGAAACCTGTGTTTTCCATTATTATATTTGTGCCCACAATAATAAAGCATACGTATACAAAAAAAAATTGCCATGGAAGGATGTCACAGAAGCAAGTGCAACTACATATATTGAGATCCAGAAATGTGGACTGTAGAGCTGAGTTTAAAGAGTCTTTTCAAAGAGTTTTTTTTTTTCAGAAGGCAACAGCAAAATTCTGAATATTAAAGGAGATTACACATGAATCATTATTTTAGGTGTGGCCTAGTTTCACTGGCAACCAGGGGCGGACTGTTAGATAATGAGTTTATGTGAAATCTTTATTAAACACTGTAAATAATATTGGATTAAGATTATATTTCAGTTAGAGCTTTATCAGTGCGGATGTGCAATATGTCTTCCCATAAATTCCTCTTCTATAGATACCATAGTTGCCAAAAGGAATATTTTATTAATTACACATTCTTTACTGTATAACAGACATCTTTGCTGAGAATCCTCTTTCAGACAGTTCGATGCCAGAGTTAGTTTATCTAACAATGGGACAAAACCTGTTGGATTCACAAATATGCACTTCAAAGGATATCTCATTTAGATATGCAATGAAGGTGGCCAGCCCTTCATGAATACTTAATTTCCCAGCAAAAGGTCATGAAATGTGCCAAGATTTGGCTTAAAGGGGGTTGGTGTATGCTAAATACAGGGGATTTGAAGTTAGCCAATTATGAAAGGGAATAGACTGGCCAACCAATCAGAGATACTCTATGGAAATTAATGGAAGAGAGGCCTATAACTATGGACAATATTATATGGAAATATTATATTTCATAATCTATAGATTTTGTCAACACCACCACCCCCCACAAATGTATAACATATTAAAAATAAAATTGTAAAAAAAAACCCAAACAAATAAAATAAAAAATTAAATTAAAAAAACATAGTAAGGCCTTGTTCACACAGAGCATACTACATTGCATGCCCTTGCGGTCCATGTTTACCCAAACGGGGATGCATAGGTGTTCTGTGCATCCCTGTGCAGGCAGTCTCATTGATGTCAATTGGGATGTAGCAACTGCACAGGCACAGCAGCTGCTCCCAATTTGACATCTGGGTGGGTCCCAGTGCATGTCCCTGAGCTCACACTGTCTGCATTTGGGGTTTTGTTCTCCTACATGGACTTCAGGTTGGGAGCAATGGCTGTGGCCATGTAGCCGCTGCATCCCAATTGAGATGAATGGGACTGCCAGCACGGGGAGCCGCATAACACCTGGGCATCCCCATGCTCGTAAACATGGCCCTCCATGGGCATACACTTTAGTACTTCCCATATGAACTAGGCGTTAATAGGAATTTAGCAGGAATTTTGTAAGTACATTTTTTTGTATGCTAATAAAGGCTTTAGTGTACTTTTAGTGAAAATAGCGATTTGATAAACATTTGCACAACTGTTTTGGGACCTAAAAAAATCAGTAGCACTTTTTTTTAATATACAGGTCATGGTCTTTCAGAAAATGTATGGTTGGGTGGGTCTTTCACAAACTCTAAATGCTGTAAGTGAAAAATATTAAACCTCCAGATTAAATTAAATTGTAAATTGTATTTATTTACTGTTTTGCACATGATCAGTTTTCACCATTTCACAAAAAGGTGCAATTAAAAATTTAAAATATTTGTTACTCAATACAGTTTTAGCTTTTATACTTAGTTGGAATTTCGCAGGAATTATGTAAGTTTTGATGAGTTTCTTTCCGCATATAATGATTTTAGTGTATTTTAGAGAAATTATTTTTCTGATAAACATTTGCGCAAATATCACAGGACCAAAACAATCAGTAGCTCCTTCTTTTGTATTCTACTGGTCATGTGCTTTCAGATAATGTATGGTTTTGGGAGGTTATTTTACAAAATCTAAAAGCTGTAAGTGAAAAATGGTAACCTCCAGATTTTTAGAGTAAATTGTTTATATTTACAGTTTTGCTTACCTTCCGTTTTCACCATTTCACAAAAAGGTGCAAGTTAAAATTTACAAATATTTGTTATTTATTAACTCAATACAGTTATAGCTTTTTAATTTTAGTGGAATTTAGCAAGAATTTGGTAAGTTTTGCTGTGTTTGTGTCTGTGAATACGTTTTTGTGTATTTTTAGATACATTTTTGTTTTGATAAAGATTTGCGCAAATATCACAAGGCCTAAAAAAATCAGTAACACTTTCTTCTTATTATATTTGTTCTATGCTTTCAGAAAATGTTTGATTTGGGTTTTTTTTCACAAACTCTGAAAGCTGTTATGAAAAAATTAAAAAAATGTTCTGGCCACAGGAGTTTAAAAGTGGAGCAAAAGGCCTGGCAGAGTTAAAGTGCCAATAAACCCAGACTATGAAAAACTCTTATTACATGATATATAACAAAAGTGTGCATACTCACAAAGCCACTAAGGCATTTGCTTTTTTTGTAGACTGAAATATACCCGCCTTCAGTTCTCCCTCCCATCTTCTCTGTGTCTCAATTGCAGGCTGAAATTGTGTAGATCAGCTGGCGTCCTCTAATGAGCATGTTCAGTTTCAGCTCCCTTCTAAGATCTTCATTTCCTCCTTTTTCTTATCTGAGCAGCCCACATGGCTATAGAGTCACACTTGGGCATACACACAGTGGTAAATGACACTCCCCTCTCTTCCTCCTCCTCCATGTCCTCCTAATGCTAAACATTATCAGGGCTGGATATAATATGCTGATTGATTACATTCACTAAGAAACTCACAGAAAGCTTAGTTTTAATATAAATCAGTTTTAAAGAATATGTAAACCCAACATTTCCTATTCATGAAATTCATGAAAAATATCCTGTTCTCTTTGCATTGCTTCCTTTATGTGAAATCTCTGTTGTTCCTGTCAGGTCCTCTGTTTTCCTGTTAAACACTGACCACACTAAGCAGGAGAACATACCACAGTAAGTTCTCTAGCTGTGCTGGGAAATTAGTGTGCTCTCCTCCACAGGGCAGACTTGTCCTGACACCCCATCCCAGCCATTTATTGGGAAGTTCAGTGTGTTGCTGTTTCTCCTCCCCAAGCTCGTATGCAGCTACGAACAGAGGGTATGTTACTTATGGTACTTATAAAAAGGGGAAAACATGTTTATAATAGTTTGTTTTTATATCTATACACAAATGTTTTGATTTTGTTTCTATTTTAACCTGAATTGGTTGTTTTTCAAGGTGAGGCTTTACATATAGTTTAAGTACAACATATGTAACTGCTAATACCTATAAAATAAAAAAAGAGACTTGGATGCAGATGCTGTCTGAACAAAATGCAAGCTAATGTTAATCATCTTTGATTCTGCCTATACCAAATGAATGCATACAAAATACACATTTGATGTCAAATAAAAATGTATAGGGAGCTATAAAACAGTTTTCAATGTTTTTAATTTAATTTGGATTGCTCTTCTGAAACAGTTTTTTTCAGTCATGCAACTGGTACATTACCAGTCAGGACTGGCCAGATACAGACTCATACCATAGAGAGCATACATCAGCAAACTAATAGAAGCCCCTCCCAAGGATCTTTCTCTGCAGATGCCAAAGAACAGGGAAAGATCTCGTGACCACACAGCAATGCTGCAGAAATAAGACACTCAGAGGATTTGTTTTTTAAAACTAAATACAGTGGCATGATATCTATAATTTATGTGAATTTAGCATAATTTTAATGCCAAAAGGTATCTTCCAGTTAGTATCTCAGTGTATGTGCTGTGACAACATGCTTACATTATTTGGCAAAACAAACACATAAATCTTTGTTTTGATGTCAGGAGCCTCTAGTGCTTCACAGCTTATGGTCTCATTCCAGCATCCTAGTTTTGGCTGTGATATATTCTCCCTGTCGGCTGTCCACCTGCAAGGTGATTGATGTGGCTAGTCTCTGGGTGGAGACCAAACCCTATTTAAACCAGCCAAGCCTGCAGCCTAATGCTTGTGATATCTCTGGTTACAAGTTCTCAAACTCCCTGTTTGTCTGTCCTGCTGTGCTGTCTGGATTCCCTCGTTGATGACCTCAGATTCAATATCGACTATTCTCTGAACTCTGCCTGCCTTTTGACTATGGATTTAGCCCTGGCTATTTTGAACCTTGCCTGCCTTGTATGTGGACTGTCATTGAACTACTCTGTCTGTCTGCCAACCACAAGTACCTGTTTGCTGTGTTCAGTTTATGTCTGCTCTTGTGTGGTGGCCAGGCACTATAGCATTGTGCATAAGACCTGGGGGCAACCTGCTTGCCTTATAGCAAAAGTGGCTGTTATAGGTGAAGAACACAGTACCAACTATAGTGCCTGACCACCTGCATTAGGAGTAAGCATGACATTTGAACTACCACAGTGGCCATAACTCAACTGTCAGATAGAAGTGTCAACAATCCTGTGCAATTTTAACACCTGATTCTAAATTTGTTTGTTCATTGTTTTTCTTTATCTTTTCATCTTCCATCAAATCCATTAATTAAGTGGAACTGCTTTTCTTAATGAGATTTGATGCATAAAGCCTAAAAGTTTAGTATTACTGTAAGCTAGATTTTTAGATTGTTTTTATTTATAATATATTACAATAGTCTGCCAACTTCCATCTTTTTTTGTGTGATTTGAACTGGAAAAAACATCTCTATAACTCAAACACTAAGGGGTCTATTTACAAAAAAAAAATTGCAGAGAAATGCATCCAGTAAAAGTTCATGAACATTCATTCTGTGTGAATGGGGAAAAAAGCAAATGCTATTAGGCTACGCCATTTTTTTATATTTAATTTTTTTTGTTGATTTAAATGAAATATACTTACAACATGGTACTGATATAGCATTACATGGCTAAAGGTAAACACATTAGCAAAATGTTACCAATCTTTTAACAGTGTCTTCTTTTAGCAACACATATTGAAGAAAAACAGCAAAATGACAAAACTAAGAACATATACTATACATTTTTCTGCTAATTACATATCTGTGTCCCTATAAATATCTAAAATAAGGGCATAGATCAATTGGAAAATTAACAGTCATTGAACTTCACATCAAAGTAAAATCTTTTATCACAAATATGTCGACAAAGGTCAAGCCTCCACCATGGAGTATAGCGACATTAGGCTAATTGGAAAGCAATGATCCAGTAACCTATCCATAAGAAAAAAAAAACACAGAAAAACAGATTGTAAAGAAAAATGCATAAAAAAAACAAGGGATAAGCTCTCTATCCTCAGCCAGAACTGCCTTAAAATGATATTGAAGGTTCTTTTTTTTACAAAAAAATAACAAACATATTATACCTACCTGCTATGTGCAGTGGTTTTGCACAAAGCAGCCTTGATCCTCCTCTTCTTGGGTCCCCTAGCTCCTGGCTCCTTTCTGCCGGTCAGCTTCCTATGGGACACTTGAGCAGGCGTGTTCCTAAGCCGCTGCTCTGTGTGTCCATTCACACATGGAGCCGCAGCTTGGCCCCACTCCTTCTTTCTCCTCATTGGCTGACTGGCTGTGATTGACAGCAGTGGGAGCCAATGACTCCCACTTGTTGTCTCAGCCAATGAGGAGGCAGAGACCCGAGTGAGCCTAGGCTGTAATGCACATCACTGGATCATGATGAGGCTCAGGTGGATCGTGATGAGGCTCATTAGGGGGGATGGGGGCACTGCTGCACACAGAATGGTTTTTACCTTCATGCATAGAATACACAAAGCTAAAAAACCTTGAGTCTTTACAACCACTTTCATTGTATTATGCAACTATTGATTTTAATGATCTATCATATGTTAAGGGGAAGATAACCATTTTGTTAGGGTGAGTTAACCATGTGTTCCATTAATAAATACATTTGTCAGATTCTGTGTCTTCATGAGATAACATTTGTTCATCTTGACATCATGTATTTAGTCTCCATATTACTTCAGAAATGTCGCTTACAACTCTATATCCTCCTCTCCTATTCTTTTTTCCATTGGGGCCCCTCAAGGTTCTGTCCTTGGACCTGTCTTATTTTTTTATCCACACCTCTTTTCTGGGTCAGCTGATGGACTCCCATGGCTTTCAATACCATTTTTAAGCTGATAGCACCCATATCTATCTTTCTTCTCTCACCCCATCAGGATTTTCACACAACACCAATTTACTAACAGACATATCAATATGAATGTCACAACACTTTCACAAACTCAATCTATCCAAACTCAACTCAACTCATATTATTTCCATAATATTGCTCATTCCCCTGACTTCTCGGTAGAAATTGATGGCACAAGTATCAGTCCATCCCCGCTTGCCAAGGTGTGAGTTGTTGTCATGGACCCTGAACTTTCCTTTCTGCCTACATCTAATTGCTTTCCAAATCATGCTACCTCAGCCTGCACAATATCTCCAAAATATTCCCCTTCTTTTTTTTTTTAAAGAATATTTATTGGGTTTTAATAAGAGAAGACAGATCATAATCAACATGGTGCAGTAGTGATGGCATACATGATACAGCAAACTAGTCAGCATGGTAATAGCACGACAAATGAGACATACTTATTGTATTGGGGGGCTGTGACAGGAGACATTTGAAGGCCACCAGAGTACAGAGTTTGCAAAAGTGAGAAACAATAGGAATGGTATATCAACGTGGTGGGCACGTAGTTCTTGTGTGAGAAGAAAGAGAATAAGGGAAGTGCTAGCCATTTGAGAGTGTACCTACAGAGGATGAGGTGATGACGAGGTTTTGCCAATACAATGCGTGGACTAAGATGTATGCATACGCCATCCACTCTCCACCAATGTCATTGAAAAAGAGGGTAAAAAAGGGGAAACGTCGGAAAACTGAGGGGTTTGAGAGGGGTAAGTGGGAATAGAAAGGTAGAGTAGGAGGTAAAGAGGAGGAGGAACCATGAGCAGAGAAATCGGTTGGAGTGAGTAACAACTTAAAAATTAATAGTGTATGATACGAGAAAGAGTGCAAATGCTGGGGTGAGAACGTAAAGGGGGAGTTTTACCAGGACACCTAGATAGTCCAAAAAGAGAAGAGGAGAAAGAGTAAGAGAAGGGAGGAGACAGGAGAAATGGAAGTCAATCATTTCGGGAACTGCCCTGGGAGAGGTCGAGGAGACGTCCCACTCCAGTTTCCTCATGAAGGTCTATGGTATAAAATGGTGTCCCATATGAATATAAGCCTAGGTAGGGGGGAAAAACCAAGGAGCAAGAAATAGTTGAGGTAGAAGTAGATAGAAAGCGGAAGGAGAAAAAGAGGGAGAGATCAATTGAAACAAACATTGCATAATTAATGACTTAACAACGTGTAACAAAAAGCATCTAGTCAACTAGACCAACGAGCCGATGCTACTGGATTCATAGGAGAATTCGTTGGGCGGCTCGATTGATTGGGATTCTTACGAAAGAAGACCTGCTCTTGTACTGATAGGGTTCCTGTGATATAGGAATCCCATTTACGGAGGTAGTGCGACTCTTTTGAAGTGGTCGGGGAAATAATTAGATGGAGTCTGTCGAGACGTAGAAGGGAGTTGAGCTCTTGCTTGATGTCTGCCATGGTTGGAGGAGAGTTGGAGACCCATTTCCGGAGAATGACCCGCCTTGCTAATAGGAGACATGTGGATATCCAGGGCTTGTTATTCCTGAAAGATGACGATTGGGAGGAGAATAGACCGATGACTGGCTGATCCATATAGCCAAAGAGTAACGGTAGCGGGTGGAAGGGTAGTTGGAATGTGGTGATGAATGTTATGAAGTTGAGCACTTGCTTCCAGAACGTGGAGATGGCTGAGCAAAACCAGAATCTGTGCTGGAGTGATGGTTTTTGGGTCCCGCATAGAGGGCATACAGACAGAGCCAGATCGTTTTTTGAGTAGATGCAGGGCATATAGGCACAATGAAGGCTCTTAAGTTGTTGTTCCCGCCAGAATTCATTGTGGTTGAAGGCACATGTGGAGTTGCAGCCCGATAACAGTTGATCAGCTGAAAATGTATTATCAAATGCTTTGATCCAAGATTTCACAGCATTAAATGAGTCGAAAGGTTTGGCGTATAGAAGGCTTAGAGGTCTGTATATGTTTGATATTTTATATTTTCCAGAGTTGGCTAAGACATCAATGAATGTAGACTGAAATCTCACCGATTTGGTAGGTGCGACGGAGTTGACAAACTTCGTAACTTGGAATATATAAAAAAAATGATGTGCTGGGAGTCCGTAGGTTTGTAAAATGCTGTTGAGAGGCTTTGGGAAACCAGTAGCAGTGTCATATAAGTGGTGAATCATGGTCAGTTCCTGAGTTAGCCAGACACCATAAGCTTCGTGAGATTGTGGGGGAGAAAAGGAAGGGTTATGATGAATAGGAAGAAAGCGAGAAAGCCATGGATAAACCCTCAATTTACGCCTGATTTCCCTCCATGTGATGAGAGTATCGCGGAAAAGCGGATTATTCTTTAGATGAGGCGGTAACGAGTTAACATTGGAATGCAATAGGGCCGAGAGATCATAAGGACATGCTAATGCTGATTCAAGGTGGTAATTAGAATATTTGGATGATTGGGTGATCCAGTCCAGACCTATGCGAAGCAGACACAAAAGATTATAGGCTTGCACGTTCGGAAGGCCGGAGCCTCTTTGCTACGTGACAGGAACAATTTGTCAATCGCTCAAGGCGTTTGCCTTTCCATAAAAAAGTTGAAATTGCCCGATTCAGTCTCGTTATGTCACTGTGTCTTAGGAGAAGGGGTATGGTTTGAAGAGGATAGAGAAGTTTTGAGAAACATACCATTTTAAAAAGGTGTGATCTGCCCAGGAGTGATAGCGGTAGGTCTTTCCACATTTCCAGTTCTCCGATAACCCTGTCAATCATAGGTGTGTAGTTTAGCGTGTAGAGAGATGAAGCTGACTTCCCTATCTTAATGCCCAAGTAAGTGATGTACTTGGTAGCAATTTTGAAAAATGAATTTTGCGCCCACGCCGGAAGGCGTGACTGAAAAAGCGGAAGCACCTCACTTTTAGCAAAGTTTATGCGGAGCCCCAAGCAAAGGCGGAAAGATGAGAATATATTTTGAATATACGGTAGGTCAAGGGACGGGTGGGAGATGAAAATTAAAATATCATCTGCAAACATGGTGATTCTCAAGTCCTGCTGCCCAATGGTGATACCATGAAGGTCTGAGTGAAATAATAGAAAGCGTGATAGTGGTTCCAGGGCCAAGTTAAAGAGTAAAGGGGATAGCGGGCAACCCTGCCTAGTGCCTTTTTGAAGTGGAATGGGATTGGATATGTGATCTGCTGTTACAACTTGGGCCATGGGGGATGAATACATAGCTTGGATCAGATGCATAAAAGGACCTTCAAAACCAAACCTCCGTAGTGTTAAGAAAAGCCAATCGAAGTTGACGTTATCGAATGCCTTTTCTGCGTCTAATGAAATTATTGCAAAGTCTTGGGTTGTATCTTTAGCAGCCTGACTCAAGGCAGATATCACGTTACGAATGTTGGAAGCAGCTGATCGTCCCTGTATAAAATCCGCTTGCTAAGGATGGATGGTGGTGGGCAAAATAGTTGCAAGACGTAGGGCTATAATTTTTGACATGAGTTTTGCGTCAAGGTTCAACAGGGATATAGGCCGATACGATCCGAGATCCGTCAGATCTTTGTTTTTTTTGGCAATTAATTTGATGTGAGCTGGAAATCCAGAGGGAAGGAAGCCCCCTCCCATCTGGTTGGATTGAAAAACTGATTGCAAGGTAGGAGAAAGGGTATCAAGCATGAGTTTGTAAAATTCGGCTGTATAGCCATCAGGCCCCGGGGCTTTACCAATCGTGAGCGATTTAATAGCTAGGGATATATCTGCCTGAGTAATTGGAGCATTCAGGGCTTGAAGTGCTGCGGGGTCAATTTGTGGCAGTGAAAGGAGATCCAGGAAGGAGGTGGCTTTGGCAGTGTCGATTGGGTCTAGGCCATACAGAGACTGCTAAAAATTTTCTAGGATGGAAATAATGTCTATAGGGTCGTTTTTTAATATTCCCTGAGCATCTCTCAATGATGTAATGAGAGTGGGCTTAAATGGCTTCCTGCAGAGCAGTGCGAGCAACTTTCCTGGCTTATTGCCAAATTTATGGAATTGCAAGTCAGTGTAGGATTGGTGTGTTGCCTCTTGAGCTGCTGCCCATGTATCAAAGTATTGTTTAGCTTCTGACCATGCTTTCCTATTTGCAGGGGAGTTGAGGGTCGCCAAGTCCTGTTGCGCCCGTCTAAGACGAAGGCTTGCTGTTGTTCTGCCTCGTAAGACCGCCTTGCCCGTCTCCCAAAAAAGGTTGGGATTAGTTTGGTGTTTCCTGCATTTGTTTCACATAATTCCCTACAGGTCGTCTTTAAGACTCAGAGTAGATCCCGGTTATTAGCCAGAAAGGACGGGAAACGCCATGTACGTGTATGATGATTGGGCTTTACTTGTTGAATGGAGATAGTGATCGGGGAGTGGTCGGAAATTGCTATATCATGGATTTCAGTGTCCCTAATGCTTTGTAGTAACTTGGGGTTGACGAAAAAATAATCAATTCTGGACAATGTATGGTGGATGGGGGAGAAGAAAGTAAATTCTTTCCCATCCGGATGAGACAGACGCCAAACATCCGTAAGTTGTAAGGCTTCTGTAAAGGTGGGCAATAGCACAAGAGATAGGGGGGAATGGAAAGGGTTGGCTGATTTGGGATACAAGGTTTCAATTTATCCTCCTGAGCGTGCATACATTGATTGAAGTCCCCTCCCAACGCAAGTGGGAGGTGCATGAGGTTGGATAACTTTGTGGACAAATCTTGGAAGAATGGTTTGGGTGAGGAGTTTGGGGCATATATGTTGACTAATACTAGAGGGGAAGAATCCAATGCAATGTGTATGGCCACATATCGCCCCTCTGTGTCTGTATCTATCGATATACAGTTGTGGCCAAAATTATTCAACCCCCAATGCTGTAAAGGGGTTTAGGGACTATAGTGTACATTTGGAATTGTATTCAGAATCAAATCCTACAAGGACGTTGTAACTACCCAAATGCAACTAAAATGACATCAATTGTTTATGTAATACAGTAGTAAATGGTTCTTATGTGGTTTCTTCATTGCCACAATTATTCAACCCCTTAAAGACTACCACTCTGAAGAACAGAGGTTCATACAGGTGCTTTCCATCAGGTATTGAAAACACCTGTGGATGTCACCGAGCAGCAATCAAGCATAATAAGCACCAATTAGGCAGCTTTAAAATGACTGTGATACTCAGCTCCTTCTAGACATTTACTGGTGTGGTTACAAACATGGTGAAGGCAAGAGAATGGTCCAGGAAGACAAGAGAAGAGGTGATTTCTCTTCACAGGAAGGGCAATGGCTATAAGAAGATTGCAAAGATGTTAAACATACCAAGAGACACCTTAGGAAGCATCATTCGCAAATTCAAGGCAAAGGGCACTGTTGAAACGCTACCTGGTCGTGGCAGAAAGAAGATGCTGACTTCGACTGCTGTGCGCTACCTGAAGCGTAGAGTGGAGAGAAGTCCCCGTGTGACTGCTGAGGAACTGAGAAAAGATTTGTCAGATGTGGGTACAGAAGTTTCAGCCCAGACAATAAGACGCACACTGCGTAATGAAGGCCTCCGTGCCAGAACTCCCAGGCGTACCCCCTTGCTGTCTCCAAAGAATAAGAAGAGTCGACTGCAGTATGCCAAAAGCCATGTGGACAAACCACAAAAGTTGTGGGATAGTGTTCTGTGGACTGATGAAACAAAATTAGAACTGTTTGGGCCCATGGATCAACGCTATGTTTGGAGGAGGAAGAACAAGGCCTATGATGAAAAGAACACCTTGCCTACTGTGAAGCATGGTGGAGGGTCAATCATGCTTTGGGGCTGTTTTGCTTCTGCAGGTACAGGGAAGCTTCAGCGTGTGCAAGGTACCATGAATTCTCTTCAGTACCAGGAGATATTGGATGGAAACGTGATGCAGTCCGTCACACACCTGAGGCTTGGGAGACGTTGGACCTTTCAACAGGACAATGATCCCAAGCATACCTCCAAGTCCACTAGAGCATGGTTGCAGAGGAAAGGCTGGAACATTTTGGAGTGGCCATCGCAGTCACCAGACTTAAATCCGATTGAGAACCTCTGGTGGGACTTAAAGAAAGCAGTTGCAGTGCGCAAGCCTAAGAATGTGACTGAACTGGAGGCCTTTGCCCATGAAGAATGGGCGAAGATACCCGTAGATCGCTGCAAGACACTTGTGTCAAGCTATGCTTCACGTTTAAAAGCTGTTATAACTGTAAAAGGATGCTGTACTAAGTACTAAGATTGAATGTCACTTGGGGGTTGAATAAAACTGATAATGCTGTGAGCACAGAAAAGACATTTGTGGTTATTTCATTATAACTGTTATGTTATATTTGTCTGACCTACAAGTGCCTCTTTAATGTAAATGTAAGCAAGATGACTGAATGATCAAAAGCAATGTCAAACTGGCCAAAACACTCAATTTCAGTGGGGGTTGAATAATTTTGGCCACAACTGTAATGTCTGGGTTAATACGTTTATGTATGAGGACGATTACGCCCGCTTTGCGATTGTTGGAAGACAAACCTATGACCTGTCCCACCCATAATTTTTTCATGCGCTTGAAATCCGCTTGATGTAAATGAGTTTCTTGAAGAAATGCGATATCTGTTTTCAATCGTTTAAGATGGCGAAGGATGGCCATACGTTTTTGGGGTGATCTCAGACCCTTTACATTCCAAGATACTACACGAATCATGGTAAAATTGGTGTGTGAGCGTTCAGAAGAGAGGTAGAAACTTTCCTATAAGGTGGAAGCTCCACAGACCCGATATTATGTTCCCTGTTCTCTCATTGCAAGATTAAAAGCTGAGGCATTGGGGGGTCTCCGGGTAGGATGAAGAAGAAAAAAGAAGAGCGAAGAGAGGGAGAAGTGGGGAAAAGCATAGGTATCAGGGTGACCCAACAGGGGCCCAGTACAGTAACAAAATTAACAATAAACAGTATAAGTATCATGAGCTTCACATTATTCTGCATGTCAGCCTTCGTCCTTGACCTGCGTTACCGAAGATGAAAGGGTGTAAGACCTGCAACGAGGAGCCATGCATACCGACACAAGATGAAGAAGAAGGCCCCTATAAATAATGTGAGACATCAGCAGCGGTGGATGGAATGCAGCCCAGGATCGACAGCAACGCAGCGGTCAAAGAGTAAGGTAGAGTAACATAATATACCAATGTAGGCGGACCTGCTAGTGAACCAGAAGGCCTGGGAGTGAACTGAACATCTCAGGCGAAAACAACAGAATAGAGCAGTAAAATAATTAACCTAATACAAGGACAGCTAATACGTGAGTATGTCAATGAGCAGCTCAATGACCCTTAAGGTGCTCTATGTTTTGCTGGTGAGAAGTTGACGCGTTGGCACTTTGGTGGTTCTTTTCGCAGGCTACGTTGGTCTCTCGGGTCAGGGTCTCGTGGTGGATGCTGGTCACTGGCGGCCTCTCTGGCACTTAGGCAGCAGCCATACTGCTTGTAAAGTGCCTGAGTGCCGGAGAGGCCGCCAGTGACCAGCCCGGGGACTGAGAGGGAGGATGGTGTGGCAGCAATTAATTTATAGAGCCCACCCAATCCACCGCAGTATCCAGAGGAGAGAGTCACTGTCTCACAGGCTTTTACACCCACCCATCCCTTAAAGGGGACCTCTGGCTGGCTGGACCCTTTACCACCCGGGAGCTCCTGAGGCACCACCATTATCCAGAGGGAGATTACAAGCAGTATGGCTGCTGCCTGAGTGTCAGAGAAGCCGCCAGTGACCAGTATCTACAGATTGGAGGGGACTAGGGGATAGCCTTCTACCCAATGATTATGGACCATGGAGGAGACTGGGGATGTTGTCTGCTTCTCCCAATCAGAGCATGGATAAGGACTCTGTTCAGCCTATGATCACATGGAGAAAGCGGATCAGTCTGTGATGATGGATAATAACGTGATGAACATGAGAGCAAGGCTTGGATTAATTCTCTGAGTAATGACAATGCAGCTTCCCTTCTGAAGTGGATGGAAAAGTATAATATGAATCTTATACAGGTCAGAAAAAATATGGTGGCCCTCCAGCAGACTGGGTTGGAGAAGCTCCTCCATTTGGGACAGTAATATTTATCAACAATCTCCCTCAAGAAATCTATGAAGAAAAATGAATTCCACTTTTTCAGACTGTTGGAAAATTGTATGAGTTTTCTCTTATGATGGACAGATTATACAAGTGAAAGCAAACACCTGGAAGACTTCATGTGTAATGTATGTTGTGTATTCAGGGTTGGAGGTGCCGGACTGTCTTGGGTGGGCTCCCTGAGTTGTCTCGGTGCCTGGCTGTTGAGTAGCTTACTGTTAATTAGATTACTGTAAGCTGTTGGCTGTACTGTTTACCATTTGCACTGTTTATGATAATGTGATCAAGCTCTTACATAACCACCTCTTGCAAAGTATCCTCCCAGTGTTGAAGACATGTAATCTGGTATTGTTCCAGAGGGGGTCACATGTTCACTGCCCCCCCATACTTTTCCTGGACTCCCAGGCTGCATGCCTGGATAAGGGACTTTTATGCATTTTAACCACTTCCCCTGTGCCCTATAGCAAAAGTACTGCTACAGGGTGGCAGGGCTGCACAAAATCATGTATATGTACATGATTTGCATCTCCAGGTAGGGGCGATTGGTGGCTATGGATGTCAATCACAAGGACCCAACCGGCGTAACAACACAGATCTCTCTCCTGCCAGCAATAACATGCTGCTGTGTATTTCACTGCACAGCAGAGAAATACACAGCAGCATGCTTCCCTAGCAAAATACACACACAGCACATTATGCAAAACAGCACACAGCTAAGCCTTTGATTGCCCCAGATGTTAACCCCTTCCTGCCCAGTGCCATTAGTACAGTGTCAGTGCTTTTTATTAGCACTGATCACTGTATTAGTGTCATTGGGATATCAGTGGCAGTTAGTCAGTTCCCACCCAGTGTCAGAATGCCTGCCAGAGTCCCAATATAAGTCATAGATCATCACCATTACTAGTATAAAAAAATAAAAATAAAAATTCCATGATATATACTGCCATTTGTAGATGCTATAACTTTCACGTAAACTAATTAATTTACATGTATTGAGATTTTTTTTAGCAAAGACATGTAGCAGTATAAATTTTGTCCTAAATGTATGATGAAATTTGATTTTTTTTTAATTTTTTTACTGGATATGTTTTATAGCAAAAAGTCAAAAATATTGTTTTGTTTTTTTTCAAAATTGTCGGTCTTTTTTTGTTTATAGCTCAAAAAATAAAAACCGTACAGGTGATCAAATAGCACCAAAAGAAAGCTCTATTTGTGGGGAAATGAACAGCATTGCATAATTGTCAGTTAAAGTAACGCAGAGCCGTATCGCAAAAAATAGCCTGGCTGGGGGGGGGGGGGTGTAAATCCTCTGGAAGGCAGTTGGTTAAGGGAGACCCCCAGCTTGTTTCTTTTAAAAGGCCAGTACCTTTTAGAAAAACAACATGGGTTTCACTATATGGGGGGGGGGGGCATAAAAAACATGCAGACCCCACTCTCCTCAACCACACTAGGCCACATGTAAGGCACCTTGGGGTTGATTTACTAAAGGCAAGAAGACTGTTAACCTACCTTGCAAGGGAAGTTATACTCTTGCAAAGGATTTTTTCCAACAACAAGGTGAATCTCTGCTGATTTCCATTATCCAATCATGTATAAACAAAATGCTGTTTTTTCTTTATTTTCTGCATGTGATTGGGTATTCTTTGCAAAAGGAAATCTCACCACATTCAGTAAACTCTGGGGAAAATTTCCCCTGCAAAGTAAGCAGCCAATTTCGCTTTAGTAAATCAACCCCCTTATCCCATGTTGAGAGGGCAAAGGCCTCATACCCACATCTTGTGCCCCAAATGTGAAGTGGAGAACACATAGGAACTGGAAGCCCTCTTTAGAATAAAGGCCTCCAGGCATCCATCACCCAGGTGAACAGTGAGGTGCCCCTTCTAAAAATTTATATAATAATAAAAAATCCACACCATAAAAAAGCTTTTAAGTAAATAAAAAAAAATTAAAACATGATCTATGTTCCATCATGTAAATCACCATCAATCAAGTTGTCCAGTGATTTATATCCTTTGTTAATACCAATGATCGATGCCCAATGATATTAACCCACTGACATGATGATCCACCTCCTGACAATGCTCACTCACCACTATTACTGTCACAAATAACAGATCACTGGTCTCATCTGGCTTTTTAAATCATAATCATAACAGAAATCACCCAAATGGCCGTGATCAAAAGTTTCCATACCTTGGAATGTTTGGCCACAATACAGACACACAAGATGCCACACAGGTTAAAGTGACAATTAAAGGTTGATTTCCCACATCTGTGGAATTTTAAATTGCAATTAGAGTCTGTGTATAAATTGTCAATGTTAGCTCTCACATGGATGCACTGAGCAGGCTAGATACTGAGTCATGGGGAGCAGAAAAGAACTGTCAAAAGACCTGTGTAATAAGGTAATGGAACTGTATAATATACCTTGCTGATGCTGTATAACTACCTTGTGTTTTATTGCTCAGTGTTGCCATAGTGTATGACCTTTGACATGAAACTGTCTTCCGCAACCTCACCTAGTTTTAAGTCTCCTACACAGCTTATGTTTCAGTTAATGACTGTGTTTAAACCTACATACAACATTGATACACATTAGCAACTGATTGGTATTATTGTTTAATCATACATTTACTTTAATTCTACAAAATCCCTGATTTTGTGCCAGTGTACAAAGTGTGCAAGTATAGGAAATCATGCTGGTTTGAAGTCAAAGGCCAGTTACACCAAATATTGATTTGGTTTCGATTTTTCCTCTGTTTGCAAGCTTTGCATTTTCTAAATTGATAAAGATATACAAGCATTCTTACTTTCCAACATTTCTTCACACTTTCCTAAAACTTTTGCACAGTACTGTGTATATATATATATATATATATATATATCTTGAGTCTAGCTTTCACCCATTCACCTGATTTGTTGAACTAAATCATTCAGTAATGATGTCTTACTGTGTAAAGTTGCCATATAAACCTTATACCTTATATTGTAAAGCACTGAGCAAACTCCTGTATAATAATAATAATAATAATAATAGAAAAAAGTTTCATATATTGCTAACAACAGACAGGCGTGGGTTAAAAAGCCTGTATAATAATAATAGAAAAAAGTTTCATATATTGCTAACAACAGACAGGTGTGGGTTAAGGGCTATATTTGAATAATGAGGCAACTAAACATAAAGTATATTATGAGCAAAATATCTTTTTGGTATAATTTTATTCTGTGTCTAATAAAAGTAATTGATTTTAAAAATTGTGTTCGGTACTCTAAAAGTCCACCTTTTGCTTTTATTTTGAATTGCTGTTAGGTAAGTATTCATTTTTCTCAATTTTGTTTTTGAACTTTTTACAGGCAATTTGGTTATCACTTGGTGATATATTACCTTGGCTCATGAGATTTGGTATTAATTAATTCCTTGAAGAATATTTAGCAATTATCTTCAAGTAATTATTTTATACTGTATTCTAAGAGGATCCATGCTTTTTTGAATTCCAGGCTTTGCTTTCCTGAACACCTCAGAGGAATATATGCAGTTTTCTTATAAAAGGAACTATGTGTTTTAATTTAAAGTGGACAGAAAAGAACAAAGGAAGAATAGAGGCAATACATATATAACAAACAAGGAATAAAATGATACATTCTGCAAAACAAAGCATTATTTTTTTCTAAAGTAATATTTTTTAGGGAGAGCCAGCAAGTAAGATTTTTTTTTAAGTGTAGCAATAAAGTAAAAATAGTGTTTACTTACCTCTCTGCAAAGACCTTAGCTCTAAATTTGCCAAATTTGCAAAAAAAAAAAAAAAGTTAAAATAAGGAAAAAGGTGTGTATTTTTATTTTTTTTCTTTCTTTCAGGACCATTGAAAAGGTTTAATTTTGCAAATGCTTATGGTTGATTAAAATTTAGCAAGATGGAAGGTTGTGTCATATGTTTTCAATAACGAAACACATTTTTTTCTTAATCTCATAGTAAATTATTTCTGTAAGCTTTGCATTGAGAAAATGGTAAAATGATTTAATGTATGCAATGTGTTTTTTAAATTACGTTGATATCAGGGTCTTTTAGCTTAAGGCCTCATTCACATGGCATGGGCCATCCCATATGGAAGAAAAATATATTTGAAATATATTTAAAAAATATTCATCCCAAATATATTGCCATATATTTGAAATGCCACAATTTTGGCCATTATCAATATATTTAAAAATATATTTTAAAAAAAAAAATGTGTTTATATATATATATATATATATATATATATATATATACTGCACATTGAAATGCATTTTTATTACAAAATTTATTACAAAAATACTGTATCTCAAATCTACATTTTCTGGAATGCATTTATAAATATATGTAAAAATATATGCTAAAATGTCTTTAGTGTATGCTAAAAATATTTTTTTAACATATAAAAAGTAATTTTAACATATATTTTTACATATATTTGTAAATACATTCCAAAAATGTAGATTTGCATTTTTTAAAGACATACAGTATATTTGAAATTTATTTTTAAAAATAAAAACGCATTGCAACATGCAGTGTATATATATATATATATGTGTGTGTGTGTATAAATATATATATATATATATATATATATATATATATATATATATATATATATATATAGAATATGGCCACAATTGTAGCATTTCAAATACATGGCAATATATTTGGGAAGGATATTTTTAAAATATATTTCAAATATATTTTTCTTCCATGTGGGATGTTTTATCAGCATGGGGATGCACAGGTGTTCCATGCATCCCTGTGTTTCCAGTCCCATTGTTGTCTGTTAGATGCAGTGGCTGCCTGGACAAGCTGCTGCTCCTATTGTGTCATCTGTTTTGGTTCAGGTGCATGGTCCCAAAATACACCCAGGGTGATTTTGGGGAAATACACCCGCATCCACATGGATGTCTTATTGGGACACAGCGGCTGCATTGCACTTAGATTCTGCCACCACAAGTTCTCCCATACAGAAGAGAACAGAAGGCAAGCAACAGAATGCACCACACTAGGGACTGTGCTCCATCTGCTCTTTGGCTAACCAATAAATGAATTATTTGAACCCTTTACCAGTTTCCTTCCTGGATGCCATATGCATTAAACTTGCATTGCATTCCAAAGTGTAGAATTACTAGCATTGCTGCAATGCTAGAGAGCTAAACACTGTTTCTAAAGGTAGTATGTTAAGTATTTAGGTTTTTTTACCTATTTTTCCATTTTCATCCAAAAGATCTGACCAACAAATGGCTGTATGCAACTGCATTTTCATGCCTTCTCTCTTTAGATAATTTCTGGTGCTCCTGAACAACACCCTTACACTGCTATTAAAAGGATTGTGCAGGCAAAAAGTTAAAAAAGTTTCATTCCTCGACTGCAGGTTTTATAGATCACTTATTCCAAGGCATATCTATTAATGCTGTGTGTTAAAGATGCGTGAAATGATAGTTAAACTCACAATTTGTATCAATCAATCAATGAATCACAATCACATCTGTACCCAGCTCACCACAAATAATTTAAATGAGGGCAATTGTGTAATAAACAAAATTTCAAAGATTTTATTAAAATGTACATCACCATCATACTTTTTTCCCCTTTTATTGGTTCACTTAGATGTATGTTAATCATAGCAAACCAGCTGAATTTATAATCCTGGGGTTTCCTGGCTCTCTTGATTTACAATATTTTTGCTTCCTGCTCCTTCTGATAACATACCTATTAACACTTATGAGTAACTTTGTGATCATCATTATTACATGGATAGAAAGAAGTCTGCACACTCCCATGTATTTTTATCTTCGGAACCTATCTTTTCTGGAAATTTGTTATGTTTCTGTTATTGTTCCCAAGATTCTCACCACTATTACTCCACATGGGAGATATATTTCTTTCCCTGGTTGCATAATACAGCTGTTTTTCTTCTTTTTCTTGGGATCCACAGAATGCTTTATGTTTGGAGTCATGGCGTATGACCGCTACTTGGCCATCTGTCAACCATTGCGATACACAACCCTGATGAATAATACCATGTGCTACAGTTTTAGCATAGTCTCAGTCATTGGAGGCTTTGTGACCACATTCCCACACATTGTCCTAATCTCCAAACTTCCATTTTGTGGAAGCCATATTATTAACCATTTCTTTTGTGATACTCCCCCCCTACTTCAACTCTCTTGTGCAGACACATACCTAATTGATATGTTGGATTTTATGTGTGCTTCCCTAGTGATATTATTGTCTTTCTTGGTAACTTTGATTTCCTACTTTTATATCCTTGCAGCAGTCTTACGTATATCTGGTAAAAATGGAAGAAAAACATTTTCTACCTGTTCTGCACACTTAATTGTTGTGTTTATTTATTATAGTACTGTTATATTTATGTATGTTAGGCCTAAAGTAAGCTTTGCTTTTACTCTTAATCGAGTAGTTGCAGTTTTTTACACTGTGATAACACCTATACTTAATCCTCTAATATATTGTTTAAGAAATAAAGAAGTAAAGCATTCCGTTAAAAAGCACCTGGGTCCTTGGATACACTTTTATATAACATGACAAATATGGTTATTAAAGGTAATATAAAGTGTTATTGTACATTGTTTATTATTTCTCATTTCTCTTTTTATTTGGTGGTTGCTAACTATTATTTTTCAATTTTTTTTCGGTCAGGAAAATTTGAAAGATTGCATTTGATTATTTGGTATCCTCATATCCACTCAGTAGGTGGAGCATAAGGCTCCCTTTTACATTTTTTCTTGTTCCGTACATCTGGTTGTAAAAAATCTTGTTGATTACAGATCTCAGTAGCATATACTGAAATATAACATACACACAATAATAGACACTGGAGTTGATTTACTAAAACTGGAGAGTGCAGAATCTGGTGCAGTTGTGCATGGTAGCCAATCCTAACTTCAGCTTGTTCAATTAAGTTTTGACAAAAAACCTGGAAGCTGACTCGTTTCTATGCACAGCTGCACCAGATTCTGCACTTTCCAGTTTTAATAAATCAACCTCTTAGTATGCATGATATTATATACGTATATATTGCTAATGCAGTTACATTATTACATGTGGTAATACCAATTTTTCAAATTTATATTTAACCCCTTGACACCGAGCGCACGCAAACATGCGGCCTCTCGGCATCAGGGCCTTGATGCCGAGTGGCCGCATGTTTGCGTGCAATTAGAAAATACATATGTGCTGAGAGATCATGCCCTGCACGCTCCCAGCACATATGTCCCTGACTCACGGAAAGGTCCCAATCTCCTCTTTCGATCAGGACCTTTTCCGATTATGTGACCGCCGTGATGGCAAATCACGGCGGTCGCATGACCCTAAAACCCTGCCTGCCTCCCGGCTTCTGAAACTCTTAAAGGGCCAGGAGGTGCTGGTGCGAAGAGGTTAAAGTGAACCTCTCCCCAGACTATGTTTACTAAAGTACTTACATATTTTGAACAAACAGCTATTTCCAGTGCAGCCACAATGCATTGAGGCAACATGTCTTGTTTTCCAATGGATCCTGGATGGTTCTCTCTTGCCGTAGACATTCATGGCAACAGGTCCTCCCAGCTCTGGTTCCAGCTCACCAAGTGATATCTCATTTAGTCTCACTGGTGCAATGCTCAAACACCAGCAACAGGTCTGTGTCTTTCCTAGAGTAGGCACAGACACACTAGTGATGGGCCTGCACTCTCCAGACCCCAATCTCTCTAGAGCTGCCTGTAAAAAGTTCTGTCTTTCCTCCATTCTTGTGCAAAGTGCCCCTTGTAGTCCACAGCCCATTCATCTAAATTCAGTTGTATCGCACGATGCTCCTTTAAGGACTACTGTTTGCAGAATGTATGGCAACTGCATAGTAAATCATCCATCTGCTGATTGGCTTCAATCTGCTGTTTCAAGGAGGGACGGAGAGAGCAGGAACAGGCAGGGGATCACACAGCCCAGAGCAGCAGGAAATGAGGCCTGAAAGGAAAGCCCACAGCCTGCAGCTACACAGCCATTTGTTTACACAGCAGCCCGTGTAGTGAGGGGGGAAGCGGGGATCAAGCATGCACACAGCAGATCCAGCACAGACAGCCACTTTGTTTACTTCTCACAGTGGGTGGGTGAAGAAGGAGTGCAGGCACAAGGCAGCGGGGGATTTTACAGCTGCACTACCTGCTACTATACATGTGTTTAGATATTTTTTCACCACATTCAGTAGGCTTTGGAGAAAATTCCCTTACAAAATAAAAAGCCTATTTGGCTTTAGTAAATTAACCCCCTTATCTTCATCTGACCCAAAAAGACAAGATTAGGTGCCACTCAGGTAGGGAGATGAGGTCAAATCTAAACTGCTGTGAGTGCTTTCAGGGATAGGGAGCTCATCCTGGCTCCAAGCTACAGCAATGTCAGAAGGTCTGGCTGGAGTCTAGGCTGAGACTGCCATTCATCTCTCCTCATGCACATGGATCTGCCTTTGATGTGCTGCTTATGGATCTTTCCTTCTGACATTGCTGCCCCTTATCTCATGTTGTGAGGATGAAGGCCTTATCCCCACATCTTATCCCCCAAACACAGGACTGCTGTTAGAATTCATGGTGCCCCATACAGTCTACCTGATAGGGCCTCTGTCAGAAAGATAGTTTCGCTAAAAATACACTAAAATCATTTTTAGCGGACACAAACACAACATAATGCACACAATTCCTGCTAAATCTAAAAGGAAATAAATAAAGCTGTGTGTGTAAATGAGGTCTTAGAACTTATTCACATGGACACTGCAAGTGTGGGGGTGCAGGTGTACGACACCAAACACAAACAGTGTGTATTCGGGGCCACTCATTTACATCTACACAACTGTCAAATTAGAACTTGTGGCTGTGTTCATACAGCCGCTGTGCCCTATGGAGTACCAGGAGGCTCCAGCCCCATGAACAAACCACTCTTTCACATGTGAGGTTATGGGCAGTAAAATCCTATGGTTAGCCATGCCTTTCTGCCCCCCCCGACTGCTACTCACTTAAAGGAGAAGTACAGCCAAAGCTCTTTTGGCTGTTCTTCTCATTTGGATCACAGGAGCACAGTTCTGTACTCCTGTGACCTGCTTTCAGCTGACAGTGGGCTGACCTCACTCCAAGCTGGGGAAAGATGCCGACTTTAAAGTCAGGATCCACTCCAGAGTCTGGAGTGGCACCTGGCTCAGCCTCTCAGCGAGCCACTGAGAGCCTGAACCAACCTCTGTACACCTGTGACCTGCTTTCAGCTGACAGTGGGCTGACCTCACTCCAAGCTGGGGAAAGATGCCGACTTTAAAGTCAGGATCAACTCCAGAGTCTGGAGTGGCACCTGGCTCAGCCTCTCAGCGAGCCACTGAGAGTCTGAACCAACCACTCCGCCCCTTTGCACAGCCCAGCACACCAGTGAGCACTGGGGAGGAGGGGGGAGCAGAACAGACAGCGGTGAATGATAGTCTGAGCTCCCTGCTCACAGTGGCTGTGAGAACTCAACGATCAACAATTTTCACACTTTTTGGCCATGGCAGGAATCATAGCCCTTTTGGCCTTTTGGTGCTCTGTACAGAGGCTTCCTGTTCATTCATAAACTGAAGAAAAGTAAACACGGGTTGCTATGCTTCAGTTATGAATGAACACAGGAGTGATCTGTAAAAAATGCTCACTGAGTTCATTCAGGTAATTAAGAGTCCAGTAAACACAAGACATGTTTTATGGCCTCATGTACACTGCTGTTCCTAAACATGAGTTTAGGAGGTTTTTTTTTTTTGCCAAAGCCCCTGAACTTAACTCAGTAAAAACCTATGTGCCCATGTACACATAGGCTTTTACCAGAGTTTAGGAGCAGAAGAGTTTAGGGACAGTTATACGTTCCTCTTCTGAATGCAGAATAATCGCGTTCAGGAAAGAAACTTTTGAGCCAAAAATTATAAATGCAGCAAAAAAGCATGTAAACGCGTTTAACCACTTGCCATCCTAAGGATTTACCTCCATTAATGACCAGGCCTCTTTTTGCTATTCAGCGCTGCATTTCAACTGATAATTGCACGGTCATGCGATGCTGTACCCAAACGAAATGTACGTCCTTTTTTTCACACAAATAGGGTTTTCTTTTTTAAAGCACTGCACTAGTTTAATTGACAATTGCAGAGTCATGCAATACGGTACATAAATAAAATTTACATCCTTTTTTTCACACAAATGGAGCTTTCTTTCAGTGGTATTTTATCACCTGTATGTTTTTTATTTTGGTGCTATAAACAAAAAAAAATGATATTTTCTAATTTCTGTCATAAAAAATATCCAAAAATTTTGTCATAAATTTAGGCCAAAATGTATTCTTCTACACATATCCCAATAAGTGTATCTTGATTGCTTTGTGTGAAAGTTATAGCCCATCACATTTCTTAAGGTGCTAAAATACCAGGACAGCACAAACATCCCCAAATGACCCCTTTTTGGAAAGTAGACACCGTAAGCTATCTGCTGAGAGTCATATTGAGTCCATGGAAGATTTATTTTTTCCACAAGTTTCTGGAAAATGACAAAAACATTTTTTTTTTTACACAAAGTTGTCATTTAAATGATATATTTCTCACACAAGCCATGGGTATATGTGGAATTACACCCCAAAATACATTCTGCTACTTCTACCGAGTATGGGGACACCACATGTGTGAGACTTTTTGGGAGCGTAGCAGGGGCGGACTGACCATTTGGAAACTCGGGCACTGCCCGAGGGCCCGGGGTCAGTAGGGGGCCCCATAAAATACCCCTGGTACCTTTTTCATAGGCTTTTTTGAGATTGGGCAAGGACACAGGGGCCCCATGATCCCCTATTGCCCGGGGGCCTCATGAGTTGTCAGTCCGCCCCTGGAGCGTAGCCACATACAGGAGCCTGAAATCCAGTGACCACTTTGAAAGCTTGAAGGTGCGTAACTTCCTCATTTCACTTCCTCACTACCTATCACAGTTTCTGCGGTACTTATATGCCAGGATAGCACCAACTCCCCCCCCCCCTTTTTGGAAAGTAGATACCTCAAGCAATTTAAAAAGAGGCATGGTGAGTATTTTGCAGATCTCATTTCTTCTCACAAGGTTTTGAAATATAAAAAAAGAAATGAAAAATATGCCTTTGTTTTCTTTCTTCATTTTCCAAACACTTGTGACAACAAACAAGATGTGCAAAATACTCACCATGCTTCTTATCAAATTCCTTGGGGTGTCTATTTTCCAAAAGGGGTCATTTGGGGGGGTTTGGGGCTATTCTTGCATTTCAGGGCCTCCAAAACTGTGATAGGTAGTCAGGAAGTGTAATGAGGAAATAAAGCCCTTTAAAAGCCTGAAGGTCCTTATTGGATTTTGGGGTCTTGTACTTGGCTGGTCTGGTAAAAAGTCTCTCTCACATGTGGTACCCCCATACTTGGGAGAAATAGCAGAATGTATTTTGGTGAGTGATTCCACATATACCCATGGCATGTGTGAGCAGTAAGTCATTTAAGTGACAATTTTGTGTAAAAAAAAAAATATATTTTTTTGTCATTTTCCAAAAACTTGTGGTAAAAAAAATAAATTATTCTATTAACTCAACATGCCTCTCAGCAAATAGTTTGGGGTGTCTACTTTCCAAAAAAGGGTCGTTTTGGGGGGGGCATTTTATGCCCAGCATTAGAAGTTTATGCCACACATCATTCACTCTTCTAACCACCTGAAGACCAAGCCTTTTCTGACACTTTTTGTTCACATGAAAAAACTCTGTATTTTTTGCTTGGAAATTACTTTGAATCTCCAAACATTTTGTATTTTTTTAACCTCTTGCCGTCCGCCTACTGTTTATAAACGGCAGGGCGGTGGCAGTCCAGAGGCGGGTTGCCGTTCCTAAACGGCACCCGCCTTTTCTAGCTGTGCGCGCTCCCTAGGAGCGCGCACCACCGTGATCCGGTGTCCGCTGTGTCCTCCGGACACAGTCGATCGTCGGACGGGACCTCTGTACGAGGTCCCGGTCATGTGATCACTGATTGGCGAATCAGTGATCACATGCAAAGTAGTAAGCAAGATGTCACTTGTGACATCATTGCTTACCACGTGTGAAATCTGTGAATGATCACAGAGGTCACATGGTACAAGGCTATTCACAACACCCTTGTACCATGTGACCAGCTGTGACCAATCACAGCTCACTCAGTATCTCTCAATGACTGCAAGAATGCAGACAGAGAGAAAGAGAAATGATTGCTTTTACATCTTATATGGGTGTAAAAGCAATCAGTGTAAAAAAAAAAAAAAAAATCTTCATCACCCCCCACAAGTAGTACAGTGTCACCATGGTGACACTGTACTGCTAGGGTGACAATATGTAAAAAAAAAAAAAATAATAATAATAATATAAAAAAAATAAAATAAAAATCTAAAAAAAATGTTTAAAAATGATAATTTTTGGTTATAAACTAATTTGGATTTTTTTTTTTTACTAAAAAAATAACGGAATAAATTTTGGCCAAGATTTAGGATGAAATATTATTTATTTGCAAAATTTTATTTAAAAAAACACTTTTTTTCAAAATTTTTGGACTTTTTCATTTACATAGTAAAAAAAATAAAAATCCCAGCGGTGAATAAATACCACCAAAATAAAGCTTTATCTGTCTCAAAAAAATGGTAAAAAATTCATATGGGTACAGTATTGCATGACCGCGCAATTGTCATTCAAAGTGTGATAGCGCTGAAAGCTGAAAATTGCCCTGGACAGGAAGGGGGTAAAAGTGTCAGGAAGTGGTTAAAGCAGATGCCCTACTGAATACAATGGTGGATGCTGAAATTTTTTATGTCACATAGTTCTCACGCAGTGATTTTTGAAACACAAATTTAAAAAAAAAAATACACTTTTTTTACTTTTAATGCGCAAAAACACAATATATTGGCCAATTATTTGGTAAATTATAAAAGAGGATGGTATGCTGAGTCAATAGATGCCAAACATGACATGCTTTGAAACTGTGCATGCCCCTTACAATGGCGACAAACTGCATACATTTTTATAATCCATAGGCAACGCTTTAAAAGCCTTTACAAGCTACCATTTTAGATTTACAAAGGAAGTCTAGTACTAGAATTACTTCCCTTGATCTGACATTTGTGGTAATATCTCATATGCATGGTGCAACCGCTGTTTACATACAGGCACAGGGTCAACGCTCGGGCACACAAGTGTGCACGCACGGAGGGCAAGAATGCTTTTTTTAAGTTATTTTGATTTTTTAAATTATTTTTACACTGTCCCTTTCATTTTTTTTTTTTTTTTTTGACCACTTTTAATGCTATCACGGGAATACAAATATATCCTATAACTTCAATGGGCAATGTCATATATTCTTTTTTGAGAAATCTGGGGTCTATCAGACGCTAGATATCTCCTGTGCTCTTACATTATATCCTCCACGAGCAGGGCCCTCATATTCCTTCTGTATTGAAATGTATTGTAATTGTACTGTCTCTCTTATATTGTAAAGAGCTGCGCAAACTTTTGGCGCTATATAAATCCTGTATAATAATAATAATAATAATAATAAATGGGTCTGAGGACCAATACAACCACCCATGTTGAGGGTTAGGCCCAAAAAAATGTAAATTCGGAAACCGCAATGGGTTTCCACACTAATGGTCTGGCAAGGTTTGAATTTGTGTTGGTGGCGAAAAATTGTTGTGCATATAAATTGCTTTGATCCACAATCAATGCATATAGATCTTCCATGAAAAACAGCTCCAAAAAAATCAAGGGGAGTAGTTAAATTTTCTATCTGAATTTCGGGTTGGGCAGTGAATGGGGGACGTACGGGTGCTGCAGAATTTGTGGGCTGCCAATCAGGATTTGCAAGCACATCCAGAAGGATACTTTGGGCTCTACAGGCCTGTGTTCGAATTCTTGGTGGCTGTGGGACAATACTTGTGCTCGCCACGTCACCATGTGATACTGCAGTGCTGGTATGTGAAAGACCAAGATGTACTAGGCTGCTAGTGCTCGCCAGTTCACCAAAAGGTAGAGCGGCACCAGTACTGGCACTCTGCTGCATATGAGAGTCATCAACATTTACCGGCAAGTGCTAGCAGAGATCAGGCCTGATTCTGCGAACACTGTGGTTCTGTGTGCAATGTATCAAGTGACAGTGACCAACTGACACTGCACTTACTGGGGGAGAAGGGGGGGTAAGCATAGGGGCTAAACGCAGGTGCCGGGGCTGATCCCGCTAACGCTGTGTTTTTGGGGACACTATACTAATGTGAAAGCTGGTACAGTGCTGAAAGATATTGATCCGTTCAGATACTATACTAGCAAAGGAGGTTCATTGTGTATTAGTGTGTTCCTGGTGATCAGGGGGTTAAATGTGATTACTGGTGTACTGATGGACAATCTGACACTATCTGGGAGGGGTGTGAAAACCATGTATATACAGGTGAAACTCAAAAAATTTGAATATCGTGCAAAAGTTAATTTATTTCAGTAATGCAAATTAAAATGTGAAAATAATATATGAGATAGACTCATTACATGCAAAGCAAGATAGCTCAAGCCGTGATTTGTAATAATTGTGATGATTATGGCTTACAGCTCATGAAAACCCCAAATCCACAATCTCAGAAAATTAGAATATTGTAAAAAGGTGCAATATTCTAGACTCAAAGTGTCCCACTCTTATCAGCCAATTAAGCCATAACACCTGCAAAGGGTTCCTGAGCCCAGGGGCGGACTGACAACTCATGGGGCCCCCGGGCAATAGGGGATCATGGGGCCCCTGAGTCTTTGCCCAAACTCAAAAAAGTCTACGAAAAAGGTACCAAGGGCATCTCATGGGGCCCCCTACTGACCCCGGGCCCTCAGGCAGTGCCCGAGTTTCCAAATGGTCAGTCCGCTCCTGCCTGAGCCTTTAAATGGTCTCTCAGTCTGGTTCAGTAGGAATCATGGGAAAGACTGCTGACCTGACAGTTGTGCAGAAAACCATCATTGACACCCTCCATAAGGAGGGAAAGCCTCAAACAGTAACTGCAAAAGAAGTTGGATGTTCCCAAAGTGCTGTATCAAAGCACATTAATAGAAAGTTATGTGGAAGGGAAAAGTGTGGAAGAAAAAGGTGCACAAGCAGCAGGGATGACCGCAGCCTGGAGAGGATTGTCAGGAAAAGGCCATTCAAAAGTGTTGGAGACTTTCACAATGAGTGGACTGAGGCTGGAGTCAGTGCATCAAGAGCCACCACACACAGATGGATCCTGGACATGGGCTCCAAATGTCGTTTTCCTCTTGTCAAGCCGCTCCTGAACAACACACAACATCAGAAGCATCTTACCTGGGCTAAAGGAAAACAGACCTGGTCTGTTGCTCAGTGGTCCAAAGTCCTCTTTTCTGATGAGAGCAACTTTTGCATCTCATTTGGAAACCAAGGACCCAGAGTATGGAGGAAAAATGGAGAGGCACACACTGCAAGATGCTTGAAGTCCAGTGTGACGTTTCCACAGTCTGTGTTGATTTGGGGAGCCATGTCATCTGCTGGTATTGGTCCACTGTACTTCATTAAGTCCAGGGTCAATGCAGCTGTCTACCAGGAGATTTTGGAGCACTTTATGCTTTCTTCCGCAGATGAGCTTTATGGGGATGCTGACTTCATTTTCCAGCAGGACTTGGCACCTGCTCACACTGCCTAAAGCACCAAAACCTGGTTCAATGACAACGGGATTATTGTGCTTGATTGGCCAGCAAACTCGCCTGACCTGAACCCCATACAGAATCTATGGGGCATTGTCAAGAGAAAGATGACAGACATGAGACCGAACCAAGCAGAAGAGCCGAAGACTGCTATTGAAGCATCCTGGTCTTCCATAACACTGGCTGATAGCTTCCAATGCACGCCGCATTGAGGCAGTAATTGCTGCAAAAGGGACCCAAACCAAGTACTGAGTACATATGTATGCTTATATTTTTCAGAGGTCCGATATTGTTCTATGTACAATCCTTGTTTTATTGATTGCATGTAATATTCTGTACATACTGAAATTTTCTGAGATTGTGGATTTGGGATTTTCATGAGCTGTAAGCCATAATCATCACAATTATGACAAATCACGGCTTGAACTATCTTGCTTTGCATGTATTGAGTCTATCTCATATATTAGTTTCAACTTCTAAGTTGCATTACTGAAATAAATGAACTCGAGTTTCACCTGTATACGTGATTTTTCACACCAATGCCGCCCTTTAGCAGTATCTCTGCTTTAGGGTTGTCAGGAAGCAGTTAAAGAACCGGTTTGCATTAGGCGCTGCGTTACTTTAACTCACAGTTAAGCGGTCATGCAACGCTGCATTCAAATTAAATTTATGTCTTTTTTTTCCCACGAATTGAGCTTTCTTTTGGTGGTATTTGATCACCTGTTTGTTTTTTATTTTTGCGCTATAAAAAAAAAAGACCGACAATTTTGAGAAAAAAAAAACAATATTCTGGACTTTTTGCTATTAAACATGTCCAGTAAAAAAAATCTAAAAATCAAAATTCGTCATAAATTTAGGCCAAAATGTATTCTGCGACATTCGGACACCTGTGATAATTAGATTGTCCGGTGAGCCCAATTTAAGGAAAAACTACTAAAAGACGGTGTTCCACAATATTAAGCAGAGCACAATTTTCAAGCAATATGGGGAAGAAAAAAGGATCTCTCTTCTGCCGAAAAGAGTGAAATAGTTCAATGCCTTGGATGAGGTATAAAAACATTAGATATTTCACGAAAACTTAAGCGTGATCATCGCACTATTCAGAGATTTGTGGCTGATTCAGAGCACAGATGGGTTTGTGCAGATAAAGGCACATTGAGGAAGATTTCTGCCAGATTCATGCATTGGATCAAGAGAGCAGCTGCTAAAATACCATCACATAGCAGCAAACAGATATTTGAAGCTGCTGGTGCCTCTGGAGTCCTACGAACATCAAGGTGTAGAGTCCTCCAGAGTCTTGCAACTGTGCATAAACCTATTATTCGGCCACCACTAACCAATGCTCACAAGCAGAAACGGCTGCATTGGGCAGAAAAGGCTGCATTGGGCAGAAAAATACATGAAGACTAATTTTCAAACAGTAATGTTCACTGATGAGTGCCGTGCAACCCTGGATGGTCCAGATGGATAGAGTAGTGGATGGTTGGTAGACGGCCACCCTGTTCCAACAAGGCTGCGACGTCAGCAAGGCGGTGGTGGAATCATGTTTTGGGCTGGAATCATGGGAACAGAGCGAGCCGGCCCCTTTAGAGCCCCTGAAGGTATAAAGATGACCTCTGCAAAGTATGTGGAATTTATGACTGACCACTTTCTTCCCTGGTACAGAAGGAAGAACTATGCTTTCCGTAATAAAATCATCTTCATGAATGACGATGCACCATCTCATGCTGCAAAGAATACCTCTGCATCAATGGCTGTTATGGGGATAAAAGGAGAGAAATTCACGGTGTGGCCTCCATCCTCCCCTGACCTCAATCCTATTGAGAACCTTTGGAGCATCCTCAAGCAAAAGATCTATGAGGGTGGGAGGAAGTTTACATCCAAACAGCAGCTCTGGGGGGCTATTCTGACATCTTGCAAACAAATTCAAGCAGAAACTGTACAAAAACTCACAGGTTGAATGGATGCAAGACTTGTGAAGCTGCTATCAAATAAGGGGACCGGCGGCGTGGGTAGGGCGCACATGTGTCTCTCACGAGCCCCCACCCGGACATGCAGAATCACATACATATACGTGATCCTGAGCACAGGGGCCGCCCTATAGCAGTATATGTACTGTGGGCGGTCCTTAAGCTGTTAAATGTGTCTAAACGTGCTAAACACTAGCTGCATTTAGCGCTTGGGCATTTATCCATGTCAATGGAAAATACTCTGGCCAATCAAATGAATAAACGTCCAAGCGCTAAATGTGGCTAAACGCGGGTAAACGTGGCTAAATGAGGTACAGCGTTTACATGCATGTTTGCTGTGTTTAGTGGTTATCTGCTGCCAGGAGAATTTAACAACTAGGCAAGTTCATGTGTACATGAGGCCTAACAGTCACCCATGCTCCATCCTGACACCAATCCTCCTGTGCCCTACAGAAGCTGGTAGCTGGTGGAAAGGAGAGAAGGAGAAGCAAGCAGCTTTGTAGAGGGGCACACAGGGCGATCTGAGTTGTGGTAAGGGGGGGAGTCAGATTATGGAGGGGGGTGATTTGAGCAGTGAAAGGGGGAGACTGACAGTTATTGAAACCAATCCCCTGTGAGTTTGTAGCCTCATCCACTATTCATGTGGGCGAGATTATAATAGTGCTTAATAGTCATTTCAAAAGTTTTCACATCATCAGCTGGTGTTATCTGTTATACAAAGTAGTTTTTCTGCCTAAAAAAATATAATAGGTACTGGTGTGTGAATTGTGCAACTGTGCATTAGAATATCTAGTGATAAAGAATAAAGTGCGTTACACAAAACCAGGGATAATTTCAATGCTGTAGATAACAATACTGATAAGTAGATGGTACTGTATGTAATCTTGTATATCTTTGTAATTGCATTTTTTTCATTAAAAAATACGTAACAATTCTAATCCTTGCCCTTTTGAATTTTTTAAAAGAAAATAATATAGGACAGAATTAATTATTCACATAGATAATTATAAAGGGATCTGTGGAGATAGAAATATGGAAGCTGCCTTTCCGAATTTGTTTTTTTGAAAGTTCAGATTCTGAGGCTTCTACCTTAACCTTGATTTCACTATCCATTGATTTGATGATATGGAACAATCATGCGGCCAGTAAAGTAATGGAAGTATGAACTCCAATCCCACGTGTTTGTCTTATGTTAGAAACCCACTTAATAGTGAAGCCAGACTTGGGATGCAACACTGGGAGCCTTCATTTTCAAAAAAATAGTTCAGTGATTGCAGCCCTCACATTTCTTTTCTCACAGGTTGTTTATAGCTGAACTCCAGGCAGATATAAAAAACACAGATGGATACAGCTCCTTATTAAAGAATACATGTTAAATATATTTTGTTTAATACAAACAATGTAAGTATATAAATTTGACCGGGTATCATAAAGAGAGAAAGGGAGATGGAGGGGCATCATAAGTAACTTGTGAGGTGTGCTGCAGTGTTCATGCCCTAACAAAGTACATGCCAACAGCAGGCGAGAGCAGAGTGACAGATGGATGAAATCAACAGCTGGCTGCTTCTCTTTTCACTGTCCAGTCACAGGCTGGGGGAGAATCAAGACCTGTAAGTGTTTCTAAACAGCAACAGAGAAAATTCAGGTCTACTGCCCTGCAAGACAAAGCTGTGCTGTATTGTAGAGTAGAGTTGTTTACATCTCCAAGCTGGATAGACAAGATACAAATCCTACGAATAAAACTAATAAGTAATATGCATTTCTTTTGTGTATTTAGATGTTTGCCTGGAGTTCAGCTTTAAATACAAAATATAGTCTAAATAAGAAACACAAGTTCTGTCAGGATTGTTTCAACCTCATTAAAATGCATTAAAGCATTTTTTAATAAATTATATCTCTTAGGATGTAATCCTAAGAGATGCACACCATATATTTATATTGTGCAAACACTAAAGGCACAGTATGCTTTTTCAAAATAATGCAAGCTGGGAAATACTAGCATTGTTTTCAAATGATAGGTGGTCATGTAAATCTTTTTTCCAGCGCTGTTTACTGTGTCCTGAGTCTGCAGCAGTTGTGTTAATATCCTTAGGTTAGAAACAAGTATAAAATATTCTTGGAAAGTATAAACTTTCATTCTTGAGATTTTTATAGTTTTTTTTTATTCTGATTGAGGTGATTGTAGCCGTATTAGTGCACTTGTGACAGAAACAATTGAGTACTGACGTGATACTTTTTTTATTTGCACTAACATACGATTTTGAGGACAAGCTTTCGGGGTATGTCCCCTTCTTCTTCAGTACTTCCTGGACCTTGAAGAAGGGGACATACCCCAAAAGCTTGTCCTCAAAATTGTATGTTATTGCAAATAAAAAAAGTATCACGTCAGTACTCAATTGTTTTTATTCTGATCAAACTTACTTCATTATTTTGACTGCTGCATATATTTAGTGGATTCTGTTTGTTAATGGAGAAGAAAAATAATTCCCAATCTGAAAATTTTTTTCTTTATGGACTTCTGCACGATTCCCCATTTGATATACTCTTGTTTTATATTTTTACCATGATATATTGCATGGCAGTGATTGGGAATGTGGCAATAATTCTTACAATATCTTTGAGCTCCAGTTTGCATATTCCATTATACTTCTTTCTTGCTAATCTTGCAATTCTTGATATCTGTTGCATTTCCACCACAGTTCCTAAGATGTTACATAACTTTGAAATGGCTTCATTTGCAATCACTTTTTATGGATGTGCTGTCCAATTGTTTATGTTTTCATGGGTTGAGATTACTGAGCTTCTACTTTTTACATGCATGGCATTTGACCGCTACATTGCCATTTGTAAACCTTTACATTACACTATTATCATAACCCATAAAGTCTGTGTACAGGCAACAGTCAGTGTATGGCTAGTAGGAGCTTTCAGTTCTGCTGTCCACACTTCACTGACATTTTCTCTGTCGTTCTGCAAAGACCACAAGATTAATAATTTCTTCTGTGAGGTTCCGCCATTATTAAAATTATCATGTACTGACACTACTCTAAATGAATTGTTTACACTTGTAACAGATCTCATAGCTGGCATCCTCTGTTTTATCTGTATAGCAGTTTCATATTGCTTTGTTATTAGTAGTATTTCACATATCAGGTCAGCAGAAGGCAGGCAAAAAGCAATTTCAACCTGCACTTCTCATATCACTATTGTCTCAGTTTATTATGGAACATTATTTGTTGCCTATATAAAACCCCATTCTGTTTTTTTCAAAAACCAAGATGTCATTCTTTCCATTATTTATGGCATATTTATTCCTTTTCTTAATCCTCTTATATATGCCTTTAGGAACAAGGAACTGACAAATGCTATAACCAAACTAAGCAGTAAGATCATGGCTAATTGATGCACATTGCATATTTTTATTGTGCAAATACTAATTCAATTGTTGCGATTTTATTTATAGTTTTATTTGATCAATTCATTTATTTTAACATATTAATCCACTGTGTAAATAATCAATCGCACAGTGAAATATGTTTAATTCACTGTGTAATTGATTATTTCTTTATGTTTATGTGGAACAGCTCACATACCATAGAAAGTATTGGAACTGAATGGACTTTATAGGCACTTAAACAACATTCTTATATAAAATCTCCATACTCTTTATTGGCAAATCACATAGTTACAACAATTGACAATGATTTTTAAAAAATGATACCAGATAAGAACCCCTGTTAACAACAGCAACAACAAATTGCACCTTGTTACTGTTGTTAACGGTGGTACTTATCTGGTATCGTTTTTTAAAAACCATTGTCAATTGTTGTAACTATGTGATTTGCCAATAAAGAGTATGGAGATTTTATATAAGAATGTTGTTTAAGTACCTATAAATTACATTTGGTTCCAATAAATTCTTGATAGTCTTTCCAGGATGTGGCACAATGTATGAGTTTTGATCCATAGTACCACCCAATGGATATACTTCTAACACATACCATAGAAAAAAGGAAAGCGTAGCAAAAAGTAACTGTCCTAGTAAAGAAAAAGGTAATAATCAGGCTCTAGTACTTATAGTTAGTCTGGCTGAAAAAAGACAAAAGTCCATCCAGTTCAACCATTAAACAAAAAAAAAAGTTATAATCCTATACCCACAGTTGATCCAGAGGAAGGCAAAAAAAACCCAGTAAAGCATGATCTAATTTGCTCCTGCAGGGAAAAAATTCCTTCCTGATAATCCGAGAGGCAATTGGATATTCCCTGGATTATCTTTACCTATAAATGTTAGTATCCAGCTATATTCTGTGTATCTAAGAAAGTATCCAGGCCTTTGATCAATTGTTAGGGGGTGGTTTTCCTCCCATGGTTTACCATTATGTTAAAGCGGTTGTAAACCCTTAAATACACCCAGTGAAGTGACTGGCCTTAGGTGATACACAGCAGAAAACAAATCCTTCTACATATGTTGTGCATGTTTATCTGCAGCCATTTTTCCTGTACATCCTTATAAAACTTAGAGATGAAAAGGATTTTTCACAGACTCATAAACCAGTGGGCAGGGAGCTAGTTACACACTGTACAAGAGCTCTGAGATCAGATTGGAGGAAAGGGACACACTCCCCTCACACATCACATAGGAACATAGCTGAGGCTGCCAATCAGCTGGAGCTCCTTCCCTTTCACCTTTTTAGCTCTTGGTGGCAGGAAAACTTGTCTTAAATAATTCATGCTGATAACAGATGAAAGAAGCAGCGGAGAAAAATTACACTTAGTTCTTTGGAGGGAGGCAAGTAAACACTATGCAAACACATGCTTTGTTCAGATTTCTTGTCTGTGTTTTCAACCACTTTACATTTTTCTGATTGCTTTACTCTGTATTCTGTGTCCACTACACTCTGTACATTGTGATGTGCAACTCATATATTTGAGTGCAACAATCTGTAGTTTGTGCTGTGCACCATCCATTACATACATATACAACACACAGTGTGAACATATACAACAATAAAATACTGACACCCCTCTATCCAAACTAAAAAACGTTTAGCATAAGATATACTTTAATGGGTATATTTGAAAGGACAGGGAGACATCAAAGAGTGTGATATTTGATGAACTTATATTTTGGCCTTAGCTGTGCTGTGATTGTCTTTGTGTCACAAAGCATTAAACAGTATACATTGTCCTTTTAAGGACTAAAAGTACAGTAGTGTGCAGTATATGCTGTTACTTTCTTTTAACACAGGTTGTTCTGTCTCTCCAATCTAAGCATTGAAAGTGTGATCTCTGTAACTTACAGTTGTGATGAGATAATGATAACTCCAATCTTAGTTGAACAACACAGGCAGTGACGTGATCCAGACAACACCTTGTAGATCTTGTGAAGTTTATTCAATAAACTGAGAGAATCTTACAACAATGAACATCGGATAGGTTAAAAGATCATAATGTGATCTACTCCATAAGACATGAGGCTTGAAGCTGAAGTGCATTACAGAGAAAATGAACAAAAGGGTGGGCTATCTAAACGGCATGGAAAGGGAGCAGCAGAGACAAAATACAAAGAACACTTTAAAGGCATATGACAGTCATGTGGAACATGACACAGGTTGCTGCTGTTTTTTATATATTATAAGGGTATATATTATAATAAAAAGTCCAGGATCGTTGAACTTCATATTAGTGAAAAAAAAATGAGAATACATGTCATTGTTTTTTTCGTGCAGCACTCCTGGACTTTTTGTCATGCTATGGAGTTGATTTACTAAAACTGGAGAGTGCAAAATCTGGTGCAGCTCTTCATAGAAACTCATAAACTTCCAGTTGATTGGCTATCACACAGCTGAACCAGATTTTGCACTCTCCAGTCAATCAACCCGTACATATGTGATATAGTGAAGGGCTTTATATTCGAGGTTTTTTCTCTTTTTCGGGTTGGTCGTGGCGGCGGGCATCGTGATTGACTTCAGGGGACTTTTTTTTAATTTTGTTTTTATTAAAGCACTTGTCAAAGACTGTCTCCTGTCATTTTTACACTTTGGGTGGGAGGAGCCCTCCCCTGACAAAAAAAACCCTCATGTTGAGGGCATGTGGCCTAGCATGGTTCAGGAGGTGGGGGTTGCTCGCTCATCCCCCCTTTCCTGACCTGCCGGGCTGAATGCTCAAATAAGGGTCTGGTATGGATTTGGGGGGCCCCCACATCATTTTTATAAAAAAATATTGGCATGGGGGTTCCCCTCAAAATGCATACCAGACCAGAAGGGCATGGTATTGATGGGAGGGGGGACCCATGCCGTATTTTTTTTTCATTTTTAATTGTCGGACAATGCCAACAATTCTTTTGACATTCAGTTGTCAGCGAGGAACCCCACTGACAGCTGAAACATTAAAGAATGTTTCACTACTAAAATACTTAATAATATAACTCATGTGGTATTTTAGTAGCTGAGTGGTAACTTCCCGCATACTCAGATGCTGTAAGATACCGCTCAGTAAATTGTCCCTGTTTGAAGTTCACGGTCGAACTTTCGGTAGGTTTGAATGTTCGACCGCAAACTGAACAAGAGGGTGTTCAGCCAATCACTGTTTACTTACCCTGTTTTATATACAGCATATACTGTACTGTATGTATAGAAGAGATAGACCTTTCATAGAGTCCATGCACATTACCTCCACCTCCCTTGCTGAGTATCTAGATCTTTTATTCTGTGTACCTATTGTCCTTACTCCTTTCATGTGATGCCTATTTTCCATCTTAATCTCTATGTTCTCAATCACCCTTGCCCCAGCAAGTGTAACTGTATTTAAAATAGGGAATAAAACCACTTCAGAATTCCCCAGTGACATTAGGAGACATGGTCTCACATGCAGCAACAAGACGTTTCACTGGTACATCCAGAAGCAATACCTTTGGAAAATCAGGCTCCACCATTTCCTTATAAAAAAATACATATATAAAGCATTAGCAGAAATCAGCAAAACAAGCAATTGCCAACAGGAGGACAAACAGGTCATATAGCAGCAGATATTTTTTTTTTAGTACAAACAGAGAATGATTTCATATAGTGGTACCAGAAGACGAATGACTAGTTTCCCAACAGTTACAGCCCATCTCCAGGCAAAAATTAAACTCCCTCTCACATCTCCCTCCCTTCTTTCTCGATTCCATTATGAAGTTTTTTTAATACCTTGTGGAATGTTTCAAATAGACCTAAGTCCACTGTCCAGGTCCCACACCAGTGCTGTTTCTGGGTGCCAGCAATGCAGATGTACCCATGCTGGATGGTCTTTAACAGTCCACTTGCACTGACACTATCATCTGCAGCATCTTTTCCTGAGATCCTGAAAGGACCATGGCACTGGACAGCTTATAGAAAGTGTCGACATCATGAAGACATTGATGTGGAAACCTCTTATGCATGTAAGAAGAAAGAAGACTCAGGCCCCAAATTATTATTTTTTATTATTATACAGTATTTATAAAGCACCAATGGTTCGCTCAGCGCTGTACATTACAAAGGGGGACAGAACATGTGACAGAACAATAACAATACAATGCAAAACATGAGGGGATCGAGGGCCCTGCTCTTTCGAGCTTACAATCTAGGAGGGAGGGGATAGTGGTACAGGAGGAGATAGCTGTGGGGGATGGAGTGGTAGGCAGAGTGGAGGAGGTCGGCAGGTTAGCAGGGGGTGGGGTAGACTTCCCTGAAGAGATGGGTTTTCAGGGTGTGCCTAAAGGAGAGGAGAGTAGGTGATACTCTGATGGGTTGGGGCAGGGAGTTCCAGAGGATGGGGGACACCCTGGAGAAGTCCTGGAGGTGGGCATGGGAGGAGGAGACCAGGGAACTAGAGAGAAGGAGGTCTTGTGAGGAGCAGAGTGTGCGTGCTGGGTGGTACTTGGATATTAGGTCTGTAATGTACAGCGCTGAGCGAACTATTGGCGCTTTATAAATACTGTATAATAATAATAATAATAATAATATAATAATTAGGTCAGTGATGTAGTACGGGGCAGTATGGTGGACAGCTTTGTAATCAGTGTAATCAGATACTTTAGGCCCCTTTCACACGAACGTTTTGATTGGGTCCGGACCCAAATGACTCACAACCATTTATGTGAGTAAAGGGAGCAATTGGGTAGAAATGTATTTTATGCCATCAATTAATTAGAGGTAGGTGAGTGGAAAGAGGGTAGAGGGACCTCAGAGTTCCTTTTTAACAAATTTTAAATAGTTTAACAAATTTTCTATAACCATGAAGAATGATAGATCACAACATTTGCAGCAACAGGGAGATAAGCAGGCTTTTCAAAAAGCGCACTATGTCTCTCACACTCTCACTTCATTTGAATCATTGTGCAAAAAATGGGAATAATCAAGACATACATTGTCCTTGTTATATAGTTACCTGATGACCCCTGATGATGAAATGAGGCCGACATTTGTTCACCACTGGGAGGTAGATAGATCTTCATTTTACACCACAACTGGTAGACAAAATCTTTTTTCTGGCCCATAAGTCTTCCATAGCATATCAATATCAGGAAGTTGGGTACAAAATTCTCTCCATATTATACAGAGTACCTTATGTTCTCCCTAAGATAAACAATGCTGTTCCTGATGTATGTTGGTGATGCAATGCAGCAGTATGCACTATATTTCATCTTTTGGTCCTATTCTGCTCTTACCTCTTTTTGGGAGGAGGTGATGTCCACCATAAAGCATCTAATCTCTGTTGAACTGAAAGGTAATCCGGCCACATGCTTACTTCACCTAACAGAAAGACTGTCCGGAAATATAAGGAAACTTCAACTATGCAGCTGCTCAATGCAGCGAAGGTTTGCATCCCTTTTTTGTGGAGGCAACCTCGACAAAAATTAATGATATCCATCATATGGAAGAATTGACAGCTATATTCCATAGTACTGAAAAACAATTCAGGGACAAATGGAGGCCCTGGAGATATTTCATGCGTATGGAAGCTTACTTGCAGGAAGTTGCCCGTTCTGAGTCCACCTTTACTGGAGTCGGGTAGAAACCCAGATTTTTGCCAATGAGTTTTCTGTAGTGTTACCTTCTCGGAATGTGATTCATTTGTATCATAATATTCTTGCATTTCTTTCTCTTATCCTCCCCCTCATCCTGTCCCCTCTCTTCCCTTCCCCGTGTTTGTCTTCAACCCCCCCCCCCCCCTTTTCCCCCTCCTTCCTTTTTTTTGTTCTTTCTCTCTTGCTGTTCTTTTTTCTTTCATTTTCAACATTTTTCAGATCAAAAATTTTAAATTGGTACCTGGAGACATATAAATGATATCTATGTGTTAAATATGTCAATAAACCTGTGTTTGATTTCTCTTGGGCCTTATGGCCCCTTTGTCTTGCTGAATTTCTTGTAGCATATGCAAAGCGGAGTGGAGGCAGCTAGCAATGTTTACCATTAACTTGTCTCTTTCACGTCATTATTACTTGTTTGAATATGTACTACATTATGGCTTTTTTTTTGATAACTTGGAATGCTTTTTATGACAAATTGACTTTCTGTACCTGAGAAGCTTTGCCATAATAAAATAATGTAAAAAAAAGCAACAACATGCTGTGTACACTGGTTAATGTCTACACTTCAAATGTTAAACAGATTTCCATCCTCAACAAGCTAATTTGAAAGGTTAATTCCTGTCGTTAAGGCTTGTTATTTTTAGGGGGTGACTTCAGTGTAATAGGGGACCCCAATATAGATTCTATTGCCACAAACCATGATCTGTTTGACATTTGGCGCTGTCAACATAGCACTGAGCATGATTACACTTATTTTTCAGCATGCATTTTTCATATTCCAGAAAAGATATGCTGTTAAAAGATAAATGAACCCTACAATAAATCATATCTTCTACAAATAAATTGATCATATGGTCGACTATGCACCTGTGACAGCTAGTGTCTCAGAGTCTACTCTGAACATGCCAACTCCTCTTTGGAAACTTAATACCCATCTTATGTCTCATCCAGATTACTGCTGGCACATTAATGACACACTTTCCTCTTTCCACTAATGACACTGTGGACACTAATATATTCTGTGGAACACCCACAAGGCACTCATGAGAGGCATCTTCATAATTAGAGCCCATACTAAAAACAATTAGCCCAGACATTCTATCACTGAACGAAATGCATAAGAAATATTAAAAAGCGTAACAAAGTGCAGCCCACTCCCCATTTAGCAGCCAAACTCTGCAACGATAGACAAGCTCTTCAAAGTCGTCTATTATATCAGTATAAAAAACATATTAAAATCTTAAGGCTAATTTCTATGTTCTAAACAATAAAGCCGGTGCCTACTAAAGTGATGACCTAAGGCTCACTGCAATGCTACTAGAATCTGCCACTTTTTTGATTCTGGTTCTAAAATTAGAATAATGAGTCCCCATTGTATTGCTGAGGCATTTAAAAAGTATTATTCCTCACTCTATGATTTTAGAAATAATAGAAACACCCCACAACCTACTTCTAAAAAAATAAACCAATTCCTTTCCCCCATGCTCAGCTGCCCTTAACTGATCCATAACAGAATCATGAGCTGATATTTCAATCCTTCGTGCTGGTGGAAATCTCAAAAGTAATAGACTCCCTATCATTCGATAAAACACCTGGCATAGATGTATTTCCAACAGCTGAGGATGTGGAGACCACTCGTGTGTGAAGAGTACAAGTGACAAACAAGCCGAGGTCAGGGCAGACAGCAGTCAAGCACAAACAGTAGACACATTTTTAGAGGGGTGGAGAAAGCACCATTAGAGAGGGAGAGATTGAAGATATGAGTGAGGGAGCATAAGAAAGAAGAAGAAGGTGACCGTAGTTGTTGAGAGGGGTTACGATCCAGGGGGCACGTGATGAGATGGGCTTCTGAGAAAGCTTTAGTGACCTCTTCAGTAGTAGCAAGATAAAGAGGAAAGTGTTGAGGGAGGTTTAGTAGAAAGGATGCTAATTGAGATAGATGTCTGTGTAGTGGAGATGCCCCTACAAATTGCATCAATCTTGTTTTGAAATGATTTGCAATTTCGCAAGCAGTGAGTGAGTTACTGGGTGGAGGTGGAGAGAGTAGAGAGCTAAAAGTAGAGAAGAGACAACAAGGACTGGATGACAAGGTAGTAATACGAGTGACAAAGTAGGCTTGTTTGGCAGCATGGAGGGAGAAATTGTATGTTAAGAAAGAGGATTTATATAGGGTGAATGCTTGCTGGGATTTGGTTTTATGCCACAGTCGCTCCAGTGCACCACTATGTCGTTGCATGCCACGGTTGTAATGGTTGGGGCCTGATACTTTGTGTTGTTAGAGGAGCAAGTCAGTCTAGTGTGAATGAAAGCAAATTGTTGTAGACAGCAGTGACCAGGTCAGGGTAGGACAGGGGAGAGATTCTGTCATAGAGGCGGTGAGTTGCAGAGTGGAAAAGAGAAGGGTTTTGTGAATGTTTCTGAGGGTAATTCAGGGACATATCTACCGTGAGGCAAACAAGGCACTGCCCCCCAGAAGAAGAGACCTTGTGAGCAGTGGCGGACAGAGCCATGCAGAGCCGTCATCAGAGGGGTACCTTCGGTACTCTTTCGTGACTCGGAAAGCAGGAGGATCGATGTGGGGGAGGGCAGTTGCAGAGCGATGCTCCTGTACTTCTCCCTCCAGCAGCTGATGAGTCAGGACCGGGGGACAGCCTGGAGCAGGGAGGGGAGAGCCCGGAGGAGGTGAGCTGTGCTGTGTTCTGTGGGATCTCCCTGCCTCCCTCCCTACACTGACAGATCATATGGGGCTGCACACACCTCCCCCCTCCCCTCCTTCCTGCTGCCCATAGATCAGCAGCCCTTGGTACAGGTGTGTGTGTGCAGCCCCATATGATCTGAGAAATGAAGAGAGGGAAGAGAGAGAGGGAAGAGAGAGGGGGAAGAGAGAGGGAAAAGAGAAAGAAGAGGGAGAAGGAAAAGAGAGAGGAAGAAGAGAGGGGAAAGGGAGAGGGGGAATAGAGAGGGAGAGAGATAGAGAGAGAAGAGAGGGGGGAGAGGGAGAGAGAGATATAGAGAGAAGAGGGGGGGGTGGGTGGGGGAGAGAATAGAGAGGGAGGGGAGAGAGAGGGTGGGGGGAGAGGGGGAAGAGAGAGGGAAGAGAGAGAGGGGAGAGAGGGGGAGCGAGAGGGGGGAAGAAAGAGAGAGGAGAGAGGAGAGAGAGAGAGGGGAGAGGGGGGAGAGATGGGGAGGGAGAGAGGGGGAGAGGGGGGAGAGGAGGGAGAGAGGGAGAAGAGAGAGAGGTGGGGGAGAGGGAGAGAGAGAGGGGGAGAGAGGGGGAAGAGGGGGCGAGGGGGGGGAGAGAGAGAGAGCGGGGGAAGAGAGAAGATAGAGGGAGGGAAGAGAGAGGAGGGGGGAGAGGGAAGAGAGAGGGAGAAGAGAGAGGGAGAGGGAAGAGAGGGGGAAGGGGGGAAGAGAGAGAGAGGGAAGAGAGAGGGTAGAGGGTAGAGAGAGAGAATAGAGAGAGGGAGAGGGAGAGAGAGAGAGGGGGGGAGAGAGGGGGAGAGAGGGGGAAGAGAGAGGGGAAGATAGAGGGAGAGGAAAGAGAGGGGGAAGAGAGGGGGAAGAGGGAGAGAGGGAAGAGAGAGAGGGGAAGAGATAGGGAAGGGAGAGAGGGAGTGAATAGAGAGAGGGGGAAGAGAGCATGAAGGAGGGAAGAGAGGGGAAGAGAGAGAGAGGGAAGGGGGGGGGAAGAGAGAGAGGGAAGAAGGAGAGAGGGGGGAGAGAGTAGGAAGATAGAGGGAAGAGAGAGAGGGGGAATGAAAGGGGTCATATGTTTTTGATACGTTTTCTATCCTGGTGGGGTGAAGACACCTAAGCACGTTTTGGAAATTAAGTGTTATTGTATGTCATCACATTACACTATACTCACTGGAACTCTAAAGTGGAACTTTTGTCAGAAAATTAAGTCCTGCTGGATCACTTCAGGCTGGCCTCTTTGGCAGGTATAGCTAAGTAAAATGTTACAAATAAGTGCCTATATTGTTTAAAATCCAGGAATACACGGTCTCACCCTGTACATGCGTAGTTGCTCTCTATTTTTATGCACTGTGCCAAAAATCAGAGTCACTAGTGGCCTATCTACTGACAGCTATCATGTACCTAGTGTTAGAGGCCAATGGAGAGAGGGCTTCTCTTGTGGCTAAGTTACAGACTCCCCTTGATATGGGACAGAAGGAGTCAGGCCAAAAGTAGCACAGGTAGCCTGTAGGAGGTACAACCAGGAGCACAGCTAATGCACTGGAATGGTGTCTGTGAGAGGTATGCAGGCCTTCAGGGTAGCAGAGGACCACAGAGTAATAGATTCAAAGCCAAGGTCAGATGCCAGGTGGAGATTAGAGCAGATGTAGTCAATAGGATAGATGGGGTCATACACAGGAGAGCGAGTGAGAATATTAGCCAAGCCGAAGTCAGATCAGGAGAGCAGGTGAGAATATCTGTTAGCCAAGTCAGGGTCAGATCAGGAGTCAGACAGAGAAGACAGGTCCAAGAACAAGCTAAATTGGTAACAGGAGATCACAGTAGCAAGGGAACACGGACAAAGGTACAGGGGAGCCAGAGATCAATCAGCAATTTGAGGGAGTGATGGGCTTCCTTATAAAGGCCATCTGGTGCCAAACTGAGCAAATGCGTGCGTTACTATGTGCCAGTGCGCATACGTTTTCCGGCTCACGTCCGTGCGCCAATGCGCATAGATTTTTGCCAGCGTGCATTTCTGAGGTCATGCAAGGTACTGGCAGGAATGTCAGGTCTCCGAGTACCTCTGCTGTGGACAGGGCCCTGACAATAGCTTACAGATTTACTGCTGCTCAGGGACTCTGGGAGTCAACAAAATGGCAGCCTCCAGCAAGAAGAAAAAGGAACAACGCTGGAGGCAATTTACAGCACACAAGAATTTTGGTAGCATATTTATTAATGTGGAATGTATGTGCCTTGCAAAAGAAAATAATTTTTTATTAAGTTGATATAGGTAAAGTTCCACTTTAATATATGGACTGAATCATTGATTTAACACAGAGACAAGAAAGAGAAAAAGGCTGGTTTTGCATGTCTTTTTATTAATCAGAAATAGAGCGTAGAACATAGCATACATGTAAGCCGTGTACTGGGGTGGGCTCCCCAGGATACAGGGAAGTCACAAATGAGGAAAGCAACACCAACACCAGCTTTTGCCACAACAGAATTTTACTTAGATGTGGCAAATAAACACAACCACAAATGCTGGAAACATACAATAAATTTACATACACCCAGCCCAAAGGCTGAGACCCTTGTGCTGCACAGCACGGCGCCTTCTGATGGATGAAGGTAAAACGTAATAAAAATAAAAAGTAATTTACCTACTGGCGGGCACAACTAAACTGCCATACCTTACCTGTTATTACCCTAAAAGAGCAGGAATCAGTGTATGGGTGTATGGTATGGGCTAGCCTGCGGTGCAGCACAACAGCTTACAATCTTACACAAATCTACAGTATTCCCTCCCCCATAACTGGTCCTGTAGCACGTGCTTGAGTATTCATTCTGAGTTTGTAGGATTTTATCAGCTCTCCAATGTGAAATGTCACTTTAAGTTGTATAGTCCTTCCAATGATCAGTAACAACACTTTTGGCCTGATACAAACAGAGACCCTAACTAACTAACTATAGGCCTGCACTCAGTCTCAAGGCGCCAACACTGAAATGAGGTGTGTGCACGATCTTACCGACCTGGGTCTGCTTTGCATCTGCTGGTGCAAACAGTCTTCAAACAATGAGAGCCGTTTCCCCATCTCACATGCCACCCCACTAGAGGTTGTCGTCCTCGGCAATCCTCCCCATACAAACTCATTCTGGGCATAACGCTGTGTGGGCACCCCAGCATTAGGCCTTGTTGACCTTCGTAGAGTGACAGGCTCAGAAGCACTGGTGACGTCAGGTACATTTAATGGGAGAGGAGCTGCTGACCGCTCAACACTTTCCCTTGATGGCAAACTTGCTATGTTTGGAGCCTCTGTGGGTACTGGGGCAGGGACAACCCACCATTCCTCCCCCTCCTCTAAGGGGATATCCTCAGTACTCTGAGCAGGAGGAGCCATCCCCTCCATGCACACTAGTTCATCAACATTACAATGCCTCAACATGTTACGGTGCAAGTTTCGTGAGGGCCCCCAGTCCCTATTGGCTCTACCTCATAGACCAGGATGGCAGGGTCTACCCTCCTCTTCACCGTGTATGGGACTGCCTCCCACCGCCCATGCAACTTTCCAGACGGCCGCTTGGCTTTGACTATCACTCGATCACCCGGGGCATACCCCTCCTTCTGCACTGGTCTTGGATTGGGGTATACCACTTGTCTAAGGCGCTCCCTCACAACCTTGTGGATCGCTCTCAGCCGGCGACGGTGCTCTTGAGCCCATGCGGTAGTATTTCTTGGTGGTGGCTCCATCGGATCGGGCATGTGGAGATCGTCAATCTCTCGTCCGGCTCTCCCAAACATGAGCATATGTAGGGAGTATCCAGTGGTACTGTGTACCCTGTTATTATATGCCCACATCAGTTCAGGTAGGTATTCGGGCCACCAAGCTTTGTGACCACATTCCCACACATTGTCCTAATCTCCAAACTTCCATTTTGTGGAAGCCATATTATTAACCATTTCTTTTGTGATACTCCCCCCCTACTTCAACTCTCTTGTGCAGACACATACCTAATTGATATGTTGGATTTTATGTGTGCTTCCCTAGTGATATTATTGTCTTTCTTGGTAACTTTGATTTCCTACTTTTATATCCTTGCAGCAGTCTTACGTATATCTGGTAAAAATGGAAGAAAAACATTTTCTACCTGTTCTGCACACTTAATTGTTGTGTTTATTTATTATAGTACTGTTATATTTATGTATGTTAGGCCTAAAGTAAGCTTTGCTTTTACTCTTAATCGAGTAGTTGCAGTTTTTTACACTGTGATAACACCTATACTTAATCCTCTAATATATTGTTTAAGAAATAAAGAAGTAAAGCATTCCGTTAAAAAGCACCTGGGTCCTTGGATACACTTTTATATAACATGACAAATATGGTTATTAAAGGTAATATAAAGTGTTATTGTACATTGTTTATTATTTCTCATTTCTCTTTTTATTTGGTGGTTGCTAACTATTATTTTTCAATTTTTTTTCGGTCAGGAAAATTTGAAAGATTGCATTTGATTATTTGGTATCCTCATATCCACTCAGTAGGTGGAGCATAAGGCTCCCTTTTACATTTTTTCTTGTTCCGTACATCTGGTTGTAAAAAATCTTGTTGATTACAGATCTCAGTAGCATATACTGAAATATAACATACACACAATAATAGACACTGGAGTTGATTTACTAAAACTGGAGAGTGCAGAATCTGGTGCAGTTGTGCATGGTAGCCAATCCTAACTTCAGCTTGTTCAATTAAGTTTTGACAAAAAACCTGGAAGCTGACTCGTTTCTATGCACAGCTGCACCAGATTCTGCACTTTCCAGTTTTAATAAATCAACCTCTTAGTATGCATGATATTATATACGTATATATTGCTAATGCAGTTACATTATTACATGTGGTAATACCAATTTTTCAAATTTATATTTAACCCCTTGACACCGAGCGCACGCAAACATGCGGCCTCTCGGCATCAGGGCCTTGATGCCGAGTGGCCGCATGTTTGCGTGCAATTAGAAAATACATATGTGCTGAGAGATCATGCCCTGCACGCTCCCAGCACATATGTCCCTGACTCACGGAAAGGTCCCAATCTCCTCTTTCGATCAGGACCTTTTCCGATTATGTGACCGCCGTGATGGCAAATCACGGCGGTCGCATGACCCTAAAACCCTGCCTGCCTCCCGGCTTCTGAAACTCTTAAAGGGCCAGGAGGTGCTGGTGCGAAGAGGTTAAAGTGAACCTCTCCCCAGACTATGTTTACTAAAGTACTTACATATTTTGAACAAACAGCTATTTCCAGTGCAGCCACAATGCATTGAGGCAACATGTCTTGTTTTCCAATGGATCCTGGATGGTTCTCTCTTGCCGTAGACATTCATGGCAACAGGTCCTCCCAGCTCTGGTTCCAGCTCACCAAGTGATATCTCATTTAGTCTCACTGGTGCAATGCTCAAACACCAGCAACAGGTCTGTGTCTTTCCTAGAGTAGGCACAGACACACTAGTGATGGGCCTGCACTCTCCAGACCCCAATCTCTCTAGAGCTGCCTGTAAAAAGTTCTGTCTTTCCTCCATTCTTGTGCAAAGTGCCCCTTGTAGTCCACAGCCCATTCATCTAAATTCAGTTGTATCGCACGATGCTCCTTTAAGGACTACTGTTTGCAGAATGTATGGCAACTGCATAGTAAATCATCCATCTGCTGATTGGCTTCAATCTGCTGTTTCAAGGAGGGACGGAGAGAGCAGGAACAGGCAGGGGATCACACAGCCCAGAGCAGCAGGAAATGAGGCCTGAAAGGAAAGCCCACAGCCTGCAGCTACACAGCCATTTGTTTACACAGCAGCCCGTGTAGTGAGGGGGGAAGCGGGGATCAAGCATGCACACAGCAGATCCAGCACAGACAGCCACTTTGTTTACTTCTCACAGTGGGTGGGTGAAGAAGGAGTGCAGGCACAAGGCAGCGGGGGATTTTACAGCTGCACTACCTGCTACTATACATGTGTTTAGATATTTTTTCACCACATTCAGTAGGCTTTGGAGAAAATTCCCTTACAAAATAAAAAGCCTATTTGGCTTTAGTAAATTAACCCCCTTATCTTCATCTGACCCAAAAAGACAAGATTAGGTGCCACTCAGGTAGGGAGATGAGGTCAAATCTAAACTGCTGTGAGTGCTTTCAGGGATAGGGAGCTCATCCTGGCTCCAAGCTACAGCAATGTCAGAAGGTCTGGCTGGAGTCTAGGCTGAGACTGCCATTCATCTCTCCTCATGCACATGGATCTGCCTTTGATGTGCTGCTTATGGATCTTTCCTTCTGACATTGCTGCCCCTTATCTCATGTTGTGAGGATGAAGGCCTTATCCCCACATCTTATCCCCCAAACACAGGACTGCTGTTAGAATTCATGGTGCCCCATACAGTCTACCTGATAGGGCCTCTGTCAGAAAGATAGTTTCGCTAAAAATACACTAAAATCATTTTTAGCGGACACAAACACAACATAATGCACACAATTCCTGCTAAATCTAAAAGGAAATAAATAAAGCTGTGTGTGTAAATGAGGTCTTAGAACTTATTCACATGGACACTGCAAGTGTGGGGGTGCAGGTGTACGACACCAAACACAAACAGTGTGTATTCGGGGCCACTCATTTACATCTACACAACTGTCAAATTAGAACTTGTGGCTGTGTTCATACAGCCGCTGTGCCCTATGGAGTACCAGGAGGCTCCAGCCCCATGAACAAACCACTCTTTCACATGTGAGGTTATGGGCAGTAAAATCCTATGGTTAGCCATGCCTTTCTGCCCCCCCCGACTGCTACTCACTTAAAGGAGAAGTACAGCCAAAGCTCTTTTGGCTGTTCTTCTCATTTGGATCACAGGAGCACAGTTCTGTACTCCTGTGACCTGCTTTCAGCTGACAGTGGGCTGACCTCACTCCAAGCTGGGGAAAGATGCCGACTTTAAAGTCAGGATCCACTCCAGAGTCTGGAGTGGCACCTGGCTCAGCCTCTCAGCGAGCCACTGAGAGCCTGAACCAACCTCTGTACACCTGTGACCTGCTTTCAGCTGACAGTGGGCTGACCTCACTCCAAGCTGGGGAAAGATGCCGACTTTAAAGTCAGGATCAACTCCAGAGTCTGGAGTGGCACCTGGCTCAGCCTCTCAGCGAGCCACTGAGAGTCTGAACCAACCACTCCGCCCCTTTGCACAGCCCAGCACACCAGTGAGCACTGGGGAGGAGGGGGGAGCAGAACAGACAGCGGTGAATGATAGTCTGAGCTCCCTGCTCACAGTGGCTGTGAGAACTCAACGATCAACAATTTTCACACTTTTTGGCCATGGCAGGAATCATAGCCCTTTTGGCCTTTTGGTGCTCTGTACAGAGGCTTCCTGTTCATTCATAAACTGAAGAAAAGTAAACACGGGTTGCTATGCTTCAGTTATGAATGAACACAGGAGTGATCTGTAAAAAATGCTCACTGAGTTCATTCAGGTAATTAAGAGTCCAGTAAACACAAGACATGTTTTATGGCCTCATGTACACTGCTGTTCCTAAACATGAGTTTAGGAGGTTTTTTTTTTTTGCCAAAGCCCCTGAACTTAACTCAGTAAAAACCTATGTGCCCATGTACACATAGGCTTTTACCAGAGTTTAGGAGCAGAAGAGTTTAGGGACAGTTATACGTTCCTCTTCTGAATGCAGAATAATCGCGTTCAGGAAAGAAACTTTTGAGCCAAAAATTATAAATGCAGCAAAAAAGCATGTAAACGCGTTTAACCACTTGCCATCCTAAGGATTTACCTCCATTAATGACCAGGCCTCTTTTTGCTATTCAGCGCTGCATTTCAACTGATAATTGCACGGTCATGCGATGCTGTACCCAAACGAAATGTACGTCCTTTTTTTCACACAAATAGGGTTTTCTTTTTTAAAGCACTGCACTAGTTTAATTGACAATTGCAGAGTCATGCAATACGGTACATAAATAAAATTTACATCCTTTTTTTCACACAAATGGAGCTTTCTTTCAGTGGTATTTTATCACCTGTATGTTTTTTATTTTGGTGCTATAAACAAAAAAAAATGATATTTTCTAATTTCTGTCATAAAAAATATCCAAAAATTTTGTCATAAATTTAGGCCAAAATGTATTCTTCTACACATATCCCAATAAGTGTATCTTGATTGCTTTGTGTGAAAGTTATAGCCCATCACATTTCTTAAGGTGCTAAAATACCAGGACAGCACAAACATCCCCAAATGACCCCTTTTTGGAAAGTAGACACCGTAAGCTATCTGCTGAGAGTCATATTGAGTCCATGGAAGATTTATTTTTTCCACAAGTTTCTGGAAAATGACAAAAACATTTTTTTTTTTACACAAAGTTGTCATTTAAATGATATATTTCTCACACAAGCCATGGGTATATGTGGAATTACACCCCAAAATACATTCTGCTACTTCTACCGAGTATGGGGACACCACATGTGTGAGACTTTTTGGGAGCGTAGCAGGGGCGGACTGACCATTTGGAAACTCGGGCACTGCCCGAGGGCCCGGGGTCAGTAGGGGGCCCCATAAAATACCCCTGGTACCTTTTTCATAGGCTTTTTTGAGATTGGGCAAGGACACAGGGGCCCCATGATCCCCTATTGCCCGGGGGCCTCATGAGTTGTCAGTCCGCCCCTGGAGCGTAGCCACATACAGGAGCCTGAAATCCAGTGACCACTTTGAAAGCTTGAAGGTGCGTAACTTCCTCATTTCACTTCCTCACTACCTATCACAGTTTCTGCGGTACTTATATGCCAGGATAGCACCAACTCCCCCCCCCCCTTTTTGGAAAGTAGATACCTCAAGCAATTTAAAAAGAGGCATGGTGAGTATTTTGCAGATCTCATTTCTTCTCACAAGGTTTTGAAATATAAAAAAAGAAATGAAAAATATGCCTTTGTTTTCTTTCTTCATTTTCCAAACACTTGTGACAACAAACAAGATGTGCAAAATACTCACCATGCTTCTTATCAAATTCCTTGGGGTGTCTATTTTCCAAAAGGGGTCATTTGGGGGGGTTTGGGGCTATTCTTGCATTTCAGGGCCTCCAAAACTGTGATAGGTAGTCAGGAAGTGTAATGAGGAAATAAAGCCCTTTAAAAGCCTGAAGGTCCTTATTGGATTTTGGGGTCTTGTACTTGGCTGGTCTGGTAAAAAGTCTCTCTCACATGTGGTACCCCCATACTTGGGAGAAATAGCAGAATGTATTTTGGTGAGTGATTCCACATATACCCATGGCATGTGTGAGCAGTAAGTCATTTAAGTGACAATTTTGTGTAAAAAAAAAAATATATTTTTTTGTCATTTTCCAAAAACTTGTGGTAAAAAAAATAAATTATTCTATTAACTCAACATGCCTCTCAGCAAATAGTTTGGGGTGTCTACTTTCCAAAAAAGGGTCGTTTTGGGGGGGGCATTTTATGCCCAGCATTAGAAGTTTATGCCACACATCATTCACTCTTCTAACCACCTGAAGACCAAGCCTTTTCTGACACTTTTTGTTCACATGAAAAAACTCTGTATTTTTTGCTTGGAAATTACTTTGAATCTCCAAACATTTTGTATTTTTTTAACCTCTTGCCGTCCGCCTACTGTTTATAAACGGCAGGGCGGTGGCAGTCCAGAGGCGGGTTGCCGTTCCTAAACGGCACCCGCCTTTTCTAGCTGTGCGCGCTCCCTAGGAGCGCGCACCACCGTGATCCGGTGTCCGCTGTGTCCTCCGGACACAGTCGATCGTCGGACGGGACCTCTGTACGAGGTCCCGGTCATGTGATCACTGATTGGCGAATCAGTGATCACATGCAAAGTAGTAAGCAAGATGTCACTTGTGACATCATTGCTTACCACGTGTGAAATCTGTGAATGATCACAGAGGTCACATGGTACAAGGCTATTCACAACACCCTTGTACCATGTGACCAGCTGTGACCAATCACAGCTCACTCAGTATCTCTCAATGACTGCAAGAATGCAGACAGAGAGAAAGAGAAATGATTGCTTTTACATCTTATATGGGTGTAAAAGCAATCAGTGTAAAAAAAAAAAAAAAAATCTTCATCACCCCCCACAAGTAGTACAGTGTCACCATGGTGACACTGTACTGCTAGGGTGACAATATGTAAAAAAAAAAAAAATAATAATAATAATATAAAAAAAATAAAATAAAAATCTAAAAAAAATGTTTAAAAATGATAATTTTTGGTTATAAACTAATTTGGATTTTTTTTTTTTACTAAAAAAATAACGGAATAAATTTTGGCCAAGATTTAGGATGAAATATTATTTATTTGCAAAATTTTATTTAAAAAAACACTTTTTTTCAAAATTTTTGGACTTTTTCATTTACATAGTAAAAAAAATAAAAATCCCAGCGGTGAATAAATACCACCAAAATAAAGCTTTATCTGTCTCAAAAAAATGGTAAAAAATTCATATGGGTACAGTATTGCATGACCGCGCAATTGTCATTCAAAGTGTGATAGCGCTGAAAGCTGAAAATTGCCCTGGACAGGAAGGGGGTAAAAGTGTCAGGAAGTGGTTAAAGCAGATGCCCTACTGAATACAATGGTGGATGCTGAAATTTTTTATGTCACATAGTTCTCACGCAGTGATTTTTGAAACACAAATTTAAAAAAAAAAATACACTTTTTTTACTTTTAATGCGCAAAAACACAATATATTGGCCAATTATTTGGTAAATTATAAAAGAGGATGGTATGCTGAGTCAATAGATGCCAAACATGACATGCTTTGAAACTGTGCATGCCCCTTACAATGGCGACAAACTGCATACATTTTTATAATCCATAGGCAACGCTTTAAAAGCCTTTACAAGCTACCATTTTAGATTTACAAAGGAAGTCTAGTACTAGAATTACTTCCCTTGATCTGACATTTGTGGTAATATCTCATATGCATGGTGCAACCGCTGTTTACATACAGGCACAGGGTCAACGCTCGGGCACACAAGTGTGCACGCACGGAGGGCAAGAATGCTTTTTTTAAGTTATTTTGATTTTTTAAATTATTTTTACACTGTCCCTTTCATTTTTTTTTTTTTTTTTTGACCACTTTTAATGCTATCACGGGAATACAAATATATCCTATAACTTCAATGGGCAATGTCATATATTCTTTTTTGAGAAATCTGGGGTCTATCAGACGCTAGATATCTCCTGTGCTCTTACATTATATCCTCCACGAGCAGGGCCCTCATATTCCTTCTGTATTGAAATGTATTGTAATTGTACTGTCTCTCTTATATTGTAAAGAGCTGCGCAAACTTTTGGCGCTATATAAATCCTGTATAATAATAATAATAATAATAATAAATGGGTCTGAGGACCAATACAACCACCCATGTTGAGGGTTAGGCCCAAAAAAATGTAAATTCGGAAACCGCAATGGGTTTCCACACTAATGGTCTGGCAAGGTTTGAATTTGTGTTGGTGGCGAAAAATTGTTGTGCATATAAATTGCTTTGATCCACAATCAATGCATATAGATCTTCCATGAAAAACAGCTCCAAAAAAATCAAGGGGAGTAGTTAAATTTTCTATCTGAATTTCGGGTTGGGCAGTGAATGGGGGACGTACGGGTGCTGCAGAATTTGTGGGCTGCCAATCAGGATTTGCAAGCACATCCAGAAGGATACTTTGGGCTCTACAGGCCTGTGTTCGAATTCTTGGTGGCTGTGGGACAATACTTGTGCTCGCCACGTCACCATGTGATACTGCAGTGCTGGTATGTGAAAGACCAAGATGTACTAGGCTGCTAGTGCTCGCCAGTTCACCAAAAGGTAGAGCGGCACCAGTACTGGCACTCTGCTGCATATGAGAGTCATCAACATTTACCGGCAAGTGCTAGCAGAGATCAGGCCTGATTCTGCGAACACTGTGGTTCTGTGTGCAATGTATCAAGTGACAGTGACCAACTGACACTGCACTTACTGGGGGAGAAGGGGGGGTAAGCATAGGGGCTAAACGCAGGTGCCGGGGCTGATCCCGCTAACGCTGTGTTTTTGGGGACACTATACTAATGTGAAAGCTGGTACAGTGCTGAAAGATATTGATCCGTTCAGATACTATACTAGCAAAGGAGGTTCATTGTGTATTAGTGTGTTCCTGGTGATCAGGGGGTTAAATGTGATTACTGGTGTACTGATGGACAATCTGACACTATCTGGGAGGGGTGTGAAAACCATGTATATACAGGTGAAACTCAAAAAATTTGAATATCGTGCAAAAGTTAATTTATTTCAGTAATGCAAATTAAAATGTGAAAATAATATATGAGATAGACTCATTACATGCAAAGCAAGATAGCTCAAGCCGTGATTTGTAATAATTGTGATGATTATGGCTTACAGCTCATGAAAACCCCAAATCCACAATCTCAGAAAATTAGAATATTGTAAAAAGGTGCAATATTCTAGACTCAAAGTGTCCCACTCTTATCAGCCAATTAAGCCATAACACCTGCAAAGGGTTCCTGAGCCCAGGGGCGGACTGACAACTCATGGGGCCCCCGGGCAATAGGGGATCATGGGGCCCCTGAGTCTTTGCCCAAACTCAAAAAAGTCTACGAAAAAGGTACCAAGGGCATCTCATGGGGCCCCCTACTGACCCCGGGCCCTCAGGCAGTGCCCGAGTTTCCAAATGGTCAGTCCGCTCCTGCCTGAGCCTTTAAATGGTCTCTCAGTCTGGTTCAGTAGGAATCATGGGAAAGACTGCTGACCTGACAGTTGTGCAGAAAACCATCATTGACACCCTCCATAAGGAGGGAAAGCCTCAAACAGTAACTGCAAAAGAAGTTGGATGTTCCCAAAGTGCTGTATCAAAGCACATTAATAGAAAGTTATGTGGAAGGGAAAAGTGTGGAAGAAAAAGGTGCACAAGCAGCAGGGATGACCGCAGCCTGGAGAGGATTGTCAGGAAAAGGCCATTCAAAAGTGTTGGAGACTTTCACAATGAGTGGACTGAGGCTGGAGTCAGTGCATCAAGAGCCACCACACACAGATGGATCCTGGACATGGGCTCCAAATGTCGTTTTCCTCTTGTCAAGCCGCTCCTGAACAACACACAACATCAGAAGCATCTTACCTGGGCTAAAGGAAAACAGACCTGGTCTGTTGCTCAGTGGTCCAAAGTCCTCTTTTCTGATGAGAGCAACTTTTGCATCTCATTTGGAAACCAAGGACCCAGAGTATGGAGGAAAAATGGAGAGGCACACACTGCAAGATGCTTGAAGTCCAGTGTGACGTTTCCACAGTCTGTGTTGATTTGGGGAGCCATGTCATCTGCTGGTATTGGTCCACTGTACTTCATTAAGTCCAGGGTCAATGCAGCTGTCTACCAGGAGATTTTGGAGCACTTTATGCTTTCTTCCGCAGATGAGCTTTATGGGGATGCTGACTTCATTTTCCAGCAGGACTTGGCACCTGCTCACACTGCCTAAAGCACCAAAACCTGGTTCAATGACAACGGGATTATTGTGCTTGATTGGCCAGCAAACTCGCCTGACCTGAACCCCATACAGAATCTATGGGGCATTGTCAAGAGAAAGATGACAGACATGAGACCGAACCAAGCAGAAGAGCCGAAGACTGCTATTGAAGCATCCTGGTCTTCCATAACACTGGCTGATAGCTTCCAATGCACGCCGCATTGAGGCAGTAATTGCTGCAAAAGGGACCCAAACCAAGTACTGAGTACATATGTATGCTTATATTTTTCAGAGGTCCGATATTGTTCTATGTACAATCCTTGTTTTATTGATTGCATGTAATATTCTGTACATACTGAAATTTTCTGAGATTGTGGATTTGGGATTTTCATGAGCTGTAAGCCATAATCATCACAATTATGACAAATCACGGCTTGAACTATCTTGCTTTGCATGTATTGAGTCTATCTCATATATTAGTTTCAACTTCTAAGTTGCATTACTGAAATAAATGAACTCGAGTTTCACCTGTATACGTGATTTTTCACACCAATGCCGCCCTTTAGCAGTATCTCTGCTTTAGGGTTGTCAGGAAGCAGTTAAAGAACCGGTTTGCATTAGGCGCTGCGTTACTTTAACTCACAGTTAAGCGGTCATGCAACGCTGCATTCAAATTAAATTTATGTCTTTTTTTTCCCACGAATTGAGCTTTCTTTTGGTGGTATTTGATCACCTGTTTGTTTTTTATTTTTGCGCTATAAAAAAAAAAGACCGACAATTTTGAGAAAAAAAAAACAATATTCTGGACTTTTTGCTATTAAACATGTCCAGTAAAAAAAATCTAAAAATCAAAATTCGTCATAAATTTAGGCCAAAATGTATTCTGCGACATTCGGACACCTGTGATAATTAGATTGTCCGGTGAGCCCAATTTAAGGAAAAACTACTAAAAGACGGTGTTCCACAATATTAAGCAGAGCACAATTTTCAAGCAATATGGGGAAGAAAAAAGGATCTCTCTTCTGCCGAAAAGAGTGAAATAGTTCAATGCCTTGGATGAGGTATAAAAACATTAGATATTTCACGAAAACTTAAGCGTGATCATCGCACTATTCAGAGATTTGTGGCTGATTCAGAGCACAGATGGGTTTGTGCAGATAAAGGCACATTGAGGAAGATTTCTGCCAGATTCATGCATTGGATCAAGAGAGCAGCTGCTAAAATACCATCACATAGCAGCAAACAGATATTTGAAGCTGCTGGTGCCTCTGGAGTCCTACGAACATCAAGGTGTAGAGTCCTCCAGAGTCTTGCAACTGTGCATAAACCTATTATTCGGCCACCACTAACCAATGCTCACAAGCAGAAACGGCTGCATTGGGCAGAAAAGGCTGCATTGGGCAGAAAAATACATGAAGACTAATTTTCAAACAGTAATGTTCACTGATGAGTGCCGTGCAACCCTGGATGGTCCAGATGGATAGAGTAGTGGATGGTTGGTAGACGGCCACCCTGTTCCAACAAGGCTGCGACGTCAGCAAGGCGGTGGTGGAATCATGTTTTGGGCTGGAATCATGGGAACAGAGCGAGCCGGCCCCTTTAGAGCCCCTGAAGGTATAAAGATGACCTCTGCAAAGTATGTGGAATTTATGACTGACCACTTTCTTCCCTGGTACAGAAGGAAGAACTATGCTTTCCGTAATAAAATCATCTTCATGAATGACGATGCACCATCTCATGCTGCAAAGAATACCTCTGCATCAATGGCTGTTATGGGGATAAAAGGAGAGAAATTCACGGTGTGGCCTCCATCCTCCCCTGACCTCAATCCTATTGAGAACCTTTGGAGCATCCTCAAGCAAAAGATCTATGAGGGTGGGAGGAAGTTTACATCCAAACAGCAGCTCTGGGGGGCTATTCTGACATCTTGCAAACAAATTCAAGCAGAAACTGTACAAAAACTCACAGGTTGAATGGATGCAAGACTTGTGAAGCTGCTATCAAATAAGGGGACCGGCGGCGTGGGTAGGGCGCACATGTGTCTCTCACGAGCCCCCACCCGGACATGCAGAATCACATACATATACGTGATCCTGAGCACAGGGGCCGCCCTATAGCAGTATATGTACTGTGGGCGGTCCTTAAGCTGTTAAATGTGTCTAAACGTGCTAAACACTAGCTGCATTTAGCGCTTGGGCATTTATCCATGTCAATGGAAAATACTCTGGCCAATCAAATGAATAAACGTCCAAGCGCTAAATGTGGCTAAACGCGGGTAAACGTGGCTAAATGAGGTACAGCGTTTACATGCATGTTTGCTGTGTTTAGTGGTTATCTGCTGCCAGGAGAATTTAACAACTAGGCAAGTTCATGTGTACATGAGGCCTAACAGTCACCCATGCTCCATCCTGACACCAATCCTCCTGTGCCCTACAGAAGCTGGTAGCTGGTGGAAAGGAGAGAAGGAGAAGCAAGCAGCTTTGTAGAGGGGCACACAGGGCGATCTGAGTTGTGGTAAGGGGGGGAGTCAGATTATGGAGGGGGGTGATTTGAGCAGTGAAAGGGGGAGACTGACAGTTATTGAAACCAATCCCCTGTGAGTTTGTAGCCTCATCCACTATTCATGTGGGCGAGATTATAATAGTGCTTAATAGTCATTTCAAAAGTTTTCACATCATCAGCTGGTGTTATCTGTTATACAAAGTAGTTTTTCTGCCTAAAAAAATATAATAGGTACTGGTGTGTGAATTGTGCAACTGTGCATTAGAATATCTAGTGATAAAGAATAAAGTGCGTTACACAAAACCAGGGATAATTTCAATGCTGTAGATAACAATACTGATAAGTAGATGGTACTGTATGTAATCTTGTATATCTTTGTAATTGCATTTTTTTCATTAAAAAATACGTAACAATTCTAATCCTTGCCCTTTTGAATTTTTTAAAAGAAAATAATATAGGACAGAATTAATTATTCACATAGATAATTATAAAGGGATCTGTGGAGATAGAAATATGGAAGCTGCCTTTCCGAATTTGTTTTTTTGAAAGTTCAGATTCTGAGGCTTCTACCTTAACCTTGATTTCACTATCCATTGATTTGATGATATGGAACAATCATGCGGCCAGTAAAGTAATGGAAGTATGAACTCCAATCCCACGTGTTTGTCTTATGTTAGAAACCCACTTAATAGTGAAGCCAGACTTGGGATGCAACACTGGGAGCCTTCATTTTCAAAAAAATAGTTCAGTGATTGCAGCCCTCACATTTCTTTTCTCACAGGTTGTTTATAGCTGAACTCCAGGCAGATATAAAAAACACAGATGGATACAGCTCCTTATTAAAGAATACATGTTAAATATATTTTGTTTAATACAAACAATGTAAGTATATAAATTTGACCGGGTATCATAAAGAGAGAAAGGGAGATGGAGGGGCATCATAAGTAACTTGTGAGGTGTGCTGCAGTGTTCATGCCCTAACAAAGTACATGCCAACAGCAGGCGAGAGCAGAGTGACAGATGGATGAAATCAACAGCTGGCTGCTTCTCTTTTCACTGTCCAGTCACAGGCTGGGGGAGAATCAAGACCTGTAAGTGTTTCTAAACAGCAACAGAGAAAATTCAGGTCTACTGCCCTGCAAGACAAAGCTGTGCTGTATTGTAGAGTAGAGTTGTTTACATCTCCAAGCTGGATAGACAAGATACAAATCCTACGAATAAAACTAATAAGTAATATGCATTTCTTTTGTGTATTTAGATGTTTGCCTGGAGTTCAGCTTTAAATACAAAATATAGTCTAAATAAGAAACACAAGTTCTGTCAGGATTGTTTCAACCTCATTAAAATGCATTAAAGCATTTTTTAATAAATTATATCTCTTAGGATGTAATCCTAAGAGATGCACACCATATATTTATATTGTGCAAACACTAAAGGCACAGTATGCTTTTTCAAAATAATGCAAGCTGGGAAATACTAGCATTGTTTTCAAATGATAGGTGGTCATGTAAATCTTTTTTCCAGCGCTGTTTACTGTGTCCTGAGTCTGCAGCAGTTGTGTTAATATCCTTAGGTTAGAAACAAGTATAAAATATTCTTGGAAAGTATAAACTTTCATTCTTGAGATTTTTATAGTTTTTTTTTATTCTGATTGAGGTGATTGTAGCCGTATTAGTGCACTTGTGACAGAAACAATTGAGTACTGACGTGATACTTTTTTTATTTGCACTAACATACGATTTTGAGGACAAGCTTTCGGGGTATGTCCCCTTCTTCTTCAGTACTTCCTGGACCTTGAAGAAGGGGACATACCCCAAAAGCTTGTCCTCAAAATTGTATGTTATTGCAAATAAAAAAAGTATCACGTCAGTACTCAATTGTTTTTATTCTGATCAAACTTACTTCATTATTTTGACTGCTGCATATATTTAGTGGATTCTGTTTGTTAATGGAGAAGAAAAATAATTCCCAATCTGAAAATTTTTTTCTTTATGGACTTCTGCACGATTCCCCATTTGATATACTCTTGTTTTATATTTTTACCATGATATATTGCATGGCAGTGATTGGGAATGTGGCAATAATTCTTACAATATCTTTGAGCTCCAGTTTGCATATTCCATTATACTTCTTTCTTGCTAATCTTGCAATTCTTGATATCTGTTGCATTTCCACCACAGTTCCTAAGATGTTACATAACTTTGAAATGGCTTCATTTGCAATCACTTTTTATGGATGTGCTGTCCAATTGTTTATGTTTTCATGGGTTGAGATTACTGAGCTTCTACTTTTTACATGCATGGCATTTGACCGCTACATTGCCATTTGTAAACCTTTACATTACACTATTATCATAACCCATAAAGTCTGTGTACAGGCAACAGTCAGTGTATGGCTAGTAGGAGCTTTCAGTTCTGCTGTCCACACTTCACTGACATTTTCTCTGTCGTTCTGCAAAGACCACAAGATTAATAATTTCTTCTGTGAGGTTCCGCCATTATTAAAATTATCATGTACTGACACTACTCTAAATGAATTGTTTACACTTGTAACAGATCTCATAGCTGGCATCCTCTGTTTTATCTGTATAGCAGTTTCATATTGCTTTGTTATTAGTAGTATTTCACATATCAGGTCAGCAGAAGGCAGGCAAAAAGCAATTTCAACCTGCACTTCTCATATCACTATTGTCTCAGTTTATTATGGAACATTATTTGTTGCCTATATAAAACCCCATTCTGTTTTTTTCAAAAACCAAGATGTCATTCTTTCCATTATTTATGGCATATTTATTCCTTTTCTTAATCCTCTTATATATGCCTTTAGGAACAAGGAACTGACAAATGCTATAACCAAACTAAGCAGTAAGATCATGGCTAATTGATGCACATTGCATATTTTTATTGTGCAAATACTAATTCAATTGTTGCGATTTTATTTATAGTTTTATTTGATCAATTCATTTATTTTAACATATTAATCCACTGTGTAAATAATCAATCGCACAGTGAAATATGTTTAATTCACTGTGTAATTGATTATTTCTTTATGTTTATGTGGAACAGCTCACATACCATAGAAAGTATTGGAACTGAATGGACTTTATAGGCACTTAAACAACATTCTTATATAAAATCTCCATACTCTTTATTGGCAAATCACATAGTTACAACAATTGACAATGATTTTTAAAAAATGATACCAGATAAGAACCCCCGTTAACAACAGCAACAACAAATTGCACCTTGTTACTGTTGTTAACGGTGGTACTTATCTGGTATCGTTTTTTAAAAACCATTGTCAATTGTTGTAACTATGTGATTTGCCAATAAAGAGTATGGAGATTTTATATAAGAATGTTGTTTAAGTACCTATAAATTACATTCGGTTCCAATAAATTCTTGATAGTCTTTCCAGGATGTGGCACAATGTATGAGTTTTGATCCATAGTACCACCCAATGGATATACTTCTAACACATACCATAGAAAAAACGAAAGCGTAGCAAAAAGTAACTGTCCTAGTAAAGAAAAAGGTAATAATCAGGCTCTAGTACTGATAGTTAGTCTGGCTGAAAAAAGACAAAAGTCCATCCAGTTCAACCATTAAACAAAAAAAAAAGTTATAATCCTATACCCACAGTTGATCCAGAGGAAGGCAAAAAAACCCAGTAAAGCATGATCTAATTTGCTCCTGCAGGGAAAAAATTCCTTCCTGATAATCCGAGAGGCAATTGGATATTCCCTGGATTATCTTTACCTATAAATGTTAGTATCCAGCTATATTCTGTGTATCTAAGAAAGAATCCAGGCCTTTGATCAATTGTTAGGGGGTGGTTTTCCTCCCATGGTTTACCATTATGTTAAAGCGGTTGTAAACCCTTAAATACACCCAGTGAAGTGACTGGCCTTAGGTGATACACAGCAGAAAACAAATCCTTCTACATATGTTGTGCATGTTTATCTGCAGCCATTTTTCCTGTACATCCTTATAAAACTTAGAGATGAAAAGGATTTTTCACAGACTCATAAACCAGTGGGCAGGGAGCTAGTTACACACTGTACAAGAGCTCTGAGATCAGATTGGAGGAAAGGGACACACTCCCCTCACACATCACATAGGAACATAGCTGAGGCTGCCAATCAGCTGGAGCTCCTTCCCTTTCACCTTTTTAGCTCTTGGTGGCAGGAAAACTTGTCTTAAATAATTCATGCTGATAACAGATGAAAGAAGCAGCGGAGAAAAATTACACTTAGTTCTTTAGAGGGAGGCAAGTAAACACTATGCAAACACATGCTTTGTTCAGATTTCTTGTCTGTGTTTTCAACCACTTTACATTTTTCTGATTGCTTTACTCTGTATTCTGTGTCCACTACACTCTGTACATTGTGATGTGCAACTCATATATTTGAGTGCAACAATCTGTAGTTTGTGCTGTGCACCATCCATTACATACATATACAACACACAGTGTGAACATATACAACAATAAAATACTGACACCACTCTATCCAAACTAAAAAACGTTTAGCATAAGATATACTTTAATGGGTATATTTGAAAGGACAGGGAGACATCAAAGAGTGTGATATTTGATGAACTTATATTTTGGCCTTAGCTGTGCTGTGATTGTCTTTGTGTCACAAAGCATTAAACAGTATACATTGTCCTTTTAAGGACTAAAAGTACAGTAGTGTGCAGTATATGCTGTTACTTTCTTTTAACACAGGTTGTTCTGTCTCTCCAATCTAAGCATTGAAAGTGTGATCTCTGTAACTTACAGTTGTGATGAGATAATGATAACTCCAATCTTAGTTGAACAACACAGGCAGTGACGCGATCCAGACAACACCTTGTAGATCTTGTGAAGTTTATTCAATAAACTGAGAGAATCTTACAACAATGAACATCGGATAGGTTAAAAGATCATAATGTGATCTACTCCATAAGACATGAGGCTTGAAGCTGAAGTGCATTACAGAGAAAATTAACAAAAGGGAGGGCTATCTAAACGGCATGGAAAGGGAGCAGCAGAGACAAAATACAAAGAACACTTTAAAGGCATATGACAGTCATGTGGAACATGACACAGGTTGCTGCTGTTTTTTATATATTATAAGGGTATATATTATAATAAAAAGTCCAGGATCGTTGAACTTCATATTAGTGAAAAAAAAATGAGAAAACATGTCATTGTTTTTTTCGTGCAGCACTCCTGGACTTTTTGTCATGCTATGGAGTTGATTTACTAAAACTGGAGAGTGCAAAATCTGGTGCAGCTCTTCATAGAAACTCATAAACTTCCAGTTGATTGGCTATCACACAGCTGAACCAGATTTTGCACTCTCCAGTCAATCAACCCGTACATATGTGATATAGTGAAGGGCTTTATATTCGAGGTTTTTTCTCTTTTTCGGGTTGGTCATGGCGGCGGGCATCGTGATTGACTTCAGGGGACTTTTTTTAATTTTGTTTTTATTAAAGCACTTGTCAAAGACTGTCTCCTGTCATTTTTACACTTTGGGTGGGAGGAGCCCTCCCCTGACAAAAAAACCCCTCATGTTGAGGGCATGTGGCCTAGCATGGTTCAGGAGGTGGGGGTTGCTCGCTCATCCCCCCTTTCCTGACCTGCCGGGCTGAATGCTCAAATAAGGGTCTGGTATGGATTTGGGGGGCCCCCACATCATTTTTATAAAAAAATATTGGCATGGGGGTTCCCCTCAAAATGCATACCAGACCAGAAGGGCTTGGTATTGATGGGAGGGGGGACCCATGCCGTATTTTTTTTTCATTTTTATTGTCGGGCAATGCCAACAATTCTTTTGACATTCAGTTGTCAGCGAGGAACCCCACTGACAGCTGAAACATTAAAGAATGTTTCACTACTAAAATACTTAATAATATAACTCATGTGGTATTTTAGTAGCTGAGTGGTAACTTCCCGCATACTCAGATGCTGTAAGATACCGCTCAGTAAATTGTCCCTGTTTGAAGTTCACGGTCGAACTTTCGGTAGGTTTGAATGTTCGACCGCAAACTGAACAAGGGGGTGTTCAGCCAATCACTGTTTACTTACCCTGTTTTATATACAGCATATACTGTACTGTATGTATAGAAGAGATAGACCTTTCATAGAGTCCATGCACATTACCTCCACCTCCCTTGCTGAGTATCTAGATCTTTTATTCTGTGTACCTATTGTCCTTACTCCTTTCATGTGATGCCTATTTTCCATCTTAATCTCTATGTTCTCAATCACCCTTGCCCCAGCAAGTGTAACTGTATTTAAAATAGGGAATAAAACCACTTCAGAATTCCCCAGTGACATTAGGAGACATTGTCTGACATGCAGCAACAAGACGTTTCACTGGTACATCCAGAAGCAATACCTTTGGAAAATCAGGCTCCACCATTTCCTTATAAAAAAATACATATATAAAGCATTAGCAGAAATCAGCAAAACAAGCAATTGCCAACAGGAGGACAAACAGGTCATATAGCAGCAGATATTTTTTTTTTAGTACAAACAGAGAATGATTTCATATAGTGGTACCAGAAGACGAATGACTAGTTTCCCAACAGTTACAGCCCATCTCCAGGCAAAAATTAAACTCCCTCTCACATCTCCCTCCCTTCTTTCTCGATTCCATTATGAAGGTTTTTTTTCCATAAAAGTTTATTTAGAAGTGACAACATGTTACAGGAAAATATAAAGAAATGTACAGACAGCATCAATCAGGTCATAGATACAGCTTAAACCAAAATACAGGAAGAAACAACATGGTAGAGTGCGACACTGTGGATAACAGAAGCATGGCAAATTACGGCAGAGATAGGCCTGTAGTACTCCAGGTTCAAAAATGTACAATAGAGAAGGTAATAACAGCTTACTTCCACCAAGTGAATATTGGCGTACTGGCCTATGCATGGAGGAAATGAACCTTCAGAGCCTAAACCAAAAGCAGTGCGCTATCATGAGGCCAAATGAGCATCGCAGTATAAGAGAAGATGTCATGAGTACCATTGACTATCCTAGAAGATATAAGCTAACCATACACCAAGTAATCCTGGATAAAATGAAGACTAAGCCTGATCGAAGACTAAGAGGTTGTCGAGAAAGAAAAGAAAAAAGGGGAATAGAAAGAAAGAAAAGGATAAGAAAAGGAAAAGAATGGGAGTCATAGTAGAGAGAGAGAAGAGAAAGAGGGGAAAAAAAAAAAAAAAAAGGGGGGGGGGGAGAGGAGGGGGAGAGGGAGAAGGGGGGATAAGAGGCCAAAAAAAAAAAAAAAAAAAAAAAGGGGGAAGCAAGGGAAGCGAAAGGTCCGGGCTGCGAAGTGTGTGTCAACAGTGTTAATGGAGATCATAAATGAGAGTGTCAAGAATTTAAACACTCACCAAAGCTAAGCAGGCAAATATAAATTACCGGAAAGGAGGTCATTACCACGCAGATTATGAAAGAACCAAGGGCATAACCAGAGGTAGGGCTGAGCTCAATCAGGTATCCCGACCCATGAGAGATCCGAATTCAGGGGTAGTTACAAAGTGGGTCCAGCAAGCCCAAACATGTGAGTATTTAGTTGGCATGTCAAGTGCAGTCGCAATCAGTTCCTCCATTTCCGCCACTTTGCTTATTCGATTGAGCCAATCGCGTATAGTTGGGGGGTGAGTGGAGCCCCATAGCACAGGAAGACAGAGTCGGGCCGCGTTGATCATATGCATCGCTAGGGACTTGAAATATTGACTCCTAGGAATGGGGGTATGATGAAGCAATAGCTGAGCAGCAGAGAAAACTATGGGCAAAGTGGTCACTGAAGTCACCAACCGGTGGACCTCCAGCCAGAATGGTTGAATAAGTGGACAGGACCACCAAATATGCAAGAAAGAGCCATCAGGTGTCCCACATCTCCAGCATACATCAGGGACAGAAGAGTTAAACCGATGAAGTCTGGAGGGAGTACGATACCATCTAGTGGCTAATTTGTAGCCATTTTCCTGCGTCAAAACATTATTCGAGCAGGAGTGGGAGTACATAAAAATGCGGGTCCCAATCCGACTCCGATAAATCCGTCTTTAGGTCTCTGTTCCACGCACGGCAAGAGGGGAAAGAAGTGCAAGTCCTGCTGTCCCCTAGGAGAGGATAAATCTCAGAGATCAAATGCGTCCGCGGTTCGGATTTAGAGCATAAGGATTCAAATGGAGTAACAGGGCGAGTCCAATTATGGCGGGATTTATGGAAAAGCAGGAAGTGTCTAATCTGAAGAAAGGCCCAGAGAGGGAATTCGCGGATATTCAAGCTAACCTTCAGCTCCTGTAATGTTTTCACCTTGCCGGAGTGAAGAAAATGTTTTACTAGAATCTGATCGTGTGGCCAGTAATTTGATAAAAAATCCTTGTGCAACCCTGGGGGAAAATCTGGATTCAGGCGGAGCGACGTCAAGGGACTAGGAGAGTCTGAAACGGACGACGTTTTACAAGCCTTGCGGAAAACTTCTAACGTGGGACCTATCAAAGGATGGGAGAGGAGAACCTGAGGTGTGTGTTTCGGCAATAGCCAAGGGATTGATGGTAGGGGAGTGGGCGAAAAAGCCTTCTCCAAAAGGACCCAGTCTTTGGAAGCAGAATGAATGTGCCAGTCGACTATGCGGGAAAGATGACACGCCCAGTAATAGCGGTGTAGGTCAGGGAGCCCAATGCCCCCGCTGAGTTTGGGACGAGTTAGCTGAGAGAACGAGACCCGCGGACGCTTGTGATTCCATAAAAAGAATGAACATAGTTTCTTACAAGAAGCAAAGAATGTCATTGGAAGTAGAATTGGCAAAGTTTGGAAGAGATAGAGGAGACGCGGAAGTATATTCATTTTAATAATTGCAGCCCTACCAAACCAGGAGAAGCAAGGGCGATGCCACTTGTTTAGGTCTTCCTGTATGACTTTGAAAACCGGTACGAAATTCTTGGCATAAAGGTCGTCCAGATTACGGGTGAGATGTATACCAAGATATGGAAGGGCATCCCTCACCCACTGAAATGGAAAATGAGATTCACAGAAGGAGACGAGATCAGTGGGAAGGGTTATGTTGAGGGCGAATGACTTTGAAAAATTAATTTTCAGGTTCGACAAAAAGCGGAAAAAAGCAAAGTCTTTCAGCAAACTCGGTAGAGTGGTGCGAGGGTCAGCCAAAAAAAGAAGGATATCATCCGCATAAGCAGCAATTTTGTATTCTTTGTCTGCTATCCTGATCCCCTTAATATCTGGATTAGCGCGAAGTTGTCTCAAAAGAGGTTCAAGGGAAATGACGAACAAAAGCGGGGATAGGGGGCAACCCTGACGAGTGCCATTTCCAAGGCGAAAAGGGTTTGATAAGTGTCCATTAACGCGAACTTGAGCTGTAGGGCCCGAGTATAGGGTCATAATAAAGTTCAGCATTTTCTCGCCCAGGCCCAAAGCTACCAGCGATCCCCGCAAATAATCCCAAGCAATCCTGTCAAAGGCCTTCTCAGCGTCCAATGAAAGGAAGAAGGCCGGAGAGTTTGATTTGCAAAGCCAGTGTTGGAGATTAAGGGCCTTGATAGTGTTGTCCCTTGCTTCTCTACCAGGGATAAATCCCACCTGATCCAAGTTAATGAGGGATGGGAGCAAAGGGAGAAGTCGGTTAGCAAGCATCTTTGCAAACAACTTAATATCCACATTTAGCAGGGAGATGGGTCTGTAATTAGACACCTGAGAGATATCTTTACCGCTTTTGGGGATGACGGAAATGTGTGCTTCCAACAGCCTATGATGTGGCCTAGGGGACTGAGAAAGAGTATTGAAAGCGGAAAGAAATGGAGTACTCAGAATGTCCAGAAAGGATTTATAATAAGCCGCAGACAAGCCGTCAGGACCCGGACTTTTGCCCGCTTTCAACTGCCGTACTGCGCACTGCAATTCGCTTAAGGTCAGATCTTGGTCCAGCGATAAAACTGTCTCCTCAGAGAGAGCGTTTGGACCATGAAGACGAAGAAATTCAGAGATTAGGGACACTCTAGGCCTGTCAATGTGCATCGGGGGACGTTCTGGTGGAAGATTATAAAGGGACTTATAAAAATGTTCGAACTGAGAGGCAATATCAGGATTGGATGTGGCCATCACACCCCCAGGGCCTCTTATTTTATGTATAGTCATATGGGAACGTTTTTCCCGAAGAGCCCGAGCTAGAAACCTCCCGCTTTTATTGGCAAACTCATAATAAAGCTTGTGGGAGAGGATGAATCTTTTCTTGACCACTTTGCCCAGCTCAGTGAGAAGTCGCAAGCGAGCATTTGTGAGTTCCGAAAGAGTCGACGCAGCCAGAGTCTGTTTATGTGCCCTCTCCAAAGAGCGTATCCTATCTGTAAGTAGCTGCAAACGTTGCTGTCTGTCTTTCTTACGTCTCGTTGCTGCCGCTATAAAGCAACCCCGGATAACACATTTATGAGCTTCCCACTGCGTAAGGGGGGAGGTATCCGAAGAGCCATTTAAAGAGAAATATTCACGCAGATCAGAGCGAATGTCTTGTTCTATAGCACAGTCTGCTAGAAGCGAGGCGTCTAAGCGCCATAGCTTCGAGCGAGCAAATTTCTCCGGGAGCCGCAAGGTTACGGTTATGGGGTGGTGATCGGAGAGGACCATCGGCTCTATAGAAGCAGCATGTAGAAATGGGAGGTCCGATTGTGACAGAAAAAGGTAATCAATCCTAGAATACTTATTGTGCGGCGGAGAAAAGAACGTGTAATCCTTAACAGTGGGGTGGAGTGTGCGCCAGGAGTCATGTAATTGCAAGTGTTGCAACTGCAAATGTATCTGCCTAAGGGCCTTAAAAGGCAAAAACGAACTGCTGGAGGAGGAGTCTAGCAATGGGTTTAATGGGACATTCAAGTCCCCCCCCAGTATCAGCATACCTGATTGAAACTCAGCCAAAGTAGCAGCAGTCATACGCATGAACGAGACCTGTTTGGTATTGGGAGCATAAATGTTGGCAAGTGTGATGGGTCTGTTGGAAAAAGAGCCCTTTACAAACAGATATCTGCCCTCCGGGTCAGCAAGGGAATCCTGTAGCACGAATGGAAGATGTCTGGCAAACAGGATAGCCACTCCTTTCGATTTAGCCAGTGGATTGGTGGCATGAAGAACAGTAGGGTATCTGAAGTTAAAAAGCTTGGGTATGGAGTCCCTGCGAAAATGCGTTTCCTGGAGGAGGAGTATATCCGCCCTTTGCTTATGCGCGTAAGAAAGCAACATAGATCGCTTTTCGGGAGTGTTCAAACCCTGAACATTGAGTGAAAGAATTTTTAAGGACAGCAGTCCCGCGTTAGAGGCGGGAGAAAGCATGACTGTCGAGCTTGTTCGCGGAAGCCTGATGACACAACTGCAAATGTGCAGGGAGGGAGGAAAAAAGAGAAAAAAAAAAAATGGGGGGGGGGGTGGAGTAGGAGAAGAGGGAGAGAAGTAAGGGGGGGGGGGTAGAGAGCGAGAAAAAAAAAAAAAAAAAAAAGAGAAGGAGAAAGAGAACTCCCAAGAGAGAGAGAAAAAAAAAAAAAGAGAGGGAGGAAAGGGAGGGAAAGTACTACACGGCTCGGGGAGAAGACCAGCTAGTCCACGTATGAAAGGAGAAGTACAGAAAGAAGGAGGAAAAACAGAAAAAGAAAAAAATTAGAGCCAAAGAGAGAGAAAAAAAAAAAGGGGGGGGGGTGAGAAAAACGAGAGAGAAGAAAAAGTAGAGGAGAGAAAACTAATAATAGTAGCCTAATGTAGGAGGTCAGTGAAAGCTCACAGAGCTCACTGTGTGGGGAACGAAGTAAGCGTTGAGCCAAGAGTGAAGCAACCGCCGGCCGGTCGCCTTGTAAAGTGCATAATCAAAAAGACAAAACTAAAGGAGGGTGAGTGTTGAAAAAGGGGGGGCTCAAGCAAGGCATGTAATACTGTGTACAGTAAAGGCCAAGCTAAAAGGGAAAAGACCTTGGACAACCCCAAGAGGTGATAAGCCAGGAGGCGTATGCGGGTGCCCGCGGCGGGCACGCTGGCAAAAAGGGGCAACAGTGACGGGAGAATAGGTCACAGATATTCCATTATACGGATTGAGAAGATATCGAGGGGCTAACCAATCCTGCACGAGGACAGGGCAAATTATATCCGTATAAGAACAGAACCTACAGGCAGGATATGTAAAACAGTAGATCTGTGAGAGGCCGTAAGGAGTAATACAGGCTTATCAATTAAAGAAGCAATAATACAACATAACATATGAACAAATGCCATACAGGAAAAACAAATTTCAATTTTCAATACAAAAACTGAGGTCAGGAGAGAACCCTAGAAAACAGTATACCCCAGCTTCAGGCATCCGTACTACTCAGGATCCCCAGACTCAGTGCCAGAACTGTTACCCCGTGGAGACGAGCTCATCTAATTATAGCAAAATATGGAACGGATTCTACCAAAACCCCTGTGACACCCACGAGAATGAGCAGCACCTCTCCCATAACCAATGCTGAAAGGAGGGGGGGGCACACCCCCAGGACTGGGGGGAAGCATAGAGCCCCAAGACAGCCGTAAGCGCTTACATAAAAGCAGGTCACAGGGGAGTACACCAACCGGCTCCGTGAGGCCTCAAACAAAGTGCGCAGAGGTGATTGTCATTCACGCGGCATTGTTCAGAATGTAACAGGGCTCCCATCAATCCCCTGGCAGCAGCAATGTGATGTAGATCCCTCTCCCCCCCGTCCCACCCCCCTCCCCCTAAATAACAACTGCCCCTCATCAAAATCTCGTATCTAGTGCAGAACTCAAAAAGGATATCAAAAGTAACCACGGGTATCATATAGAGCACGTGTCCGAAGCAGGAGCAGAGGCAACTCCCTCCGGTCAAATAGACCCCAAAAGGCTGCAAAAATCCTTCAGATGAAGCCGGGTCGCGGCCTGGGCTTGTAGTGCAGTACAAACTGGAAGGAGCCGGCCTTCCCGAGAGCTTTCACCAAACCGGAACAAGAGGAGCTTAAGACAGGAAGTGAACCGGGCACCCGGAAGGAGATAGAGACCCCTGCCGTGGGAGCAAGACCATTCTTCTTCAGTAGGCAATATACTGCGTGGAGATAGCTCCACGATGCAATAGGCGCAGAGATCCAGAGCAAGAGCAGTAGGCTTGTTAGAGCAAGGAGAATCCGCAAACCAATGGGGTGTATACCGGATGTCGATCTTGAACAAGTCTCCTGACCTGTACGCTAATAAATATCACCCCAAAACCTGGGGAGGTGGCATATCACATGGATGACTAAAGCCTGTGGGAGCGACTGTAACGAGGCAACAGTAACCGTTGGGGCAAACCAGTAGAGCCCTACTCAAAGCAAAAGTAGCTGGCCAATCACAAATCAACAGGAAAACTGGAAAAACGGAGGCTGAGAGCCTGCTGGTGTAGCGGATCATTGGTTTTCGTGCCGAGGCTTCCTGTGCGCCGGGGAGGCCGTGGGACTGGAAGTGTCCATAGAGGCCCCTGCAGAGAATCGTGGAGGTGTCGAAGGGACCATCCGGCGCCGTCGCTGAGCAGGGTTAGGCCCGCCCGTTGCACCATCTTCAGCTCTCAGATCTGGGGCACGTGGCAACCTCATAGACCCGTTCCAATCGGGTAAGACAATCGGAGGAATATCCAAAGCAGAGCAAAAAGATGGCAGTTCGTCAGGAACACGTAGGTTGAAATTACGGCCATTCACTTGAGCAGAAAGGCAGAACGGAAACCGCCATCTATAGGGGATGTTGCGCGTGCGGAGAGTATCCAATAGGGGGCGCAGCGCCCGCCTTTGTTGCAGGGTCAGATTGGATAGGTCCTGATATAGCTGTATCTCCGCCCCCCCATAAGCAAGATGTCTTCTCCCCCTGGCGCATTTGAGGATATCCTCTTTAAGCGGGTAACTTTCAAGACAGCAAATTACGTCCCTGGGAGGGTCTGTGTCTCCCCCCCTAGGACGGGTTGCCCGGTGTACACGTTCAATAGCAATCATGGTGGAAGGTGGGTGACCTAGGAGGTCATTAAAGATAGCTATTACCGCTTTAGGGACATCACAAGGTTCCACTGATTCAAGAAGGCCCCGGACCCTAATGTTGCGTCTGCGTCCACGATTGTCTAAGTCCTCAATGTGTCTATAAAAATCTCGAATGGTCGACACGTGCAGCGCTGATTGTTGTTGTAAATCAGAAATTGCCGCCTGATTCTGCCTGGTATCCAGCTCCACCCGCTCCACCCTTGTGCCCATAGAGCGGATGTCATCTCTCAATTCAGTGAGGGCAGAGGTTAATGTGGTGGTTAAGGTGGTCTTTATATCAGCTGCCACAGCCTGGAGGTCCCTTAATGATAGGGAATGTGTAGCACGTGAGGAATGTGAGGAATCCAGCTGTGGCACTGTGTCCAGCACAGCATATTCGGCTGTGCTTGCAGAGCCTGTGTCAGAGACTGCAGAGGGAGGGGGAGAGGGGGATGACGCTGGAGAGGGAGAGGGCTGCGGCCCGTCTTTCAGCTGGGAGCGGAAGAGCTCCTTTATATGCCTCCCCTGAGTGTTCTGACCCCGCGGGGACCGTGATCTGGCCCCAGAGGGTGCCCTGTCGGTCTTCCCCATAGCAGAGGGGAGATGTCTCACCCGTCAATGCAGAGCGGCAGCAAGGTAGGAACCGGCCGGCGGGAGCTCCGTGATTACGCGGCCATCTTCACTCGCGGCTCGGCCACGCCCCATGAAGGTTTTTTAATACCTTGTGGAATGTTTTAAATAGACCTAAGTCCACTGTCCAGGTCCCACACGAGTGCTGTTTCTGGGTGCCAGCAATGCAGATGTACCCATGCTGGATGGTCTTTAACAGTCCACTTGCACTGACACTATCATCTGCAGCATCTTTTCCTGAGATCCTGAAAGGACCATGGCACTAGACAGCTTATAGAAAGTGTCGACATCATGAAGACATTGATGTGGAAACCTCTTATGCATGTAAGAAGAAAGAAGACTCAGGCCCCAAATTATTATTTTTTATTATTATACAGTATTTATAAAGTGCCAATGGTTCGCTCAGCGCTGTACATTACAAAGGGGGACAGAACATGTGACAGAACAATAACAATACAATGCAAAACATGAGGGGATCGAGGGCCCTGCTCTTTCGAGCTTACAATCTAGGAGGGAGGGGATAGTGGTACAGGAGGAGATAGCTGTGGGGGATGGAGTGGTAGGCAGAGTGGAGGAGGTCGGCAGGTTAGCAGGGGGTGGGGTAGACTTCCCTGAAGAGATGGGTTTTCAGGGTGTGCCTAAAGGAGAGGAGAGTAGGTGATACTCTGATGGGTTGGGGCAGGGAGTTCCAGAGGATGGGGGACACCCTGGAGAAGTCCTGGAGGCGGGCATGGGAGGAGGAGACCAGGGAACTAGAGAGAAGGAGGTCTTGTGAGGAGCAGAGTGTGCGTGCTGGTTGGTACTTGGATATTAGGTCTGTAATGTAATGTAATTGGCGCTTTATAAATACTGTATAATAATAATAATAATATAATAATTAGGTCAGTGATGTAGTACGGGGCAGTATGGTGGACAGCTTTGTAATCAGTGTAATCAGATACTTTAGGCCCCTTTCACACGAACGTTCTGATTGGGTCCGGACCCAAATGACTCACAACCATTTATGTGAGTAAAGGGAGCAATTGGGTAGAAATGTATTTTATGCCATCAATTAATTAGAGGTAGGTGAGTGGAAAGAGGGTAGAGGGACCACAGAGTTCCTTTTTAACAAATTTTAAATAGTTTAACAAATTTTCTATAACCATGAAGAATGATAGATCACAACATTTGCAGCAACAGGGAGATAAGCAGGCTTTTCAAAAAGCGCACTATGTCTCTCACACTCTCACTTCATTTGAATCATTGTGCAAAAAATGGGAATAATCAAGACATACATTGTCCTTGTTATATAGTTACCTGATGACCCCTGATGATGAAATGAGGCCGACATTTGTTCACCACTGGGAGGTAGATAGATCTTCATTTTACACCACAACTGGTAGACAAAATCTTTTTTCTGGCCCATAAGTCTTCCATAGCATATCAATATCAGGAAGTTGGGTACAAAATTCTCTCCATATTATACAGAGTACCTTATGTTCTCCCTAAGATAAACAATGCTGTTCCTGATGTATGTTGGTGATGCAATGCAGCAGTATGCACTATATTTCATCTTTTGGTCCTATTCTGCTCTTACCTCTTTTTGGGAGGAGGTGATGTCCACCATCAAGCATCTAATCTCTGTTGAACTGAAAGGTAATCCGACCACATGCTTACTTCACCTAACAGAAAGACTGTCCGGAAATATAAGGAAACTTCAACTATGCAGCTGCTCAATGCAGCGAAGGTTTGCATCCCTTTTTTGTGGAGGCAACCTCGACAAAAATTAATGATATCCATCATATGGAAGAATTGACAGCTATATTCCATAGTACTGAAAAACAATTCAGGGACAAATGGAGGCCCTGGAGATATTTCATGTGCATGGAAGCTTACTTGCAGGAAGTTGCCCGTTCTGAGTCCACCTTTACTGGAGTCGGGTAGAAACCCAGATTTTTGCCAATGAGTTTTCTGTAGTGTTACCTTCTCGGAATGTGATTCATTTGTATCATAACATTCTTGCATTTCATTCTCTTATCCTCCCCCTCCTCCTGTCCCCTCTCTTCCCTTCCCCGTGTTTGTCTTCAACCCCCCCCCCCCCCCCCCTTTTCCCCCTCCTTCCTTTTTTTTGTTCTTTCTCTCTTGCTGTTCTTTTTTCTTTCATTTTCAACATTTTTCAGATTAAAAATTTTAAATTGGTACCTGGAGACATATAAATGATATCTATGTGTTAAATATGTCAATAAACCTGTGTTTGATTTCTCTTGGGCCTTATGGCCCCTTTGTCTTGCTGAATTTCTTGTAGCATATGCAAAGCGGAGTGGAGGCAGCTAGCAATGTTTACCATTAACTTGTCTCTTTCACGTCATTATTACTTGTTTGAATATGTACTACATTATGGCTTTTTTTTGATAACTTGGAATGCTTTTTATGACAAATTGACTTTCTGTACCTGAGAAGCTTTGCCATAATAAAATAATGTAAAAAAAAGCAACAACATGCTGTGTACACTGGTTAATGTCTACACTTCAAATGTTAAACAGATTTCCATCCTCAACAAGCTAATTTGAAAGGTTAATTCCTGTCGTTAAGGCTTGTTATTTTTAGGGGGTGACTTCAGTGTAATAGGGGACCCCAATATAGATTCTATTGCCACAAACCATGATCTGTTTGACATTTGGCGCTGTCAACATAGCACTGAGCATGATTACACTTATTTTTCAGCATGCATTTTTCATATTCCAGAAACGATATGCTGTTAAAAGATAAATGAACCCTACAATAAATCATATCTTCTACAAATAAATTGATCATATGGTCGACTATGCACCTGTGACAGCTAGTGTCTCAGAGTCTACTCTGAACATGCCAACTCCTCTTTGGAAACTTAATACCCATCTTATGTCTCATCCAGATTACTGCTGGCACATTAATGACACACTTTCCTCTTTCCACTAATGACACTGTGGACACTAATATATTCTGTGGAACACCCACAAGGCACTCATGAGAGGCATCTTCATAATTAGAGCCCATACTAAAAACAATTAGCCCAGACATTCTATCACTGAACGAAATGCATAAGAAATATTAAAAAGCGTAACAAAGTGCAGCCCACTCCCCATTTAGCAGCCAAACTCTGCAACGATAGACAAGCTCTTCAAAGTCTTCTATTATATCAGTATAAAAAACATATTAAAATATTAAGGCTAATTTCTATGTTCTAAACAATAAAGCCGGTGCCTACTAAAGTGATGACCTAAGGCTCACTGCAATGCTACTAGAATCTGCCACTTTTTTGATTCTGGTTCTAAAATTAGAATAATGAGTCCCCATTGTATTGCTGAGGCATTTAAAAAGTATTATTCCTCACTCTATGATTTTAGAAATAATAGAAACACCCCACAACCTACTTCTAAAAAAATAAACCAATTCCTTTCCCCCATGCTCAGCTGCCCTTAACTGATCCATAACAGAATCATGAGCTGATATTTCAATCCTTCGTGCTGGTGGAAATCTCAAAAGTAATAGACTCCCTATCATTCGATAAAACACCTGGCATAGATGTATTTCCAACAGCTGAGGATGTGGAGACCACTCGTGTGTGAAGAGTACAAGTGACAAACAAGCCGAGGTCAGGGCAGACAGCAGTCAAGCACAAACAGTAGACACATTTTTAGAGGGGTGGAGAAAGCACCATTAGAGAGGGAGAGATTGAAGATATGAGTGAGGGAGCATAGGAAAGAAGAAGAAGGTGACCGTAGTTGTTGAGAGGGGTTACGATCCAGGGGGCACGTGATGAGATGGGCTTCTGAGAAAGCTTTAGTGACCTCTTCAGTAGTAGCAAGATAAAGAGGAAAGTGTTGAGGGAGGTTTAGTAGAAAGGATGCTAATTGAGATAGATGTCTGTGTAGTGGAGATGCCCCTACAAATTGCATCAATCTTGTTTTGAAATGATTTGCAATTTCGCAAGCAGTGAGTGAGTTACTGGGTGGAGGTGGAGAGAGTAGAGAGCTAAAAGTAGAGAAGAGACAACAAGGACTGGATGACAAGGTAGTAATACGAGTGACAAAGTAGGCTTGTTTGGCAGCATGGAGGGAGGAATTGTATGTTAAGAAAGAGGATTTATATAGGGTGAATGCTTGCTGGGATTTGGTTTTATGCCACAGTCGCTCCAGTGCACCACTATGTCGTTGCATGCCACGGTTGTAATGGTTGGGGCCTGATACTTTGTGTTGTTAGAGGAGCAAGTCAGTCTAGTGTGAATGAAAGCAAATTGTTGTAGACAGCAGTGACCAGGTCAGGGTAGGACAGGGGAGAGATTCTGTCATAGAGGCGGTGAGTTGCAGAGTGGAAAAGAGAAGGGTTTTGTGAATGTTTCTGAGGGTAATTCAGGGACATATCTACCGTGAGGCAAACAAGGCACTGCCCCCCAGAAGAAGAGACCTTGTGAGCAGTGGCGGACAGAGCCATGCAGAGCCGTCATCAGAGGGGTACCTTCGGTACTCTTTCGTGACTCGGAAAGCAGGAGGATCGATGTGGGGGAGGGCAGTTGCAGAGCGATGCTCCTGTACTTCTCCCTCCAGCAGCTGATGAGTCAGGACCGGGGGACAGCCTGGAGCAGGGAGGGGAGAGCCCGGAGGAGGTGAGCTGTGCTGTGTTCTGTGGGATCTCCCTGCCTCCCTCCCTACACTGACAGATCGTATGGGGCTGCACACACCTCCCCCCTCCCCTCCTTCCTGCTGCCCATAGATCAGCAGCCCTTGGTACAGGTGTGTGTGTGCAGCCCCATATGATCTGAGAAATGAAGAGAGGGAAGAGAGAGAGGGAAGAGAGAGGGGGAAGAGAGAGGGAAAAGAGAAAGAAGAGGGAGAAGGAAAAGAGAGAGGAAGAAGAGAGAGGAAAGAGAGGGAAAGGGAGAGGGGGAATAGAGAGGGAGAGAGATAGAGAGAGAAGAGAGGGGGGAGAGGGAGAGAGAGATATAGAGAGAAGAGGGGGGGGTGGGTGGGGGAGAGAATAGAGAGGGAGGGGAGAGAGAGGGTGGGGGGAGAGGGGGAAGAGAGAGGGAAGAGAGAGAGGGGAGAGAGGGGGAGCGAGAGGGGGGAAGAAAGAGAGAGGAGAGAGGAGAGAGAGAGAGGGGAGAGGGGGGAGAGATGGGGAGGGAGAGAGGGGGAGAGGGGGGAGAGGAGGGAGAGAGGGAGAAGAGAGAGAGGTGGGGGAGAGGGAGAGAGAGAGGGGGAGAGAGGGGGAAGAGGGGGCGAGGGGGGAGAGAGAGAGAGCGAAGAGAGAGGAGGGGGGAGAGGGAAGAGAGAGGGAGAAGAGAGAGGGAGAGGGAAGAGAGGGGGAAGGGGGGAAGAGAGAGAGAGGGAAGAGAGAGGGTAGAGGGTAGAGAGAGAGAATAGAGAGAGGGAGAGGGAGAGAGAGAGAGGGGGGGAGAGAGGGGGAGAGAGGGGGAAGAGAGAGGGGGAAGATAGAGGGAGAGGAAAGAGAGGGGGAAGAGAGGGGGAAGAGGGAGAGAGGGAAGAGAGAGAGGGGAAGAGATAGGGAAGGGAGAGAGGGAGTGAATAGAGAGAGGGGGAAGAGAGCATGAAGGAGGGAAGAGAGGGGAAGAGAGAGAGAGGGAAGGGGGGGGGAAGAGAGAGAGGGAAGAAGGAGAGAGGGGGGAGAGAGTAGGAAGATAGAGGGAAGAGAGAGAGGGGGAATGAAAGGGGTCATATGTTTTTGATACGTTTTCTATCCTGGTGGGGTGAAGACACCTAAGCACGTTTTGGAAATTAAGTGTTATTGTATGTCATCACATTACACTATACTCACTGGAACTCTAAAGTGGAACTTTTGTCAGAAAATTAAGTCCTGCTGGATCACTTCAGGCTGGCCTCTTTGGCAGGTATAGCTAAGTAAAATGTTACAAATAAGTGCCTATATTGTTTAAAATCCAGGAATACACGGTCTCACCCTGTACATGCGTAGTTGCTCTCTATTTTTATGCACTGTGCCAAAAATCAGAGTCACTAGTGGCCTATCTACTGACAGCTATCATGTACCTAGTGTTAGAGGCCAATGGAGAGAGGGCTTCTCTTGTGGCTAAGTTACAGACTCCCCTTGATATGGGACAGAAGGAGTCAGGCCAAAAGTAGCACAGGTAGCCTGTAGGAGGTACAACCAGGAGCACAGCTAATGCACTGGAATGGTGTCTGTGAGAGGTATGCAGGCCTTCAGGGTAGCAGAGGACCACAGAGTAATAGATTCAAAGCCAAGGTCAGATGCCAGGTGGAGATTAGAGCAGATGTAGTCAATAGGATAGATGGGGTCATACACAGGAGAGCGAGTGAGAATATTAGCCAAGCCGAAGTCAGATCAGGAGAGCAGGTGAGAATATCTGTTAGCCAAGTCAGGGTCAGATCAGGAGTCAGACAGAGAAGACAGGTCCAAGAACAAGCTAAATTGGTAACAGGAGATCACAGTAGCAAGGGAACACGGACAAAGGTACAGGGGAGCCAGAGATCAATCAGCAATTTGAGGGAGTGATGGGCTTCCTTATAAAGGCCATCTGGTGCCAAACTGAGCAAATGCGTGCGTTACTATGTGCCAGTGCGCATACGTTTTCCGGCTCACGTCCGTGCGCCAATGCGCATAGATTTTTGCCAGCGTGCATTTCTGAGGTCATGCAAGGTACTGGCAGGAATGTCAGGTCTCCGAGTACCTCTGCTGTGGACAGGGCCCTGACAATAGCTTACAGATTTACTGCTGCTCAGGGACTCTGGGAGTCAACAAAATGGCAGCCTCCAGCAAGAAGAAAAAGGAACAACGCTGGAGGCAATTTACAGCACACAAGAATTTTGGTAGCATATTTATTAATGTGGAATGTATGTGCCTTGCAAAAGAAAATAATTTTTTATTAAGTTGATATAGGTAAAGTTCCACTTTAATATATGGACTGAATCATTGATTTAACACAGAGACAAGAAAGAGAAAAAGGCTGGTTTTGCATGTCTTTTTATTAATCAGAAATAGAGCGTAGAACATAGCATACATGTAAGCCGTGTACTGGGGTGGGCTCCCCAGGATACAGGGAAGTCACAAATGAGGAAAGCAACACCAACACCAGCTTTTGCCACAACAGAATTTTACTTAGATGTGGCAAATAAACACAACCACAAATGCTGGAAACATACAATAAATTTACATACACCCAGCCCAAAGGCTGAGACCCTTGTGCTGCACAGCACGGCGCCTTCTGATGGATGAAGGTAAAACGTAATAAAAATAAAAAGTAATTTACCTACTGGCGGGCACAACTAAACTGCCATACCTTACCTGTTATTACCCTAAAAGAGCAGGAATCAGTGTATGGGTGTATGGTATGGGCTAGCCTGCGGTGCAGCACAACAGCTTACAATCTTACACAAATCTACAGTATTCCCTCCCCCATAACTGGTCCTGTAGCACGTGCTTGAGTATTCATTCTGAGTTTGTAGGATTTTATCAGCTCTCCAATGTGAAATGTCACTTTAAGTTGTATAGTCCTTCCAATGATCAGTAACAACACTTTTGGCCTGATACAAACAGAGACCCTAACTAACTAACTATAGGCCTGCACTCAGTCTCAAGGCGCCAACACTGAAATGAGGTGTGTGCACGATCTTACCGACCTGGGTCTGCTTTGCATCTGCTGGTGCAAACAGTCTTCAAACAATGAGAGCCGTTTCCCCATCTCACATGCCACCCCACTAGAGGTTGTCGTCCTCGGCAATCCTCCCCATACAAACTCATTCTGGGCATAACGCTGTGTGGGCACCCCAGCATTAGGCCTTGTTGACCTTCGTAGAGTGACAGGCTCAGAAGCACTGGTGACGTCAGGTACATTTATTGGGAGAGGAGCTGCTGACCGCTCAACACTTTCCCTTGATGGCAAACTTGCTATGTTTGGAGCCTCTGTGGGTACTGGGGCAGGGACAACCCACCATTCCTCCCCCTCCTCTAAGGGGATATCCTCAGTACTCTGAGCAGGAGGAGCCATCCCCTCCATGCACACTAGTTCATCAACATTACAATGCCTCAACATGTTACGGTGCAAGTTTCGTGAGGGCCCCCAGTCCCTATTGGCTCTACCTCATAGACCAGGATGGCAGGGTCTACCCTCCTCTTCACCGTGTATGGGACTGCCTCCCACCGCCCATGCAACTTTCCAGACGGCCGCTTGGCTTTGACTATCACTCGATCACCCGGGGCATACCCCTCCTTCTGCACTGGTCTTGGATTGGGGTATACCACTTGTCTAAGGCGCTCCCTCACAACCTTGTGGATCGCTCTCAGCCGGCGACGGTGCTCTTGAGCCCATGCGGTAGTATTTCTTGGTGGTGGCTCCATCGGATCGGGCATGTGGAGATCGTCAATCTCTCGTCCGGCTCTCCCAAACATGAGCATATGTAGGGAGTATCCAGTGGTACTGTGTACCCTGTTATTATATGCCCACATCAGTTCAGGTAGGTATTCGGGCCACCAAGCTTTTTGGCGGTCCTCCAGAGTCCGCAGCATCTGGAGCAAGTTGCAGTTGAACCGCTCACACACCCCGTTTCCCTGGGGGTGATACGGGGTGGTGCGGGAACATTCAATCTCATACAGTTGGTACAACTCATTCAGTAGAGTACCCTGAAAACATGCCCAACCCCCTTGGCTCTCTCCAGCAGGGAGAGTATTTTCTCTAGGGTGTCTCTCTCAGATTCGGGCCTTACCATCACTGTCCATCTGATGTCACCCTCTAGAGCCCCCAATGCAACCTCTGCCCGCAGCTCGGAAGTCAGATTACACATTCTAACCGACCTTCGCACTTTCAGTCCAGTCCTGCAACGTCATATTTTTACCGTCAAATTTTGGCAGGTGACTCAACAGCGCCCCCACAGGAACGTACCCTACTGGTACGGGCAGGACGGAGGCAAGCTGTATCAGTGGTGTTGGGGCAACTTGGTCTTCCACCTATGCACCCTGAGCTGGGTCCTGGACCGGGGCCATTGGCGCCGGGGGAAGATCTCCCGCCGCATTCCCGTCCATAACATTCTCTGTATCCTGCCGACTACGTCAAGTTGTAAGCCGTGTACCGGGGTGGGCTCCCCAGGATACAGGGAAGTCACAAATGAGGAAAGCAACCCCAACACCAGCTTTTGCCACAACAGAATTTTACTTAGATGTGGCAAATAAACACAACCACAAATGCTGGGAACATACAATAAATTTACATACACCCAGCCCAAAGGCTGAGACCCTTGTGCTGCACAGCACGGCGCCTTCTGATGGATGAAGGTAAAACGTGAAGTAATTTACCTACTGGTGGGCACAACTAAGCTACCACACCTTACCTGTTATTACCCTAAAAGAGCAGGAATCATGTATGGGTGTACGGTATGGGCTAGCCTGCGGTGCAGCACACCAGCTTACAATCTTACACAAATCTACAGTATTCCCTCTCCCATAACTGGTCCTGTAGCACGTGCCTGAGTATTCCTTCTGAGCAAAATGCCAGTCTGGCTTGAGTTTGTAGGATTTTATCAGCTCTCCAATGTGAAATGTCACTTTAAGTTGTGGAGTCCTTCCAATGATCAGTAACAACATTTGTGGCCTGACACAAACAGAGACCCTAACTAACTAACTATAGGCCTGGTCTCAAGGTGCCAACACTGAAATAAGGTGCGTGCACAATCTTATCGACCCGGGTCTGCTTTTCATCCGCTGGTGACTCTGAACAGAACAAATGTCTCTCCAACAAGCATGCGGTCTCGCCGTATATGTTGTTTAGTTCCTCTGCTCTCATCAGTATTCCTGGTAGCAATCTCATCAGCTTCCTGGCAGCAATCTCATCAGCTTCACTTAGCTGCAGCTCTGGTTACGGAGGGACACTTTCACACCTGGATGTCATCAGATTCTCAGCTCACAGGGCCCCTTATTCACCATGCTCCAAAACATGGCTTCTCTCTCTTGTTCCTGTTCTCTCCAACTCTGTGTGCAAAAACCCCGCTTCTTCATGAATATACAAATATCTATGCAGTCTGAGGCTGTGTTAGAAAAACAGTGACATCTTGTGGCTAAACCTGCAGAATGTCAGTCAAAACATTAATTTACTTCCACACAAACAGTGTTCAAACAATAAATGTACTTTTTGTGATAAACTTACCAATAATCCCAATCTATCTCAAAATTTCAATAAACCCACATAATCCAAAAGGTGATAATCAAATCTGAATTAAAATAATAATAAATCTCCCTCTAATATATATTCAAAATCATCAAATATACCATTCAAAATTACAAAAATAAAATAAAATAAAATGTATATAAAAGTGTCCAAATCACCAAAAAATTAATAATAATAATAATAAGTGTCCAAATCGCCAAAAAGGTATGTAATATAAATAAATAAATGTCCAAAAATCCCAAGAAAAACAAAAACGTTCTTTATGTGTTCAGTGAAGCAAGACGATACTCCAAAAATGCCTTGTTATCCTCAAAAGTAAAAAGAAAAATATATCATAGTGTAATATCCTCAAACATATATATATGCTTCACACTGTGCAAAACTCAAATCACACCAAAAAATAGTGAAAAATCAATAAATCAAAATAAACGTGAGAACTCGTGATCACTCCAATCTCAGGTGAATAGTGATACTAGGTACCAATATCCTATATACTCCAGCCAAAGTAGATGCTAAATACCATTACCCTCTTATGGTATATTCAGGCATATACTGTTAGATAGGAAAGCCATTCCTCCATCACTCTTATCCCGGGGTATTCCTCATATGGACAAAGAGAAGGCTCAATCAGGCAGATTTCATAAAAAGATATAAATTTATTCCACACTTACATGTAAAAATCACTTTATCCAGCTCTCTGTACTGCACATTTCAATCTCTGGTTGAAAAAACGATTGTTTCCAACCGACAAAATGGCCGCGGCGACACTTCCGGTTAGCGTGCGTGCGTGATGACGTCACTCCCCTAACGCGTTTCGTCACTTCCGGACTTCATCTGAAGGGATCCTTCAGATGAAGTCCGGAAGTGACGAAACGCGTTAGGGGAGTGACGTCATCACGCACGCACGCTAACCGGAAGTGTCGCCGCGGCCATTTTGTCGGTTGGAAACAATCGTTTTTTCAACCAGAGATTGAAATGTGCAGTACAGAGAGCTGGATAAAGTGATTTTTACATGTAAGTGTGGAATAAATTTATATCTTTTTATGAAATCTGCCTGATTGAGCCTTCTCTTTGTCCATATGAGGAATACCCCGGGATAAGAGTGATGGAGGAATGGCTTTCCTATCTAACAGTATATGCCTGAATATACCATAAGAGGGTAATGGTATTTAGCATCTACTTTGGCTGGAGTATATAGGATATTGGTACCTAGTATCACTATTCACCTGAGATTGGAGTGATCACGAGTTCTCACGTTTATTTTGATTTATTGATTTTTCACTATTTTTTGGTGTGATTTGAGTTTTGCACAGTGTGAAGCATATATATATGTTTGAGGATATTACACTATGATATATTTTTCTTTTTACTTTTGAGGATAACAAGGCATTTTTGGAGTATCGTCTTGCTTCACTGAACACATAAAGAACGTTTTTGTTTTTCTTGGGATTTTTGGACATTTATTTATTTATATTACATACCTTTTTGGCGATTTGGACACTTATTATTATTATTATTAATTTTTTGGTGATTTGGACACTTTTATATACATTTTATTTTATTTTATTTTTGTAATTTTGATTGGTATATTTGATGATTTTGAATATATATTAGAGGGAGATTTATTATTATTTTAATTCAGATTTGATTATCACCTTTTGGATTATGTGGGTTTATTGAAATTTTGAGATAGATTGGGATTATTGGTAAGTTTATCACAAAAAGTACATTTATTAGTTTATTCACTTCCTAGGGAGGAGGTAGTGTTTTGTGGTTGTATAGGAGCTTTTTGATTGAGTGTTCAAACAATGAGAGCGGTTTCCGCATCTCACATACAGAGTATTGCACTTTCTCTAAGTTTTCACTTTATTTACCAGTGAAGATTTCACATTGATTTGCTGCACTTTAGTGCTTAATGAGCTTGTACATTTTATTAGAAGATTTTACACTGGTTTAATGCACTTAATGTAGGAGTATTGTTACCTTATTCTGTTAATATTTTTCATCACATGCTCAGTTTAAACAATTTGAATAAAATTGTAGCTTAAATTATAAACAAGACTGCCTGAATTGTTTCAATTCCCATACCGAAGGTTAAGATGGTGTGTTGTTTCAAATAATTTGCTCATTATAATTCATTAATGTGTTGCCTAACAAATCATATCTCCAAAGATATATTCCTAAGAGACACATGATGTATATTTATAGTGAGCAAACACTCACAAATCATTGTATGCTTACTTATATCATATATAACCTGCAAAATACTAGCATATAACATATATTTAAACTAAATTAACATTTCCTAACTAGATAAGCACTAAAGTGAATATTGAAGAAGATGTATTATTCTCTTTTCCATAACTACATAGATTGAAGACTTCATAAGATATATTTTTTTCTGTGTACTGTGTACTATGTCCTGAGTTTGCAGCAGCTGCTTTAATGTCATTCAGTTAAAAGCAAATACAGAATGTTCTTTGAAAGCACAAATTTATATTGATTTTTTGATAACATTTAAATTTGTGCATATGTGTGTTTTAAGACTTTGCCTGGTTATGTTTCTTGTTTCAATTTCTGTTTTAAATGGAGAAAAAAAATCAATCTCATCCAGAACAATTCTTTCTTTATGGACTTCTGTATGATTCGCCATTTGATACACTTTTGTTTTATGTGTTTACCATGATATATTGCATGTCATTGATGGGAAATGTGGCAATAATTCTTACTATATCTTTGAGCTCCAGTTTGCACATTCCATTATATTTCTTCCTTGCTAATGTTGCAATTCTTGATATCTGTTGCATTTCTACAACTGTTCCTAAAATGTTACATAACTTTGTAATAGCTTCATTTGCAATCACATTTTATGGATGTGCTGTCCAATTGTTTATGTTTTCATGGGTTGAGATTGCGGAGCTTCTTCTTTTTACCTGCATGGCATTTGACCGCTACATTGCCATTTGTAAACCTTTACATTACACCATCACCATAACCCATAAAGTATGTGTACAGGTATCAATTGATGTTTGGCTTGTTGGAGCCTTATGTTCTGCTGTCCACACTTCACTGACTTTTACGCTGTCATTCTGTGGTGACCCTAAGATTAATCATTTCTTTTGTGAGAGTCCACCATTATTAAGATTATCATGTTCAGACACAACTACAAATGAAATATTTACACTTGTAACAGATCTCATAGCTGGCATCCTCTGTTTTATCTGTATAGCAGTTTCATATTGCTTTATTATTACTAGTATTTCACATATCAAGTCAGCAGAAGGCAAAAGAAAAGCCATATCAACCTGCACTTCTCATATCACTGTTGTGTTAATTTATTATGGAACATTGTTTATTGCATATATCAAACCTCATTCTGGATTCTTCACAAATCAAGATGTTATTCTCTCCATTATTTATGGCATATTTATTCCTCTCCTTAATCCTCTTATTTACACTTTTAGGAACAGAGAATTGATAAATGCTCTAACCAAATTGAGCAGTAGGATTATGGCTAAACGAAGGATTTAATTAAATTGGAACTGTAGCATGGCTGATAGGCATCAGGCCTTGCCACTATGTGCAAGTATGCATAGCGTGGTCTCATGTGGCTCATGTTCACTGAAGTATCATAATCCCAGAAACCATCTTCATTCTGTAAATCTTTAATAAGTATCAAACACAAAGTGCAAAAAATGTATCAGAATCTTTTAGTGACTTTTTTTATTACTGGTACTTACTGTATATAACACCTTCAATTTACACAGCACTTTACATATACTATATATTGTACATTTACATCCGGCCAATGCCTGCAAGGAGCTTACAATCTAAAATCCATAGCTCATATTCATACATATTCAAGGGCCAATTTAGACAGGAGCTAATTAGCCTACCAGCATGTCTTTGGAGTGTGGGAGGAAACCCAGGCAGGCACAGGCAGAACATGAAACCTCTAGGCAGGTAGTGGCATGGCTGGGATTTGAACCAACTATCCTGGTGCTGTTAGGTGGAAGTGCTAGCTGCTTAGACACTCTGGGGGTTATTTGCTAAGGCTGGAGAGTGCAAACGTTGATGAAGCTCTGCATAGAAACCAATCAGCTTCTAGGTTTTATTGCCAAAGCTTAACTGAACAAGCTGCAGTTAGAAGTTGATTGGCTACCATGCACAGCTGCACCAGATTCTGAGTGCTCCAGTCTTAGTAAATCTCCCCCCTGTGTCACACTGGTATGCCAAAGGACTGCTTTATATGGCACCTCTTTCCCTTCATAGAGCCCCAGGAATGAGTGGCAGGTGTCAGGTGTTAGGTAATAACTGACATCAGTTCTGGGGCATTTTGTTTCACACTGGCTGCCAAACCAGCTGCTAACACAGCATGACACTAGAAGAAATAACACTAAAAACATAACCAGGGGTGGACTGACAACTCATAGGGCCCCCGGGCAATAGGGGATCATGGGGCCCCTGTGTCCTTGCCCAAACTCAAAAAAGCCTATGAAAAAGGTACCAGGGATATCTCATGGGGCCCCCTACTGACCCCAGGCCCTCGGGCAGTGCCCTAGTTTCCAAATGGTTAGTCTGCCCCTAAACATAACTTTAACCACTTGACCTCCGGTAGGCTTTACCCCCTTCATGACCAGGGTATTTTTTGCTATTCAGCACAGTGGCAATTGCTCGGTCATGCTATTTAAATGAATAAAAGCGACTAAATAAGAGGAGTAATTGTTGGAGTTTACATACAGTATCCTCTATGTGCTACAATATTGTAAAATGAATATAGAAACATTTTCATAAATTTCATGTTGGCTAATATTAAAGATTTACAGTATGTTATTTATGCTTTTCTTGTCATTTTATTTGGGCAATTACTTTTTTAATGTTGTTAACGTATCTTTAATCCGCTATGTAAATGATTATTTCCTGAAATGTATGATCCCATCAATTACCAGTAAGGATGAGCTCAAGTTTCAGTCCAAATACAAGTTCAGACCAAAATTTGGCTGTTCAGGCATTTGTCCAAATGCCATATATTTTTCTTATTCAGTCAGAGGCAAATGTCATATATAGTCGTGTTATTTCTACCACCACTACATATGACATCTGAGGTGAGGTGGAGATAGCAATTACATCACTGACCAAATATGGTGATATTGCATTGACCAAATATGTCAAACACATATTATAACACAACGCACAACAGTACAAACTAACAATATTGACTTATAAAGGTCAGTTTAGTGCTAGCTTTTTCTTATTCCCTCTGAAGCAAATCAGCAAAACGAGCAATGAGAACAGAGTTCTCTGAGCAGTGCTGGGGTACATCTGGAGGAGCAGGGGAGAGAACTGAACCATCAGGAGCAGAATCTTGGCCTGGGACTCTGGGGAGCCGTCACTGCAGGTGGCAGGGCTGGATGGGGAGAGCTGAGCCCTCTGTGTCAAATGCATCTTCCCCTCTGAAGTGGAGGCGCTCTGGGATCCGGGATCTGCCGTCATCTTGCCTCCTCTTCCTTTCCTTAATGCGGCCGTGTGGGAGCGTTGATCGTCCAGCAGGCCGGGTGAGAATCAGAGGTCCCCCACCTACTCCCCAAGCTGACTGGGTGAGTAGTCCAGTCGAAGAGGGTCAGGGTGCACTATTTATCTTCCCTAAAGCTCTGGGAAGGTGCAAAGCAGGGATCACAGCATCCTCTCCAGCCGCCCAGGCATGCGCTCTCCTGAACAATATTTTTAATTACCATTGCAAGTCTATTCGCCAGAAGCTTTGTAAAAAAAAGTCTGCGTTTAACCACTTCATGTCCCGGCACTTTTACCCCCTTCCTGTCCAGGCCAATTTTCAGCTTTCAGCGCTATCACACTTTGAATGACAATTGCACAGTCATGCAACACTGTACCCATATGAATTTTTTAGCATTTTTTGAGAGAGATAAAGCTTTATTTTGGTGGTATTTATTCACCACTGGGACTTACATTTTTTTTTTGCTATATAAATAAAAAAGTCTAAAAATTTGGAAAAAAAAGTGTTTTTCTTATACAATTTTGCAAATAAATAATATTTCATCATAAAGCTTGGCCAAAATGTATTCAGTTATCTTTTTAGTAAAAAACAAATAACCCAAGTTAGTTTATAACCAAAAATTATACTTTTTTAAAAATTGTTTTTACATTTTTATTTTATTTTTTTATATTATTTATGTTTATTTTTTTTTACATACTGTCACCCTAGCAGTACAGTGTCACCATGGTGACACTGCACTACTTGTGGGGGGTGATGAAGATTTTTTTTTTCACACTGATTGCTTTTACACCCATAAAGGCTTTACATGGTACAAGGCTGTTGGGAATAGCCTTGTACCATGTGACCTCTGTGATCATTCACAGATGTCACACGTAGTAAGCAATGATATCAGAAGTGACATCTTGCTTCCTACTCTGCATGTGATCACTGATTGGCCAATCAGTGATCACATGATCGGGACCTCGCACAGAAGTATTGTACGACGATCGGTGTTCCACTGTGTCCGGTGTGTTCCACTGCGGTGGTGCGCGCTCCCAGGGAACGCACACAAGCAGGGGGCGGGAAGGCGGGGACCCGCCCCTGAACTGCCACCATCTGGCCGTCTATATACAATGGCCAGACGGGAGGTGGTTAATAGGTACATTGGGCAGTAATTTTGACAATAGAGTCCCTTATGTGGGAATTAAGATAATATGAGCACTTAGTGTTTTCAGTGAAAACACCAAATCAACCCACACTGCATTGAAGGCTTTTACAAAATAAGAGGTATGTGGAGGAATCAGACATTTATAATAATTTAGTGTGAAACCATCTGGGCCAGGGGCTTTCAGGGGCAATACCACTAACAACTAACATTTTCACATGACGAAGGGAAGAGGTGGTCTTATCAGTTTTTTCCCTATCACTGATAACTGCTGATGGGGTGTCTTGTATTGTGGAAGAGGAGGAGCTGGAAGGAAGAAGAGTGCAGCCCATCTCTTACCAATGGCTAGCATTCAGGTGCTGCTCCCAGCAAGTTACGTGGTAAAAGTCTTTTCATACAAATAGCACTACCTGCCTGGAGTTTACATATTCTCCCTGTGCTTGTGTGGGTTTCCTTCAGCTACTCCAATTTCCTCACACACTCCAAAGACATGTTGGTAGGTTAATTGGCTCCTGTCTAAATTTGTGCTATTATGTGTATGTATGAATGTGAGTTAGGGAACTTAACCTCCCTAGCGATCTGATTATGTCCATATTTCTGTGCTCAAAGCAGTACATTTTTTTTGCATGGAAATATGTATTTTTTTTATTGTAGACCTGTAATTTTTAGGAATAACTGAAATCTCTCCGAACAAGAGTCTAGTAAACATTCCGGGTATGTTAAAATTTGAAACACGAAATTATAAATTATAATTTATTAAATAATCATAAATAATAATTATAATAAATTTAATTAAATAATATAATCCAACCAAAAACACTGAAATTTGAAATAGAGCGCCAAGTTCGCACATCACTGAGCAAAGTCTCAAAATCATTTTCAGTGTCTGATGATGAATTTCCCTACAAATTATTATCACTCAATTGTGCAAGTGATTCTAATTTACTATCGCTGTTCTCTAGCTGGCCTAAAACCGCTTTTGACCTAAAGGAACGCTTTTTGGACGCCATGGACTTTTCTCAGTTTCCAGGCAGAAAGAACAGTAAAAAAACAGGCAGGGCACAGGATAAAGCACTAGGGACAAAATGTATGTGAAATGGGTTGATACAGTAATGTTTTACTATGTTATTTTAGTGAGTTTAGTGAATGTCACTTTTAGAACTTTCAAACTTCCCGCCAGTTCCGTCCCCTGTAAGTCCTGACGTCGCAGGGGACGGAACCCAGAAGGAAGATGCCGGCATCCGCCGGAGGACATTGCAGGGGACACTGCAGGAGGGACATTGCGGGAGCGCAGGACAAGGTGAGAGAAGAACAGATCCCGGAGCAGCGCTGCAAGGTATTCCTGAGGGTAGCTTGGGGTTACCGCTTGTGGTACCGAAACTTTACCCCAAGCTACGAGGAATACCGCCAGGGAGGTTGAACTGTAAGCTCCTTGTGGGCAGGGACTGATGTGAATGTATAATGTATACATCTAAAATGTTAAATTGACAGAGTTATATATAGTACCTGTAATGAATAAATAAACATAAATACATATAGTACCCAAATGACTAATATTAGTGCCAACCTTGATACACTTTAGGCAGAAATGGCAAATTACTACAGTATTGTCTACAGCACATGTGTTTAAACAGGCCAATGTAGCTAACCTCTGGTAGACCAGGTAATAAGCATGCCGTGCTTCAATAGAGCTCTGTCATGCAGTGGGATAGGACATTTCTCTCGCCACTCCTAAATGATCTGCCTCTGGATAACATCCTGCCTCACTGATATTGAGCCTCTAACTCACTTTCTTAAGAACAAAGAGAAAGGGCAGCATCTTCTAAGTGTAGCATAACAGCAATGACTTTATTAAACAAAGAAATGGAAACTCACAAAAATAACTGGTAAAAGTGTTTATATAGCTGAGAACACCAATCACTTATATAGCTGAGAACACAGCTACAGTGTTGCTAGTCTAGTTCCACTAATCCCACTGGTGGTGGATTCCAATCTGCCCTCGACTGTGCTGGTGGCTCCTAGCACTTCCTGGTCAGTCTAGGTCCCCCAGTGTGGCGTAAGTGACTTAGAAGGTGCTGCTCTTTCCCTTTGTTTTTATGTGTATGCAGAGTTACTTCTAGCTCTCCTAGCAGCAGCTGCCACTGAGTCAAGCATCTGGGCATCTCTGGATTTAACAGAGTTTCCTTATGTTCTTAAAGCCTTAATACAGACTTGGACTGATTCTTCTCAGTGTGGTGGATACCCCTCCTCCTGTTTGTTTCTCACTATATATACTCTCCTATATATGGCACCCAAGTACAGTCAGAGACCTCATCATCACCTCCCCTCGTTCTGGAACATTTGTGCCAATTCGTTCTCCTTGATAGTTGTCTCCTCCATCTGTGTTCCCATTGTTCTCCTCCCCAACCTCAGATGTAATTAATTACTGTGCATCCTCTTGCAACAAGTGGCTTATAATGTGTTCAAATAACTCATCTGATTCCTCCATACCATTTGGCAGGGCAACATTAGGAATAACTGTGGTAAGGTGGCAGCACAGGGTGCTTTAGCAGCTACTGATAACTCCAAGTTACTCTGTGCCTGAAAGAGTAGGAGGATCATGATGAAACTTGGTTAGCCACTCCACCACCTCATCCACATGCTCTGGCTGTATGGCATATCCACTGTCAAAATATGTATGACCTGCCTTTAGATGCTGAACCCCACCAACCGCATAGGCCTGTGGGTATGAATGATGCTCACCCACTGATAGCTGCATAGGAACTTCTTAGAGATGGGAAGGCCTGGAAAAAAATGGAAAAATTGGCAAAAAAAGTTTTTTCCCCATTTTTTCAAAGCCTTTTTTTATTTTTTTTTCCAGAAAAATTGGAAACAAAGAAAGGTAAAAGTCTTAAATTATTGCAAAGTTCTCTTAGCTGAAGACAAGTAAATCCTGGAATACAATTAAAGTAACACTGTACTTCTCAAACAAGAGATATATGCATATCTGCCATTAGGGGCCAGTGCAAGGGAAAGTTTCCAGTTCAGTTTGCTTGTGGGTTCCATCTTGTTCCTTCTACAGTTGGATTATTATTGGGATACAAAAATGATAGTTTCTGTCCTCTCGGCCTTAATTGACAGTTAAAAGGGTGAATTTATCTGACAAATTACATTATCTTTAAAACCTTTAAATGATTCCTAGTAATGTCATCCACCATCACAGCATAATGTGTACCTATAGTCTGCTCAGTAAATAGTTTTTTATTTATGTCCTCTCAGTAAAATGGTGAGAATGACATCTAAAATCTGGAAACATTTCCACACTGCAATTTCTGCTGAGAGCAAAGCTGCAATTTGCAAATATTGTGAGAAGAAATATTCTTTTCCAAATGCTACATAGAGGACATAACACATCCTTGCATGCCAAAAGACATTAAAAATACTTTATGGAATGAAATGATGAGGACTATAATGAGTATTAAAGTAGCTTTTTTCTTCAGAGTTCTCACTCCAGAAACAGTCGTTTTGCTGCTTCTGGAACATCACAAAATGTTTCTTCACCAGCAGCATCATTGATAAAGGAAGGTTTACAAAACACGGTCACCCAAAAATACGTAATACCTTAATTTATATAGAAAATGACATCTGCAAATCAGGAGAACATTGATCATGCTCATGCTTCTGGATCAGCATTGTCAATAACTGAAAATGCATATTTGCCGGAAGCTTTTACATTATTATGAGGGAAAGTAGGAAGGTAACCTATTCTCATGTATAGCTGAAATATTCTTAACACATACAGTTATTCCATTTTGTAATAAAGAAAACAATTTTGAAAAGCAAGTTTAGTTTATTTATTGAATAAGCTGTACTTTTATTTTAAGCATAATATTTTTATATACACTGCATTTCACGTTCCCAATGTAACAAAACAACTTTCAACTTGTAAAACTACTGCACACTGAATTTTCTTTTCAGTTTTTCCATTTTTTTTTATACAGGGAAATGCAGGGAAAATACAGGGAAAAATGTGTGGCTTAAAAATTTCCAGCAATTTTACAACTTTAGAACGCCTGTATCTCACTTTGGACCTCCATACATGTTATTGTTAACATTGGGATTATTCCCTCCTTTTTATTAACAGCTACAGTGGGGAAAAAAATTATTTGACCCCCTGCAGATGTTGTAAGTTTGCCCACTTACAGAGAAATGAAAGGTCTATAATTTTTATCATAGGTGTAACTACTTGCTCTCCAGAGGATTTACCCCCCTTCTTGACCAGGACATTTTTTGATATGGCGCTGCGTTACTGACAATTGCACAATCATGAAACTCTGTACATAAATGAAATTTATGTCCTATTTTCCCACAAATAGAGCTTTTTTTTGGTGGTATTTGATCACCTCTGCATTTTTTATTTTGTGCGCTATAAACAAAAAAATACTGACAATTTTGAAAAAAAAATTTTTTACATTTTGCTATAAAACATATCCAATAAAAAATTTTAAAAAATCACATTTCTTCATAAATTTAGGCCAAAATGTGTTCTGCTATATGTATTTGCTAAAAAAAATCCCAAATTAATTGGTTTATGTGAAAGTTATAGCATCTACAAATAGCGGTATATATACTGGAATTTTAATTTTAATTTTTTATACTAATAATGGTAATGGTGGTGATCAGCGACTTATAGCGGGGTTGTTGGACTGTGGCAGGCATTCTGACACTGGGTGGAAACTGACTAACTGCCACTGACATCTGCAGTGACACTAATACAGTGATCAGTGATAAGAAAAAGCACTGACCCTGTACCAATGACACTGGGCAGGAAGGGGTTACCATCTACAGCGATCAAAGGGTTAACTGTGTGCTCTGTGTGTTTTACTGTGTGCTGTATTTTACCTTGGAGGCATGCTGTTTTGCATCTATCTGCTCTGCAGAGAGGTACAAAACAGCATGTCCAAGCAGAGAGGAGAGAGACCTGTGTTGTTTATTCACAGGTCTCTCCTGTCAGCTTTACTCGACGATTGCCAAGTGCCGGGCCAGGAATCGTCTGTTGGGACCCAGTGACTGACATCCCTAGAAGCCAATAGCGGGGTAGGTAGGGCGGCATGCTATCCCCCTATCCAGAAATGCAAATATACATGATTTTGTGCAGCCCTGTTGCCCGGTAGCAGTAATTCTACTATAGGGTGGCAGGAAAGTGGATAAATGATAGAGACAGAATATCAACCAAAAATCCAGAAAAAACACATTTTTGATCCCCAAGCAAAACATGACTTAGTGCTTGGTGAAGAAACCCTTCTTGGCAAGCACAGAGGTAACATATTTCTTGTAGTTGGTTACCAGGTTTGCACACATCTCAGGAGAGATTTTGGTCCACTCTTCTTTACAGATCTTTTCTAAATCATTAAGGTTTCTTGACTGTCACTTGGCAACTCAAAGTTTCAGCTCCCTCCATATATTTTCTATAGGATTAAAGTTTGGAGACTCGCTAGGCCACTCTATGACCTTAATGTGCCTCTTCTTTGTTGCCTTGACAGTATGTTTTGGGTCATTATCATGCTGGAAGACCCATCCACAACCCATCTTCAGTGTCCTGGCTGAAGGAAGAAGGTTCTCATCTGAAATTTTACAATACATGGCCCTGTCCATTGGCCCCTTAATGCGGCAAAGTCAGCCTGAACCTTTAGTAGAAAAACAGCCCCAAAACATAATGTTTTCACCTCCATGCTTAACTGTATGAATGGGGTTCTTAGTGTCATAGTCAGCATTTTTCTTCCTCCAAACAAGGCGAGTCGAGTTAATGCCAAAGACTTAAATTTTGGTCAGCACTTTCTCCCAATCCATCTCTGAATCATTTAGATGTTCACTGGTAAACTTCAGAGGGGCATGTGCCTTCTTGAGGAGGAGGATCTTGTGGGCGCTGCATGATTTCAATTCATGGTGCATACTGTGTTACCAATGATTGGTGACTGTGGTCCCTAGTGCCTTGAGATCATTCACAAGCTCCTCCCGTGTAGTTGTGGGCTGATCTCTCCCTTTTCTCATGATCATCCTTACCCCAAGGAGGTGAAATCTTGCATGGAGCTCCAGACAGAGGATGACTGATGGTTATTTTGCATTTCTTCCATTTGTGAATAATCGTTTCAACAGTTGTCTCCTCACCAAGGTTCTTACTGATGATATTGTAGCCCATTCCAGCTACAGGTACAGGTCTACAATCTTGTCTCTGATGTCCTTTCACAGCTCTTTTCACAGGTCTTGCCCATGGTGGTGCCCAAGAAAGAGATTCTGTGGACAGGTGTCTTTTATACACATAACGAGATGTCTTTAGTGAAATACAAATTAAATAAATACTTGTGAGCCACTAGAAGTTTTTCTTACTCTCAAAACAATTAATTACGTGCATAAAAAGTAATATGAATAATATATATGTGAACAACTAAAGTATTAATAATTAATTAATTACGTGCTTAAATAAATTATATAAAATGTTATATTATATTATATTAGATCGCCAGGTACTTATTACACCCTCTCCAGGTGTATAGGTGTTAACTTTAAATATCAATATTGTACCGTGGGGAGGGGCGGTGACGTCATCACGCATCCACAGAGGAACGGCGAGTATACTCAATGAAGACAAACACACCTGCAAGGCTGTTTGTAGTAGGATCTGGATACATTTTATACAAAGCGCTACATTTGTTTATACCATGTGAGTGGGAGATCAAAGTTTAATAAACAACCATTATCTCGGATAAGACACTATGTTCCTTTTCCCTTCTCTGTATGTATCGTATATGGAGGAATAAGCCAAGCAGCCAGTGGAGAAAGTCCTATTGAGAAGGCTGTGTTGAGGAGAGAGGAGAGGAGAAAGGAGAGAGAGGTTCACTCCGTGAACACTGACTCATCACACAGATTAGATTGAACTACAATACCATCTCTATTCTTATGAACTGAACTGTTATTCCCATACTTATATATATTCTTTATATACAATTTTTTTCAACAATATATATTTTTTTTGCACTTTTATTTTTTAATTAATTGGTTTTTTTATATTTATTATTTATATTAATTATGGATTGAAGTATAATTGATTTAGTTAAGTATCGAATTATTGGTGATACACTCAGCAATTTACAATATCACAAAAAAATTTATAACATCACTCATAGTTGTATATATTGGAGCGCGGTACAATATTGATATTTAGAGATGTCTTTAGTGCCACCTTCTTAAATTGACAGAACTAATCTGTGTACCACATGAGCACCAAGCCAGTCGGTGGGAGCCAGAATTATTGTCGGTTGGTAGGGGATCAAATACTTATTCAACTTGCTGAAGTGCAACTCAATTTATAACATTTGTGTCTTGTGTTCTTTCTGGATATTTGGTTGATATTCTGTCTCTATCATTTAAAATGCACCTATGATAAAAAATATAGACCCTTCATTTCATTGTTAATCGGTAAACTTACATAATCTGTGGGGTATCAAATAAATATTTTTCCCACTGTATAACAAGAGCTGTAAATAAAAGCTTCCAAACAAACAAAGGGAGGACAGCAGCAACATAGCAACAGACTTTGTTGCTGACACACACACATACTGCCCTAAAAACAGGAACAGGAAACAGAGATGATCAGCAGAGAACATGTTCTCCGCTGATCATCTCAGCACACAGACTGCCAGTGTATGAAAGAGTGATGTCAGCCCTTCACTGGCGATCTGTGTTCTCCCTCCAGATTCTCCAGCCCAGAGGTAGAGAATCAAGGGAGCCGCAAATGAAGCAGCAGTAATTTACCGCTGTTTAGTAAACTGTGTTTGACTGATCTCTTACTGTAATCTTGTGAGATTATAGTAACAGCAGCCGTTTTCTAGAGTTCAAAGCGTTTGTAGATTGCTTCACTCCTCATTCGGAGAAGCGATCCACACCGCTTCATAAAAAGGCATTCAGAGGAGAACTGATACTCTGAGAATGCCAGAGAACTGAGCAGCAGTCATTTACCGCTGCATGATAAAAGGACATCTACTGTAAGTTGTTTATCTCCCAACATGTTTGAATTGCAACATTCAATACGTGGGATCAACTACAAGACTTCTCAAAAAGAGAATTGTGAACATTTATCATGTGTTTTAAATCCTAAATAGAACAATACATCTAGGAGACCTATTGAAAAGGGCTACAAACACATATTCTACAGATACCAAAATGTTGGTGAGAAATAAAAATGCTTATACATGCTTATACATGTCTCTACTTAGAGTTTTTCTTTGCCAATGTATGTTCATTATTTTTGTATTTATGTCCCATAAGATGTACCATACAAATGGTTGTTTAGTAATTTTGTTTGCATGTTACATTGCCTATTTATTACGGCTCTCTACTATGCAATGAGTGCTTTATACATTTTTGTTATATTAATTAATGGGTTGCAGCTAATTTGTTACCAATCATTTTCCTTGGGGAGGTTTATGTTTTTCTTCTATTTTTTTAAATCTTGCATTTATTGAGTTTCTTCACAATAAAGGATACTAGGTTATTTTCTCATATGACTTAAGAAACCCAAAGTCTATGGGTCAACACATATAGCTACCTAGAAAGAGGGATGTGCATTTTTGTCATTTGCCAGCAGCAGTAGCAATTTCGATCTTAGTATGTCATTAACACGTGATTCAGTTGAGTACAGTGCTTTCATGTCTGCACCTTGAGCAATTACAACATATATTTGCTAAAATATGATAATAGGAGGATTTATGTACCATGTTTCACATTTGATAATTTATTGTGAATAAACAGTTTATCTTAATCTGGTTATGCAATGCTCCCAATTCATTCAAGCTCATACATTTATATGGCAGTAAAGTGTTTTTATGAAGATGTGCTATTAAATATGGATTTTTTTAGAATGAATACAGAAGTGCAGATTTGTTGATAGTGTAGCATCAGAGTGTACTTTCCAGTTAAAGTAGAACTATAGGCAATACTTTTTTTTCATTTTGGATAGAGCAAGGGAGGGATTCAATCTCTGTCAGATTTTTTTAAATTATTTGTGTCCCATTGCGGAGATTTCTCTTCACTTCCTGTCCCATAGCCAAACAGGAAAAGAGGAAATTCCTACAAATTAACCACTTGCCTTCCAGGGGATTTACCCCCTTTCCTGACCAGGCCATTTTTTGTGATACAGTGCTGCATTACTTTAACTGAAAATTGCACGGTCATGCAACACTGCACCCAAATGAAATGTATGTCCTTTTTCCCCACAAATAGAGCTTTCTTTTGGTGGTTTTTGATCACCTCAGTGTTGTTTTATTTTTTTGCGCTATAAACAAAAAAAGTCTTACAATTTTGAAAAAAAATATATATTTTTGACTTTTTGCTATAAAACATATCCAGTAAAAAAAATTTAAAAATCAAATTTCTTCATAAATTTAGGCAAAAATATATTCTGCTACATGTATTTTCTAAAAAAAATCAATTACATGTAAATTAATAGATTTACGTCAAAGTTATAGCTTCTACAAATGGTGGTATATATACTGGAATTTGTGTTTTTATTTTTTTATACTAGTAATAGCAGTGATCAGCGACTTATAGCGGGACTGCGGCAGGCATTCTGACACTGGGTGGGAACTGACTAACTGCCACTGATATCCCAATGACACTAATACAGTGATCAAAGCTAATAAAAAGCAATGACACTGTACTAATGACATTGGGCAGGAAGGGGTTAACATCTGGGGCGATCAAAGTATTAACTGTGTGCTGTTTTACATGATGTGTTATGTGTGTTTTACTAGGGAGACATATTGTTTTTTATTTCTCTGCTGTGCAGAGAAATACAAAGCAGCATGTCCTCGCTGACAGGCAAGAGACCTGTGTTGTTTAGACACAGGTCTCTCCCGTCAGCTTTGCCTGACAATCGCCGGGTGCCGGTGGAGAATCTATGGCCAGGATCTGGTGATTGACATCCCTAGCCGCCAATGGCGATGTGGGTAGGGCGGCGTGGGTAGGGCAGCATGTGCACTACATCTACTCAGGAATGCAAATCACGTATATACACGTGATTTTGTGCAGCCCTGCAGCCGTGAAGCAGTGCTTCTACTATAGGGCAGTAGGCAAGTGGTTAAGGTAATTCCTTTGGAGACCCCCAGGCCACCAGAACTACTTTCCCCATTGGAAGATGCCCCTTTGTTACTTTTCTGGTGCCAACCCAAACCTGGGATTTTCTTTTACTTTTACTTTCAATGATAATGATAAACAGGACAAATAGAGAGAGTGAATCTCTCTAATGGGGGCACAGACAGCAAAACAAATTCTGAGAAGCTTTCTGATCCCTCTGCACTCTTTCCAAAAAAAAAAACAAACAAGTTATTCCTTTAGTTATACTTTAACTGAAACTAAAGCTGTTTACATGTGTTTTGTTGCTTTGCTAAAGTTACTAAAGTCCTCTAGGCAAGGGCTTCAAAACTTGTATGCTATAAAACACCCATATTCTCTTGTTAGCCAAAGAGAATGGAGATACTTTACTAAAGATGCAGAGGTTGTTCAATTAGCAATGGGGATGTTAGTAATCAGAGTGAACTTGTGTTAGCTTTGAATATTCAATCGCATGCAAGAGAAAATAAATAAATACATAAATAAAAACAGGATTTTAACTATAACTTGATTGGTTGAATGATGTTACACAGCTTACGGTATTGGCTATTCTCAGTGAACATTCACTTTCCCAAGTGAACAGTCTCTATTCATGTAGTAAGTCAACCTCAGTGATATAATTTGATTATTAACTCGTTACCAGTGGATTCATATGAAGTGTGAATTTTCATGATTCCTTCTACACAAATATTGGCAAAGATTTGAAATTGACTAATAAATAAAAGTAAATATTTAGACTTGTGGTAGCCCTAACAGCTAAAGCTAAATTATTGTGGTTCTCAATGAATATTGGGCAGCACAGTGGCTAAATGGTTAGCACTTCCGCCTGGCAGTCCTAGGGTCGTTGGTTCAAATCCCAGCCATGGCACCTCCTGCCTGGAGTTTGTATGTTCTCCCTGTGCCTGTGTGGGTTTCCTACAGGTACTCCAGTTTCCTCCAACACTCCAAAGACATGCTGGTAGGTTAATTGGCTCCTTTCTAAATTGGCCCTAGTATGTGTATGAATGTAAGTTAGGGACCTTAGATTGTGCACTCCTTGAGGGTTAGGGACTGATGTGAATGTACAATATATATGTAAAGTGCTGCGGAAATTGACAGCGCTATAAGTACCTGAAATAATTGTATGATCATCTTGTGCGAAGATGATGGAACGTGCCAAAGTTTATATTGTAATCCACACTTCAGTTTGTCTGGAGGGCTATTCTTCACTTTACAAATTGTTTTGATTAAATTTACTGACAGTCCTTATAAATTGTAATCACATAACTAATAATGCACTGTTACTGTTAGTGGACAGTGCAAGGAGAAGCAGCATAGTGGTGAGCTCATCTCTCTGTCACTCTGCTTTACCTTTATATTAGCATGCTTCCTATCAGCACACAAACTGATTAGCTCTTAGTGCTGTTTTTTCATCTCATACTCTCACACAGAGACAGCAAGGTACATACATTGTTTGCATTTGAAATACATTTAATGAAGTGATAATAATTACTGAGTAGCATTAATCTGTGACTTTCATACTTGCCTACAGTTCAGCCTTTAAACATCTTCCTCATCTGGAGGAAAAGAAATTTAATCTCCAAACATGGAAAGGTTTCTTCACAGTGACAGTTGTGAAAATGTGGAATAGACTGCCTCAAAAGTTGGTTCTGGCCAGCTCAGTGGATTTCTTCAAAAAAGGCCTGGATTCTTTCTTAGATACACAGAATATAACTGGATACTAACATTTATAGGTAAAGGTGATCCAGGGAATATCCGATTGCCTCTCAGGGGATCAGGAAGGAATTTTTTCCCAGCAGGAGCAAATTGGATCATGCTTTGCTAGGTTTTTTGCCTTCCTCTGGATCAACTGCGGGTATAGGGTTATAACTTTTTTTTTTTAATGGCTGAACTGGATGGACTTTTGTCTTTTTTCAGCCAGACTAACTATGTAACTTTTATAGATTATACATTGTGGCACATGAAATAAGTATTTGCTGCATGCTTTATATCTCTATTTCTAAATGTATATATAATGGGGTTAAGCATGGGAGTTACCATTGTATAGCAAACAGCTACAATTTTGTTATACTCAGGTGAATTTGTGTAACCTGGTCTTACATACATTATCATTAAACTTCCAAAGAAGATGCTCACAACTATGAGATGGGATGCACAAGTGGAGAATGTTTTCATCTTTCCTCCTTTTGTTGGAATTAAAAGTATAGTTCTAATTATCATAATATAGGACAACATTATCAAAGAAAAAGAGCTCATAATAATACATGCAGCAACTACGAAGTTAACCAATTCTACCATTTGAGAGCCTGAACAAGAAATTTCAAGTAATGGTGGGGCATCACAAAAGAAATGGTTGACAGTGGTGGAGCCACAAAAATTCAACAAGCAAATAAACATAAGTGGTGGAATGTTGACCACCACTGCTACTAACCATACTCCTACTAGTAAGGCAGCACAAACTGTGTAATTCATTATTGTATGATAATGTAAAGGATTACAGATTGCAACATAACGATCAATAGCCATAGTTGCCAAAGTGAGACATTCTCCAGACCCAAGACAAATGTGAATGAAAAATTGAGAAATGCATCCAGTGTATGAGATAATAAAAATGTCAACAACAAAGGTTGCTAGCATTTGGGGGACAATATTGGAGGTGTAGAAAATGTCAATCAGAGAGATGTTTGCAAGAAAGAAATACATTGGTAAATGAAGACGGCTCTCTTTCTTAACCATAAGGATAATAAAGACATTTCCAAATAAAGTTATTAAGTATATTAATATTCCTACAGCAAAAATTAAGTTCGTCAGCTTGTGAAAACCTGGAAAGCCAAGTATCCTGAATGAAGTTACGTATGTTCCATTGGTAAGTCCCATCAGTGTTTTTTCAAAATATCTGTAAAAGTTAGGAAAGCGGATCTTTTAAAAAAGAATACATTTATTTTGCTTATTTGCATTCATTATCAGAATATAACAATTTAAGCACACTAAGGTTGACACGTAGGTCTAAAATATATCTTGGATTTGATGGACTGAGCTTCATCCAAAAGTTGATCTATCTCCTCTGCAAGACCTCTGAGTGCCTGTAAAATTAAGCATACTACTTAATCTAAAAGACCACATATAACATTCCTATCACACACATTCCTGGAAATGGCAAAAAGTAAGTGGAACCTGTAGCAACTACCAGCTAGAGACTGATAACAACATAAGTCAATGGATATATCAGTAGCAAAACACTCATATAGTTGAAGATTCACAATATTTAAAGATACAGATTTACATACTGTGCCAAGGCATCACACATTTTTTCTGTTTAAGGAGATAACATTGTAATACGTTCCACACAAATGTGTTGGTTTCTGTCATATACAGCTGTATATGATCAATACATCCAATTATGTTTATAAATCTTCAGCAAAGCACTACCACCATCATATCATATAACTTAGGGCACTAATACACTACCGTCAATCCACTTATCCCACACAAGTAAATCGTAATGTATGCAAGTTGCCAAAATGCATATAAATAGGGCATCTGCTTTGAAGCGGTTTTACTGGTCCTGGAAAGAATTGTTGGGATGTTGTCTATCATTCCTTGCAAGTATTTTGGCATTACTATGATGGTAATAGAAGCATCCATAATTAGTAGTGTTCATGTTTTGAACAGTTAGCAAGAGTCTGTATAAGGTTGGAAAAGTCTAATACACGGTTGAAACACCACCATGCTACTCTGATAAGTTTCTTTTTGGTCATGTCACATGTTCATCTTTTAAAAACCAGGTAGCACAGTCACATAAAAAAACAAATAGAAGAAAAAGCTCATTGGGAAAAAATATGTAGCACTGTATTCTATATGTTCCAATCAATGTTTAAAAGGGATATTAACTATTCTGTTATGGTAAACACATCTGTAATATATATATATATATATATATATATATATATATATACATTTTATATTTAATCTTTCACTTATCTTGCTAATTTTAGAGACTAGTAGATGTCACTAATCGCAATAGTTTACTTTGGGGTAAGCAGATTTTCAAAATGAATTCTAGGGGCATCCTGCTGACCATGCCCACTTTTAACCACACCCACAAACTCATGTCCCATTTATAGCCACATCACCATTTTTAATTTCAATAGTTTTTATTGAAGTTTTAATAACAAGACATTGTAGGTAACTACGGTTCAGTTAGAAATAATGCAGTACAGGAAAGTAAACAAAACAATATTTTCCCCACCATTTGGCTGGGGGTAATACTAGAATAAGTGGCGTTGGCATGAGAGGTATGCTCAGTATATTCTGAACCATGTAAGGTTGTAGAAGAGATCCATAGGGGGTGGAGAACAAGGAGTAGGGAAATAGGAGAGGTGGGAAAGGGGAGAGAGAGGGGAAGGGTAAGTGCACCAGTCTAGGCAGATGGGTCAAGGTATTTTATAGTGAATGTATCAGAATTTTACAGAGCAGTTTGGGTTTTGTAACCATCGAGACCAATGGAGCTTAAATGTGTGATAGGTAGAATTGTTTAGGGCAGATCTTTTTTCCATATCACATTGGAAGTTAAGATCTGTTATCAGTGAAGTAAGAGAAGGGGATTTAGTAGTGCTCAATAATTTAGTTATGTTTATTTTAGCTGCCGATAATGTGTGGATAATAATGGTACAGGAGTCTCAAGGGAAATCGTTGATTCCAATATGGAGGAGTGCTAGAGCAGTGTTTGGGGTTATTGGAGTTTTAGTTAATGTTGAGAGCATTTGGAAGACTCTGTTCCAGAAGGATTTAAGTGATTTGCATGTCCATAGTGTATGGAGCATTGATCCTATTTCTCCGCACTGCCTCCAACAGGAGGAGGAGTGTTGTTGATAATATAGTGAAAGTTTAATGGGTGTTAAGTACCATTGATGTAGTATTTTTAGGTACGATTCCCAATAAGAACTACATCTTGAGGCTGTATAGGTGATGGTGAATGTTTTTTCTCACAAGTGTGGAGGTATTGGCTGTAGGAGAGTTTTTTCCCAGTTAATTAAGGAGGAAGATTGTAGGGTGAATAGTGAGTCTACTATTAGTGTGTAAAAGGTAGAGATACCTTTACCTGGATAATTTGTTTTGTTAAAGAATTGGTATGCGAAATGAGGAATGAGGAATATTTATTTTTAAGCAGTGAGCTATTCTTAGGTAGGTGAAGTATTCGGTAGCAGGTAGATTAAATTTATTGTGGAGAGTCTGGAACAATTCCAAATTTTGATTTGTGTAGAGATCTTTTATGTCGGTTAGGCTGGATTTTTCCCATTGTAATAGAGTTAGGAGTGATGAGGTGTAGTATATTGATTGGGGTGGGTATGTGTTTGGTATTTTCAAATTTAGTAGTTGTAAGGTTGTACCAGGCTTGGAGAGAGGCTTGGATACAAGGGTGTTTAACCACTTCCTGTCCGGACACTTTTACCCCCTTCCTGTCCAGGGCAATTTTCAGCTTTCAGCGCTATCACACTTTGAATGACAATTGCGCGGTCATGCAATACTGTACCCATATGAATTTTTTACCATTTTTTTGAGACAGATAAATCTTTATTTTGGTGGTATTTATTCACCGCTGGGATTTTTATTTTTTTTACTATGTAAATGAAAAGGTTCAAAAATTTTGAAATAAAGTGTTTTTTTAATAAAATTTTGAAAATAAATAAAAAAATCCAAATTAGTTTATAACCAAAAATTATAATTTTTAAACATTTTTTTTTACATTTTTATTTTATTTTTTTATATTATTATTATTATTTTTTTTTTTACATACTGTCACCCTAGCAGTACAGCGTCACCATGGTGACACTGTACTACTTGTGGGGGGTGATGAAGATTTTTTTTTTTTACACTGATTGCTTTTACACTCATATAGGATGTAAATCAATCATTTCTCTTTCTCTCTGTCTGCATTCTTGCAGTCATTGAGAAGTACTGAGTGAGCTGTGATTGGTCACAGCTTGTCACATGGTACAAGGCTGTTGTGAATAGCCTTGTACCATGTGACCACTGTGATCATTCACAGATTTCACACGTAGTAAGCAATGATGTCACAAGTGACATCTTGCTTACTACTTTGCATGTGATCACTGATTGGCCAATCAGTGATCACATGATCGGGACCTCGTACAGAGGTCCCGTCCGACGATCGGTGTTTCACTGTGTCCGGAGGACACAGCGGGCACCGGATCGCGGTGCTGAGCGCTCCCTGGGAGCGCGCACAGCTAGAAAAGGCGGGTGCCGTTTATGAACGGCAACCCGCCCCTGGACTGCCACCGCCCTGCCGTTTATAAACAGCAGGCGGACGGCAAGTGGTTAAGTAGTTATTTGGTTTGGGGTATTTGAGGTGTGAAGAGTATGTTTCGAGGTAAAAGTGGGAGCAATGGGAGTGTTTCCATGGTAGACCATAATTTTTCTTTTGTTGGGTGCCACCAAAAGTATATTTGGTCAAGAAGAGTCGCATTGTGGTACAATTTTAAGTGTGGAAGGCCTGCTCCTCCTCTGGATGTTGGACGTAATAGTAGATTTGTAGTACATCTGGGTTTTTTAGACTTCCAGAGGAATTTAGAGAAGACTGTAGTTTAGAAATGAAAATATTGTGAATGGGAATAGGGAATATGTATAAGTGTGTTTCCTGTAGAAAAAAGTACATCAGCATGTAAGGAGCGAGTTTCTTTCAGGAGCAGGGACCTCTTAAAGGGGGAGTTTAGACCATGGACATTAAGAGATGATATTTTAATCATTTGATAAGCTTTTGTTTGGAGTTAGTGAGTAGGAGAGTCGTTTCTTATCTTGATGAGAAGGTACATGTGTTGTAGTTATAGGTGGTGGTCTTCCATACACAAGATGTGTTAGTTGTGGAGCGATCGTTCGATCAGGTGGAGTTTTGCTGGTGATGTCGGAGATGGTAGTTGAACAGTGAAGTGTTTCCGTTGACTAGTGGTGCAGAAGGGAGGGAAGGGTAGAGAGGGTAAAAAAAGACTTGCGAGAAATGCAAGTAACATGAGTAGCGTGAATTGCTACTGTATAACAGGGGGATAGTGTATGTACTCTCCAGCGCCTCAGGATATGCACAGCCAAAAGGGAAGCCAAGGGTACCAGGACAGCGACAACCAAAAGGAAATGTTCCAGGGGTGCAGCCCTCCTCAGACGGGGAAATCAGCCACTGGATAGAAAGAAAACAGGTGGCGCACACACCTAGTGCATTATCCAAGGTTTATTGTAGGAATTAAATCATAAAAACATACTCACAGACGAAGCATGTATCTAAAAAGCATAGAAAAATGACAATGGCCACAACGGCGGGCCATTTCCTCAGAGCTGATGACCAACCTCTGATGCTGATGTATGATGAATGGAAAGTGAAGTAAGAGCCTCGCTGTTGATGCCTGACATTTCCATTCATCATACATCAGCATCAGAGGTTGGTCATCAGCTCTGAGGAAAGGGATTCGTCCCCGAAACGCATCAGCCATTTGACCGCACTGACAGTGAGAACACCTTGCCCGCCGTTGTGGCCATTGTCATTTTTCTATGCTTTTTAGATATATGCTTCGTCTGTGAGTATGTTTTTATGATTTAATTCCTACAATAAACCTTGGATAATGCACTAGGTGTGTGCGCCACCTGTTTTTTCTGTATAACAGGGGGGTTTGAACAAGCATAGACCATAAGAGAGGTCATGCCGAAAAGTCTCTTGTAACTTGAAAATGTTTGATTTGGGGCCGTTTGCCAGCAGTTGGTTAGGTAAGGGAGAGAGTGCCCAAGATGGTGTTTAGTAGTATGAGGGCTTGTAGAATAAGGACCACTCAGCATCCATGTTGGCAGGAGTGGAGTATTGAGATTCCGCTGGTATTATGTTCCAGTTTTTTAGGAGATCGATGCCTGCTTCTAGATTTTTGATGGTGTATATTTTCCCATGTTTTTTAATGGTAAGCTTTGTGGAGAAGCCCCATTGATAACCTATCCCATGGTTCCTCAGATCTTTGGTTATGGTAACAAGCTTTTTGCGGTCGAGGAGTGTGCCTTTGGATAAATCAGCAAATAATTTGATATTTGTGTGTGATGGTGGAAGGGGTGGAGGATTTCTGGCTGTTGACATTATTTTCTCTTTTACATGGTAAAAGTATATACGTGCCAGTACATCTCTGGGAATAGAGGCTGGTAAGAAAGTTGGCTTGGGTATTCTGTGCGCCCGATCTATGGCGAGTTCCATATCCGTGAGTGAGGGAATTAGGATTTTTATGTATTGTTGGAGATATGGAGTCAGGGCATCTTTGGTAATTGATTCAGGTATGCCTCTAAATTTGATGTTATTGCATCTGGATCGGTCTTCTAAATCAGCTAATTTCAGGTTTATTTGTTCAATATCAGCTTCATGGTCTGCGTGTGCGTCAATCAAGTCGTTATGGGCTGTGAACATTTCTCCCATTTTGTTTTCAATATGGCGTATGCGGTGTTCTTGTTGTTGTAACACATTAGAGATTTGGGATAGTGACGCTGTAAAATCAATGTGGAGTGTTTGACGCAGAGAAAGAAGCATGTTTTTCATAGATATCTCAGTGATAGGTTGATCAGAAGCAGGGAAAGATTCAATTAAAGACGGAGCAGAATTTTGAGGTAGAATTTATGAGATAAAGAGTTGGTTGTCAGGAGTGGGAGACGGGAGGAGAGGACTCACGCAGGTCTCCTGGGTACAGTGTTGCTCTTAATCTGGGATCTAGGTGCTGTGCTGCTGTATCTCTGTGTCCATTCATGCTGCAGCCAGCGCCATCTTGGCTGCATGAGGGGAAAGCATGGAAGAAGCTTGTCAGCTTCCCTGGCTGTCCTGGGGCTTTCCTCCTCCGTGGCATGGTAGACGAGGGGTTAATGTACCCTTATGTGTAATTTGAGTAACTCGGATCTCTCCATTGTCGGCATCTCTGCTGACAGATGGACGGAGCTCTGTCTCTCACACGTCCATCCCTGGAGCCGCACACCCCTCCCCAACCCTCATCACCATTTTTACATTCCTTGAAGCAATTGGTTTCATATTTGTGGAACAAGAGGCAGACAATCAAGGCACTTCAAAATGTTTTGGGCTCTCAGAACAGGAAAATGATGCAATGAGTAATATATGCTGTGGTGAATTATGGGACAAAATTGCATTAATAGTGGGAAAGGCTTAAAGGGTTGAAAAAATCCTGAATCTACTCTGGTTTGGTCAAGAATAAGAAAGTGCAAGGGTCAGGAATAAGTAAGACTGAAAGTACAGGAGTGAATCGTATGTAACACAGAGTGGAGGGATCAAGAATAAGTAATGCACAAAGTGCAGGGATCAGGTTGAAGTAAACACACATTGTGCTGGGTCAGGAGTAAGTAATGCACAGAGTGCAGGTTCAGCAATAAGTAACACACAGAGTGCATGGGTCAGGAGTAAGTATAGCAGAGTGCAGAAGATATGATAAATTAATACAGAGTAGGGTTAGGGGTGGGTAAACCACAGAGTGCAGGGGTCAGTAATGGGTAATGCACTGCACTAAGTGCAGAGACAGTGAATAAGTAATACACAAGGTCCACAAAGTGCAGTGGTCAGGAGTGAGTAACTCAGAGTAGCACAGAGTGCAGAGGATAAAAGTAAGTAAGGCATACAGTGCAGGGGCCAGAAAAAAGTAAGGCAAAGTGCAGGGTCAGGAGTAAAAAACCTACAGAGTGCAAGGATCAGGGGTTGATAACATACTAAATGCATTAGTTGGGAGTAACACAGAGAACGTACTGCAGGTTGGGCACTAAGGTACTAAACAGGTGTAAATGTTTCTACTTAGTTTTTAGTCCAGGAGGTCTTGACGCAGCATGTGGTGTGATATCAGAACCTGTACACACTTATAAGGAGGAACCATGCCAAGTTCTGTGCATTGCAGTTAGACTAGACCTGCATAAAAAGGGAACCAAGCTGGAACCTAATTACATAACATACCCAGCATTAGCAAGAGACCTGCAAACATACACTTGATTGGAATTAGGGAGTTTAGGTGAGAGGCAGCCTACTGAAGGCTGTAATATTTGATAATTTTCAGAGCTCTGACCTGTCTACAGAAATGCTATGGTCATTGCATAGGGGCACCAGGTGGGGCAGAGTCAGTGCTCAATTGCCCTCATGAAATTCTGCCATGTTCCCAACAATGGAAAGAACCTAACAGAGAAACACATCCAATATTAGCAAGAGACCTGAAAACAGGCACATACTGTGTAACAGGGAGTCCAGTTGGAAGCCAGCCTCCTGAAGGTTGTGCTGTTTTTTTTAATTTTCAGAGCTCTGATCCTTTGTACAGAAATGCTAATCCAGTCTATGCTGTTACTGACACAATCTCCAGGTAAGAAATTTGCAACAGATTCCAAAAATCAAGACCACAGTAAATATTGAAGCAGGATGTACCGTATTTTCCGGTGTATAAAACGACTGGGCGTATAAGACGACCCCTTACTTTTCCTGTTAAAATGTAGTGTTTGGGCTATACTCACCGTATAAGACTACCTCTCTTCCAATGCACACCAGTGGGAAGAATCATGCCCCATCATTGGTGTCAGTGGGAGGAATAGTGTCCCATCATTGGTATTAGTGGGAGGAATAGTGCCCCATCATTGGTGTCAGTGGGAGGAATAGCGTCCCATCATTGGTGTCAGTGGGAGGAATAGCGCCCCATCATTGGTGTCAGTGGGAGGAATCATGCCCCATCATTGGTATCAGTGGCAGGAATAGTGCCCCATCATTAGTATCAGTGGGGAGAATCGTGCCCCATCATTGGTGTCAGTGGGAGGAATAGTGTCCCAACATTGGTGTCAGTGGGAGGAATAGTGTCCCAACATTGGTGTCAGTGGGAGGAATAGTATCCCATCATTGGTGTCAGTGGGGGGTGGAATAGTGCCCCATCATTGGTGTCAGTGGAGGGGGGAGGAATAGTGCCCCATCGTTGGTGTCAGTGGGGGGGAGGAAAAGTGCCCCATCGTTGGTGTCAGTGGGAGGAATAATGCCCCATCATTGGTATCAGTGACACCAATGATGGGGCACTATTCCTCCCACTGACACTTGCTGACCCCTGTTCCAGTATGGTGCTGCTGCAGCCAGCATATGTGGTTGCAGCAGCACCTCTGTACGGCACACTTACCGGCCGCTCCTTCACTCGATTTTCGTGGGGCCACTCGGCTCCGCCTCCTCGCCGGTGATTGGCCGCCTGTGTGCCTTTCCTGAGCTACAGTTCTGGTGGCTAATCACCAGTGAGGAGGCAGAGCCGAGCAGCTGCGTGAACATCCAGTGGCAGAAATGAATGAAGGAGCAGCTGCGCTTCCTTGTCCGGATCGTTGTGGGACCGGAGCCAGGTAAGAAACAGCAGCCCCTGCCCACCCCTGTACTTAGTGTCCCTTCCGTTGTCAGCATGCCGTATACCGGCGTATAAGACGACCCCCGACTTTTGAGAAGATTTTCAAGGGGTAAAAAGTCGTCTTATACACCGGAAAATACGGTAAAACATATTAAAATACGATTCAGGGTTTACATACAATTTAATTGCATATAACATACATGGTGAGAACTGCACCAACATAAACATCTGGTACAGGTGTCATTATGCAATTTCACAAGCATGTAACTACACCAGAAATGTATACAAGTGAATCAGTATTATGCCATGTCACTCATAATATGATCAAAAATCACATAACATACTACACGAACATACAGTTATTACATAACATGTAAATTTATTGATAAAATTAGGAAGAGAAAGCTAATTCTGGCTATTTCTGAGTTTTAGATTATCTCATAGAATACTAAAGTAACCAGACGAACAAAAGCAAGAACCTCACATTACCCATTTCTTTCAGATTTTGTAAAAAAGAACATAACATAACAAACATTACAATAACTAACAAAGTATTTAAAGTTGCGTATAATATGTGAACTTTTGTGCAAGGACTTACATTAAATTGTTAGTAGATCGTCACTTTCATGTTTCTTTTAATAAGAATTTTTTGTGATTATAACTTGTACTTCAGAGGAGACAGTTTTATACCTGTATATATAGTTCAGAATCCACTGAGGTGCATTCTCATGGTGTTGTCACCCTTGTGAATTCCTGATGTTCATACTGCTCAACTAAATCATAGGCCCTTTGGGAGTACATGTGTTGTTTTTTCAAAGGAGACAGTTTTTATATACATAGTTCAGAATCTCCTGAGGTGAAATCTTACAGTGCTATCACCCATATGAACTCCTGATGTTTACACTGCTGAACTAAATCATAAGCTCTTTGTGGTAAAAGTGTTGTTTTCTAACCAATACTTTCATCAGGAATGTGTTTTATTAAAGGTCACCTTTACTGATAGAGGAAGAGGCAGCACTCTGAGTGTGAGCTTTTTGGTTTAGCATATGTTCATGCTCAGGGCCACTGTGAGAAATCATGAACCCCCCGACCCTGCCCTTAACCACACCCCTGTCCTCTCCACTGAGCCCGCCTCGAAACAAAATAGAGCTTTGCCTTCAAGTGCATGCATTAGAAAGAGGAGCAGTTGCAAATAGGCAAATGAAGCCTAAGGCTACAGGGCTTTTTTTCTCAGAAAATAGGTGCAGGAACTCTATCACACCCCTATTGAAGCATTTTCCATCAACATAATCAGCAACACCCCCCCATGTGCTAAATACAGAATGCAGAGTTCAGGAGTGTACTACATACAGAATGCAGAGTACAGGAATAAGCTATATACAGAGTTCAGGGTTCAGCAGTTTATTATGCACAAAGTGGTGCAGAATTCAGGGGTGTGCCAGGAGTGCAGAGTTGAGTATTGCACTGCACAGAGAGTGCAGGGTTTGAGCATTGCACTAGGTACAGAGTGCAAGGTTCAGGATTGAGCTACTGTATGTACAGATTGCAGAGTTCAGGAGTGCTTTACATTCAGAGTGCAGGGTTCAGAAGTGCATTACATTCAGCATGCAGGGTTAAGAAGTGCGTTACAATCAAAGTGCAGGGTGAGGATTGTGCTATGTACAGAGCAGGGGCGGACTGATAACTCATGGGGCCCCCGGGCAATAGGGGATCATGGGGCCCCTGTGTCCTTTCCCAAACTCAAAAAAGCCTATGAAAAAGGTACCAGGGGCATCTCAAGGGGCCCCCTACTGACCCCGGGCCCTCGGGCAGTGCCCGAGTTTCTAAATGCTCAGTCCGCCCCTGATACAGAGTGCAGGTGTGCATATATCACAGGACACTTCCGTGCTTGTAGGTGACAGTAGTGAGCGGCAATGCAAGGGGCATTATAAAACTTGAAAATGCCAGCTGGACAGGCCCTTTTTCAAACTGAAGGGCCCAGGCCCCCTACAGGAAGCTTGAAGGTACCCCTTATTGGCTTCCCTGTTCAGTCATACAGGAACAGAAAGCAGAGGGAGAGTGTAGCATGTCTTTGTACTCTACTAGTTAACTGCATTATACTCTACAGGTAGGTTAAGTATCTGTATTTCAACAAATTAGTCTACTCAAAGTGAAAACATTAATAAAGTACATAAAAATAAAAAAAAGAATAAATAAAGTGCCCCGTGTTATTTAATACAATTCCAACAACAATGCGTGCTCCGCATTTATCATCTGTAAATAAAACACCACGTGCTGCACACATCTTTACCACTAGCAGCTCATCTTGACCTATAGAAATTATGTTCAAATGTGTCCCTTTAAGAGAATAAGCCATCATAGTGCTTTCCATAATTATCTAAAGATTTATCTACATATAATGATAAAAATACACTCATGTAATCATGCGCACCATAACTGCTGCACAACAGAAAAATAACGTTCACTCTCTCCTTAAATACCACAAGAAGCAATGTAGATGGAGGCTGCAATCTGTATTCACAGGACCTCTGGTGCATGGAAATCTTTTTGCTATCTCCTTAAGTATTGGCGTTTGCTCCATTCAGATGTCAGCATCAAGCAGCGTTACCCTTTGCCCTACTTCCTAGGATTGTGTGCTATGTCACTGGTTCTGCCATACTTCACTATGGCATATTAGTGCTTGCTTTACAATGCTCAGAGTGATAAGATCCTTTTTTGTAATTTTGGCAGCAGTTTTTTTCCTCACTTTTTTCAATTTCTTCCTCACTTGTTTTGTTTACTCCAAAATAGCTAGCTATGTTGAAATTTTTATGGAAGGTTCCTTTCTCTAAAATATGTCACACTTGGGAATTTATTCAACACCATTTTCAAGTCCTTATCCTCTGTTAAAATTACCCAGTATTTATTCAGTATTTGATAAATCTATTCCAACTGTGTAGATTAATTGCCTTTGACACAAATTCATTTTTTCCCTGTCTTTCAATTATCCAACAGCATCTCTACACTCTTTGAATCAACTTTAGAGATGACATTCTGCTGCAAAATCTTCATTGGAGGAACTTCTTGTCCATTTGTAACTTGTCCTATTGGGATTTAGGTTTAATAAAGATGGTGGAATTTATGACAGTTCAAAGAGAACCCATGGGGGTTGATTTACTAAATTTAAATAGGCTGTGCACTGCAAGTGCACTCCAAGTACACTTGGAAGTGCACTGAAAGTGCAGTTGCTCCAGATCTGAGGTGAAAATGCAAGTGTAAGCCGTGTACCGGGGTGGGCTCCCCAGGATACAGTGAAGTCACGAACGAGGAAAGCAACCCCAACACCAGCTTTTGCCACAACAGAATTTTACTTAGCTGTGGCAAATAAACACAACCACAAATGCTGGAAACATACAATAAACTTACATATACCCAGCCCAAAGGCTGAGACCCTTGTGCTGCACAGCACGGTGCCTTATGATGGATAAAGGTAGAAAGTGAAGTAATTTACCTACTGGAGGGCACAAATAAGCTGCCACACCTTACCTGTTATTACCCTAAAAGAGCAGGAATCAGTGTATGGGTGTATGGTATGGGCTAGCCTGCGGTGCAGCACAACAGCTTACAATCTTACACAAATCTACAGTATCCCCCCTCCCATAACTGGTCCTGTAGCACGTGCCTGAGTATTCCTTCTGAGCAAAACGCCAGTCTGGCTTGAGTTTGTAGGATTTTATCAGCTCTCCAATGTGAAATGTCACTTTAAGTTGTGGAGTCCTTCCAATGATCAGTAACAACAATTGTGGCCGGACACAAACAGAGACCCTAACTAACTAACTATAGGTCTGGCCTCAGTCTCAAGGCGCCAACATTGAAATGAGGTGCGTGCACGATCTTACCGACCCAGGTCTGCTTTTCATCCGCTGGTGACTCTGAACAGAACAACCGTCTCTCCAACAAGCTTGCGATCTTGCAGTGTATGCTGCATTGTTCCTCTGCTCTCATCAGCATTACTAGCAGAAATCTTCCTTTCTCTGAACAGGATCAAGGTCTTGGACACGATCAACTTCAGCCAGCTTCAGTTCTGGCCACGAAGGGAAGCTCCCACACTGGGATGTCATCGGATTCTCAGCTCACACGGCCCATACATTCAGCATCGTCCAAAACATGGCTGCAGTCTCCTCTTCCTGTTTTCTCACCTCTTCATGAAAATGCAAATATCTATGCAGTCTGAGCCTGTGTTAGAAAAACAGTGACATCTTGTGGCTAAACTGCACAATGTCAGTCAAAACATCAATTTACTCCACACAATAATTTACTGCACACAGTGTTCAAACAGTGAGAGCTGTTTCCCCATCTCACACAAGGAAAATAAAAAACAGCATTTTTGCTAGCACATGATTGGATGAAAGAGAAATCAGCAGAACTTAGCCTCATTTCAGAGCTATTCCCTCAGATCTAAAGCAACTGCACTTGCAGTGCATTTGCAGGTGCGCTTGCGGTGCACTTTCCGTGCACAGTATATTTACCTTTTGTAAATCAATCCTATGGTATCATCCTGAGGGTATCATCCATAAATAAATCACATAAACCATACAAAAAAGGGGAAACTTTAAAGTGTTACTATCCAGGGCTGTGTATTCACTATATCTGGTCTCCCACAGTACACAGAACATGGAAGTGCAATTATTTTAGCAAATCTAAACTGCTAAATACCTTTTCTCATCATCAGTTAGAGCAGTCTTGTGATTTCTATCAGTGTTCAGCAGAGCATATGTTAAAGCTTGTAGGAGGAGTTTTCTTTCTGCTCTAGGAGGATGCAAAACCCCTGACCTCTGTCTGGACAGTGCTGATTGGCCCTGTGCTGATCACAAGCACTCTCCCAAGAAAAAAAAACTCTCTAGTAATACACACTAAACTGAGCATGTGAAGAATGGCTACGGTTCAGTCTGTCTTATCAGGAGATAAGATGTGGACATTTGAACAAGACAAGGTGCAGAGAAGTCAGAATCAAACGGCCTTTTACACACTGCAGAGGATTAACACCCTTAGGTTCCACAGTGAGTATAACAAACATGCTTTACTGCATATACAGACTGACTTTACTGTAGTGGGTTTAGTAATACTTTAAGCATAACCCTCAAGTGGCAAATTGTTGCATAAAAGATTTCACAGGATTACATCACCTGAAAAATCACAGATTTATTATACAAACGTTTAAAAAGGGATAAGGAACACCTCAAACATATCATTATAACTTCATCAGGACATTTACACCAATCCTCAAGGCTGCTGTAAGACCAATCTGGGGTAAACAATATAAAAAATATGACAAATGTATGTGTATATATATATATATCACATCAAACTGAAAAATAAATCAGTAATAAATAAAATATACAAAACTATTAAAAAAAACACTGTCTATAACACCCAGAGGGCAAAAGAAAAAGAAACACCATATATATAACCATCCACACCTATAACACAACACATACCTATAACATATCTTTTCAAAGACTACAAGGATCAAGACATGGTTTGTAGGCTAAATCAGTGACCCCAAGTCTGAATGGAGGATAGGATTGCATATTAAGTAGATTCTAGAATTGATCTTCTGTCTCAGCTTAGAGCTGATAACTGATACTGATGGCTGATGGGAGAAGTGTAAACTGTTACTTAAAGTAGAAGTCCTGGGTATAACTATCTACTCCTAAAAATGCTTCCATCCCTTTTCTACCTCCTATTCTAACTACCCTGTAGGCTATGTACAGGGGAGAGGAGAGATTGCCGATAATGCCTGGGCGATGACATCAACCATAGGCTTATCAACCATTGGCATATTCCATTATTGGCTGTCCCCCTTCTCCCCTGAGACCACCACTGGGAGCAGAATGTCCTTAGAATAGATACGTATGAGCATCTTCCTTCTACAGTGTATTTAAAATAGGTTAGGAGGTGGGTGGGAGCAGATTTAAAGCCTGGACTTCCACTTTATCTATGTCTTTAGCAATGCAATGCTGACACCAGTTGTTATATGATTAGAAAATCAATCAAACATTACTGAAATTAAAGTTTTCAAATTACTGTATTTTTCGGCATATAAGACGACTTTTTAACCCATGAAAATCTTCTCAAAAGTCGGGGGAGTCTTCTTTTACGCCGGTATAAGGCGTGCTGACACTTCCGAGCCGGTGTCAGGGCAGGACTTTTTAGAGGGGCGGCGCGGTGCCGCTGCCGCCCCCCCCTTCTAATGGAAGGGACAATAAGTACAGGGGTGGGCAGGGGGCTGCTGTTTCTTACCTGGCCCCGGTCCCAGTCCCACGATGATCCAGTCCAGGAAGCGCGGCTGCTCCTTCATTCAGTTCGGCAGCTCGATGTTCACGCGGCCGCTCGGCTCCGCCTCCTCACCGGTGATTGGGCGCCAGAACTGTAGCTCAGGAAAGGCACACAGGCGGCCAATCACAGGCAAGGAGGCGGAGCCGAGCGGCCCCACGAAAATCAAGTGAGGGAGCGTCCGGTAAGTGTGCCGTGCAGATGGTGCTGCTGCAACCACGTATGCTGGCTGCAGCAGCACCATGCTGGAACAGGGGTCAGCAAGTGTCATTGGTGTCAGTGGGAGGAATAGTGCACCATCATTGGTGTCACTGATACTAATGATGGGGCATTCCTCCCACTTACACCAACGATGGGGCACTATTCCTCCCCCCACTGACACCGACGATGGGGCACTATTTCCCCCCCCCCCACTGACACCAACGATGGGGCACTATTCCTCCCCCCCACTGACATCAACGATGGGGCACTATTCCTCCCCCCCCACTGACACCAACGATGGGGCACTATTCCACCCCCCACTGACACCAATGATGGCGTACTATTCCTCCCACTGACACCAATGATGGGGCACGATTCCTCCCACTGACACCAATGATGGGGCACGATTACTCCCACTGATACCAATGATGGGGTGCTATTCCTCCCACTGATACCAATGATGGGGCACTATTCCTGCCACTGATACCAATGATGGGGCACGATTCCTCCCACTGACACCAATGATGGGGGGCTATTCCTCCCACTGACACCAATGATGGAGCACTATTCCTCCCACTGACACCAATGATGGGGCACTATTCCTCCCACTGACAACAATGATGGGGTGCTATTCCTCCCACTGACACCAATGATGGGGCACTATTCCTCCAACTGACACTGGTGGAGTACTATTCCTCCCACTGACAGTAATGATGGGACACTATTCCTCACACACTGATACTAATGATGTGGCACCATGATTGGTGTCAGTGGGAGGAATAGTGTCCCATCACTGGTGTCAGTGGGAGGAATAGTGCCCCACCATTGGCGTCAGTGTGAGGAATAGTGTCCCATCATTGGTGTCAGTGGGAGGAATCGTGCCCCATCATTGGCGTCAGTGGGAGGAATAGCACCCCATTATTGGAATACCATACTGAAATACCATACCATATTGAAATTAAAGCTGATGTTTTTTAATTTTTATTTGTTGTGCGTTGGAAGAGGGATAGTCTTATACGGCGAGTATAGCCAAAACCCTATGTTTTAACAGGAAAAGTAGGGGGTCGTCTTATACGCCCAGTCGTCTTATACGCCGGAAATTACGATACATTTTTCTAGAGTATGGCCAGCTTAACGCTACTGCTCTGATAGGCAGATATTACAAGTAAACAATCAAAACACAAGAAATCCCTTGAATAGGTTATGTAAATTTGGACTGTTTACAGCAGACATTATTCAAAATATTAAAATATTTCATTTAACTAAACACTTAATCCCTCCAACAATTATATACGTAACCTCCATCCTGTCAGTTAACATCAAACCTTTCCTTTCCAACTTTAATTTTAATACTTTACCAAAATGAACCTAAAATTGAAAACCTAAAATAAAATGAACCATCTTCATAGCCTTTAAAGTACGGTATATTTCCAGTTTTGCAGTCAAATTTAACCATTTGCCTACAGGGCACTTCTACCCCCTTCCTGCACAGGCCAATTTTCAGCTTTCAGCACTGTTGCACTTTGAATGAAAATTACACTGTCATGCAACGTTGTACCCATATGAAATGTTATCATTTTTTTCACACATGCAGAGCTTTCTTTTGGTGGTATTTAATCACCATTGGTGGGTTTATTTTTTGCACTATAAATTAAAAAAGAGCAAAAATTTGAAAAAAAAAGTTTTCTTTGCTTCAACTAAAATATTTTGCAAACAGGTAATTTTTCTCTGATGTGCATTGATAAGGCTGCACTGATAGGCAGCACTGATAGGCAGCACTGATGGGCACTGCTGAGGCGGAAGTGATAGGTAGTATTGATGAGGCTGCACTGGTGGGCACGCAGGAGGCGGGTTCTGGGAGGACGCCCATAGACGCCCTCCCAGAACTAGACAATCGCGCTGTAGCCGTCTTTTGGCTATAGCACAGTTGGGAAGCAGTTAAGGAAACCCCATTGAATGTCTGATATGTGTTCCCATTCTTACAGCATACCTAAAAAAAAATCTTAAATGAAGATTTTTCTAAGAGAAGACATCATGCCTGACCACAAGCACTTTTAAAGAATTTAAGAAAGAGTCTGGCCCAAAGGCATTTGCTCTTGTACAATGCTCTTGGTCAATCCAAAATGTTAATAAACCTCAAATCTGAATATATAGGAAAGTAAAAGTGAGGTTTTGGCTTTCTTAGAAGAATATCTCTGTGTGCACAATTATTGGACAAATATTAGTGTGCAAAAATATTATGCAACTAAATGAAAAACAAACATTTTCCCATCCCATTTGTTAGTTTCATCTGTGAAAGTGAGAATAATAAACAACTCAAAACTTACAAATAAACATTTCTGACATTTAAAAAAAAAATCACTGACCAATATAGCCATATTCCTTTCAATAACAGTCATAAGCGTTCCATTTGTGGAGTCTCTCAGTCCCTTGATCTGCTGATGATCAACTTTTTATGCAGCAGTAACCACACCCTCCCAGACACTGTTCAGGAAAGTGTACTGTTTTCCTTCACCGTAAATCTCCTGTTTAGGAAGGGCCCATACGTTCTCATTAGACTTTAGGTCAGGTGAGGAAGGGGGCCATGTCATTGATCTTTCATCTTTAAGGCCTTTACTGGCAAGCCACGCAGTGGAGTACAATGGAGCATTGTCTTGCATAAATATCATGGTCTTCTTGAAAGATGCAGACTTTTTCCTGTACTACTGCTTGAAGAAAGTGTCTTATAAAAACTGGCAGTAGGTTTGGGAGTCCATCTTCAACCCAAAAGGGTCAAACTAGCTCATCTTCAATAATATCATCTCATACCAGTACCCCATCTCCACCTTGCTGGCATCTGAGTTGAAGTAGAGCTCAGTGCCTGTTACTGATCCAGCCACAGGCCTATCCATCCGATATGTCAAGAGTCTCTCTCATCTCATCAGTCCATAAAACCTGTCTTCAGATATTTCTTGGCCCAGTCTTGACGTTTCAACTTATGCATCTTATTCAGTTTCGAGTTTCAGCCTCTCTTACCTTGGCCATGTCCCTGAGCACTTAACACCTTGCACCTCTGGATACTCCAGGTAGGTTGCAGTTCTGGAATATGACAGCCCTGGAGGATAATGGGTTCCTGGTAGCTTCACGTTTGATTCTTATTAAATCTCTGGCAGTTAATTTGAGTCTTTTTTTTTCTGAACACATTTCTTGCAACCCTGTTGACTAATTGCAACAAAACGTTTGATGATTCTGTGATCAGGCCCCAATATCTTAGCAATTTCAAGAGTACTGTATCCCTCTGAAATACTTTTTACACTTTTTGACTTTTCAGAGTCAGTTAAATCTGTTTTTTGGCCCATTTTGCCTGAGGAAAAGAAGCTGCCTAATAATTATTCACACCTTGATACAGGGTGTTGATCTCCTTAGGCCATACCCTCCTTCATTACACAAATACACATCACCTGATATGCTTAAATCCAATACGCATTCAAGTTTATACATCTTGGAGTTCAACAATATGCATAATAATGATGATTTGGTCAAAATACTCACTTGCCTAATAATTGTGCTCACTGTGTACTTTTAGGGCTAGTTCATACCATAGAAACGCAGTCTGGATGTGTTCCGGATGAGTTTCTGTATGCATGTTTTATGTGTTCCAGTGCATTTTCCCCCTCTTTTTTTTCTTCACCTTAAATAAGGACATGTGAGTTCCACTGCATTTTTATTTGATGTTATTTATTTCAGATACTTATATAGTGCTGTCAATTTTATGCAGTGCTTTACATATATATTGTACATTCACATCAGTCCCTAACCCTCAAGAGGCGTACAATCTAAGGTCCCTAACTTACATTCATATATACACATACTAGGGCCAATTTAGATAGGAGCAAATTTACCCACCAGCATGTCTTCGGAGTGTGGGAGGAAACCATAGTAGCTGGAGGAAACCCATGCAGGCACAGGGAGAACATGCAAACTCCAGGCAGGTAGTCCTGTGATTGGGATTCAAACCAAAGACTCTAGTACTGTCAGGCAGAAGTGCTAACTATTTAGCCACTGTGCTGCTCAATTATTTGGTGCATTTAGGTACATTCTGATGCATTTTACCACATTCTGGTACATTTCACTGCAGAAAAAATACAGCATGTCCTATTATTTTTTCTGGAACTGGAAGGCGCTGGAACTGACCGCACTGGTGTGAACTATGCCATTGGAAACCATATAACCTACTATCCATGCTTTTTTGATGAAAAAAGAAAAATGCACTGGACTGCATGTGGTGTGAACTGGCCCTTAGTCCAAAACCTGTCCTTAAATTAAGTCTGTTAGTTACAAAAAAAAAAACCTGAGAAGTTTCTGAAATATGATATCTATTATTCTCAGCATTGTGATAGTCAATACCTCCTACCATCCATCCATTCGAGCACTGCATCCTTATTCAGACACTTTAGGACTTAACACTTTCCAGAAATGTAAGCTGCTTGTGTCCCCTATCACCCCCTGTGGTTAACAGGAACCTATCCTTCCATCCTAATTTACCTTCTCTCCACCCATAGCACTATGATAGAGCATCCCAGTTGCAACTCATGTCTGTGTGATATATAGTACAGATACAGATAGAGAGATATGCCTCATTAACACTTGAACATAGCATGTGTAGGCAATTTTGAGACTTTTTTCAGGAATTTATTGGCATTGTTTTCCACATTTTTAGGTGTGAAGTGCCTATCAGAAGCTCTTTTTGGAGAAGGAGTGTGTGTTTTTGGCCCCATAGGCTGTTTTTATGAGAGCAGCTAAAAAATGTGTGTGAGGCCCCTTTCACATGGGTGTTCTGTGTGTCCATTTTTCATCCATCTGTTGACGGATGAATAACAGAGAGCAATGCATTCCTATGGGCAAACACATGTAAACAGACGTTTATATGAATTTTTTGTCTGCTTACGTTCAGGTCCATCTTTATAAATGAAACAAGTCTGCACTTTTGTTCCATTTAAAAATGGAAGCAGATGAAAAATGGATGTAAAGGGAATCCATTTTTTCTTAGCAAAAACATGACTGAATGGAAGACTCTCATGTGAAAGGGGCCTAATGCGTATTTTTGCATGGGTTTGAATGCACTCCAATTAAAGTAAATAGGTGAAAAAGTGACCCATTCTGCATCAATTAAATTTTTTTTTTCAAGCTTCAGGCATTAAGTTACAGGTGTCTGAATACAAGATTGTGAACTGGGGCAATTTAAAAGCATGAGCATTTTTGAGCTTTCAGCTTTGAGTAGGAATGAGCTGATTGTTCAGTCTGAAACTAATTGAAAATTTACCATTCTCAGTTTGGCCATTCAGACCAATCCATAACTTTTGTGATATTTGATGGAAATTCCTCTAATGAATGTCCTACAAAGCATTGCCAAAGCCATCGTTGGCCAAATTCTTTGGCTAATAATGGTTTATACTCAGGTTGCAGCACACACATCTTTTTTTATAATTAAACTTTATTAAGATTTTCAAACAATATGATGAGAAAAAAACATTTTAGAAAATACAGCATCAGGAATAATCAGTAAGTGCAGCAGGTACAGCATGAGACATACATATAAAATGTGTCACACAAAAAAACAAATTGTCTCAAATGCAACAACATGTATAAGGGCAACCATTAGCTGGGCAAAGAACAGCCCATACCCAGCCCATAGGGTAAACCCACAGCCTGATGTACACATTAAAACAGTATAAAAGGAGAGAAAGGAATTACCCAAGGAACAAAGAAAAAGGGGGGAGAGGGAAGGAGAGGTGTGTTCACACTTATGAACATTGGGGCAATAAAAAAAAAAAAGAAGGAGGTTAAACAGAGTGCCAATATGCATTAAAACAGGCAGATAGAGTATCATGAGATATGAAGGGATGTATTTAATCATCTAGGATCTCTGCAGAATAGTATTGCCAACCCATCCATATATCTCTAATTTTTTCTTGTTGTTTCCTAACCATATACACCCTTTCATAATGGCATCCACTTCCTGTTTTCAGTCAAAGAGAGTAGGACATTTGATTTGTTTCCAGAATCTAGGGATTAGGGACTTTGCTGCATCCAGCAAATGTGGAGCTAAACTTTGTTTATAAGTCTTCATAGAGGAAGGGATCCCATGAAACATGAATGGAAAGGGGAGCTATTAATTGGTCAGAAAACTTTAATCTTAGGACAAGACCACCAGATATGAAGGAATGTGCCACATTGGTCACATCCCCTTCAACATTGGTCATCGACATTAGGAAACATCTGTGCTAGGTGGGAAGGTGTTTTGTACCATCTGGTTAGAAATTTGTAGGAGTACTCCTGAATACATGAGCTAATGGATGAGGAGTGTGTTAGTTTGATAAGCCATTGAAGCTGGGAGGCAAGGTAAAGTCCAGTCCAAGTTCCCTCTCCCATTCCCTAATATAATATGGAACAGATCCTGATTGGGTGCTCAATACAATTTTATACATACGAGAGAGCAAATGTCCAGATTCAGGGAGTCATTTGCACAAGGATTCAAACAGTGTAAGGGTATCGCTAGGATGCAGTTTATGTAAAAATATTTTTTTTAAAGTTTAATGCAACACAAAAAAAAACAAACTAAATGAAAACAAATAAATACACATAAAATAATAATGATTAAAAAAATGTATTAAAAAAAATAATAGGTGAGATAGGGGAAGGAGTTAAACAGGGCTGATTAGAGTTAACTAAGAGTAAAAAAGGGCTTAGAGAGAAACAAATATTATGTAAAGGAAACTTTTTTACAGTCTTTTTACTTGTAAGATCCTCACGTACTCCACCTTCCTCTGCTAGTCTGAGTGCTGCTCTATAGGTGTTTACTAGAGTAATCAAGTCATATTCAGGCCAGGGTCAGGTATTTACAGTAGTGTCATTTTAAACATACATTTAATGATGTATTAAAAGCACAAAACCACATTTATTGGTGTTCTATATATGCCTGGAGGTAAGTTTTAAGTGTATTTTGTTTCTTTAAAAGTAAACTATAAAAAAGAATGGTTCAGTATTACAGCCAATTAACATCTGCCTGAGCTGCAGATGAGATCATTGTAATTACACAATTACCCAATTTATTTTCAAATAGGGTAGGCATTGTAAATATCAGGTAACTAGTATCATGGGAACTTTCTTGTAATACAGCTGTATCCCTAAGCATCTTCATAACAAATAATCCCAATGTGTCTAAATTCCAATTATTTATATCATGTGTGCAAAAAAAGAAAACAAATCCCACTTGTTGACAACAGGGAATTCTTAAGAACTCAAAGGACATTATACATTTGTGTGTATTAACAAATCCATCAACAAATTTAATTGTATTCATAGCAAACAATGGCCTTAACTCTTTTGTGTTGTGCCTTTGAAATAACAAATTGTTAGAACACATAAGTATATTACTAGTACTCTGGGTTTATTGACACATATAAATATAATTTAACTTTTCAAATTTAATTTACAAAATAAGTGACTCATGCTTAAATGAAACACAACATAGGATAAATATTGTGCATTTTATACATTAATATAAATGATATGTTTGATTGCCTGTAATAGCCATGCATACATACATTTACATATTTTGAAACATTCAGCAGAATATTTATATTCAGTCATCTAATATGTCCAAATCACTAAACTGCATTCAACATCTTGTCTCACACTGTTGCTCACAGTTACTATAGAAGGGTGTGCAGACATTACAGGTACTGTATTAATCCAAGTTAAAGGAATAGCTGACACTCCATAGTGAAAACAGAGATGTTAGTTTCATATATTTACAAATCTATGTGAAAACCATACTGCCTCACCAAGGCTCTTCTGTATAGTGTGGTTCCTAACTCCAATCTTTTTAAATTAAGATGTACATTGCCAGCACGCTTACCAGCCAGCCAGAAAATTTATTCAACACTGCGTCTAAATGTCCCAAGAGTGGGTAGCATCCTGTATTGCACTTTTTCCCACAGTCATTATAGAAAGTTATTTAGGCAAGGCCAATAGCCAGCACTTCTTAAGCACTATATTTTAAAAAGAGAGGTGTCTCATCAAGGCCTATCTGTATATTGTGTATCTGTATATTGTCACTGTACACTCTGACCTACTTGACTAATGTGTCTTGTCTATCTGCACCTTTAAGGAGGAATTATTTGTCTCAAAAAATAGCTGCCTTTAATTTATTGCTGTGTATGTCCTAGGATGGGAGCCTTTTTAGATCAGAATTATAGACCACACTCTACAGAGGGACCCTGACAGAGCAGTGTGGCTTCTACATAAGTCTGCAAATACATACCAACAGTTCTGTTTTAATTCACAGAGTTTAGTAATGATGAGCTAAACACACCTGGTATTGGTTGAAGTAAGGTTTAGTAAATATGGCTAAAGTTCATGTGTCGAATCCAAATCTCTTTGAAGTCAGTTGGAGCAGAATGTTAAAAAAAAATTCTGGCCATTTTTTATGTTAATAGGCAAGGGAATTCCAAACATAAGCCATGGGGGATGAAAGGGTGAGGGATGGACACTGCCTTGGTTAAAATTAAACCCAAAAACAAACAGGTATTACATTGCAGCTTACAAATCCTTAAAGTGATACCAAACCCAGGACCCTTCATTCCTCCCACCTTACATCTAAAGACCCCATAGAGGTCCCTCCCCTCAGGAGCACCTTTCTGCACGTGCACCACAGGGCAGTACCCCTCCCCTAGACCACCCTCGTCCTGGCACATCCACTTCGCTCTCATCCAACCATCACACCAACAACAAAGAGGGTACCCATGCCAACATCAGAAATATGCCCTGCAATTCACCTAGCATTAACCACCCACCCAGTACCCGTCTTTTTTAGAGAGAGGTACTGTGGGATATTCCACCCCCACACCTGTTTATCAGCAGAGTCCTGTCATATCCAAATATTTGGGGAGAAAGAGAGAAGGAGGACTAGGAGGGGAAAGAGAGGAGGAAAGAACAAAAAGAGGAAGGAGATAACCACTACACACTCCACCATTAAAATCTATATTCTATCCAGTGCGGTGTTCACAGACACAGAACTGAATTTATTACGGAAAGGCCTCAATTTCGCTCCCAAAAATCCTCCTAACCTATTTGAAATATTTATAGATCTCAATATGTCAGGAACCTCACTGTCAAGAGGTATTTTGCCCTCAAAAAAGAAACTCTAATGACTGTTCCACAGGTAGAGCAGTTACCTAATACCAGCTCCATTAGCAATGATCCCGCACTTCCCTTGCTGGAAAGTTTACTATAGGAAGGTGAATGTGATGGGTTTGCACTGGCCCTTGATGATCACGTGTCAACAGGTAAAGACAGGATCATTCACATGACCTTCAAACCTGCCTCCACCTTTTATCCACATTGGGTTAAAGGGAATTTCATCCCAACCTTTTATGACATGGTATTTGAGGATATCAAGAGGATCTGCAAACATAACAAACATCACAGCATTCCAAAAAACATCTCACAATGTTTCGGGGGCGAGAACCTTGACATCACTATGACTCACATCAAAAATAGAGATGATATCATAAGACAAGCTGACAAAGGGGGTTGTCTGGTTATCTAGGACAAAGATGTATATCTTTCAGAAGCCTTTAGACTGATAGGAGATTGTAATACCAATGAACAGCTCCGCAGAGACCCCCCTACCGGAATACAAAGATGCTTTAACCTCCCTGGGGGGATTCCTGAGTGTAGCTCGGGGTAAAGTTTCAGCACCACAAGCGGTAACCCTGAGCTACACTCGGGAAACCCTGCAGTGTTGCAGCGATCCCTTCTGCACTTACCTTGTCCTGCGCTTCCGCGATGTCCCCCCTGCAGCTTCCCCGGCCATGTCCCCCAGCCGATGCCGGCATCTGTCTTCCGAGTTCCATTCCCTGCGATGTCAGGACGTACAGGGACGGAACTGGTGGGAAATGTAAACATTTTAAAAGTGACATTCACTAAATATACTAAAATCTCATAGTAAAACATTACTGTATCACACCATTTCACATACATTTTGTCCCTAGTGCTTTGTCCTGTGCCCTGCCTGCATTTTTACTGTTCTTATTGCCTGGAAACTGAGAAACGTCCATGGCGTCCAAACAGCGTCCCTTTAGGTCAAAAGCAGTTTTAGACCAGCTAGAGAACAGCGATAGTAAAATAGAACCACTTGCAGAATTGAGTGATAATGATTCGAAGGGAAATTCGTCATCAGACACTGAAAACAATTTTTGCGACTTTGCTCAGGTATGTGCGAACTTGGCGCTGTATTTCAAATTTCAGTGTTTTTGGTTTGATTATATTATTGAATTAAATTTATTATTATAATATTATTATTTTTTATGATTATTTATTAAATTATAATTTATGATTTCGTGTTTCAAATTTTAACATACCTGGGATGTTTACTAGACTCTTGTTCAGACAGATTTCAGTGAGTTATTCATAAAAATTACAGGCCTACAATAAAAAAAACTACATATTTCCATGCAAAAAAAATTACCGCTTTGAGCACAGAAATACTGACATAATCAGACCGCTAGGGAGGCTATAAGGGTTGTTGGATGAGGCTCTGACCAATAAAATAGTATCAGACATGAATATCAATTCCTGCTCAAACAACACCCACTGACCCCTTATTTTTACCACATACCAAAAATTCACAAAGACCTGACTAATCCCCCTGGTAGACCCATCATAGCTAGCATTGATAGCATCACCAGCAATTTGGGATGCTATATCGATTATTTCCTCCAAGAACTAGTCGTGAGTCTACCATCCTACGTCCGAGACTCTGGGCATATGTTGGAGATCCTATCTTCCTCAAAGTGGTGTCCCTGACTTGACCACCATCTCCCCAGACAATGCTGCTGTTTAATCCCTTGACACTGACGGCACACAAGTATGCGAAATGGTGTCCAGAATATAAATGGTTATCCTTACACCCGTTTTTAGGATGGAACATGTAACATGTTCCCGATTCTGCAGCCGTCACCCACTGCCCCCCTCTCCCTATGACAGAAGTTTGAGGAGATGTACCCTGTACTAGCTGCCATTTTTCAAAAATAGCATGGCTGCGCTCCGCCCACATGACCGTGTCATTCATTCACAGTCCTCTCTGAATGAATGGACTACAGGTCCCAACAGGCTTAGCAGCTATCAGCTTGTAGTCCTGAGAACTGTGGTAGTTCATTGGTTATTCCTCTCAGCCGTATCGGCTTACTCGTACAGGACAGGGATACATTGACAGTCTGCAGGAGACCTGCATGGCATCATTGATCTGCTGATCACTGGTGCAATGCTTTAGAGGCTCTTAACACAAAAAATAATAAATGCACATTTTTTCACCTGCAAAAAAATGTGCATTTATTATTTTTTGTAAAAAGGTGAACTTATCCTTTAATTTCTCCACTCATCCAAGACAGTGGGAATTATAAATTTCTGCCAAGATGGAAATCTACAACCCACTATTTAGAAAGTTCTTTCTTGTTCACTACAGTGCATTTTGGGTACCATATTAACAGGGGTTAAAATTTTGAGTCCAGGTCTACTAGCGGGTCACAAAACTTACTCTCCACCAGTTGCCCCACCCAACCTTGCCCAGGTTTGCCCCCAACCCTACCCCCGACCCGCCCCAACTACTCCCCCTTAAAGCTTATGAAATTACATTTTTCTTTAGAATAAGTCCAAAATCTAAAACTGTACACAGTAATGTATATCCCAGCTCCCCTGTACTCCATTATAGTGATATGACATGTATACAGTAATGTATATCCCAGCTCCCCTGTACTCCATTATAGTGATATGACATGTATACAGTAATGTATATCCCAGCTCCCCTGTACTCCATTATAGTGATATGACATGTATACAGTAATCATTACTGTATACATGTCATATCACTATAATAGAGTACAGGGGAGCTGGGATATACATTACTGAGTAATGTATATTCCAGCTCCCCAGTACTCCATTATAGTGATAGGACATGTTGTATACAGTACTTACTGTCCCCCCGAGTCCCCCGCGGTGGTGGAGAGGGTGTCTCCTCTCAGCGTAGGAGAGCGGACCTCTCCTTCTCCTGTCCCCTCAGCGGCGGTGCCGCAGAAGCCGGAAACCGGAAGTTGTAAACCGGAATTCGGCTTCACAATGAGGCTTGGAGCGCAGGTGCAGTCGCTCCATACTTCATCTGTGCTCACCCCTCGCAGCCGCTCACTGCTCGCCACAGAGGAATTTCTCCTCGCATTTGGCGAGCAGGTGAGCGTCTTTATCAAGCCCTGAATTAAGATACAGTCGAGTAATACAAAGAAGAGCTGTAAAATGTCTCAGATACTTTTTTCCCTAGATCATTTTTCCTGAGCAGTCTAAGAAAATATAATTGTTGCTGGATTTTTTTTTTACACTTGCTTGTACATTAAATGACCATACAAGATTCTTGGAAATATATACCTCGAGAAACAGTAAAACAGAGACCTTTCCACACATTCACCTTTTATGAAGAGTGGAGCTATTTCAGTCTTGTTTTTACTGAAATCCACAACTAGCTCTTTAGTTTTTCCTGTATTCAGTGTTAAATTATTTACTGCACACCACTCTGCTATCTTTTCTATATACGCTCTATAATATACCTCCGGGCACACGCAGAGAATTATCTAAATGTATACTCTGGCAGAAATAGATATGTTATAGTGAAGTACCCTAAGCTGAATAACAATGGCCTTAGAAGAGAAAGGGTCCCTTTAACTAGAGATTGCAACTTGAATCCTGCGAAGTTTAAAGTTACTGATATGGTGGTATATCTTCTGCTAGCAATGGTGGGGCCCATACGCATTGGTGAATACTGGTAATTCAATAAAGTTAAACAGATAGTCTGTGATACTGCGCAAGGTAAAGGTCTCCTGGTAAGTGCAGTGCAAAGGTGTCTGCATGCAGTGTCTTTAGAGCGAAGACAGAAAGAGGTTGGGTATCTGCCCGCTCACCAAACCCTTGGATTGCAGGGCCTCCTAGGAACAAGAGTTCTTGCACAGGCTCTTTGCTGTTTGCAGGGATGTGCAGAGTTACCGCCTGACAGCCTGTCAGCATGGCGAGCAGAGATGTCAGAACTCAGAAATACAGTATGTATTGGTTATAGGACTACAAGTCTCAAGTTCATTTGCTGTCAGAAGAACTGGATCCTCTCTGCTAACAGGAAGTGATGTAGCAGTCCCATTACAGGGCACTAGGGGGAAAAGAATTATTATACACTCATCTGTAAATGTCCCTGAATTGCATATTGATCTAGCCAACATCTGTCTGCAGAATTATATGTATTAATAATTGATTAATACATTTACAGTCATTGTTGTAATGAGATTTATATTAATTGATTATTACATTTTCAGTCATGTGCATTAATTATTCATTATGTGTTTGTGGTGATCTTCATAAATTCCCAGGGTAAATTCCTTTTATTTAAGGATAGCAATCATATGAAACCGTTTATTATCACATAGTTGTTTGGCTCCTTTTTTAAATCATAACGATAACAGAAATCACCCAAATGGCCTTGGTCAAAAGTTTACATACACTGGAATATTGTGCCTTGGTATAGACACACATGGTTACAAACAAAGGTTAAAATGCAAATTAAAGGTAAATTTTCCACATCTGTGGCTTTTTAAATTGCAATTAATGTCTATGTATGTCAATTAGAGATGAGCGAAGTATTCAAAAATTCGATTCGGCTGATTCGGCGAATTTGCGGAATAAATTCGATTCGAGTCGAATATATTCGCTGCGAATTTAACTTATAAAAAGGGTGTTTCTAGGCTTCAGAGAGCCTTTATATTAGTGCAGAACACTGTACCTTTAATTTAAATGCCCTTGGAGTCTGCTGGGGAAGAGAAATAATACTGTCAGTCAGTATGACATGCAGATATGTGCCGTCGATCTTAGAATCACCGCACACTTCACTCATTTGGGCAGTCACGGGGCCAAAACCAGAGTGTGGAGCCACAGTGTGGCGGTGGAGGCAGCAGCAATGGGAGGCCATACAGCACCCTATGATAAAATGGAACCCACCAGCAGTGTGAGGAGACCTGAAAGTGGCACATGGCAGAGTGTGGCGATGGAGACAGCAGCAATGGGAGGCCGTACAGGGACCCATGAGACACTCTGGACCTGGCAGCAGCATGAGGAGGCGGTACAGGGGCCCATGACAGATTACAGGGCCTGGCAGCAGCATGAGGAGTCGGTATGGGGGCCCATGGCAGATTACGGGCCTGGCAGCAGCAATGGGAGGCCCATAATCTGCCAGCACCCTATGACAAAATGGAACCCACCAGCAGTGTGAGGAGACCTGAAAGTGGCACATGGCAGAGTGTGGCGATGGAGACAGCAGCAATGGGAGGCCGTACAGGGACCCATGAGACACTCTGGACCTGGCAGCAGCATGAGGAGGCGGTACGGGGGCCCATGGCAGATTACGGGCCTGGCAGCAGCAATGGGAGGCCCGTAATCTGCCAGCACCCTATGACAAAATGGAACCCACCAGCAGTGTGAGGAGACCTGAAAGTGGCACATGGCAGAGTGTGGCGATGGAGACAGCAGCAATGGGAGGCCGTACAGGGACCCATGAGACACTCTGGACCTGGCAGCAGCATGAGGAGGCGGTACGGGGGCCCATGGCAGATTACAGGCCTGGCAGCAGCAATGGGACGCCCGTAATCTGCCAGCACCCTATGACAAAATGGAACCCACCAGCAGTGTGAGGAGACCTGAAAGTGGCACATGGCAGAGTGTGGCGATGGAGACAGCAGCAATGGGAGGCCGTACAGGGACCCATGACACACTCTGGACCTGGCAGCAGCATGAGGAGGCGGTACAGGGGCCCATGACAGATTACGAGCCTGGCAGCAGCATGAGGAGTCGGTACGGGGGCCCATGGCAGATTACGGGCCTGGCAGCAGCAATGGGAGGCCCGTAATCTGCCAGCACCCTATGACAAAATGGAACCCACCAGCAGTGTGAGGAGACCTAAATGTGGCACATGGCAGAGTGTGGCGATGGAGACAGAGCAATGGGAGGCCGTACAGGGACCCATGAGACACTCTGGACCTGGCAGCAGCATGAGGAGGCGGTATGGGGGCCCATGGCAGATTACGGGCCTGGCAGCAGCAATGGGAGGCCCGTAATCTGCCAGCACCCTATGACAAAATGGAACCCACCAGCAGTGTGAGGAGACCTGAAAGTGGCACATGGCAGAGTGTGGCGATGGAGACAGCAGCAATGGGAGGCCGTACAGGGACCCATGAGACACTCTGGACCTGGCAGCAGCATGAGGAGGCGGTACGGGGGCCCATGGCAGATTACGGGCCTGGCAGCAGCAATGGGAGGCCCGTAATCTGCCAGCACCCTATGACAAAATGGAACCCACCAGCAGTGTGAGGAGACCTGAAAGTGGCACATGAAAGAGTGTGGCGATGGAGACAGCAGCAATGGGAGGCCGTACAGGGACCCATGAGACACTCTGGACAGGCAGCAGCATGAGGAGGCGGTACGGGGGCCCATGGCAGATTACGGGCCTGGCAGCAGCAATGGGAGGCCCGTAATCTGCCAGCACCCTATGACAAAATGGAACCCACCAGCAGTGTGAGGAGACCTGAAAGTGGCACATGGCAGAGTGTGGCGATGAAGAAATGCCGGCTTGGCACTCTCCACCGCGGCGCGGCACAAGCCATCATTTCTCAGAAAGGTGCTGAGTCCACCACTTGGAAAGGGAGGGACTGCAGCACCAGCAACTTGGACAGGAGGACGTTCAGCTTTTGCACCGTCGGGTGCGTGCTCGCAAACTGTTATCTCTTGGAAACGGATTCCAAGAAAGACTGCTGACGGAATCCGTGAAGAGGAGTAGCAGGAGAAGGAGCATCTGAACGAGCGGAAGATGCCAACGAGCGACAACTCCCCTCAGCAGAGGTGTTGGAGCCTTGACTGGCTGATAGAGGGCGATTGACGTCGGGTGACGGAGCAAGTAACGGAGCGGGTGATGGAGCGGGGGCTGGGGCAGGCAGAACCGCCGTATCTTTATCATGGTTTTCCCAGGCCACCGAATGGCGACGCTGCATATGCTGACGCAACGCTGTAGTCCCAACATGGGCCCCCTGGCCACGCTTGACTTTCTGGCCACATAGTCGACATACGGCTACGTTTACTTCCTCGGGCGGCTTGACGAAAAATTGCCACACCGCCGAGTAGGAAACTTTGCCCCCGCTACTCCTCACTGGCTGACTGCTACTTCCTCCGTGCACACCGGCACCACTACTGGCCGTGGTGGTAGGCTGCAGTGGAGCTCGTGCTCTACTCCGTGGCCGTTTGCCTCCACTGACACTGCTGCGACCCTGCTGCCTCCTGGGCAACCCACCGACTGTTTTGCTCGCTGCCAAGCTGCCATCCTCTTCTCCTGATGATGCGGAAGCAATAGCCTGATGACGACGAGGCTGCCAAGTGCGATCAGCCTCATCATCATCAATTAGGGTCTCCGCCTCACTACTAGCCCCCTCGGCTGCGTGTGGGTCAGGAGACAGACCTGTCTCTAGACCGGCTACCGAGCCACTCTCCTCTCCACTACTTCTTCGCCTGGCTGCTGAAGAGGCGGATGTCTCCCCCCGTTCCTGACCACCCTGTGTTAGCTCTTCCTCACTGTACAGTGGGGCTGAGCCCACAGCATGCGATACTTCGCTTGGTGAGGGAACACCAAAGGACAGGGGCAGGTAGAGGACACGTGATTTCAGTGGGCTTGGTCCCGGGCCATGCCAACTAACGGTTGTGTCTGACGTACCCACCGACCGTTGGCTGTAGGTGTCAGAGGTGACCTGGGAAGAGGAAGACGACCGAGCCAACCAATCGATGACGGCAGGGTTGTCGGTGGAGACACGACCGCTGGATGACACCGGGAGCACTGGCCTCTGGCTGCGACTAGTGCTGCCTCGACCCCTTCCTCTGCTGCCACGTCTGCTTGCTCCTGAAACATTGCCTCCTCTGCCACTCCTCTGCGTGTTGTCTGACATACTCTTTAATTCAACGATTCTGTGTCCCTGAGTAACAATTCTGTGTCCCTGAGTAACAATTCTGTGTCCCTAAGTAACAATTCTGTGTCTGTCCCTGAGTAAAAATTCTGTGTCCCTGAGTAACAATTCTGTGTCCCTCAGTAACAATTCTGTGTCCCTCAGTAACAATTCTGTGTCCCTCAGTAACAATTCTGTGTCTGTCCCTCAGTAACAATTCTGTGTCCCTCAGTAACAATTCTGTGTCCCACAGTAACAATTCTGTGTCCCTCAGTAACAATTCTGTGTCCCTCAGTAACAATTCTGTGTCTGTCCCTGAGTAACAATTCTGTGTCCCTGAGTAACAGTTCTGTGTCCCTGAGTAACAATTCTGTGTCCCTGAGTAACAATTCTGTGTCCCTGAGTAACAATTCCGTGTCCCTGAGTAACAATTCTGTGTCTGTCCCTGAGTAACAATTCTGTGTCTGTCCCTGAGTAACAATTCTGTGTCCCTGAGTAACAGTTCTGTGTCCCTGAGTAACAATTCTGTGTCCCTGAGTAACAGTTCTGTGTCCCTGAGTAACAATTATGTGTCCCTGAGTAACAATTCTGTGTTCCTCAGTAACAATTCTGTGTCCCTCAGTAACAATTCTGTGTCTGTCCCTGAGTAACAATTCTGTGTCCCTCAGTAACAATTCTGTGTCCCTCAGTAACAATTCTGTGTCCCTCAGTAACAATTCTGTGTCTGTCCCTGAGTAACAATTCTGTGTCCCTGAGTAACAGTTCTGTGTCCCTGAGTAACAATTCTGTGTCCCTGAGTAACAGTTCTGTGTCCCTGAGTAACAATTCTGTGTCCCTCAGTAACAATTCTGTGTCCCTCAGTAACAATTCTGTGTCTGTCCCTCAGTAACAATTCTGTGTCCCTCAGTAACTATTCTGTGTCCCTCAGTAACAATTCTGTGTCCCTCAGTAACAATTCTGTGTCTGTCCCTGAGTAACAATTCTGTGTCCCTGAGTAACAGTTCTGTGTCCCTGAGTAACAATTCTGTGTCCCTGAGTAACAGTTCTGTGTCCCTGAGTAACAATTCTGTGTCCCTGAGTAACAATTCTGTGTCCCTCAGTAACAATTCTGTGTCCCTCAGTAACAATTCTGTGTCCCTCAGTAACAATTCTGTGTCTGTCCCTCAGTAACAATTCTGTGTCCCTCAGTAACAATTCTGTGTCTGTCCCTGAGTAACAATTCTGTGTCCCGCAGTAACAATTCTGTGTCCCTCAGTAACAATTCTGTGTCTGTCCCTGAGTAACAATTCTGTGTCCCTGAGTAACAGTTCTGTGTCCCTGAGTAACAGTTCTGTGTCCCTGAGTAACAGTTCTGTGTCCCTGAGTAACAATTCTGTGTCCCTCAGTAACAATTCTGTGTCCCTCAGTAACAATTCTGTGTCCCCCAGTAACAATTCTGTGTCTGTCCCTCAGTAACAATTCTGTGTCCCTCAGTAACAATTCTGTGTCTGTCCCTGAGTAACAATTCTGTGTCCCTCAGTAACAATTCTGTGTCCCTCAGTAACAATTCTGTGTCTGTCCCTGAGTAACAATTCTGTGTCCCTGAGTAACAGTTCTGTGTCCCTGAGTAACAATTCTGTGTCCCTGAGTAACAGTTCTGTGTCCCTGAGTAACAATTCTGTGTCCCTCAGTAACAATTCTGTGTCCCTCAGTAACAATTTTGTGTCCCTCAGTAACAATTCTGTGTCTGTCCCTCAGTAACAATTCTGTGTCCCTCAGTAACAATTCTGTGTCTGTCCCTGAGTAACAATTCTGTGTCCCTCAGTAACAATTCTGTGTCCCTCAATAACAATTCTGTGTCTGTCCCTGAGTAACAGTTCTGTGTCCCTGAGTAACAGTTCTGTGTCCCTGAGTAACAATTCTGTGTCCCTGAGTAACAATTCTGTGTCCCTCAGTAACAATTCTGTGTCCCTCAGTAACAATTCTGTGTCTGTCCCTGAGTAACAATTCTGTGTCCCTGAGTAACAGTTCTGTGTCCCTGAGTAACAATTCTGTGTCCCTCAGTAACAATTCTGTGTCCCTAAGTAACGATTCTGTTGCCCTAAAGTCTCTTTGGCCCTAACTCTGTCCCTAATACAGAGAGGTCTGTCTCTCTTGAATGACCAGAGGCTAATGGAGAATTCTAAGATGGCCGCAATTTATAGCTCGACCATTACACAGTGCTGGCTGGCTGGCTGCTGATTGGCTAATGCGATCACATGTCATGAATGAATGCATTATGGGTCAGCGCGCCTTTTCTGCGCACCTTCCCAGAGATCCCTGCTCCGTCACCACACATGTCGCCGCCATTTTTGGAAAATTTCGATTCGCGCATCCGAAGTCTGCTAATATTTTTTTTCCTAATCTTCGAAACGAATTCCACTTCGCCAAGTTCGATTCGCTCATCTCTACTGTCAATGTATGTGTCCATTTTAATTGATGAGCATTCTTTGCAGGAGAAACATTGATGTCTTTGGTCCACCTACCTGTTTGACAGGAAGGAGTAAGGAGGATCATGGACTGTATGTGAGCAGTGCATAGCTGTGAGATATGTGCCCATATCTGTTTTTTGACTGTCTGATAATGTTTTTTTAGATCTATATTAATATCCAGCTACTTGTCAATGACTTTATAGGTTGTACAGTGATTTTCCACTTTAAGGCAGAACATATTCAATAGATGTGTCCAAAACATGCATAATGTATTCTTGTTATATTGATGTATTCATATTTGTGACATCCCATTGTATGTCCATTAATGTGTTTGCTCCCTCTGTTTGATGGTGTGGACATCAATGATGAAATGTCTTTCTAATGTCTATAGATTGTATCAGCAATAAAGTAGCATTTTCCTTGATTCCCTAAAGTCCCCCTGTCAGACAATGTGGAGTATCTATATTTGGGTGTTCAACTGAATTTAATTCATGTGGCTGATTTCAGTGAGTATGTGATATACGTATGTAAGTATAGGTTTATTGGTTGTGATAACATATAGCAATATTCTTGTGTTATGTAAGCTTTTGTATAATTCTAGATGCCCCCCGCATCCTCCTGAAGAAGTAGACCTATGGTATTTCTTCTACAGATATATATATTGTGGGGTTAGCTCAGGTGGGGGATCTCCTTCCCTGGGACAAAGATAGACCGCACAGCAGGCTTTCATCAAAATCTGACTGGTTGTCAGCTTTATTTAAAAGGTTTGCAGAAAATAAACAAAACATGAAAATAAACCCTTGCCATCCAGGCACTAACTAAACAAAAGGCGTTTCCTTTCTCAGAGGTGAAGGGCTTCTCCCTGTCACCGAAATAAAACAAAAGCAAACCTTTTCTTGTAGGTATAGTACACACACACAGCTCTCTCAGAACACCTCTCTGAGTCCCAGGCCACGAGCAACTCCTTGCTCCAGCCCTGCCTTATTTATACCACCTGTTGGTGGTCATCAGTGGAGCCCAAACTCTGGTCCGGACCCACCTGCTTAACTGTGCCCCCGAAAACCCGGAGTGGACTCCACCTAAACGGTCAGGTATGAGCATATGCGAGGTGACACATAGCGTCCCTCTATCACCTCGCCGTTCATCCTGTCACATATCCCCTCCCTCTGCTCAAGCCCCTGCGGCTGAGCAACTGTCCCAACCAGACAATGGACCCGGGAGAGGGCATCTACATTACTTTGCAGTTTCCCCGCTCTGTGTTCCACTGTGAATTTGAACACTTGTAGCGCGAGAAACCACCTTGTCACTCGACTGTTTTTCTCCTTATTATCACACATCCATTTGAGCGGGGCATGATCAGTAACCAAGTTGAACGGTCTTCCTAACAGGTAATATTTTAGGGCCTCCAAGGCCCATTTGATGGCCAAACATTCCTTCTCCACAATGGCATAGTTTCCCTCATGTTTGTTGAGCTTTCCACTTAGGAAGACCACAGGGTGCTCCTCCCCATCTCTGATTTGGGACAGTACCGCACCTAGTCCCACGTCAGAGGCATCAGTCTGTACCACAAACTCTGTTATGAAATCTGGAGTCACAAGCACAGGTTGAGCACAGAGAGCTTGTTTCAGCCTTTGAAATGCGGTCTCCGCCTCAGGATTCCACTTAATCATGACTGACCCCCTACCTTTTGTCAGATCTGTCAGTGGGGCTGCAATGGTGGCAAAATTGGGGATAAACCGCCTGTAGTACCCCGTGATTCCAAGAAATGCTCGGACTTGTTTTTTATTTACAGGTTGGGGCCACTTTTGAATTGCCTCAATTTTATTGATCTGAGGCCTAATGAGACCTCGACCAATGATGTAGCCAAGATATTTGGCCTCCTCTAAGCCAATGGCACACTTTCTGGGGTTGGCGGTAAGACCTGCTTCCCCCAGCAAATCTACGACCGCTTGCAAGCAGGACAAATGAGATTCCCAGTCTGGACTGTGGATGACGACATCGTCCAAATAGGCAGCTGCATATTGGCGATGTGGTCTCAACATCTTGTCCATCATCCTTTGGAATGATGCAGGAGCCCCATGCAAACCAAACGGCATCCGCCTATACTGAAAGGACCCCTCGGGGGGGTGGAGAATGCCGTCTTTTCTTTTGCAGCTTCCGTTAAAGGAATCTGCCAATAGCCTTTGGTCAGATCTGAGGTGGTTATGCACCGAGCCGTTCCCAACCTGTCAATGAGCTCATCCACCCGAGGCATCGGGTATGCATCAAACTTAGACACACTGTTCAGTTTCCTGAAATCATTACAGAAACGAATGGTTCCATCTGGTTTTGGGACCAACACTATGGGACTCGACCACTCACTGTGAGATTCCTCAATCACTCCCAACTCTAACATGTCCTTTATTTCCTTTGCCACCGCTTCCCGCCTGGCCTCGGGTATTCTATAGGGCTTGACATTTACACGGACCCCGGGCTGGGTAACTATGTCATGCTGTATGACCGTCGTCAGTCCAGGTAGGGGGGAGAAGAAATCTCCATTTTTCCTCACAAACTCCTTAACATCATTTTGTTGGGCTACTGACAAGGTTTCCGTTATCGGTACCTGTGGGGCCACGGGAACCACGTCCTTTTGGGGGCTTGGTACTGCCAACAAACTTTCCCTGTCTTTCCAAGGTTTTAAGAGATTAACATGATAGATTTGTTCGGGTTTCCTTTTTCCTGGCTGGTAAACTTTATAATTTACTTCCCCCACTTTCTCCCTAATTTCTAAGGGACCTTGCCAATTTGCGAGGAATTTACTTTCCACGGTGGGGACTAGCACCAGCACTCTATCCCCAGGGTTGAAGGTACGGATCCTGGCACCCGGTTATAAACCCTTCTCTGGACCTCCTGGGCTTGCTCCATGTGTTCCCGAACAAGTGGCATGACAGCTGCGATTCTATCCTGCATCTGTGAGATATGCTCGATGACACTTCTATAGGGCGTGGACTCTGTCTCCCAGGTTTCTTTTGCAACATCTAGCAATCCCCTGGGATGTCTACCATACAGTAATTCAAAAGGTGAATATCCTGTAGATGCCTGAGGTACTTCTCGTATAGCAAACATGAGATATGGTAGCAAAAAATCCCAATTTCTCCCATCTTTGTCCACCACCTTTTTTAACATATTCTTAAGGGTCTTGTTAAACCTTTCCACAAGCCCATCGGTTTGGGGGTGGTAGACCGAGGTACGGAGATGGGAGATTTTGAACAATTTGCATAACTCTTTCATAACTCTAGACATAAATGGCGTGCCCTGATCCGTTAATACCTCCTTTGGAATACCTACACGACTAAACACCGGGACAAGCTCTTTGGCAATATTTTTAGCGGAGGTATTACGCAAGGGGATGGCTTCAGGATACCGGGTGGCATAGTCAAGTATAACCAGTATGTGCTGATGGCCCCGGGCAGACGTTACTACTGGACCCACTAGGTCCATGCCCACTCTTTCAAACGGTACTTCAATTATGGGTAGAGGTACTAGCGGACTGCGAAAATGGGGTGAGGGCGCAGAATATTGACATTCCGGGCATGATTCACAATGCGCTTTGATGTCTCCATGTAAGCCTGGCCAGAAGAATCTCTGGGTTATTCTCTCCTTTGTTTTCTCTACACCCAGGTGTCCACCCATTATATGCCCTTGGGCTAAATCCAGTACCATCCGGCGAAAGGGTTTGGGGACCACTAACTGTTCTACCACCTCCTCCCCTTGCTTTACCACTTGATAGAGCAAGTTATTGTTAAGAGCCATGTAGGGAAAAGACACCGCTACATCATTTTCAACTGGTTCCCCATCAATCATTTTAATGTTTTCACGGCCTCTATTAAGTGTGGAATCTTTCAGTTGTTCCGTACAAAAATCCTCTTTTCTGACCTCTAGGTCAGGCACCACATTCTGTCCACTCTCACTAGAGCCAGCGATCATCTCTTGTTCTATATCCTCAATGTCTGGGGTTGGATCCAACTCCCCCTGCTCCGCAGCCATTACAGAGAAAGGGAAAAGATCTACGCCTTCCTCGGACACACCCACAGTTTCCACTTCCACTCGGCAGTCAAAGGGGTCAGGAGTGAGTTCAGGAGTTTCCGGCGTTTCCCCAGCAGGGGGAGCTCGGTCTTCCTGACTCCCCTCCCTATCCCATAACTTCCAGAAATGGGGAAAATCTCTCCCCACTATGGCTTCATGAAGCAGAGAGGGCACCACCCCCACAGAATGGGTCACAGGGCCCCAGGGAGTACCAATCTCCACCAGAGCAGTCTGGTAATTACGTGTATCACCATGAATACAAATAACCCCAATCGTGCTAGGGTGTAAGCTTGCAGGGTTTACCAAATCACTTTTTACTAAGGTCACAACACTACCCGAGTCTAGCAGAGCAGTTACTGGCTTTTCATCAATGGCAATCACACACATTTGTTTTTCCATGCGTTGCTGACATGCTGCAGTACATACCACCTGTGCAAAAAGAGACATGCGTTTTCCTAAATAAGCATTTTCACATTGCATAGGTTCATCATTTAAAGGACAGTTTGCAGCAATATGACCTAACGCATGACAACGATAACAGATTATATGTTCAGTGCTTAGACCTCTAAATGGCTTTGGGGACCTTCCTGACCTATTTGGCCAGTCTCTAGGTCCTAAGCCTACAGTCTCATTATCTGACACAATAGTCTTATCATTTTTTCCTGAGCCTTTGGCCCATGGAACAGTCTTACCGGATCCTCCGGATAGTTTTCCACCCCTAGTGACCTTGGGGTACGGCCCAGGTGAATGAAAAAAGTCCTCAGCGGCTGCATATCTCTCCACCAGGTCCACCAGCTCGTTTGCAGATTTAGGGTCTCCACGGCCGACCCACTTCCTCAAAGTGGCAGGGAGTGCACGCAAATATTGGTCCATGACCACACGCTCCACAATCTGAGGGCCTGACAATACCTCTGGCTGGAGCCACTTTTTGGAGAGATGTATCAAATCGAACATCTGAGATCTGGGTGGTTTGTCAGCCCTGAAATGCCACTGATGCACCCGTTGAGCCCGGACTGCAATGGTGACACCCAGGCGTGCAAGGACCTCAGCCTTCAGTTTCTCATAGTCCTGGGCATCCCCTGGTTCCAGGTCATAATAGGCTTTTTGGGATTCACCTGTCAAAAATGGTGCAAGCAGTCCTGCCCATTGCTCCTTTTTCCATCCTTCCCGAACAGCAACCCTTCCAAAAGTTGTGAGGTAGGCCTCCACATCATCCGCAGGTGTCATCTTCTGCAAAACATAGCTGGCCCGCGCCATTTTCTGCTCCACTGGCAGTGGATCTGCAGATTCCTTCTTTAATTCTAATAGGTGTTGGGCCACCTGCTTAAGGAGCTTTTGGTCTGCTTCTTGGGCCTCCGCAAACTGGCGATTTGTCTCCCGTTGTGCTGCATTGGCCTGCAGCAAGGCTCTTATTATTCCTCCATCCAAGGAGGGGAGTAATTTCATTTTTATAAGATTAACTTTACCTATTACTGAAAGAGGGAGCTTGGTCCAAGCTGACATACATTGCTTCGCTTTCAGCAGTAGGGGTAAAAGATTAAGCTTGCAGAAATCTGAGTCATTCAAAGACTTTTATGCTTTTATTAGTTTATATTTATTTTATATTTTATTTTATATTTATATTATTTTATATATTTTATTTTATATTTATATTATTTTATTATTATGCTACTCACCTCCGTTTTCTTACATCATGGTCCACCTATTACCCCCCCCCCAACATGTGGACTGAGATTGAATCTTTCCAACCCATCCATGTTCCCTCATTTGGTCGACCTCGGAGGTGGTGTTGCCTCTATTCGTCATCTTTTCCTTGGCCCCATGCAATTTTCCATGACTGTTTGGCAGAAATGTAAGGCTAAATTTGCACTGACCTCCGATTGCTCTCCACTGACCAATGTCCTTTTTAATCCCAATTGTAGTCAATCTTTTCCAACTGCGCCACTTGATACACCCTGTAACTCGGAAGCTGCAACCATTCTCAGACCTCCAGAAAAAAGATCTCCTACCTTCCCAACATCTACATGTTTATCTCCAGATCCGCCACTTCTTCTCTGCCATGTCCCCCACATTGACCCTTGGGAAGCCTACTCCCTTTGAGCGTCTATGTATACAGGGCCCACATCAATGGGGAATCATTTTTAATACATATAAACTCCTTATGGATGCTTCCCCCCTATCTAATGACACCCATCATTACAAGCAGAAGTGGTCCCAGTTTTTACAATGTGACATTGATCTGAGACTGTGGAAGAAAATTTAGGAAAACACACCTAGATCTTCTGTTTTATAAGGAAAATACATACAAAATTATGATGTTGTGGTACAAGACACCTGATGTACTCAATGCCTATAACCTGAATACTTATTCTGCCTGCTGGCGCTGTCAGAAAGGGTTTTGTAGCTGGGACCTAAGACCAGTCCTAGGTTGCTAATATGGTTCACATATATGTGTATACCAAACCTGCCAATAACCTCAGTACAGTGTATATGTGCATATGTTAAGGCCAAAAGCAAAATCTTTGCTGTAATCTATGTCTTTGAATGTTATATGACATTTATATATTCATTGTGTTAGCAGAAGCAGAAAAGGAAAATATGCCTTAAAGAGTTAGTATATAGGTAAGCCAATCACAGACAGCCTCACACTGTACAGAGCCTTAACCAATCCCAGCCAGTTTCACATTAATGCCTGTGTAAAACTCCCTGCTAGATTGTTCTAGAGACACATGCTCACCAGACAGAAGAGGAAACAGACAAGTTCCAGTCAGAGAAGCTTTATGGAAACAGAGAAGGCCAAATAGGTATTTAATGCACTTGTGTGTTCCTCTATTGTTTAACAGTGCAAGTAGATCTGTGTGTAAAATCTGTTGTATGTGTTTACTTGTAGTTCCACCGAATTTAACGAATTAATCTAACAACATAAGCTAACGAATCTAACGAATCTATCAAGATAAGCTATCGAATCAACTCAATGTAATACGAATTAAACCATTGTAATATGAAAGAAATAAGCCATTGTAAGCAGTGTTATATGAAGAAGATTGAAGTTATTAAAGAAGTTAACTAAAGTATTCGGTGTGCTTTAAACCTACTGCATCCATAGAGCGGCATTGGAGAAATTACAGAGTAAAGTCAGTCTAATCAAACAAAGAAACAGCAATTGCATAATTTTTCTAATGCCACAGTGCACAAGGCACCAAAGGGTGCTGCGCCTGCCACAGGTTTGGCTTTCTCTACCATATTTTTTGGACATGTGGATCCATTAGTCCTTTTTGGGAAGAGGTTTTGTCCTTCTTACAAATGCTATTGCATACCTCTCTCCCTTTCGAGCCTCTATACTTTTATTGAACCTGCCATTTCTGGGCCTACCCAAAATGGCCAGGAAACTTTCCGCACATGTTCTGACTGTGGCCAGAAGAAGCATTCCTATGTGTTGGCTATCCTCTATACCCCCTTTAATGCCGACTTTGTTTAAAATAATTGATGATGTAAGACAGATGGATTACTTGATCGCTTTACATGCTTGTTCGATTGCTGTGTTTAAGGCAGTGTGGCACCCATGGGATATCTTTATTTCTTCTCACCCTACCCAAAATGTACGGTTCTAACGGCCTTCTCACTGTTATTCTGTGACATTATATGTTCTGTGTCCATGCAGATTTCTACCATCGATGTGCTTTCTTCTCTTGTTTTTCTTTCAAATGTGATATTTATATATAGAGAGAGAGAGAGAGAGAGAGAGAGATGTATGTGAAAACCAATAAAAACTGTTAATTATAAAAAAAAGTTACATTTTAGGTACAGAATATGGCAAAGTTATTTCAATATATAAAAAGTTTTACTTTTTTTTTCTATATATTTTTATGCTTTTAAAAAATAATTTTTTTAATCACAAAGAGTATACACTGTATACTGACATAACATTATTCATTCTAAGGCTTTTTAAAATCCTCTTTATATTCTAATTGATCTCTTGCATATTTTAGAACAGGTTAGTAAATTAAATATTTTCTTTGTTGAGCAAAAATAATTTAAGAAAGAAATGCAAAATATATAAAAAAGGAAGGGTTTGTCTAGACTTGTGGTTTAGCAGTAAAAACATGCCACTGAGGAGAATTTTTACTGCAACCTCAACTGCCCCCCCCCCCTTTAATTTGCAAGGGCAGCAGATTGGAGTGGTTATATGCCATTAAAAAACCTTCTACAGTTGGTACTCCTCCCAGAAATGTCTGATCTAGAAATTTTCTGATACTCAACAAATAGATACTCCATTGTCTTCTCCATCAAGCCTTCCCAACTACCATCCAGTACTTCCAGCCAATACCTGGAAAGAAAATCTCTCTTCAATCAGTGAGGGATGGAATATGACATCTATGGTGCTCCTCTCCTGCACATCATTGTTGAACTTCTCCTGCAAATTCATGTAGCAGCAACCACTAGGGTGGTCAGGTCTTTAAAGGCTAGGAGTTGCCAACAATATGTCTTTCTGACTTTTTTTGCATGTTATTTACCCCATAACTTGCAATTCTGTTGAGTTCAGTGTGGCGCCTCACAACAATGTCTGATAACATTCTGTGGTGTCTTTGACTGTTGACTTTTCTGTTTGATTTTATGCCTGTGACTAAAGTTGTTTTGTGTGCCTTAATCCATGTGAAGGTTTCTGTGTGGCATTTACTGAGTGACATCCTTGCATGTATTTTGCCCTGTGACAGATTACATATTGTCTCATAAAATACAGTCAAACACTGTGCTTATAAACTGCATTAATATTCTCTCTGTGCCTTGTCTGCCACAACACTTACCTTTATGGGAACCCCTATCTTTTTAGATCCGATCAACACCCATGACAGTAAGAGATAGGGAAAGTAAGGCAAAGCAGTATATTGGTCAAATCTTACATTATACAAGCTCTGAAATTAGAAACTATGGTGAAGTTTTTGTTGAGACACAAATTCCTGTTTAACATCTATTATTTAGGTAACTAAAAACTGTTTTGTTATGTAAATAATGATTCCCTGTAGTGAAAATGCATTAATGAAAACATGTCATTTAATTGATGTTTCATTAGCAGCTAATACTCCTGAGATTACATAGAGTATATATACTGACATAACATTATTCATTCTAGGACTTTAAAATCCTCTTTATATTATAACTGAATTCTTAATTATTTTATAATAGGTTAGTAAATGTTATATTTTATTTGTTGAACAAAAATAATTTAATAGGAATTACAAAATATATAAAAAAAAGAAGGGCTTGTTTAGACTTGGGGCTTAGTGGCAGTATAAGCATGCTACTGAGGAAAGTTAACACAGCAACCCCAAATGTCCCCCCCCCCACACACACACACACCTTACCTTGCAAGGGTAGCACATGAGAGTGGTTCTATGCCATTAACAAAGCTTTGATTTTCAGCTGCAGCAAAAATGTTGGCAGGCAATACTGCTCTGACTGCAATACAGTGAAGCGAATGGGGATGTGCTGCAACTGCATGGCAACTAAGTGTGCAATGGTGCAGACAATAAGGAGGTTAAATGTTACATTCTTGCAAAGCATTTCAGAGGTGTGGCAATCTAAACTGGACCTAAGAGTAGTCAGTCATACATCAGCAAATATAAACAAGTAAGTACTCTTTGAGATCCTTTTTTTATTTGCAATAACATTCAAATGTTCATGACAATATCGGGGTGTATCTCCTTCTTCCAAGCTCCAAGCACATTACGTACATTATGTTCTAGAAAAATATTAAGTAAGACAATCTATGAGAAAAAAACATAAACATGCACAGCAACTGTGATTAAACATGAACATAAATAGTGCAGCGCTAGAAACGATATATATAACTGCACCAATAAAATAAAACAAATGGTGCAAAGTTATTTAGATATTATCAAATGGTGTGTATATAATGATATGATATGATATGTGTATATAATTCCCAACAAAGATGCAGTAATGGCGTATATCACACACCTTCACTTCACTATATAAATGCACAGTATAAATGCACAATAAAATGATAGTCCAGTGAATATCTAGTGGTGAAAAAGCCACAAATGAATTGAGAATAGCTTGATAAGATCCCCGTGATAAATATAGTCCGGCGTCGTGTAGAAAAAATGAGTAAATGAGTAAATTGCACACTCACCAGAGGCACAATTTAATTGCGCATTTGTGTCATATACACCAAAAGGTCCCTCCAGCTATGGATGGAAAGAAGCTCGGAACAGATGACTCCGTGATGGGGGTGCCGCATCTGGGGGTCCCCTAAAGTAGGCCTGGCTCCAAACGGAATCAGCTGAATTTGACTCTGGGCCCTGGGATAATCACCTTGTGGTCCTGGGGAGTTAAGTGCTCGATATAGAGCAGAAAGGAGTACCCATAGTGTAGTATTTAGGTCAAATATTGAATGAATTTATTGAAGATTAGAACAAAAACACTTTACATGAATATCGTAGTAAAACCAATCCTTGTGCACAAAGGATATAATGAAATACACACTGACCAGCTGGTATGGGTGGGTGGCTGCCAGACCTCCTTGATCCGGCGGCTTGACGTCACGGCTAGCAGGGGCTCCTCCTTGACGAGCGTTTCGTATCACACGTACATCATCAGAAGGGATAAGAGCCATAGCTGCCGGACGTCACAGAAGCTATATATATAGTGTAGTAACATGTGTATCTGCTTAGAGACAATTAGGCGCCATTTTGCCGTGGTCCAGCACGTACTGCGCATGCACGGGCTTCCGGGCGCCATTTTAAACATGGATTAAACATGGATAGTTTGCAAGAGAAGGAAAGGAGTGGGCTAGGGACTGGGTGGGTGAAAGTCACAGAGGTGAGAGTGATCATAAAACTGTTGGAAAGTGATTTTGAAAACTGGGGTCCACATTAAATACATTATTTTCTGTTTCAATTAAATATTTTGTTCTTAGTTATTATCATTGATAATATAATACATGATTTATTTAGCTCCAGCTCTTTGCATAGCACTTTACACAGTTCAAAAGTTTTCCTTTTCTGAGTATTTCTAAACTTCTCTATTAAAACATTCAGGTTTTCCATATAGTGGTCAGGTGTTAATAAATGATGTCCTACAAGTGTGTGGTAATACTCTTCCTTATGTTCTTTTTTGATGTGTCTGTAAATTAGTTATTTCTGTCCTGTTTCACCAAACTAAGATTCCTAGTTCCTTTTTTTGCCACTCATTGAATGAGGTACACAACATTACTGTTGGTACAGCTGTATAGTCCTGTAATATTGAAAGTCCTTTCTGCAAGTGTAACACTTTTTGTTGTAATTATATGGCTGCACAGTTTGCAATGCTTGGTTCCTTTTTTTTTTTTTGCAACCATCGGCAAATACTGTATTAATCCAACAACACATTATACATTTGGTCTTGCAATAGTCGTGTGCCACAGAAACCCATCAGGATCTTCTTCCTAACCTAGTTGAATGGTTAAATTATCATTATTACACATCCAAATGTCCTTATTGTCAATATAATTTGTTCCAAATACTAACATTGCTTGTATTTACCAGGTTTTGTATGACCAATGTTCATTGGTGGCATTTCTAAGGTTGCACACAAATGTTTCTTGTGTTTACAATTATGCACTTATAATGTATTTATTAATGCATAGACTAGGCAGGAATATAAAGAATTGGCCTAAAGCTAGTTTAAATCCTAATAATAAACTTCTTTTTTTTTTTTTGCTCCCTTCTAGTCTGATAAATATACCATTGAAAGCATTCTGTATATTTGTGCAATAAATTAAAAAAAAAAACGGAACTTGTCAGAACTTCAGAGCTGTTCCATGTCCACTGTACACTTACTGTGTTATGTCAAGGAGCATGAAAAGCCTTAAAGGAGAAGTTCACCTTTGGGAACATGTTACATGTTCCTACTGCCGAAGCAGCTGCTCGCTCCACTGGCTCCAGTGAGAGTTAGTGGGGTATCTTCACCCCCGCTAGCTCTCACTATTTAAAAAAAAAAACATGGCCAATGAACATGGTAGTTCATTGTCTCTTCCTGTCAGTTTGTATCTGCCTGACAGTATGAGGTACGAGCATGAGTCTGCAGGAGTCCTGCATGGCACCTTGTGATCTTCTAATCACAGGTGCAATGCTTTCTAGGCTCCAAGTTAAAAAAATAAATAAAATAAATGCAATTTTTTTACCTACAAAAAGATATGCATTTATTTATTTTTTTTAATTGAACTTATCCTTTAAAAGTTCTGGGATTACAGATCAGTTAGTGCTTATGTTGTAGACATGGAGTGAAATTTTGCAGTTTTTAAAAGGTCTTTAAATAGATAAAACAGGGAAATTTGAATGTATCACAGAACTGTACAACATAGTTTTTTTTATTTTTTTGTTATGACATATTGTATACATTGTATCTTTCTCTACTTGCAAGGGAGAAAGATGTAAATATACAAAAGTGTGTAAAAAATATAATATTCATTAAAATAAAGCTAGATAAAGGCTTGATGTAGATTAGAGTTAGGGTCATGGTAAGGGTCAAAGGTCAATGGACTCCATTCACAAAGCAGTATCTACCGCCTTAAGAAATGCAGTAAAATACTACTTAGCATGTTTTAAGAATTTTCATGACATGCACTAAAAATCGCTTCTCAAATACCGCATGCGGTATTTTATCAAAATGTGCGGTATATCTCATATCTCATGAAACCATGCGGTATTTTATCTCATGCGAAATCCAGTGGGATGGATACAGTGGAGAAGGATTATAATCCCTGTCAGTTTTATTGCTAATAAAAAGGTCAAATGGTTTAAACCACAGAAATACTGTATGTCAGTGTGGTCCCTGCAGCATATGTATTAATATAAAAGAAAAAAGGTGACTGGAATAACTGAAAGAATATATATATATATTTTGTTTAGTTTTGGATAGTGTGGAGAGGTATTAGAACACTTATTAGGTTTTTATTGCTGTTTGTGCCCCGTTAGGGAGATTCACCATCTCTATTTGTCCTGTTTACCAGTATCATTGAAAGTGAAATGAAATGAAAAGAAAATCCCAAATTTTGGGTTGTCCCCGGGAAATTTTCCAATGGGGACACTAGTTCTGGTGACGTCGGGGACCCCAAGGGCTTCCCTTAATTTGCAGTGATTTCCTCTCACTTCCTGTTTTAGCAATGGGACAAGAAGTGAAGGGAAATCTTCCCAATGGGACACAGATGGAAAAAAATTAAAGGGCTTCTAAAGATTTGCCTATAGTTACACTTTAAAGCACCCTTTCTCAAACTTTTCAACATAGAGGGACCCTTGAAAGAACTTTCCAATCTCAGGGAACCCTTGTAAAAATGTACTATATCTACAACTCACGCTTCATTAGTATGGTGGTCAGTGAGAAGAATGCTCCATACACTTGTGGCCATTGGGAAGAATTACCACCTTATAGATAGCCAAAAAGATCAATGGTGTTAGTTGGAGCTTATGTGAGAGTCAGAAATTGCTCATTGGTAATAAAACAATTTGTAGTGAGCGCTCTCAAATATATACAGCAGCTAGAACACTTCAGGTAACCACAATACCTTCAAAATATATGTATATAAATGTATCAAGAAACAGTGCAGCGCTCAGAAATTAAAGGCAAAGAGTCTATGCAATATCCATGGTGTTGTCTGGATTAGATGAATACTCTTCCGAAGTATATACTACTTCGAAATAACAGCAATGCGCACTCACCAGAAACGCATGGATTATGCATATGTAGGATTAATCATCCCAGATGTCAGATCCATCGAAGACCAAGTGGTGGGCGTCCTTCTCACGGTGGGTCATCAAAGACTCCAAAACAGATCCAGAGGTCCAGAGGTCCCCTTAAGGCTACTCAGGTAATCCACACTGATAGTATTGATCCCTCTTCTGGCTGGTATAGGCACCCTCTCTGTGGGAGTAATAGCTCCACAAAGGAGCCCCAAGAAACAGGTGCCAGAGATAGTGTAGTATGTTCTTAGGAGATTTATTTGTCAAAAACAGCAATAGGGCAGTATGCACATCACAACATATATTTAGGAAGTGAAAGACAGCATTACTGACCCCAATAAAGATGGCCGCTGGGCCTCCTCGTGGCTCCGGCGGTAGGAAATGACGTCACGCTCTGCACAGCTCCGCCTTAGGCCTTTCGTGCTACAGGCACATCATCAGAGGGGGCTGTACAGAGGCGTGACCGACGTCAATGCAATATATAGAGGAAGACGGCGCATGCACGATTAACCGCGGCCATCTTCCCATAGAATCCGCAGTGCGCATGCGCGCAAACGGAAGCGCCATTTTGCCGTGGATGTTGTAAGTCAAAATAGAAAGGGTTAGGAGATTCCTCCATTTTCCCATCCTAGTAGCTGCAGGATATTCAGCCACAGACCCCAGGGAATCAATGGAGCAGTATACTCCTGCCTAATAAAGTGACAGTGCTCCGTAAATAAAGATCTTTAAATATGACTGTGAAATACCTATTTCTATATCAAGGGCGTTCTTAAAGGCCCCACTGTGAGTGGTATATACCTACACTAACGGACCACGGCAAGGTGGATGCTCAGCATTACATAAAACAAATACATAATCAACAAAATCCCCAATTCATATTAAAATAAAAATAAGAATAAAACATTATGATAAAAAGAGGAAAAAATCTAGAATTAAATACATCTGATATAATCATATTCATATATATAAAAAACTACATTCTAGAACATAAAAATTATTTATTATTAGAATGATTTTCCTCATTACTCTATTCTCATATTCAAAATAGGTAAAATGAAAATAAAAATAAAAAATAAAAATAAAAATGGAGTGAACTAAAAACATTAAAAATTATCTCAGAATATTAGAACACTTATTAAAATTCAACTTAAAAACCATATTTAAAATTCCCCTGATTATAAACGCACAAGTACAAATATATTATATATATAGGAAGAGATGTAAAATAAAATAAAATAAATAGGCACAAAATAAAATATATTAGAGAACCGCCCCAATTAGCTGTTGGCTATAAAGCAGTTTACGTCTACTTCTATATTATGCCCTAGGGGGTGCAATGTGTTAAGCTCGAACACCCACTTCGTTTCTGCTTTGGAGACCGCTCTTGTTTTGTTAATACCTCTCCAGTGGTTGCCAATCACATCAATACCAACAAATTTCAAAGATGATGGCTCTATATTATGGTGAATGCGATAGTGGTTAGACAATGAGTGTTCCCTAAATCCTTTTTTAATATTTGATACATGTTCACGCAACCGGTCACGTAAATGTCTTGTTGTCCTGCCCACGTATTGTTTCTGGCAAGGGCATTGTAGTAAATATACTACATATTTACTATAACAGGATATGAATCGTTTTATATTATATCTTTTACCAGTAATAAACGATTCAAATGTGTCAATTCTATTTTTTCTAGTGTTATTACACTTACAAATCACACACCTGTTGCAAGGGTGAAACCCTTTTAAATCATCAAATAGAGATATATTCTTTGGGGGATCCACCACATTGGGTGCAATCATATGTCTAATAGCGGTTGCTTTCCGGTAAACTATTTCCGGTTTATCAGGCAAGATTGTTGATAAAATTAGATCCATTTTTAAGATACCCCAGTTATTGTAGATAATTTTGTTTATTGTCTTGTACTGTGTTGAAAAGGACGTGACAAAGGGGCATACTTTTTTATTTGGTCCTTTTTAGGTTTATTTAGCAACATGGTACTTCTATCCATCTGTGCCACTGTTTGGATTGTATAGTATAAGACCGCTTCATTGTATCCTTTCTCCAAGAATCTACTCTTTAATACTTTTGCTTGGGCCTGAAAGGTATCTTTATCCATGCAATTACGTCTGATTCTCATCATTTGGTCCTTTGGGATATTCGCCAACCACTTTGGGTGACCGCAACTACCAAGAGGGATAAAGCTATTGTGGTCTGTAGGCTTAAAAAAGGATTTAGTGGTAATTCTTCCCATAAAATTAACAAGTGTCAAATCTAAAAAGTTAATCTGCAGCCGACTGTAAGTGTATGAAAGATTAATGTTGAGACTATTATTATTGAGTGTTGTAAAAAAGTTTAAAAGAGATTCCTCCTCCCCATTCCATAAAAGCAAGATATCATCTATATACCTTTTGTAAAATATCAATTCAGGCCAGTCTCTTGCAAAAATAAGGTCCTCCTCCCAGCGAGCCATGAACAAATTTTCCAGGTTGGGGGCAAACTTTGCCCCCATCGCTATGCCCTTGATTTGCAAGTAATATTCCTTGTTAAACCAGAAGTAATTTCTGTGCATGGCGAATTCAAGTAGATCTAAAATGAAGTCTTGCTGGGTTATAGGTAAAGTGCTATAGTGTTTCAGATAGAAGTCAGCCGCTTCCATACCGTGATTATGACTAATGTTGGTATATAGCAGTGTTTTTCAACTCCAGTCCTCATGGACCCCCAACAGGTCATGTTTTCAGGATTTCCCTCAGATGAAACAGCTGTGGTAATTACTAAGGCAGTGAAACTGATCAAATCACCTGTGCAAAATAATGGAAATCCTGAAAACATGACCTGTTGGGGGTCCATGAGGACTGGAGTTGAGAAACACTGGTATATAGGGAGGCAACATCTGCCGTCACCAAAAATGTATTAGGAGATGTGGTTATGGTGCTGACTTCGTTCAGAACCTGTTTAGTGTCTTTTAGATAGGCTGGAGTTTGTGAAACCAGTGGTTGGAGAAAGTAATCCACATACTCTCCAATCCTAGAGCACAAGGATCCGATACCACTTACTATTGGTCTTCCCGGTGGTTTGATAGGATCTTTGTGGACCTTTGGTAGTATGTATAAAACCGGTAATCTTGGTGCTGTTGGGCATAAAAAAAGCCTTCTATTGTTTATTTAAAATACCCTTTTCATAACCTCTATTAATGATATTCTTAAGAGAACATTTATACTCTGTCATAGGGTCCTTGGGCAAAGGGATATAAGTGGTCTTATCTCTTAAAATGTTATTCACTTCACTTATGTAATCATCCTTATTAAGAACCACTACAGCACCACCCTTATCAGCTGGTCTCACTACCAAATTTTTTCTCTCAAGTAACAACTTAATAGTTTTCATATCCCCTGATCTGTTAAAAGGTCTCTTAAACGGTACATCTTTCAATTCCTTCAGGACCTTATCCCTAAATAGATTCACATATGAATGAGTCTGAGGAGGGGGATTATAGGTAGATGCGTTATGCAAATGAGAATGGCTGAATATATCAGTGGAAGTGTTTTTAGAAATAGGATTAGTCGCAAAATATCTCTTAAGGGACAGTTGTCGTGCAAATTTGTGTATATCTATGTATGTGTCAAATTTATTCATGCTTTTAGACGGGGCATATTTTAATCCCTTATCCAATAGCTGTAATTCTTTTGCTGTGAGATTCGTCTTACTAAGATTAAAAATTCCTTGTGCGTTTATATTCTCCTTTTCTTTGGGGTGTCTATTTGTTCTCTTTCCTCCTCTCTTTCCCCGCCAGTGTCTCTTCTCTTTCGTGTCGTACTTACCCCTAAAAAAGGCTGTGTGGGGTAATTCATCGTTTGTTGGTTATGGTTATAGTTGGGATTCAGAAAAGGTACCCTATAATTACTGTTATTATAGGACTGTTTATTATTTTTTTATCTTTGTCCATACTCTCTCTGATTTGAATGATAATAATTTCCTCTATTTTGGTTGTTAGACCCTTTATTGGTCCGTGGTGATGAGTAATAGGGTTTATTATGTTGTCCCCTGGATTGTGAAGTCTGATATTGATTATTATGATAGGGGTATGGTGTTTGATGTTGATTGTTGTAATAAGAGTGTGGGGGGTAGTTATTAACATAAGGCTTATTCTGTTTATTACGTGAGGAGGTATGACTATTCCTAGATGGAGTAGTGGCATTGTTTGGATGCCAACGATAATCCCGTGATCCTATACTGTCATCATATAGATCTTGTAAAGGCTCGAATCTATTTGAAGTGGTTAGGTCATAATGTTGGTAATTATGACCTTTCATATTTGATTTATTCTCATGATGCTTCCTATTGATCTTAGGTCCTGTTACAGGAGGTATATGGTTAGAACTAGATGGATTGGTGGAATCATTTTGTATCTGCCAATCAAATACCACTTTATCAGAGTAATCCTTATAATCCCTATTATATTTTTTCCTCTTTTTAATTTTTTGTTCTCTCTCTACCCCTTCCATGTGTGTTTTTAACTTATCAGATTCACTTATATGTTTATCATTACCCTTAAAAGGGGTTAATCTTTCCTGTACCAAATTAATTTCCTTATCCAGATAGGCAACCTTCTTCCTCTTGCGCACAATAAGGAATTTTAGCAAGTCTAATCCGGCATTATTAAAGAATTGGTACCATTCCAGATGACTACTTGGATCCTCCAAATCAGGGTGAATATCCCAGCGGAGTGATCTAGGGACCATTTGTTCCTTTATATATTTTTCCAAAAATTATATATCCCAAAGAGTTTTTATCTCTGTTGTCGTTAAGTTTTTTAGATGTACGAACAGTCCCTTTAGATCATCATTATCATTATCTAAAGTACAAAAGTCCTCAGAGATAGCACTCCTAGAAGATCTAAGATCAAATATATCTCCCATATTAAAGGTGAGTAGCAATATCAAAGCAAATCAATTTACTCAGAGCAGCTACAAACTAATAATGGTAAAGTAAAACAGGTAATAAAACAATTTGCGCTCTCAAATATATACAGCAGCTAGAACACTTCAGGTAACCACAATACCTTCAAAATATATGTATATAAATGTATCAAGAAACAGTGCAGCGCTCAGAAATTAAAGGCAAAGAGTCTATGCAATATCCATGGTGTTGTCTGGATTAGATGAATACTATTCCGAAGTATATACTGCTTCGAAATAATAGCAATGCGCACCTTGCCGTGGTCCGTTAGTGTAGGTATATACCACTCACAGTGGGGCCTTTAAGAACGCCCTTGATATAGAAATAGGTATTTCACAGTCATATTTAAAGATCTTTATTTATTTATGTCACTTTATTAGGCAGGAGTATACTGCTCCATTGATTCCCTGGCGTCTGTGGCTGAATATCCTGCAACTACTAGGATGGGAAAACGGAGGAGTCTCCTAGCCCTTTCTATTTTGACTTACAACATCGCGGATCCACGGCAAAATGGCGCTTCCGTTTGCGCGCATGCGCACTGCGGATTCTACGGGAAGATGGCCGCGGTTAATCACGCATGCGCCGTCTTCCTCTATATATTGCATTGACGTCGGTCACACCTCTGTACAGCCTCCCCTCTGATGATGTGCCTGTAGCACGAAAGGCCTAAGGAGGAGCTGTGCAGAGCGTGACGTCATTTCCTACCGCCGGAGCCACGAGGAGGCCCGGCGGCCATCTTTATTGGGGTCAGTAATGCTGTCTTTCACTTCCTAAATATATGCTGTGATGTGCATACTGCCCTATTGCTGTTTTTGACAAATAAATTACCTAAGAACATACTACACTATCTCTGGCACCTGTTTCTTGGGGCTCCTTTGTGGAGCTATTACTCCCACAGAGAGGGTGCCTATACCAGCCAGAAGAGGGATCAATACTATCAGTGTGGATTACCTGAGTAGCCTTAAGGGGACCTCTGGACCTCTGGATCTGTTTTGGAGTCTTTGATGACCCACCGTGAGAAGGACGCCCACCACTTGGTCTTCGATGGATCTGACATCTGGGATGATTATTCCTACATACGCATAATCCATGCGTTTCTGGTGAGTGCGCATTGCTATTATTTCAAAGCAGTATATACTTCGGAAGAGTATTCATCTAATCCAGACAACACCATGGATATTGCATAGACTCTTTGCCTTTAATTTCTGAGCGCTGCACTGTTTCTTGATACATTTATATACAGAAATTGCTCATTGCTCAAGGAACCCCTTGGAACCTCTGGAGGAATCCTAGAGTTCCATGGAACCCTGTTTGAAAAACCCTGCTTTAAGTCATATTTTCTGTGATATTTGGCAAAGTCATTGCTATATCTTTGGACAGGTCTGTTTTGTCTTGTTAGAAAATAGCCATTGTCTTGAAATTGTCAATCTGGTATCCATCTGTCAAACCTTTAAGTTGATACCACCCCTCTCCTAACAGCTCAAGTATATAAGAATACTTGTCTTTTCCTAATCTAATTCTGTCTTGCAAATATTTGAGACAACAATATCTCTAAAAATAATTGTGGAAACGTAAAGTATCCCCACTACATATGACATATGTTCTAAAAATGTTTTAGACCATTGTGATGTACATTGTATGTATTACGTGTGTATTATGTTTGGAGTGATTGGAAGGTTTATACAGCAAATTATGTATATGCTTGTATATACAAAAAAGCCTCTAAAAATCTGTCAAAATGACAGGAGACAATAGATATATTTTACTACATGTAATGGGGTGGGTTTACCACATATATTGGTTTGGATTTACTAAATGTATTGGGGTGGATACACTGAAGGCACATAGACTGAGCACTCTGTAAATGCAGTTGCTCCGGAGCTTAGTGAATGAGGGCAAGTTCTGCTGGCTTCCATAACCCAATCAAGTGCAAGCAAAAGCTCTGGAGCAACTTGTACAGTATATTTGCCTTAAAGTAGAACTATAGCCATAACTTTTTTCATTTTAAATAGAGTAAGGCAGGGTTATAACCCCTGTCAGTTTTTTTTGGTTTTGTTAGTATTTTGTGCCTAATTGGGGAGATTTCTCTTCATTTACTATATCATTGCCAAAACAGGATGTAAGAGAAAATCCCTACAAATTAAAGGAATACCTTGGGACCCCCAGGTCACCAGAACCAGTGTCCCCATTGGAAGATATCCCCACTATTACATTTCTGGGGACAGCCCAAAATTTGGGGTTTTCTTTTACTTTTACTTTTAATTATAGCAGTAAATAGGACAAATAGAGAGGGTGAATCTCCCTAACTGGGATACAGATATCAATAAAAACCTGATTTTCTAATCCATTTCCATGCTGTACAATACTAGAAAAAACCCTTTTGCCTTTAGTTATACTTAAAGTAAATCAAACCCAATGATTCTATGTTTTTCTTTATTTACGTTTCTATGCATTACTGTTGAGAGAACTGATCCAAAAAGATAGAGTCTACTCGAAACTGGCTATTATATTTTAAACATTCCTTAAATACTGCATGCCTGGACCACTACTTATTTAACTCATACATATAATTATTTATTTACTTTTGTGAACTGACTTCAACACTGTTTTATGTGGTATTTACAGAGCGTTTTGTAAATACGTCAAAACAGCATAGTGCATTGATAATTTCAGGATTGTATGCAGACCCCTAAATACCGCATGTGATCTGCTTTAGCGAATGATGCCCATTATATTTTAGGTTGAATTTTTTTAAAAAAGCCTTTTTTAAATTAGTATCAGTGTCAGTTAGTGGCAGTGTTAGTATGTTTTATCTAGGATTAAAAAAGCAAAATGTGCGCTATAGTTTCTGGGTCCTGCTATGGGTACATATAACAAATATTGTACACATACGTGGTATTGCTGTAATTGTCAGAAGCAGAAGAATTAATTTTGGTTTGTTCTTTGGTGTTAGGTTATGTTAGTATCAAGAAATATACAGCTAAATTAAAAAATACATATTTTTGTCCAGCACAAAATAAGATACAGTGAGGAACAGAAGTATTTGAACACCCTGCGATTTTGCAAGTTCTCCCACTTAGAAATCATGGAGGGGTCTAAAATTCACATTGTAGGTGCATTCCCACTCTGAGAGAAAGAATTAAAAAAAAAATTCAGGAAATCACATTGTTCGATTTTTAAAGAATTTATTTGTCTTGCACTGCTGAACATAAGTATTTGAACATCTGAGAAAATCAGTGATAATATTTGGTACAGAAGCCTTTGTTTGCAATTACAGAGGTCAAAGGTTTCCTGTAGTTCTTGATCAGGTTTGCACACACTGCAACAGGGATTTTGGCCCACTCCTCCACACAGATCTCCTCTAGATCTGTCAGGTTTCAGGGCTGTCCCTGAGTAACATGGAGTTTCAGCTCCCTCCAAAGATGTTCTATTGCATTTAGGTCTGGAGACTGGCTAGGCCACTCCAGAACCTTGATATGCTTCTTACGGAGCCACTCCTTGGTTATCCTGGCTGTGTCCTTCGGGTCGTTGTCATGTTGGAAGACCCAGCCATGACCCATCTTCAATGCTCTGACTGAGGGAAGGAGGTTGTTGCTCAAAATCTCACAATAAATGGCCCCATTCGTCCTTTCCTTAATACAGTGCAGTAGTCCTGTCCCCTTTGCAGAAAAGCACCCCCAAAGCATGATGTTACCACCCCCATACTTCACAGTAAGGATGGTGTTCTTGGGATGCAACTCATCCTTCTTTTTCCTCCAAACACGACGAGTGAAGTATAGACCAAAAAGTTCTACTTTGGTCTCATCTGACCACATGACTTTCTCCCATGCCTCCTCTGGATCATCCAGATGGTCATTGGCAAACTTCAGACGGGCCTGGACATGTGATGACTTGAGCAGGGGAACCTTCCGTGCAATGCATGATTTGAAACCATGACGGCGTAGTGTTCTACCGACAGTGACCTTTGAAACTGTGGTCCCAGCTCTCTTCATGTCATTGACCAGCTCCTCCCTTGTAGTTCTGGGCTGATTCCTCACCTTTCTTATCATCAGTGATACTCCACGAGGTGAGATCTTGCATGGAGCCCCAGTCCGAGGGAGACTGACAGTCGTCTTTAGCCTCTTCCATTTTCTAACAATTGCTCCAACAGTTGATCTATTTTCACCAAGCTACTTGGCAATTGCCCCGTAGCCCTTTCCAGCCTTGTGGAGGTCCACAATTTTGTCTCTGGTGTCTTTTGACAGCTCTTTGGTCTTGCCCATGGTAGTAGTTGGCATCTGACTAACTGTGGGGTGGACAGGTGTCTTTAAAGAGCTCAGGCAGGTGCTACTAAGTTAGATTAATGAGTGGACTAGAGGTGGACTTTTTAAAGGCACATTAACAGGTCTTTGAGAGCCAGAATTCTTGCTGTTTCTTAGGTGTTCAAATACTTATGTTCAGCAGTGCAAGACAAATAAATTCTTTAAAAATCATACAATGTGATTTAATGATTTTTTTTTTAATTCTGTCTCTCAGAGTGGGAATGCACCGACAATGTGAATTTCAGACCCCTCCATGATTTCTAAGTGGGAGAACTTGCAAAATCGCAGAGTGTTCAAATACTTCTGTTTCTCACTGTATTTTACACCTGGATACACAAAGTAGTTGCAACCATTTGTACAGCTTTACTAGCACATGTCAAAGTTGCCAAATTGGGTCTAGGTGTGAAGTTTGTTTTTCCTTCGGTCATGAAGGGGTTAAAGAATTTAGCACAATATAAAGTTCAAACTTAAATCTAGCTTACAGCTAGAATTTCATAAGCTACCATTTCCTCATGTGCCCTATTAATATGGTATACATATACAATTAGGTTGAAAGTACAAAAACAACAATAGAGTTTAACATAATATTAACCATAAATCAATTATCAAAGTGTTGGTCAGAACTTATCCAGGCAAGAATCACATACAGTCAAGAAAAATGAAGTTTTAATATTTAAATATCTTTGCAAATTGGTGTGCTCTGTAAAGGATCAGTCTTCACAAAAATGATATTTCAGTTATAGATGGCATATAAAGGGCTGAGAGAGGGACTTAGCTGAGCGATTGATCTGCTATTGTCTCTGGTACTGTTTTACTCACCTTGAAGTTTCGTGTTTTTCTGCCCATCTTGAATATCCCTTCTTTTCCCGATGCAGTCTGTACAATATACAATTAACTAAAAATCTAAGCGGTAGAGTAGATCCCCCCTATAATGACCAGATATGCAAGTCTGGGAACTTAAGGATTTCACTTACAGTAGGTGTCAGAACCATTAGTTTAACTTTTCTCTACCAATTGAAGTTGAACTATCTGCTTCAATGAAATGACCATTTAAAACTATAAACCAATAGTTTTAGTGTAAGTCCAGAAACTCCATATGTTTTAATAACTTTTCCTTTCACTGTTCCTGAATATGATATCATGTCAAATACAATATGAAAGGTCAAATGTTTTGTAGATGAGAAAATGAGTGACAAACTATCAATTCTGTTTTGAATATGTGAATATTACTTTACTGTTCCAAGTTGACTGATAATACCTAATACGCATAATGTTTTTTCTGATGAAAAATGTATGCAGAATATGCAGCTACTTCCTTGCTAGCAATCCCTTTAGGAACAAAATTTGCAAACATATATTTAAGTATGTATTTCTAATTGAGTACATTTACAATTGTTTTCAGAGATGAAGATTGTATCTTCACAGAATGTATTAACCACTTCAAGACTGGACACTTTCACCCCCATTCCAGTCCATCCCAATTTTCAGCTTTCAGCACTGTCAGAATTTGAATTAAAATTACTCTGGCATGCAACATTGTATCCAAATGAAATTTTTATCATTTTTTGAGAGAGAAAAACCTTTCTTTTGGTGGTATTTATTCACCACTGAGTTTTTTATTTTTTGCTATATAAACAAACAATTTCCAAACATTTTTAAACAAAAAACCCCCACATTTTTGTTAGTTTATATTATCACATTTTGCGAATAAATATACTTTCTTCATAAATGTTGACCAAATGTATTCTGCTACCTTTTTTTGGTAAAAAATAACCCAAAAAGTATATACTATTTAGTCTGTGTGAAAGTTATAGAGTCCACAAACCATGGTATATATATTTGAAAATTGATCAGTTCTGGTGTACTGACTACCTATATAATTTCTTGGGGCCCTAAAATGCCAGGACAGTACAAATATCACACAAATTACCCCTTTTTGGAAAGTAGACAGTCTGAGGTATTTAAAAAGAGGTATGGTGCGTTTTTTGAAGTTGTCATTTTTTTGCCAAAATGTTTTGGAACATGATGTAAGCTGAAAAATATGTTTTGTTTTGTTTGTCACAAAGTTGTCATTTTAACAAGCTATTTCTCTCACACAGCATAGACATACTTACAATTACACCCCAAAACACATTCTCTAACTCCTCCTGAGTATGGCAATAACACGTGTGAAAATTTTTCATAGGCTAGCCACGTAGAGGGGCCCCATATCGAATAAGCACTGTTAGGCATTCTAGGGACAAAAATTACACATCTAATATTTTAATTACCTATCCCATTTTTGGAGTTTTTGGAGCACCAAAACAGTGGAAACATCCACAAAATGGCCACATTTTGAAAAGCAAACACCCCAAGGTATCTTCTAAGAGGCATGTGGGGTCTTCTGAAGACTTTATTTTTTGCCACAAGTTTTTAGAAAATGTGGAAAGAAAATGAAAATGTATTTTTTTATGCAAAGTTGTCAATTAGTAAGATATTCCTAATACAAAGCATATGCATACTTAAAATTACACCTCAAAACACGTTTTGCTACTCCTCCTGAGTATGACGATACCACATGTGTAAAACGTTTTTACAGCCTAGTCACATAGAGGTGCCCCACATCCAATAAGCACCTTTAGGTGCTCTAGGTGCAAAAATTACACATGTACTTTTTTTGACTACCTATCACAATTTTGGAGGCCTTGGAGCACCAGGACAGTATAAACATCCACAAAGTGCCCACATTTTAGAAAGCAAACACCCCAACGTATCTTTTATGAAGCATGGGGAATCTTCAAATGACTTCATGCTTTTGCCAAAAGTTTTTGGAAAATGAGGAATGAAAATAAAAATCATTTTTTTTAACATAAAGTAGACAATGAATGAGATATTTCTAATACACAGCACAGGAATCTTTAAATTACACCTCAAAATACACTCTGCTACTCCTTCTGAGTATGGTGATACCACATGTTTGAGATTTTTTTACAGCCTAGCCACATAGAGGGGCCCCACGTCCAATAAACATCTTTAGGAGCTCTTTGGGCATAAATTACACATTAATTTCTTGACTACCTACTGTTACATGACTGCCCCCATAGAACTATGTACACTGCCCAGAAAGTATAGGAAGTTGATCAAAGGGTAAACTAAAGAGTACCTGTGGTTTCAGTAGTGTAGTTGTCTGCAGAGGATGGGTGGTACTGGTGTTACGAATGTAGCCAGTGGTATGTGTAGTTGGGTCAGTACTGGTGCCATGAAGAGACATGGCCAAAGGATTGGTCCAGACAACCCCTGTGTTGTCTTGAATCCTAATACTTCAGTGGCAGGGAAAAACATCAGTCCAGGCATCAGGCAAAAATCATGGTCAGATCAGACAGCAGGCAGAGGCATGGTTGGTTAACAGGCTGAGGTCAGCTCAGGAAGAAGGCGTAAACTTGGTGGCTATATAGCTGAGGCTGCAAGCAGAGGCATGGTCAATTAGCAGGCTGAGGTCAGGTCAGGAGGAAGGCAGAAACTTGGTGAATAAACAGTTCAGATGGCAGGCAGAGGCATAATTGATGAACAATTCAGGGTCAGTTCAGTTGGCAGGCAAAGGTAGGCAAATGGGTCCAGGCAGCAGGCAGAAACATGGCAGGGAAATGGCAGGTAGGAACAAGGGCAATATCATCACCATACCTTCACCAATATCGAAATGAAGTGTGATATCAATGGAAGTACTCTTCTATACATAGGCCAGGCTGGTCTGGGCATTGGGGACAATAGTATCGGGTGTCATGGCGAATTCTGTTTTTGGAACACACATGACATCGTCTTTTGAGTTTGCAGTCTGTTTGGGTAGGGGGGATGATATTGGGAAAATGTCTTTCGTGCAGTCTACTCACTGCATTATAGCAAATTTGTTAAGGTGTGGATCTCTCCGGATAGATGAGGGATGTGACAATCTCTTCCTGATAGTGTAAGAAGGTGACGGGTCTTTGTGTGGACTTTTGATAAACTACGTAGGAATTGTACAGGGCCAGGTGAAAAAAAGGTTTATTGTTGCCTGTAATTGCTGTAAAGGTTGTTGCCTGTAATTGCTCTCTCTTGTCATAGAAGTTCATGTTAATCATGTATGGCAGTGATCAGGACCCGCTGGTATGGTTCACACTGGACACTGTTGGACAAAGATCAGGGACACTGTGAGCTGACTGGCAATGTTTTGTGTGTGTGTCAACTGTGTGTAGAGGCTGAAAATTACTCACAGTTAGCTGTAATTATTCTCTCATCAGATGATGGCTGTGCTCATGACCCCCTGGTATGGCAGTGATCTAGACCCCTTGGTATGGCTGTGATCAGGACCCACTGATATGGTGGTGATTAGAACCCACTTCTTTCATTCACATTAGACACTGATGGGCAACGATCAGGGCCACCGTGAGCTAGCTGGCAATGTTTTGTGTGTGTAAACTGTGTGCAGAGACTGAAATTTACTCAGTTAGCTGTAATCGCTCTCTCGTCAGATGATGGCGGTGATCAGGATCACCTGCTATAGTGATGATCAGGACCCCTGGTGTGGCGGTGATTATGACTCGCTGGTGTGGTGTCAATCAGGACCTGCCAGTGTGGTTCACACTGGACACTGTTGGGCAGTGATCAGGGACACCATGTGCTGACTGGCAATGTTTTGTGAGTGTAAACTGTGTGCAGAGACTGAAAATTACTCACAGTTAACTGTAATTGCTCTTTCTCGTCACAGATGATGTTGATCTTGTATGGCGGTGATCGGGATGCACAAGTATGGCGGTGATCAGGACCTGCTGGTATGGTTCACACTGGACACTGTTGGACAAAGATCAGGGACACTGTGAACTGGCTGCCAATGTTTTGTGTGTGTGTCAACTGTGTGCAGAGGCTGACAATCATTCACAGTTATCTGTAATCACACTCTCGTCAGAAGATGGCGGTGATCAGGACCCCTTGGTATGGCGGTGATCAGAACCCCCAGGTATGGAAGTGATCAGGACCCCCTGATATGGTGGTGATCAGGACCCCTGATATGGCGGTGATCAGGACCCCCTGGTATGATGGTGATCAGGACCCTCTGCTATGGTGGTGATCAGGACCCGCTGCTTTCATTCACACTAGACACTGTTGGGCAAAGATTAGGGCCATTGTGAGCTGGTTGGCAATGTTGTGTGTGTTTGTAAACTGTGTACAGAGACTCAAAATTGCTCTCATCCAGATGATGGCGGTGATCAGGACCCTCTGGTATGGTGGTGATCAGGACCCCCTGGTATGGCGGTGATCAGGACCCCCGGGTGTGGCTTCAATAAGGACCTGCTGGTATGGTTCACACTAGACACTGTTGAGCAGAGATAAGGGACACCATGTGTCTGGCTGGCAATGTTTTGTGTGTGTGAACTGTGTGCAAAGGCTGAAAATTCCTCACAGTTATCTGTAATCGCTCTCTCGTCCCAGACGATGATGGTGATCAAGACTCCATGGTATGGTGGTGATCAGGACCCCCTGGTGTGGCAGTGATCATGACTCACTGGTGTGGCAGCGATTAGAACCTGCTGGTGTGGTGGCAATCAGGACCAGCTGGTATGGCAGTGATCAGGACCCGCTGGTATGGCAGAGATTAGGACCCACTAGTATGGTGGCGATCAGGACCTGCTGGTATGGTTCGCACTAGACACTGTTGGGAAGAGATAAGGGACACCATGAGCTGGCTGGCAATATTTTGTGTGTGTAAACTGTGTGTAAAGACTGAAAATTGCTCACAGTTATCTGTAATTGCTCTCTCGTCCCAGACAATGACGGTGATCAAGACCACATGGTGTGGCAGTGGTCAAGACCCCATGGTATGGTGGTGATCAGGACCCCTGGTGTGGCAGTGACCAGAACCTGCTGGTGTAGCGGTGATCAGAACCCGTTGGTGTGGCGGTGATCAGGACCCACTGGTGTGGTGGCAATCAGGACCAGCTGGTATGGTGGTGATTAGGACCCACTGATATGGCAGAGATCAGGACCCACTGGTATTGTGGTGACCAGGACCTGCTGGTATGGTTCACACTAGACACTGTTGGGCAGAGATAAGGGACACCATGAGCTGGCTGGCAATGTTTTGATTAGGAACCAACTAGCATGGTGGTGACTAGGAATCCACTGGCATTGTGGTCATCAGGAACCCGCTGGCGTGGCAATAATCTAGAACCTGCTGATGTGGTGGTGATCAGGAACCGGCTGGCATAGCAGTGATCAGGAACCAAACTGGTGTGGTGGTAATCAGGTACCGGCTGGTGTGGCAGTAATCAGGAACAGGCTGGCATGGCAGTGATCAGGAACCGGCTGGTGTGATGTGCATAGGAATCAAGCTGGTGTGGCAGTGATTAGGAACCAAGCTGGTGTGGCAATGATCATGAACCAAAGGGTATGGCGGTGATCAGGCAGGGAGGTGATTAGTGCACTGAATTGATTTGGGTGCTGGTATGGCAGCACTGATGACAGCTGGGCAGTGATCAGGGACACTGTAAAGTGGCTGCTGGTGCTGTAGCTCTATAATCTCACTTCAACTGTTGTAAACGCACCCTGCAGCTTGTGTTTACATTTACACTGTGTCCTCAGTGGACACATTGGATCACATGGTATAAGATCGATTTCATTGGTGACTGATTTCATTGGCAAGCAGGTGAATGCTCCAGGAGCAGTGCACAAGCCTCAGATGCGGGCTGACAGTCCAGTACCAGTGCTCCCGTCTCGCCGTCTATCTGCTTTCAGCAGATGGGAAGTGGTTAAACACCTGCAATGAGCAGGGACACATGAGCAGAGGTTACAGTTAAACCACTTGCCTACTGGTCACTCCCTCCCCCCTTCCTGCCTAGGCCAATTTTCAGCTTTCAGCACTGTTGTACTTTAAATGCCAATTGTGTGGTCATGCAACACTGTACCCATACAAAATTTTTATCTTTTTTTTTTTAGACAGATAGAGCTTTTGTTTGGTGGTATTTACCACTTCCATACAGGGTACTTTTACCCCCTTCCTGCCCAGGCCAATTTTCAGGGTTCAGCACTCTCACACTTTGAATGACAATTGCGCGGTCATACAACATTGTACCCAAACTAAAATTTTATAATTTTCTTCACACAACTAGAGCTTTCTGTTGGTGGTATTTAATCACCACTGGGGATTTAGTTTTTGCTAAATTAACAAAAAAAGACCAAAATGTTCGAAAAATGTGTTTTTGTTATAAACGTTTGCAAATAATTAATTGTTCTTCATAAATTTAGGCCAAAATGTATTCTACTACATGTCTTTGGAGAAAATAACCCAAATTAGTATTTATTATTTAGTCTGTAGGAAAGTTATAGAGTTCACAAACTATGGTATAGTTCTGAATATTGATCAATCCTGAAGTACTGACGGCCAATCTAATTTGTTGAGGTCCAAGAATGTCAGAACAGTACAGATATCCCCCAAATGACCCCTTTTTGCAAAGTAGACATTCCAACATAATTTTTCGGAAATGAAAAAAAAAATGATTTTCACTATTTTTTTTACATACTGTCACCAGTGCAGTACAGTGTCATCATATAACTGGCATGGCGGTGATCAGGGACACTGACTGGTGACAGTATGAAAAAAAAAATTGATAATTTTTTTTAATTTTTTTTATTACATTTTTTTTTCTTTTTTTAAGATTTTTTTTTCATATTTCACTATGACCAAAGTAGTATAATGTTACCATAGTAACATTGTACTACTTTGGGGAAGTGATCAGTATTTTTTTTTTTACACAATTTGCTTATAGCAAAGAATTTGCTATAAGCAAGCATTTACCTGAATGAAATTGATTCATTCAGGATTTTTTTTTTTTTTTTGCTTAGCTGTGATTTGGCCACAGCTAATCACATGACACAGCTGGGCTGTGATTGGCTGTGATTGGCCCAGCTTGTGCATGTGATTGCTGTGACCATTCCCAGCTAGACACACTTGTATACAATAGATGGCATGAAAGGAAGCCATCCATTGTATACAACTGTCATGTGACCTGCTGTGATTGGTCACAGCAGGTCACATGATACTGGCAACGGGGCTGTTCTGTCATCGGCCATGTCCAAGGTACACGGCTGGTGACAGATCGCGCTGCTAAAAAAGACAATATTTTGAAAAAAAAGTTTTTCATAGTTTCTGTTATAAAATTTTGTAAATAAGTATTTTTTCTCCTTTACTGATTTGTGCTGATGAGGCTGTACTGATATATAGGGCTGCTAGGTGGCACTGATGGGTATCATTGATGGGCACTGAAAGGCAGCACTGATGGGCACTGATATGTGGAACTGGCTCTGATAGGTGGAACTTATTGGCACTGATAGGTGTCACTGATTGGCACTGATAGGTGGCACTTATGGGTACTGATAGACTGCACTGATGAGGGGGACTAATAAGTGGCACTGATGGGCATTGACAGGCATCACTGATGGGCACTGAAAGGCAGCTCTGATGGGCAGTGATAAGTGGCACTGATGGGCACTGATGAGCATCAGCGATGGGTACTGAAAGGCAGCACTGATGGGCACTGATATGCGGCACTGATAGGCAGCACTGATGGGCACTTATAGGTGGCACTAATGGGTACTGATAGATTGTGCTGATGAGAGGGAACTGATAGGCAGCACTGATGGGTATTGACAGGGATCACTGATGGGCACTGAAAGGCAGCACTAATGTGACACTGATGGTCACTGATAGGTGACACTGATAGGCAGCACTGATTGGCACTAATAGGTGGCAGTGATGGGCACTCGTAGACAGCACTGACTGACACTTATAGGTGGCACTGATGAAGAGGCACTGATATGTGGTACTAATGGGCATTGACAGGCATCACTAATGGGCACTAAAAGGCAGCTCTGATGGGCACTGATATGTGGCATTGATGGGTACTGATCGGTGGCAATGATGGGCACTGAAAGGCAACACTGATGAGGCTGCACTGATCATCAAGGCACTGATGATCAGTGCCCTGATTATCAATGTAGTTGTCCCCTCTGAAGAATGCCGCATACTGATTCTTCTTTCCTCACATGCTGTGTAGCTTGAGGAGAGGACTGCCGATAACAGGAATTTCCTGTTGACATATGATCAGCTGTGATTGGACACCGCTGATCATATGGTAAGAGTCTACCTCATCAGCTCTTTACCACAATCGGTGATCCAATGTGTCCCGGGGACATATCACACCACTAATCGCAGTGTCGAGTGACCCCGGGGGCGCACATGCGCAGCTAGAGTGGGAGGACGTCATATGATGTCCTCCCAGAACAAGAGAGCTCCCGCCATTCTATCATTTCCCAATACGGCGTGCGGGAGGTGGGTAAAACACTGCTTTAACCTTCCTAAACATTAATAAAAAACTGTGATTGTCTCTATATTTTTGTGTCTAACCACAATGGGTGCTTATGATAATCATCAAATGTGCAAAAAAAATATTTTATGAAAAGTCCTAGCAAATAACATAGGGAGATTTTGCTACACGTGACCAACATATGGAATTATTGGGAAATGGGACACACACAGCAAGCTGGGACTTCATCATTCCTTTTAGACAGCTGCCACATTGATAAGTGTTTCCATTAGAACAGTTATCTTCCTATTCTAGAGACTCAAAATATTGAACCTTTTCTCACTTTAAGTCTTGGTCAATGGTCACAAAAACACATAGGAAGGGTGTCTATCAAGCAGAGAAATACACAGAAACAAAATACCAGACAGTGACTCTAACACCTCTCTCCTCTATCCACAACGGAAACAAAACTTTTTGGTGCACTTTAAGGAAATTGCACGTACAAGATACATCCTATGGACTGGGTCAATTTATGACTTCTGACCACATATTGTTCAAAGACAATGTAGCAGGGCCTGTTAAGCTTCAGATCAAGCACTAAAATAAATTGCTTTTTGGCCAAAACTTATAGAGAGGTTTATGTGTAAATGTTCTTATAGAAAACAAAGTGTCATGGGGAGTAAAAATGCTAACTTTCCTGCAAATTAAATAATATTTAATTACAAATATTTTCCCAAATTTTCTTTAATTGGGTGAAGATTAAACATAAATTAACTTTTTACATTTTTTGGCAGGCTACAGATTTGGTTGTACACTATGAATTACAGGAAACATAATAAATTGCAATTTGTGTTATATGACCATACCGTGGAAGAGGAAATGGCCATAGATGAATATTACATTTATAACTTCTACAGTATTTTTAGACCATCACTGAAACACATTTTTAAATTTGAAAAAAACTAGTTTTATTCTTACCATATAGTGCACTATTCCAAAATATCATTTTAATATTTTTTAAATCACAAAACCAAATAACAGATTTTGTTAGTATAAAATGATTGACGCAAATGAAACATCAGTTACGGAATTTATTCTTTTAGGATTTTCTGGCATTAAAAATATAAAGCTTCTTTTGTTTGGTGTATTTTTGTTTATTTATATTATCACTTTCTCAGGAAATATTGTTATTGTTACTGTTGTTTACGTCAACCTACAACTGCATACACCAATGTATTTCTATTTAGTTAACTTGTCATTTTTGGAGATTTTTTACACCACTAATATTATTCCTAGGATGTTATTTAACATAATGACAGATAACAATATTGTGTCTTTCTTAGAATGCATTGCCCAGTTATATTTTTTTGGTTCTCTGGGTTCAACTGAATGCTTTCTTTTGGGAGTGATGGCCTATGACAGATATGTAGCTATTTGTAGACCACTACATTATGCAACAATAATAACTACTAGAACAAGTTTTCTCATGGCACTTTGTTCTTGGTGTGCAGGATTTATTGCTACCTTTGGAGCAATCATATTAGTCTCACAGTTGAGTTTTTGTGGACCTAATACAATTAAGCATTTTTTCTGTGATCTTCATCCAGTCTTGGAATTATCTTGCAAAGATGCACATGTAATGGACACAGTAGCTTGGACATTAGCTTCTACAATTCTTCTGGGGTCGTGCCTTCTCACCCTTGCATCCTATGTTCGGATCATGATGACCATAATAGGAATACCATCTAAAGGTAGACAGAAAGCATTCTCAACCTGCACAGCACATCTTACTGTGGTTGTCATATTCTATGGTGCTATGATTTCCATGTATGTCAGTCCAAAGTCTCCAAACAGTGTTGAGTTCAATAAGTATTCATCCCTTCTTTACACAGTAGTTACCCCCTTTTTGAATCCCTTTATCTATTCATTAAGGAACCAAGAAGTTAAGCAAGCAGTTATTAGATCAGTAAAAAGACTGTGCAGATTGTAAATTAATTATGTTAAACTGATTCATAAAAAAATCATATACTGTATGTTTCAACATGTTAATGTAATTTCTAAAGTCATTTTCAATATTTTAAATCTGAAGCTTTCATGTAAATAATTCCTGGTAAATATTTTCTGTCATGAAGGTCCTGGTTTAGGCACTTTCTGTTTTCGGGTGATAATGTTCTATTTCTGTCTTTTAATTATACTCCTGCTTTGTCAATAGTTAAAAATAAATCTGCTTCGGTTTGCGTCAAGGGTAGGTTTGGCAAGCACATTAAAAAATACACAAATTGTAATCTTTAAAGTAGTTGTAAAGGCTCAGGGCTTTTTTTTAACCTTCATGCATTCTATGCATGAAGGTAAATAAACCTTCCATGTGCTATTCTGCCCTCAGCCCCCCGCCCCAGTGAATACCCCATCGCGACCCACCATTGTGCACAAGAGCATCAGCTCTCTGGGGACTATTCCTCTTTATTGGATCCTCATTGACTGTCAATCACAGTCATTGAGCCAATGAGGAGAGAGAAGGTGCAGGGCCAAGTTGCGGCTCTGTGTGTGAATGGATACACAGAGCAGCAGTTCAGGAGTGAGCCTGCTTGGGCACCCCCATGACAAGCTTCTTGCATTGAGGGCACTTGGTAAGATGGAGGGGCCAGGAGTGCCAGCAGGGGACCTGAGAAGAGGAGGATTGGGACTTCTTTGAGCAAAACCACTGCACAGAGCAGGCGAGTATGATATGCTTGTTATATTAAATTTTTTTTCATAAAATATCACTTTAACGTAAGCCCCATAGAACTGTAGTATATGCTACAACAAAAGTGACATGTCATAAAAATGGAGAGGGTACCTTGAAATCGTGGATTCCCCTGGAAAAGCACCTTTGTCCCAATGTTGATGAGGTCAAGGGCTTCTTTTCCACATCACAGGCCTGTAGGATAAATCTGTTTTACGTAGTCCAGCTGTGCAGGTCCACATCAATCATGATGAACAATGTCTGTCTACCCAAAACACACTGCTTTGTCCTCTTCTGGTGGACTCCTCAGCATGAAGGACATTTCTCCAGCAGACAGCTGAAAAAAAACAAAGAGGCAGGGTATAAAGGTAAAGCGAGTGCTCAAAAATCAGCTGCTGGAACACTCTAAGGAATCACTGGACCTTTAAACAAGAATAATAATATATAGTGCAGTGCTGGTGTATCAATTAAAAATGAACATGATTAAAATGAGTACATATGAAAATAGTTCATAAAGTCCTTCCACAATAAAGTGACCATAGGTGTATGAAGGTTTCCTCCTTATTTAGGTGACTGGTATCAAACAGAAAAAATGCGCACTCACCGACCGCATGCGCGGTCCCATTTTTTAGATTTTGAGCGATAGAGCGGGATTTTCGCGCATGCGCGAACCGCATTTAAATAAGGAAGTTTTCTGTCACACTACTAATGGCATCCAACCCTCTGATGAAGTGCTGTAGCACGAAAGGCCTCAGGAGGAGCCAGTAGCAAGTGTGACTTCCTGACCACTGGGACCACGAGGAGGTCCGGTGGTCTTTGATCCTCGCCGGGTTAGTACATGTTTTATCTTTCATATTTACCAGTCTGCTTGACGGCTAATGGTATTTGTGTGCACATGCAACCCTGGCTTAATTACTGTTGATCCAATAAAGTTCTTGAACATACTACACTATTGGCATTCCCTCTTTTTTGACCCTCTTTTTGGAGGGTTTCAGATCTGCATCTACCATTTCTGGGGTACCTGGAACCAGGAGGGGGACCCCTGCCTGCCTATCTTTTGGAGCGAAAGGGCTCTCTGTACCTGGAGGTATATTACTACACCCAAGGCCGATGTCAGTATTTGAGAGGGATGGTCCATGTGTCCTTAGGATCTGCATGCCTGGCTGGTCATCCGCATAAGAGTGTACACAGGCGCATTTAAAATGTGCGGTCGGTGAGTGCGCATTTTTTCTGTTTGATACCAGTCACCTAAATAAGGAGGAGACCTTCATACACCCATGGTCACTTTATTGTGGAAGGACTTTATGAACTATTTTCATATATACTCATTTTAATCATGTTCATTTTTAATTGATACACCAAAGAGGCAGGGTATCCTGGGTGATGTCATTGACTGAATATGGTAATTCCCATATCTTTTCATGACCATTTTGGTTAATAATATCACCTTGCTGCAGGTGAGCTGTCAATTGCAGCAAGGAGTTCACCACGTGTGGATCATTCTCAATGGTTGGCATGTTTTCTTTGGTGGGTCATCAGGATCATTGGGCACCATGATTGACATGAATTTTCATCACTGGACAAGTTAATTGTGGAAGGATTTGTACCATGGGACGTTTGGAGATTTTTTTTCAACAAAAGACTTTTTTAATGTGAAAAAGTGTTTATGTGTTTATTTACTACTTAGCCTTTTTGTGAATGAATAACATATAACATGTACCCCTTATTCATTTACATGCAGAGGTATCAGGTGCCCCACCTCATTATTAAGGGGGCATTTAGATTCTGATAAGGCCCTCCACAGATCCCCCTACATCCACCAGGCCAGGGATGTGGAGAAGAGGCCACAATAAATTCATGAGAAAGGCAATTTCTTTCTCCAACCCCCCCATTTCCTGGCCAACCAGGATGCAAGCTTATTTTTTTTGAGTGGGATACCCCCCTCCCCCCTTAAAATTCAGTAAACTAGCCCTCAGAAATGCTATGCAACCATTGCTGAAATATGTGCATGTAAACAGAAAATGACTGTTAAGAGGCTACCAAAGTTCAGCAACACTGAGAAGCAAGAAAGGATAATAAATGGTAAATATAAGTATTTTATTAAAAGAAAAAAATATAGCAAATGTTAAGGACAGGACATTCTCTAGCATGCTTCATGTCATTTATATGTTGTATTTGAATGTTGTCAAAAAGACAAAGCAGAACTTCACCCAAAAGTGAAAGTTCCACTTTTCTGCCTCCCCCATCCTCTTCTGCTTGGGCACATTATTTTTTGAGGGGGAGCCAATACCTGTTTTTGCCTAGGTGATATAAGCAGAAGTTCGCCCCTTCATCCCTGCCCACAGTTTTCTGGGACACATCACAGGTCCCAGAAGGCTGCAGACCATTTACAAAGCATTACAAACATTCACAGTGGGAAGCTGGCTGTGAAGCCACAAAGAGTCACAACAGGCTTTCCAACACTAAATATGCTGGAGGAAGGCACCAGAACACTAGTGGAGAACTAGCTCGGGAGAGGATGGTTAAAAGCCAGTAGCTACAATATTTGTTGCTGCTGGCTTTTAATTTTTTTCAGACTTAACAATTACTATCACCAAGTGAAAATGAAATACAAGATTTCCCATTTTGGGATGTCACTAGAACAGGAATAGGGATGAGATATTCCAGTGGGAGCACTAGTTCTAGGCATCCTGCAACCAATCCTTTCCTTACGTTGGAGAGATTTCCTTTACCTTCCTGTTTTGGCTGTTGGAGCAGTGGGACACAGATGGCAAAAAAAAGACCAACAGAAGTTATAATCCTACCTTAATATCTCCAAAATTAAAAAGATTTTCTATTAGTTCTACTGTAATGCCACTGGATTTTGAAGACTAAAGGTACATACACATAATGAATAAACTGTAGCTGATGTTAAAATAGACATCAACTTAGAAAGGGCCAATGACATCCAATACAGATATTTTCAGTTTGGGGTTGGCCAAAGTAGTTTAAATTTCCATTTGGCTTTGTACAACTTCTTTTGTAGGGTCTGAAGTTGCAATATTCTATGTAGATTAATCTTCACACAACCAAACAAGGTTCCTTTACCTTCCTGTTTTGGCTGTTGGACCAGTGGGACACAGACGACAAAAAAAAAGACCAACAGAAGTTATAATCCTACCTTAATATCTCCAAAATTAAAAAGATTTTCTATTAGCTCTACTGTAATGCCACTGGATTTTGAAGACTAAAGGTACATACACATAATGAATAAACTATAGCTGATGTTAAAATAGACATCAACTTAGAAAGGGCCAATGACATCCAATACAGATATTTTCAGTTTGGGGTTGGCCAAAGTAGTTTAAATTTCCATTTGGCTTTGTACAACCTCTTTTATAGGGACTGAAGTTGCAATATTCTATGTAGATTAATCTTCACACAACCAAACAAGGTTAAAAATGTGTTACCTTTTTGTAGATGAATTTCCTTGTTATTTGTTTAATCCTTTGGACACTAGATAGAAACCTTGTGCAGCTCTTTTGTCATTGTCCACCATTATGCAAGCTATTCCCTTACTGATCAGTTATATATAGGATTTTGTTCTCATAATTTGTAACAACAAGACAAGTATTACATTTTAATTTTATCATCTTTTCTATCTCATATCTGAAATATAGACTGTGAAATATTTATTTAAGTAGACATATTAATTTACAGAAAAAATACCTGATATGCTTACACAACATTATATAAATAAATGATTAAAATATAATAGCTTTATCCATATGTTAAAACTATGCTTATGTTATCATTAAATTTGGATTATAATCATTTATGCTCCACTAATTTTTAGATATTCTTAACTTGAAGAATGTATTACATTTAGATACATGTTAGAATTTTTCTTGTGTCATCATTAAGGATGCACGAACAAAAAGCGTTAAACCTACATGTGATGGATGTACTCCATTAAAAGTGATATTTTATGTTTACAAACAGCAGCCAGGTTGTACCATTTAATGGTGGCCCGGTTTAAGTTTGCAGCCAAAAAAAGAAGAATGTTTACTATGGATAGGACAGCAGCTAAAAATAACCACCAATGTCAGTAACGTCAACCACCAAATAAATGTAAAAAAAAGACTCAATATTAAAAACTCAAAAAAGGCAGCAATGAAGTTGATTGCCCAAAGAGCTAGCAATCAGAATTAAAAAAACAGTTTCTTAAATGACCCTATGATGTTTGTCACCTGTAATAAATAATTATATAAACAAAAGAAATGTATCCTCTTATTTTCGGTGCTGGTATTTGTTAGGAAATCTTTGTAGGAATTCTATGTAAATGTAGAAGTCTTCAGCTCTGGCAGGAAAAGAACTGTGTCTGTGCTGCAGAGGAGACTTTTTCACAAGCATAGTTTATGGAGGAGACTACTGGTATTGTTAATAATGAGATCCCCATATACAGTACTTCAATAATGTTGTCCACAAAGTTTGTAAACTTTGATCTTTGTAATAAAGGGTTAGACTTTATTACTTGAAAGTTCATATGTTTAACCTTTCAGATATGCTGATGTAATGCAATCATTTCAGACAACTTGAACGTATAATAATAAAAGGGATTTACTTAGCTTGGTTTAAAGAGGTATTACAGATGATAATAATGAATAAATATGGCATATTCAATCCAGGGGGAGTTCCCCAACTTCATCTGAAGTCCCTGGAATTGATGTTCCTATAAATTCAGACTTGTATTCTTCAATTCTGAATGTAACTCCAGCTCCCCTTTGTTTTTCAGCCATATATATACCAGCCCAAAAAATTAGTCAAAACTGATTTGAGCCCCAACACAAAATAGAAAGGTCACAGATTCCCAACTTGTGAATCTATGTTTCAATATAGACATTTATATATATATATATACAGTCATGGCCGAAATTGTTGGCACCCTTGATATTTCTCCAGGAAATCATGTATTTCTCACGAAACGTATTGCATTAACACATGTTTTGCTATACACATGTTTATTCCCTTTGTGTGTATTGGGACAAAACAAAAAAAGGGAGGAAAGAAAGCAAATTCGACATAATGTCACACAAACCTCCAAAAATGGGCTGGACAAAAGTATTGGCACCCTTTCACAACTGCGGATAAATAAGAATGTTACAAGCATGTGATGCTCCTGTAAACTCACCTGGGGCAAGTAACAGGTGTGGGCAATATAGAAATCACACCTGAAAGCAGATAAAAAGGAGAGACGTTCACTTAACCTTTGCATTGTGTGTCTGTCTGTGCCACACTAAGCATGGACAACAGAAAGAGGAGACGAGAACTGTCTGAGGACCTGAGAACCAAAATTGTGGCAAAATATCAACAATCTCAAGGTTACAAGTCCATCTCCAGAGAACTAGATTTGCCTTTGTCCACAGTGCGCAACATTATCAAGAAGTTTGCAACCCATGGCACTGTAGCTAATCTCCCTGGTCGTGGACGGATGAGGAAAATTGATGAAAGATTGCAACGCAGAATAGTCCGGATGGTGGATAAGCAGCCCCAAACATGTTCCAAAGACATTCAAGCTGTCCTGCAGGCTCAGGGAGCATCAGTGTCAGCGCGAACTATCCGTCGACATTTAAATGAAATGAAACGCTATGGCAGGAGACCCAGGAGGACCCCACTGCTGACACAGAGACATAAAAAAGCAAGACTACAGTTTGCCAAAATGTACTTGAGTAAGCCAAAAGCCTTCTGGGAAAACGTCTTGTGGACAGATGAGACCAAGATAGAGCTTTTCGGTAAAGCACATCATTCTACTGTTTACCGAAAACGGAATGAGGCCTACAAAGAACAAAACACAGTACCTACGGTAAAATATGGTGGAGGTTCAATGATGTTTTGGGGTTGTTTTGCTGCCTCTGGCACTGGGTGCCTTGACTGTGTGCAAGGCATCATGAAATCTGAGGATTACCAAAGGATTTTGGGTCGCACTGTAGGGCCCAGTGTCAGAAAGCTGGGTTTGCGTCCAAGATCCTGGGTCTTCCAGCAGGACAATGACCCCAAACATACGTCAAAAAGCACTCAGAAATGGATGGCAAAGAAGCGCTGGAGAGTTCTGAAGTGGCCAGCAATGAGCCCAGATCTAAATCCCATTGAACACCTGTGGAGAGATCTTAAAATTGCTGTTGGGAAAAGGTGTCCTTCCAATAAGAGAGACCTGGAGCTGTTTGCAAAGGAAGAGTGGTCCAAAATTCCGGGTGAGAGGTGTCAGAAGCTTATTGATGGTTATAGGAAGCGACTGATTTCAGTTATGTTTTCCAAAGGGTGTGCAACCAAATATTAAGTTAAGGGTGCCAATACTTTTGTCCAGCCCATTTTTGGGGTTTTGTGTGACATTATGTCATATTTGCTTTTCTGCCTCTGTTTTATATTTGTTCCAATACATACAAAGGGAATAAACATGTGTATAGCAAAACATGTGTTAATGCAATACCTTTTTTGTGTGAAATACTTGATTTTCAGGAAAAATATCAAGGGTGCCAACAATTTCGGCCATGACTGTATATATATACAGTTGCAAGAAAAAGTATGTGAACCCCTTGGGATTACATGGAGTTTTGCATGAATTGGGCATAAAATGTGCTCTGAACGTCATCTATGTCACAACAATAGAAGAACACAGTCTGCTGAACATAATACTACAAAAACATTAGATGTTGCCATAGTTTAATTGCACATAACATGTAAACATTAACAGTGCAGGGAGGAAAAAGTATGTGAGGCCCTAGCCTAATGACTTCTCCCAGACCCAATTGGAGCCAGGAGTGAGCCAACCTTGACTCCAATCAGTGTGATGATATTGGATGTGTTGCTGACAGCTGTCCTGCCCTTAAAAAACACACACCTGTTTTGGGTTTACTGGTTTCAAGAAGCACTGTCTGATGTGAACCATGCCTCGCAGAAAAGAGCTCTCAGAAGACCTACGATCAAGAATTGTTGACTTGCATGAAGCTGGAAAGGGTTACAAAAGTATCTCCAAAAGCCTTGATGTTCATGTGTCCACGGTAAGACAGACTGTCTACAAATGGAGAAAGTTTAGCACTGTTGCTACTCTCCCTAGGCGTGGTCGTCCTGTAAAAATGACTGCAAGAGCACAGCGCAGAATGCTGCATGAGGTAAAGAAGAATCCCAGAGTGTCAGCTAAAGACCTACAGAAATCTCTGGCACATGCTAACATTTTTGTTGACACATCTACAATAAGGAAAACATTAAACAAGAATGGAGTACATGGGAGGACACCACGGAGGAAGCCATTGCTGTCCAAAAAGAATATTGCAGCACGTTTGAAGTTTGCAAAAGAGCACCTGGATGTTCCACAGCACTACTGGCAAAATATACTGTGGACAGATGAAACCAAGATTGAGTTGTTTGGGAAGAACACACAACACTATGTGTGGAGAAAAAAAGGTACAGTACACCAACATCAAAACCTCATCCCCACTGTGAAACATGGCGGAGGGAGCATCATGGTTTGGGGCTGCTTTGCTGCCTCAGGGCCTGGACGGATTGTTGTCATTGATGGGAAAATGAATTCCAGAGTTTATCAAGACATTTTGCAGGAAAACGTACGACCATCTGTCCGCCAACTGAAGCTCCGCAGAGGATGGGTGATGCAACAGGACAATGACCCAAAGCATACAAGTAATTCAACAAAACAATGGCTGCAACAGCACAGAATACGCCTTCTGGAGTGGCCCAGTCAGAGTCCTGACCTCAACCCGATTGAAATGCTGTGGCATTACCTTAAGAGAGCGATTCACACCAGAGATCCCAAGAATATTGCTACACTGAAACAGTTTTGTAAAGAGGAGTGGTCCAAAATTACTCCAGATCGTTGTGCAGGTCTGATCTGCAACTACAGGAAACGTTTGGTTGAGGTTATTGCTGCCAAAGGAGGGTCAACCGGTTATTAAGTCGAAAGGTTCACATACATTTTCCTCCCTGCACTGTGAATGTTAACATGTTATGTGCAATTAAACCATGGCAACATCTAATGTTTGTGTAGTATTATGTTCAGCAGCGTGTGTTCTTCTATTGTTGTGACTTAGATGACGTTCAGAGCACATTTTATGCCCAATTCATGCAAAACTCCACGTAATCCCAAGGGGTTCACATACTTTTTCTTGCAACTGTATGTGCACACAAGGCAGCAAATTGGTATGGTGTGGGTCCCCACCTGTCTAGAAGCATCCACCACAAAATATGACTCATGTGGTTCAGTTATTTTATTTCTATTTACAAAAATATTAACAAAGTATGTACATTAGGTTTGAGCAGTTGTATGTTTGATACCTAATTTTCATTGAAGCTTACCTGCAGAAAATTAGATTCAGTAAAAGTGTGAAGCAAAAATTGTTAAAAAAAAAGATGGGAAACCATAGCATATAGATATTAGTTTTGGGCCATTAATGTAAAAAATATTATAACCCTTGGTCTATTTATTATTTTATAAATATTGTAAACGTGTCCTTTCAGCTGAATTAAAATGTCTATTTACAGTTGTGGCCAAAATTATTCAACCCCCAATGCTGTAAAGGGGTTTAGGGACTATAGTGTACATTTGGAATTGTATTCAGAATCAAATCCTACAAGGACGTTGTAACTACCCAAATGCAACTAAAATGACATCAATTGTTTATGTAATACAGTAGTAAATGGTTCTTATGTGGTTTCTTCATTGCCACAATTATTCAACCCCTTAAAGACTACCACTCTGAAGAACAGAGGTTCATACAGGTGCTTTCCATCAGGTATTGAAAACACCTGTGGATGTCACCGAGCAGCAATCAAGCATAATAAGCACCAATTAGGCAGCTTTAAAATGACTGTGATACTCAGCTCCTTCTAGACATTTACTGGTGTGGTTACAAACATGGTGAAGGCAAGAGAATGGTCCAGGAAGACAAGAGAAGAGGTGATTTCTCTTCACAGGAAGGGCAATGGCTATAAGAAGATTGCAAAGATGTTAAACATACCAAGAGACACCTTAGGAAGCATCATTCGCAAATTCAAGGCAAAGGGCACTGTTGAAACGCTACCTGGTCGTGGCAGAAAGAAGATGCTGACTTCGACTGCTGTGCGCTACCTGAAGCGTAGAGTGGAGAGAAGTCCCCGTGTGACTGCTGAGGAACTGAGAAAAGATTTGTCAGATGTGGGTACAGAAGTTTCAGCCCAGACAATAAGACGCACACTGCGTAATGAAGGCCTCCGTGCCAGAACTCCCAGGCGTACCCCCTTGCTGTCTCCAAAGAATAAGAAGAGTCGACTGCAGTATGCCAAAAGCCATGTGGACAAACCACAAAAGTTGTGGGATAGTGTTCTGTGGACTGATGAAACAAAATTAGAACTGTTTGGGCCCATGGATCAACGCTATGTTTGGAGGAGGAAGAACAAGGCCTATGATGAAAAGAACACCTTGCCTACTGTGAAGCATGGTGGAGGGTCAATCATGCTTTGGGGCTGTTTTGCTTCTGCAGGTACAGGGAAGCTTCAGCGTGTGCAAGGTACCATGAATTCTCTTCAGTACCAGGAGATATTGGATGGAAACGTGATGCAGTCCGTCACACACCTGAGGCTTGGGAGACGTTGGACCTTTCAACAGGACAATGATCCCAAGCATACCTCCAAGTCCACTAGAGCATGGTTGCAGAGGAAAGGCTGGAACATTTTGGAGTGGCCATCGCAGTCACCAGACTTAAATCCGATTGAGAACCTCTGGTGGGACTTAAAGAAAGCAGTTGCAGTGCGCAAGCCTAAGAATGTGACTGAACTGGAGGCCTTTGCCCATGAAGAATGGGCGAAGATACCCGTAGATCGCTGCAAGACACTTGTGTCAAGCTATGCTTCACGTTTAAAAGCTGTTATAACTGTAAAAGGATGCTGTACTAAGTACTAAGATTGAATGTCACTTGGGGGTTGAATAAAACTGATAATGCTGTGAGCACAGAAAAGACATTTGTGGTTATTTCATTATAACTGTTATGTTATATTTGTCTGACCTACAAGTGCCTCTTTAATGTAAATGTAAGCAAGATGACTGAATGATCAAAAGCAATGTCAAACTGGCCAAAACACTCAATTTCAGTGGGGGTTGAATAATTTTGGCCACAACTGTATGGGAAATACCGGAATGTAATTGGCACTATAAACTCCTAAATTATTTTGGGATGTCATTTTCACTATCTAACCCTATTTGTGGTACAATCATAAAGAAATATTGTTGAAATAATAATGTATTATATTTTTGTTAGTTGCCCATTTAGTCTATTCATGTCCCTACTGAATTGTGAATTCTCAGTTACCAATTATTTTTTTTTAAATATCATGCAATAAAATTGTTGTGTGAATATCTTTCCCTGAATAACTATTCCCAACAGATAAGGCCCTACGATCAATAATATATATAAAAAAAATCATGTTGCAGTGTTGTATTAGAATTAATGCTCCACACTGCAGAACTAATGTGAGTATTGGCTTGAGCTTATTTGATGTGTATTGTTCTAAACTGTAATATAAATATAAATAATATAAACTGTCTATGTATGATTTATGCAATGCTTCAAATATTAAGGTTTTTTTTTCAATAACTTTAGCATGAATACCTTGTTTTAAACTTTTAATACAATAAAGTCCAGCCTCATACACTGCTACTTCAGGATCTATACATCTGAGGACAACATTAAAAATTGTATATTTTACTTTATGATTAATGTTTCATATACTGTATGTGAACATGTATCAAACATTTTATCACATGTAAATAATAATGTTATTAAAATATGCAACAACCCTGTATATGGTATCACTGCATCATTAATTAACTTTAAAAGTCTAATACTATTAGTGCACAACACTTGATACAGTAGCCTTAGACTGAGATATTGATATGAGATAGGGGGCATGTCTATGTATGTGCATATCTATGTTATTTTCTTTTGAGAAAAGGGGATAAAGGGGATGCAATAACCATGTAAATATACAAAAATGTTAAATATAGTGAACTTGGTGTAGACTTATTCTCAAAGAGTTGTCACAAAGGACAAGAGGCACTCTTTACATCCTCAATTTACAGAATAGCTTCTTCATAGTAAGAGCTGTGAAAATGTTGAATAGGTTCCCTCAAGAACTAATTTTGGCCAGTGTTGTAAATAATGATCAAATACTAATAATTTAATATAATGAATAGTATTGTGGAAACAGGAGTGAGCAGACAGGTGTAGAACACAAGCTCCTGCAGTCCAAATTAATTTCCTGCAGCAACTTTGGTTTTTTTCCAGAGATTAACATTTATTGGAACCCAGGACAGATGACAAAACCCAACAGTGTTTTTGCATAATATACAGTAATTAGAAGCCTTCATAGTCCCAAAATACTCAGTTCTTTTCTGTTATAGCTAGCATATGGAAACTCTACCATCTAGCATATACAATGGTATGGCCACTCTATACTGTCCATCTAGGTGGCTTCTATGCATATGGTAATGTATTCTATATTCCAAACTCTTCCTTCCATAACATGTTTTTTAACAAGGCTTTTATCAAAAAGCCTTCATGTAAAGGTAGTTGATTGATTGATCAAACACTTTTGATCTTATCATGAAAAGACCCTACCTGTATTTAATGAAAATAACAATTAAGGCCACTAGAGTATTTACTTGGGTAATAAGCAATGAGCCGCCACTCCAGGTAGGTCTGCTGCTACTATCCTCCACACTTTCTACTTATAAACACAGTTGTGCCTGCATACATACTGTACATACATAAATCTGGATTGCTGCACTCTGTAGAAAGCATCTACCTTTGTTGGCACAATAAACACTCAAATACAACACCAAGACATTGTGGGGACAGAGGAGAAAGTCAACATGTTTGCACTATCTCTGCACTTACTCATGATTAACTCATTCATGAGTAAGCACAAAGTAGGCATGAAAAGCATTGACTTTCTCCTCTGTCCCCAAGATGTCTTGTTGTTGTAGTTGAGTGTTTTAGTTTGGCAGTAAAGAAAGATTCATTCTACAGATTGCAGCCACCCAGATTTGTGGAGTTTCCCACATTTATGACCCCTGTTGCTTACAATAGTATATACTTGTTGATTTGATCAATCAACATTTTTATCATTACAGTTACAGTTTACTTTTTGAATACAATTGTGTAAATGGGCTACTACCAATATATATGAGTATAATATGCATAATATGCTGTGTATATATATATATATATATATATATATATATATATATATAGTATGTTACACTTACAGGATACAAAATGACATTTCCTACACCCAGCTCAGTAGATTGTTTTAAAAATTGCTGGATGCATTCCTAAAGGAACAAAACTGGAATATGTGATTACCTTCTGGGGGACCAGAAAGAAATTTATTTTCCCCCCAAAACTAATTGGACCATACTTTATAGGGTTTTTGCTTTCTATTGCCTTCTATGTTTTATTGGTTGATCAAGATGGATTTGTGCCTTTTTCCAACCTATGTAACCATAGTGATCCACATATACATTTACTAGAAATTTTCACACTGAAATTAAATATAGATTATTTCCGAAGTCCTCACTACTCACTATTAAACAGATGAAGAAGACACAGGTCAATCCAGTCCAACATGCACATGTGTGTGTGTTTGTGTGTGTGTCATTATGTGTGTAAGGAAGACTGTAAGTGAGTAAGACTGTAAGAGTATACAAATACAGTATCTGTATGTTATGTTACTTGAGAAAGACATCTAGTAGTTTTTTTAGGTTGAATATGTATTTATTGAAGTTGAACAAAATTCCAATAAAAAAGTGTAAGATACAAAAGTATCAAGTAGAGGTTCCAGTACATGATATGTTAACATTCAAACCCATAGCCAATATAAATCATAAAGGTGACACATATTAAACGTGATGATGAATGACAATGGAATGGAACTGGAGACCAGTAGTGTGTTCTGTCAATGGTACCAAGAGAGTGGACTATGGGGTATACTGAACCCATTGAAAATACATAGTGGAATCCAAGAAATGTGATTTGTAAATAAACAGGAGAGGGAAGGGGATTTAAGAGGGGAACAAGAAAGGAAATGTAGGAAAGAAAGAAAAGGAGAGAAGAAAAAATATAGCATGGATTCGGCTAACAGATTGATCCATCCATGTTTGATTCCCAACCTATATGGCTTAAACCGCGGGGTAAAAGAGTATATGTGGTAAAGGAAGAGGACCAAAACGGACCCATCCAGAGGTGCTCTGGTGTACCATAGTTCCCTAATTGAGGGTTAAAAGGAAGGTGTCCAGTGGTCAACTGCAGGGGAAGGATCTATACAAGGGGTCTCCACAATGGGCAGTTCAAGGTATTCAATGCATGAGATGTTTTTTAAGGGATTCAAAAGCTGAATAATGTATCCAGCTCAGGGGCAGACTGACAATTCATGGGGCCCCCGGGCAATAGGGGATCATGGGACTCCTGTATCCTTGCCCAAATTTAAAAAAGCCTATGAAAAAGGTACCAGGGGCATCTCATGGGGCCCCCTACTGACCCCGGGCCCTCGGGCAGTGCCTGAGTTTCCAAATGGTCAGTCCACCCCTGATACAGCTACACCATAAGGTATTAAATTTATCCCAGGAGTTCATAAATTGTGCTTGCATCTCCTCCATCAGCATGTTGTCATTAATAGCATCTACTAATTGTATTTAAGGGGCTGTGGATTTCAGAGTCTGGAGATCAATTGTTAAGCTGTCGAGAGGAAGAACCGTAAGAGACAGTTTTTCTGGGATTTGATAGAGCCTGGGAGTATTGAAAAATGTGCTATAGAAAAGGATGGGGTGAGAGACTCATAGTAGATATCCTTGTAAATTTGGAAGTTGGCATTCCAGAATGGCCTTACCCGGGTATACTCCCACCAGATATGCATATACGCAGCTCGCCTACTGTGGCAAATCCAACAGATGTCTGAGACTTAAGGAAAAGTTCAGTGGAGGGTATCAGGATCTTTATACCTCCTAGATATTACCTTGTAATTTTTTTCCTGTGCAGAACAAGATACAGAGGACCTGAGTGTACAGGTAAAAGCTTTCTGCCATTCCTTGGGGGGGGGGGGTGCTCTTCCTTCCTAGATCTCTAGACCACAATCTAGCAAAGGTTGGGAAGTTCCCATGAGAAGATAATAATATAGATTTATACAGAGTGGAGAGCTTGTGGCGGGGTGGTTCTGAGAAGAGACATACGTTTTTAAATCCAGTAAGAGGCCTGTTCATCGAACCGGAAGTATAGAGATACCTGCTGAATGTCAATAAATGGTGTTTCAATAGCCAATGCAGGGAGCATACCTCCTGAAGTGAATGAAAAATGAATGGTCCCATCAATGAATGTACAAAAGACCTGGCTAAGGACCATTTTGACCAAGCATATGTTCAAAAAGAGGACACATGTTGAGCTTTGGGGAGCAAGGGGTTGTCAAACAGTGGGGAAAGTGGGCTCAGATCTGTATAAAGAGCATATGATCTGCCACAATGGTACTATTTACATAAAGTGGCTAATGTTAAAGGGGAGCATGTGGAGAATGTGTGGAATAAGTTGTGATGGTGCCAAGGTAGAATTCTCAGGTCTGCCAGGGCCATGTCTTGATCCACCATAATGGAAGCTGTCTTAAAAGGGCATGGAAACCAGTCTAGTATGCAAGAAAGCCATGCTGAAGTGTGGTATAACTGAAAATCTGGAATCCCAATTCCTCTGGACAATTTAGGTTTACAGAGTGTCCTACAGTTCAAGCGTGACATCCCGTGATGCCAGATGAAACTGATTTCTGAGGAGCAAAGAGTGTGGAAGAAAGAGGCCGGTACTGGTAGGAATGGTTTGACATAAGTATTAAAGTTTAGGAAGAATATCCATTTTTAAGGAATTTTCATACTTTGCCTTATTTCTAATGATCTACGGATCTTAGTGAATAGGGAGCTGTGGTTCAAGGCATAGAGGTCTGCTAGAAAAGAGGGGAAAGCAGTCCCCAGGTAGGTTATGGATTTGTGTTGCCATTGGAATTGGAAATTGGCTTGGGTAGATGACAGGACAGTACCTGAGAGCTGTCAGATGCTTTGGTTTTGGCCAAATTCAGCTTGTAATTACTAAGAGAAATGTATTTCTGCCAAGATAGAGGGGATGCTGATATGGGGTTGAGTTGCATTTTCCCACCTTTAGACTTTTAGTTGCGCAGTCAGTGGTCCATCTAAATCCAAGTAGTCCTCCTGCAAAAGGGTTGGAAATGCTGTTTTCTGAATATATGATAGTAAATCAGGGCTAGATCTAGAGGAGTGTTGTGTGTCCACTTGCACGGGATTATATAGTTGATCATAGTATTGGTTAAATTCAGATGCTATCACTTCGTTATTGCAAAGTTTAACATTTGTCAGTGACAGTATGCGTAAAATCTGTTGTCTAGGTGGATGGGGGTCAATGGTCCAAGCCAAGTGTAGCCCACATTTGTTAGCTTGTGAGTAAAAAAGATGATGTGCTTTGTCTCTGGCAATAAGTGAATGATCCGCAAAAAGGCACAGGAAGTTGCGTCTCGTGTTTGTGAGTTGTGAGCTGCTGAAAAAAAACTATAGTCTCTCAGTGGGGTTGAGTACCTATCACTCATCTACTAATGCAATTGAGTGTAGTTGAGTGTGTATTCTGGTCAGAAGAGCTGGGGAAAGAGAAGACTTACCACAGAAGGAGTCAAGATGAGGTATTAATGGAACATTTAGATCCACCAAGAATCAGGTTTCTGACTCCAAAATGTTCCAGGCATGCCACAATGGATGCGATAAAGTGGTTTTTGTCCTGGTAAGGATAATATACTGTATGTCAATCACAGTAAAGATAACATTCATATATTTAAATTTAAAGAAAAGGTGACGACAAGAAGAATCTACTCAAAATACAATAAAAACTCGTGCGCTGCTATACCAAATTCTCCGTGCCAAAAATGTGATACGTATATATTAGCAGACCGCTTGCATCATACACATACTCATACAAATGTGCCAATGGTAATAAAATATGATAAGTGGAGCGCGACAAGAAGAATCTGCTGATGAGTCTAACACCTTGGGTTGAAAGGATCAATGGAAAGTAATGGTCACCCTTTTTGATTTTGCTGATAGGTTTATGCTATGAAACCAGGTAGTATAATATTTGTTTCGGAGCAAAATCAGGACCAAATTTGGTGCTGAATACCCTAAAGTGGGGAACATGGTAAGAACATGGTTCCTCCCACCCCTACAAGGCACATGGTTAAACATCATAGTAAAAAACAAGGGGTGGGGGGGATCCAAAAACCTAAAAGGTCTTTGAGTGCACCCCTCCATAAACAACACACCCATAAATTATAGCTAGTAGCTCAAAATCAGCAAATCACAGGGTGATAAAACTGGCAAATAATATTACAAATAAAAAGTTTTGGTTTGGTAACGGTCAGTAGTATAGAAAAAAGCAAATAACAGAAGAAATGTGGTAATGGGTGGCAGTCAGTAACCACACTATGGGCTGAGGGGGGTCACAGTGAGTGGCAATGCTGTAAGCCACCAAGTCATCTGCCCCCAGGAGAGTCATGGGTGGAAAATCTAGATCTCTTCTTGTGGGTGCACTTCTGACATATGGTGGAGAATAGGAGGCCAGGGGTCACCTCCTTCAGGGACCAATATGGCAAAGAGATTTGGGGTAGTTCAAAAGTTCCATGAATGTTCCATGAATGTGGAAAGATCCCCCAAGGTGTGCAAAATTGCTGACTTGCCCTCATAGAAGGCTTTAAGTTGAAACAAAATGTGGTATTTGATGTGGTTAGCTTTAAGAGCTTCTGTCAAGGTTTTGGGGCCCATCTCATCTCAAGGGTTTGTTTGGAGAGGTCCAGCAGTAGCATGGCTGGGGTCTCATTTGTGTCTTGTGTTTGAGCTATCCGCATGATTTCCTCCTTTACCGTATAGGAGTGATCCCTGGCAGATCACATTTTAGGGAAAGGCAGGGTTAGGGTTGGTCTAAGGCCCTGTGGATGCATTCGAGCTCCAGGGATGAGTCCTTGGGCTTTTGCAGAAACTGTTTGAAGATAGCCAGGGCAGCAGGGACTAGATCGTTGCTCTTAACGATTTCTGGTAGGCCGAGTATCTGAATATTGTTGTGAAGACTGTGATTCTCCAGATCATCTTAGTGATAAAAAAAAGCTGTTGAATTTGGGTAGTGTGTTACTGCAAGACTTCCCCATGCTGGTTAAGTGTGGTCTTTAGTTGCTCCACTTACTGCTCCACATCCTCCAGACTGGAGCTAAAATCCTTCCTCAGGTCAGAGATCACCTGATGGTAGATATGTTCAAGCCACTTTACATAGCTCTCTATGAGTGGGGACAGATTTAATGTAGGACTCCAAGCCTCAGCCATCCCCAGAACTGTGTGAGGCTTTTGAGGGGCTCTGGGATCTGGGGTGCAGTGGTCTGAGTCCTGTGGAGATCTAGTGCAGTGCCTGGTGCTCGGTGAAGAGGTCACGTGGAAAGATGAGGAGCGGGCCAGCACCATCTTGTGGGCCTGTGATCCTCTGCTGCTCTTAAAGTCTGAGCAGGCGAAGAATTGGCCGATATCAGTGTATTAGGCTCCACCTCTCCAGTGCTGGCTGTTTCTACTGCATGGATTGCCCATGTTGGAGCTGGTACTGACCTGGGAATGGTGCTGAGAGCCAGTGAAAGCAATATCCTGGGAGCTGCATGTCCTATCCTGCTATACGCTCAGCCATGCCCTCCATGACATCTAGTAGTTTTTTTAATTTGTCAATACTCCCAGCTGATACCAATACTTAAGGGAGTTCCACATTTGTGTTATTTTGAATGCAAGAAGATTCAGTTTTTACCTCCTCTCTTCCAGTCTTAAATTGAATGGGTTGATTTCTACAATTGGAGAATGCAAAATCTGGTGCAGTTGTGCATGGTAGCCAATCAGCTTCTAAGTTCAACTTGTTCAATTAAGCTTTGACAAAAAAAAACTGGAAGCTGATTGGTTTCGATGCAGAGCTGCATCGGATTTTGCACACTGCAGTTTTGGTAAATCAACCCCCATGTGTCCTCATCAGGAACATAGAATTAAAAAGTTGTTACCATCTTCACTATCAACTTTGGTAAATGTGTTTATAGCAATTCTTTCTCCTCTTAAGTGCTTCCTCTATATTTACCTCTGTAAGGTAAATAAGTTTAGTTTACTTAATCTTCTCTGTAGCTGAGGTCCTCCAACCCCCTTATTAATTTAGTTGCCCTTCCTGGGTGTCTAGCTCTAAGATGTTCTTTCTGTTGATTGGTGACCAAAACTGAACTGCATACTTAGTATGAGGTTGAAACTTTATTTTAAAGGGGTACAAATATTGATTTGTCTTTGGAATAAGTATAATTTCAAATGCATGAAAATATTTGGTTTACTTTACTAGCAGGAACCTGACATTGCTTGCTCTTGCCAAGTTTATGATCCACTGTGACCCCCATAAATCTTTTTTCCATTACTGATTCTCCCATTGTAACTCTACCTAATGAGTATCATGCCTGAAAATTGTTTAGCACCCAAATGAACTTTGCATTTTTCAACATTAAACCTCATTCTCCAGGTCCTGACCCACCCCCTATTGCATTTAGATCTCCCTATAATGGTATAACATTCTATAACATTCTATGCCAAAGTTTCTTCTCTGTATAATTTTGTGTCAGCTGCAAATTAAAAAAATGTGTTATTAATTTCAACCTCAATGTCATTTATAAGCAACTTATGCAGCTTGGATTCTAGGACAAGGGAGGCACACCACTTATGACCCTAGACAGCTCAAAAACAGACTCATTAACCACATCCTCTGTACCTGTACCTGAAACCAGCCTTCTATTTGTGTATATACCCTTTTCTTCACTCCAATAGACCTTAGTTTATAAATTAAGCATTTTTGGGGTTCATTTTTAAATGCTTCTGCAACATCCAGCTAAATTATGTCTTCTTATCGTCCATTATCTAAACTACTATTCATTTCCTAGCATTTTAACACAGTGCTCCGACAAGACTGGTCTTTCATAAATCTATGTTGATTATAATGCCATTTTTCAGGACAAATTCTTTGATGGAGTCCTATTAACATTCTCTCAACTCCTTGGAAACTATTGAATTTAGGCTGACTGGTCTGTAATTACCTATAGAGCATTTTTTTAAATACTGAAACCACTTTTGCACTATGCATACTGCATCTGTCAATACTATTTCTGTCATTAAGGTGTCTTTAAAAATCAGTACACGTTTCATAGTTTTATAGTTGGTATGGTTGTATAAAGACACCAGTCCATTTAGTTTACCAAGTGTGTGTATTTACAGTGAGGAACAGAAGTATTTGAACACCCTGCGATTTTGCAAGTTCTCCCACTTAGAAATTATGGAGGGGTCTGAAATTCACATCGTAGGTGCGTTCCCACTCTGAGAGACAGAATTAGAACAAAAAATTCAGGAAATCACATTGTATGATTTTTAAAGAATTTATTTGTCTTGCACTGCTGAACATAAGTATTTGAACACCTGAGAAAATCAGTGTTAATATTTGGTACAGAAGCCTTTGTTTGCAATTACAGAGGTCAAAGGTTTCCTGTAGTTCTTGACCAGGTTTGCACACACTGCAATAGGGATTTTGGCCCACTCCTCCACACAGATCTCCTCTAGATCTCTCAGGTTTCGGGGCTGTCGCTGAGTAACACGGAGTTTCAGCTCCCTCCAAAGATGTTCTATTGCATTTAGGTCTGGAGACTGGCTAAGCCACTCCAGAACCTTGATATGCTTCTTACAGAGCCACTCCTTGGTTATCCTGGCTGTGTGCTTCGGGTCGTTGTCATGTTGGAAGACCCAGCCACGACCCATCTTCAATGCTCTGACTGAGGGAAGGAGGTTGTTGCTCAAAATCTCACAATAAATGGACGCATTCATCCTCTTCTTAATACAGTGCAGTCGTCCTGTCCCCTTTGCAGAAAAGCACCCCCAAAGCATGATGTTACCACACCCATACTTCACAGTAAGGATGGTGTTCTTGGGATGCAACTCATCCTTCTTTTTCCCCCTAACACGACGAGTGAAGTTTAGACCAAAAAGTTCTACTTTGGTCTCATCTGACCACATGACTTTCTCCCATGCCTCCTCTTGATCATCCAGATGGTCATTGGCAAACTTCAGGCGGGCCTGGACATGTGATGACTTGAGCAGGGGATACTTCCGTGCAATGCATGATTTGAAACCATGACGGCGTAGTGTTCTACCGACAGTGACCTTTGAAACTGTGGTCCCAGCTCTCTTCATGTCATTGACCAGCTCCTCCTTTGTAGTTCTGGGCTGATTCCTCACCTTTCTTATCATCAGTGATACCCCACGAGGTCCTCCAGTTCCCTTATTATTTTGCTGCCCTTCTCTGGACTCTCTCTAGTTCCAGCACATCTCTCCTGAGGACTGGTTACCAGAACTGGATGGCATACTCAAGATGGGGCCAAACCAGAGTTTTTTAAAGTGGTAGAATTATAATTTTATCTTTTGAGTAAATACCATTTTTAATACATGCTAATATTCTACTGGTCTTGTTTGCTACAGCTTAACCTTGTATGCTATTGCTGAGTCTATCATCAGCTTGGTCCACAATTTTCTTTTCACCCTCCATTCTCAAAGAGGTTCTCTCCCTACTATTTATATTTTTAGTCCCAAGTACATTATTTACATTTCCCTACATTGAACCTCCTTTGCCATGTGTTTGCTTACCCCTGTATTGAGATCTTCCTGTAACGTTGCTATATCCTGTTCTGATGTTATTTTCCTGCTTAGCTTTGTATCCTCAGCAAACACTGAGATTGAACTATTTATACTAACCTCTATATAATTTATGCACAAGTTAAACAGGAATGGTCCTAGTACAGAGCCCTGGGGTGCCCCATTTATAACTCCAGAACATTAAAAAAATACACCATCAATCACAACCCTCTGAACAAGCCCCTGTAACCAGTTTTCTATCCAGGTATACATATCATCATCAATGCTAACAGACCTTAATTTGTGGATTATGTGTTTATGGGGTATTGAATCAAATGTTTTGGCAAAGTCAAGATACATTACATGCACAGGTATTACTTTATCCAAATTACAGCTCACTTCCTCATAGAATGATTATAGGTTGGTCTGGCAAAAACGATCTTTCATAAATCCATGCTGGTTACTACTAATAATGCTATTCTTATCAGAAAATTCTTGGATATGGACCCTATAAACTATTGATGTTAGGCTGACTGGTCCGTAGTTTCCAGAGCTAATTTTCCAGCCCATTCTTGATTATTGGTACCATGTTAGCTTTTTGTCAATCTGCTGGTACTATTCCATAAGCTAAACACTCTGCCTACAAGTGTAAATCATCAGGCCCTGATGATTTGTTTATCTTTAGATTTTCAAGTCTGCATCAGACCCGATTTTCTGACAACCACAATGGCACCTCCCTCCCAGTGGTATTAAAATTACTATTCCTTACAGTAAATCCTTCTTTTTCCTGACTATAAACTGAGGAGAAATGTTATTTAACACACTAGCCTTATCCATGTAATTTTTGACTAAAGCTCCTACTTGTTCCTTTCTTACATTTTTACTGTTGATATATTTTTAGAATAGTTTCAGTTTTCTCTTGCTTTCTGTAGTAATATGATTCTCATAATTTACTTTAGCCAATCTGATTGCATTCTTGCTTTTCTTATTACATTCCTTGTAAACCATTAGATGCTGAATCTGTTGCTTCCATTTTTTTTTAACGCTAGTTTTTCACCTTTGTTTTTAATACTAGGCTTCATTTTTGTTTGCTTTTTACTCCACGGAATGCATGGCAAATACTAATGTTTAACATACCCTTGAAACACTTTCACTTCTCTTCTGTGTTCTTTGTTAGGAATATTTGGTCCCAATTAGTATCACTCAACAAGGACTGCAAATGTCCTACCTGTAACTAACATCAAATTGAAGTATATTGGGCTCACTATTGCCTAATTTGTCCCTAGTTTGCACTTCTTAAATTAGCTCTATATTATAAAAATCCTCAGCTCTAACAGAACATTTTTTTCTGGCTGGTGCTTTACCAATTAAATCATAAAATTGTTCTGTAGAGTGTTCATAAAATAGCAATCCATAGGTGAGTGTGGGGTACTATTTGTCCAATCAAAGTCTGAATAATTGATGTCCCCAAAATATTATTACCCTGTTCAATTCTGTCTGCTAAAAGAGGTCCCTCCTCAATGTTAGGCTGCCTGTAACAAACTCCTATAATTGTTTTATTATTTGAAGCACTTGTATGATGCTCCACCCATAAAACTCTGCTCTATCGCCACACTCATTGCTGATATCCTCTCTCAGACTCACTTTCAATTTGCTCTTGACATGGAGGCATATCCCTGCACCTCTTCTATCAATCCTGTTTTCTGAAATTCAAAATCCTGCTCGAATGGTCAAATAATTGTGAGACCTTTGCCAGTATTTGTGGGTTTGCCTTTTAATTTTGTTTTAGCACCTTGCATATTTATTATTCACTCTCTTCTATTGTAATGTATTGCTGCTCGATGTCCTGCATTGACTTCCCTGCTGTCTGGTTTGTGCCCCATCTACCTCCATTTTCCACTCATGTCTATATCTTCTACCTTCATTGGTTCCTGCACATAAGTTCTCTTCACATCCTTTCCCTCAGATTTTGGTTCAAAAGCTCCACTAACCTTCAAGACATTTTTCCCCCACCACAGCTACACCCTCCACAATAAGGTTTAGTCCATCCCTATTGCAGAGGTAACAGCCAATCAAAAAGAGAGCGCAGTTCTCCACAAAATCAAACCCCTTCTACTTACACAACTTTCCTAGCCACTTGTTCAACTTCCTCAATTCCTGCCACTCTCCAGCATGACATTTCTGATATTCCATCTTTCTCTAATATTTTCATTTGTATAAATATGTACCATGGCTATTGAGCCCTCCACAACCCATCAAATAATGTGATCTGCAATATATTAAATCCATGCACCTGGTAAACAGAATAATATTTGGCAAACACAATATTTGGGGTTGATTTACAGTCAAATAGGCTGTTCACTTTGCAAGGGAAGTTGCACTTTGTATTCAAATAATTTTTATTGAATAATTTTTCAGATAAGTGATACAAATGAACAATGTCCCGTCAAATATATAAAGTATAGAACACCGCAAATAACTATGTTTGTCACAAAGTAATTAGCATTTGAGGCAGGACAAATATTGCAATAAAAAAAGGGATTGGGCGTAACTCACCCAAACAAACAGAGGAGGGAGTAATGCAGGATAGAAAAAAGGAAATAGAGAAAACAAAGGAGAGAACGAAGGAGATGGTCAGGATGAGGGACATTGAAACACAGAAATTTATTGAATCCATGGGCCCCATGTTTTGTCAAATTTTTTAGTATTATTATGCAGAATACAGGTGAGCTTGTCGTTAATCATAATCCAATTCAGTTTATTTTTAACATAGTCAAGTGGGATAACCAATTGCTTCCAATGTCTAGCTATGGCAGCACAGTGGCTAAATGGTTAGCACATCCGCCTGGCAGTACTAGAGTCGCTGGTTCGAACCCTGGCACCACCTGCCTGGAGTTTGCCTGTTCTCCCTGTGACTGCGTGGGTTTACTCTGGTTTCCTCCAACACTCCAAAGACATGCTGGTAGGTTAATTGGCTCCTGTCTAAATTGTCCCTAGTATGTATATGTATGAATGTGAGTTAGGGACCTTAGATTGTATGCCCCTTGAGGGTTAGGAACTGATGTGAATGTATAAGTACTGGAAATAATTAAATACTAAATAAATATTGCAATTCTGGCTGCCAACAGCATATAGGTGATCAATTTATGGGACTTCCTGGGAACATTTTCTGGAAATTTTTTAAATAGGGCCATCTCCAGGGATCTACATATATTTACCCCCGTCATTGAGTTGATAAACTTAAACATACGAATCCAAAGTCTAGTTGCTATCAGACATTGCCACCAGATGTGGTACATAGAACCCACCTGGTCACAACGCCAGAAACATATCGCAGAAGCATATGGATGCATCCGCGCAGTCTAGGGACCAAGTACCATCTCAACAATGTTTTATAGTTTGCTTCAATTAGGGTAGAATTTATAGAAATGTTTGATAGTGCCAGGGCAATATCTTGCTAATTCGACAGTTCGTAATTGACATTCAAGTCCCTTTCCATTGATCCATATAGGGAAGCTTACGGTTCGTATCAGTGAGGAGAGCATATACCGTGGAGACACGGCCTCTAGGGAAATCCTTATTCTGGCAGGAAAGTTCAAAATCGGTAAGTAAGGTGATTCATCCAATAAAGCAAGCTTCAAGCGGATAAATGAGACAATCTGGTAGCGGGCGTTCGTAGCTTATCTTTGAAATGCTGTAAAGAGTGTATGCGAAGTTACACGTTGAAAGGGAATTTGCCCCAGAGCTTAGTGAATGTGAAAAAGTTTCACTTTGCAAAGGATACCCACTCATATTCAAGGAAAAAAATACTTTTGCTTGCACATGATGATGGAAGTCTGCAGAACTACAGTATATTACATTCACAAAGCTCTGGGGCACGTTTTCTTGAAAAGGTCAACTTCCTTTGCAAAGGTAACAGTCTATTTGCCTTTAGTAAATTGATCTATTTGTGACAGATGACCCTGCCTGCCATCCTAATACATGAGTACCTAGCAGTATCAGGGATCAGCAAACTCATTGCTATCAACAGTATTAGTAATCATTTACTTCTCACTTGTTTTATGGCTAGAGCATTGGAAGTTAAAGATCTCCAGTCTATCACCTAATAGAATATGCAATATAGCTACTTAAAGAAAACAATGTTTGGAATATGGGATTAAAATGGAAGTGTTACATATATTGCTAATGGGTACTGGACAAATATGCTTTAAAAATGCTATAGTGACTACATTTAGAATTTATCTTCATTTACTATGCTTACTTTTTCAGGTAATAATAAAAAACACTAATTTTAGACTTATGTACATTTTATTTACTGGGATACCTAAACAAATCTGCCAATTCTTTTTCTTTGACAGTTTTTGTAGTTGGTGTTTTGCACATAGAAACATTGGAATAAATGTTTCAGTAAAGGACAAAAAACAAATGTGCAGGTTTGTTGGCACTATATCATTCATTTTCTTAAGTAGGCATATCTCTTTAAAAATATATGATCCGGTTTCAGTATACTTTTAATTTAAAGGTACAGTTAGTAATAGAAAAATTAACAGATGAATCATAGGAGAACTGAAATTAATTGTATTAACAGGCTAGTTTTACTAAAGTGGGAAATATAATGAAGCTAACTTATATTCACTGCAAACATCCATGTTTTTTTTTAAAGAAAATCACTTTTTTTTATTCCCTTGCATATGATTGGATGTTTATATTTACATTTTCACTCACATCATTTCACTTCACACATTAGTTAAACAGGTTTGCGGGTCTTATCAGCTTCACTTAGTAACATTATATAACAACAATACTTTTTATAATATTTTTATTTGAGTAATTTTATTCAAGAATAAGGAACAATGAACAATGGATCCAGCATTTCAGAATTCATTCTTATTGGACTCTCCTATCCTCCTGAATTTAGAATCTTGCTGTTTTTAGTAATTCTTGTAATGTATATAATAACTATAGGTGGCAATCTTCTCATTCTCTTTATAACAAAATTTGATTCTGCACTCAACACACCAATGTATTTTTTCCTTGGCAATCTATCATTCTTGGATGTAATATGCACCACTTCTGCAGTCCCTAAAATGTTGTTCAATTTAATTTCCCAGAAAAAAACAATATCATTTACTGGCTGCATAATTCAGATGTTTGTTTTCACTGTTGGCATGGATACTGAGTTTCTGTTGCTAACTTTTATGTCCTTCGATCGCTATCTTGCTATTTGCAATCCATTAAGGTATATGAGTATAATGAGCAAAAAGGCTTGTGTTTGTATGTCATTAATTGTCTGGACATTTGGATTTTCAAGTTCTGCTTTTCATTCATTGAGCACTTTATGGTTGTCCTTTTGTGGTCCAAAAGAAATCAATCATTTTTTCTGTGAAGTTCCACAAGTTCTAGCACTATCCTGCACAGATACAACACTAAACAAACAAGTACTTATAGCTACAGATCTTGTATTAGGACTCATTTGTATTATTCTTATTTTTATATCCTATATGTTTATAATTGCTGCTATATTAAATATCCGATCAAAGGAAGGAAAAAAGAAAGCATTTTCTACCTGTGCTTCTCATCTTGCTGTTGTGCTTTTATTTTATGGAACATTAATTTTTGCTTACTTTAAACCATCAGAAGAATCAAACAATATGGACAAAGAAATTGCTGTGTTTTACACAGTTGTCATACCATTGTTGAACCCTATTTTGTACAGTTTAAGAAACAAAGAGGTAAAAGCGTCTGTTGAAAAGATGATTTTAAGAAAAATTATGTTGAGCATTAAATCCAACTCTGTATTATCAAGTTAGAAAATATAAATTAAACAGACCAATTGTTTTAAGGTATAAATGTCTTCTATTTGTGACTCGGAGTATTCAGCATTACAGTTTAAATCATTTTAATTTATTTTTATTATTATTTTTGCTATAATTCCATCAATTCTCCTATATATCATCATCACCATCATCATCTAATAATTGTAGTAGACTGGAAGTGGGAATCCAAGAAATTCCATTTGTTTTCTTATTTTTAGGCATATTGCATATTGAGGGTTGAGGCAAACAATTTAACACGGACAGGAGTGGTTACCATGGTCAGTTTTCACTCATTATGAAATTGTTTATCCCAAAAAGAAAAACAATTGCTGTAACTACTTAATCAGTGTTAGCAGGAGTTTGGCTTTAATTTTTTTTATTTATTACAGGTATTTATATAGCGCCATCAATTTACACAACACGTCACATATGCATATTGTTCATTCACATCAGTCCCTAACCCTCAAGGAGATTACAATCTAAAGGTCCCTTTCTCACATTGATGCATACATGGGCCAATTTAGACAGGAGCCAATTCACCTATCAGCATGTTTTTGGAGTGTGGGAGGAAACCCATGCAAGCACAGGGAGAACATGCAAACTCCAGGCAGGTGGTGTCATGGTTAGGATTTGAACCAACAACCCTAGTGCTGCAAGGTGGAAGTGCTAACTATTTAGCAACTGTGCTACCCATTTAATGAAAACTTATCAGGAAAGACTTGAGGGAGTTAATATGTACAGTGTGGTGGAAATAAGGAAAAGGGGAGACATGACTGAAACCTTTAAATACATGAAAGGGGTGAATGATGTTCAGGAGGGCAGTATTTGTAATATGAAGCCAAGATTAAGAAGACGTGGACATGACCTCAGACTAGCAGAAGGAATTTTAAAAAACTAAGATAATACTTTAGAAAGTATTATTTTACCAAAAGGGTAGTTGATGCTTGGAACAGACTTCTATCAGAAGTAGTAAGTCAATCAACAGTAAGTGGACTTAAACATGCTTGGGACAAACATAAATCTATACTCAGACAAAAAAAAATACAAAAACATGTATAACTGAAAAAAAAGGTCAGACTCAATAGACCACTTGCTCTTTTTCTGCCATCACATTTCTATGTTTGTTAGTCCATCTAAATCAGTGCATCTAACACTACCCTTTCTCTAGACTGACAATGCTGCTTTCCAAAGGTGTCTCCATTGCTCCTCCATCCAGAGTGGAGGTGCCCTAAGACAAAAAGTGTGTCACTGGCTATATCATCAGATGAAAATAACAAAAAAAAGCTTAAAAAAACAAATCCAACAACCACATTTAAGGATTGGCAAATGTAATATATTTTTTTTTTGTCTTTGGATTAGGGTTTAACACTTCTTTACATGTAAAATAGACTACACTTTCCAGGGCTCATTTGGGAGAAATGTGTACTGTTCTGATGTTTTATGAAAAGTAAGATTTTAATTAATATCTCAAAGAACACAAGAACAATTTCTCAAATTGTGACTGAGGTGATTGTAGCTGTATTAGTGCACTTGCAACAGAAACAATTGAGTACTGATGTGATACTTTTTTTATTTGCACTACATACAATTTTGAGGACAAGCTTTCGGGGTATGTCCCCTTCTTCAAGGTCCAGGCAGTGCTATTTCACAAAGTTTTAGCAGAATGTTAGAAGAGAAACAACCAGAAAGAAACACACACAAACAAATGTACACAGCAATGGTTATAAGACTAGGATTAGACTAGAGATAAGACACAGCAAAAGCAAAGACTAAGGGGGGGGGGCAACTGTTGGATAATGAGTGAGGAATCCCATGGCCAAATTAAGGCCATTATCTCTTGTATCAAATAGAATTATCATTCTTAGTTCAAACGTTTGGAGTTGAGCCTGTCAGATGCAGGGACCACGTGATCGCAGAGTCCCGGGATGATGTCACCGTGATAGCCAAGAGATGGAGGGGAAGCCCAGCGTACTGCTGCAAGCAGGGGAGGTATGGACAGGTACCAGGACGACATGTTTCACACACGTGTGCTTTCTCAAGAACTTGACAGGCCCAACTCCATTCATCACCACTGCACATCATCCCCCGAGCGGATGGGCCGTCCACCTGACCCAGGAACTTCCTCCAAGCCACAGGCTCAAGTGTTTTTATGTTCCATTGCTTATTCCAATAAAGGTACTCCCCCTAGTGGGGTTTTTATATTACTACCACCACAGCGCTGTTTTTTTATTGAGCTTCTGACTGATAAGTAAAGCTTTGCTGATCTTCTTATGGCCTTCACCTTTCTTGTGTAAAGAAATTATTTTCGTTATCCAGCATTGTGACATTTCTCTTCCATGTGGTAGCATTGCAGACAGCATGAAAAGGGAAGGGGTTTTCTTTGTTAAGTAACGCCCTTTTATAATCGGCTGTCTGCTGGACACCTGTTTAATGAATAATTAGACTCACCTGTAGTTTAATTCTTGTTAACCATTTGCCGCCCGGCCATTGGCCGTTTGGCGGCGGCAAAAGTGCTTCTGCATGCCAGGTGCACGCCATTTGGCGTGCTCCCGCACATGCTCAGTTCGCGCAACTGCAGGGCGGCGCAGCAGCGCGATCTGTCACCGGCCGTGTACCTCGGACACGGCCGATGACAGATCCGAGTACCGGCTCCCGTTGCTGGTACCATGTGATCTGCTGTGACCAATCACAGCAGGTCACATGACAGTTGTATACAATGGATGGCTTCATTCATGCCATCCATTGTATACTAGTGCCTAGCTGTGAATGGTCACAGCAGGTCACATGCACATGTCATGTGATTAGCTGTGACCAAATCACAGCTAAGCACAAAAAAAAAAAACTGAATGAATTGATTTCATTCTGGTAAATGCTTGCTTAGAGCAAAGTAATTCTTTGCTATAAGCAAATTGTGTAAAAAAATAAAAATAAAAAAAATACTGATCACTTCCCCAAAGTAGTATAATGTTACTATGGTAACATTGTACTACTTTGGTCATAGTAAAATATGAAAAAAAAATCTTCCTACAAACTAAAAAATACATCCTAATTTGGGTTATTTTCACCAAAGACATGTAGTAGAATACATCTCGGCCTAAATTTATGAAGAACAATTATTTATTTGTAAACTTTTATAACAGAAACAAAGAAAAACGTGTTTTTTTTCAAAATGTTTGGTCTTTTTTTGTTAATTTAGCAAAAAATAAAAACCCCAGCGGTGATTAAATACCACCAAAAGAAAGCTCTAGTTGTGTGAAGAAAATGATAAAATTTTAGTTTGGGTACAATGTTGTATGACTGCGCCATTGTCATTCAAAGTGTGAGAGCGCTGAAACGTGAAAACTGGCCTGGGCAGGAAGGTGTAAAATTGCACGGTATTGAAATGGTTAATTAAGATTTTGTTGTCTAAAATTAAACTTTGCTCCTAAGACTTTCATTGGGGTGTATTCATATTTGCAACATGGTCTTGAATGAATTTGTTAGGAAAAATACTTTTTTGTGCGTGCAAATTAACAAATCTTGTTTGCAATCGATGACCCACATTTGTGCATTTGAGTATTTTGTAGAACAGTGTCCCATAGAAAATGTTGATTCTGAAAGGAAAGTAAAGGTTTTGTGACAAATCTGTTAGGGTGTACTCATTTATGCTGAGCACTGTACAATTTATAGATTGTAGACTCTATAACTTTCACACAGACAATTTTTTTCACCAAAAAATATAGCAGAACATGTGTGTAAATTTATGAAGAAAGATTATTTATTTGCAAAGTTTGATAACAGAAACTAAGAAAACCTTTTTTTTTTCAAAATGTTTTCCTTTATATTGTGAAAAGTAAAAAATCCAATGGTAATTAAATACCACCAAATAAATCTCTGTCTAAAAAAAATATAAATTCAGCAGCGAACCAAGATGGTCGCAGGCTGAACTCGCTCCTCACCACATGGGTGCATCGGCATTTGCCTTGATGACCTGGGGGGTCCCGATCGCCACCCGTTAAACTCTATGCCCACCCTCATACTCTACAGCATATATGGGGAAGAAATCAGCTCACTCCAGAGCTTCCATTTTGCAGAGGCCGGAACGGAATACAGACAGGCCTCCTACTTCTGGCGCCATCTTGGAGGCCCCACCTTCCAGCCCAGATCCTTTCCTGCTGCCGCTCTCCAGAGAGTCACTACCCCTCTCTGCGGTGGGTGAGTACCCAGAGCACCCCCCGCTGCCTCCACCAGATGCTCCGAGATGCAGATCTTTTGCTCTGCTTTAAAGCCCTGCTGTAAACCGAACTTACAGCGTCCACAACGCGGTTAGCGATGCAGCTTACTAAGGAGATCTGGGAGTTGGGCTCTCGCACAAATGACCTGGAGGAGAGAATTCTTGTCCTCTTTAAATGATAAACCATCTCCTTTCTGAACTGACCTCGCTGACCATTTTTTCCAGGACCTTAATCTCCCAGCTTTGACTGATTCAGCTAAAGATTCTTTACAGGCCGATATATCCGTCCTTGAAGTTCTTCAGGCTATCAAGTTGATCCATTCTTCCAAAGCTCCAGGCCCGGATGGTTTGTACTACCGGAAATTCACGTTGATTTTGGCTCCCCATTTAGCAGCATACTTTAACGAATTCAAATCAGGTTCAGTGCCCGCCACTGAGGTCTTGAGAGTCCATATTACTATGATTCCCAAATCCTCAGAAGATAGTTCAGACCCCGCAATTTTTGTCCAATTTATTTACTAAATGAAGATGTGAAGCTTCTAGGAAAGATTTTGAGTGTCCATATAAACCGATATCTTTGGCAGTTGATACATAGAGACCAGGTGGGGTTTGTTCCAGGATGGCAAGCGGGGGGACAATGTGAGGAAAGTAATCCATCTTATACACATTTTGAATAGTCAGAAGATCCCAGGATTTCTTTTATCACTTGATATATACAAGGCTTTTGACTCTCTGTCCTGGGATTACCTACGCTATGTTTTGCCATGTTGGGGTTTTGGAGATCATATCTTATTTTGAATCGTGGCCCTTGATTCTTCCCTGTCTGCCTGTGTAAAATATGCCAATTTTCTGTCAAATCCTTTTCCAATTCTACAAGGCACTAGGCAGGGTTGCCCTTTATCCCCTGTTTTATTTGTTTTAGCCCTTGAACCTCTAGTGATCACTTTGCCCTCAGGTGATAATATTATTGAAATCCCTTATGCGGGCCATCAATATAAAGGGAATCTTTTTGCAGGTGATGCGTTTCTAACCTTGAAAAATCCTTTGACTTCCTTACCAAACTTGCAACACTTGCTTTCCCGTTTTTCCGCTATCTCTGGTCTGCAGATCCACCTTCATAAACCAACAGCACTTAAAGTTTCTCTATCTTTTTCTTTGATTTTACATCTCAAACAATATTTTCCCTTATCATTGGGTGTCCTTTTCTATTGATTATTTGGGAATTAAACTAACCGCATCCTTTTTCTCCCTCTTCTCCTCTAACTACTACCCCCTTTTGCGTACTATTCGTTCCCTTCTGCAGCCATGGCAATTCCCTTCACTATCGTGGATTGGTCGTATACATGCCATAAAAATGACCATACTTCCTAAAATTCTCTATTTTTTTGTACGTTGCCTATGCCTGTCTCCTCTTTTTTTCTGTGCCTATTACAAAATAGGATTCTTTCTTTTATTTGGGCCTTTAAGCGACCATGGGTTTTGCACTTTATTATGTGTTCTCATAGACTTAAAGGGGGCTTAGGGGTTCAGAATATCGTTAAATATTACCAGGCGGCTCAGATAACCTCACTTACCTTATTGTTTGCGACGTCGGATATCCCGCTTTGGACTCTTTTCTTCTCTTAATTGTGCCAAGTCAAGACCCTATTGTAGCTCCCTCATAAACTCTGGCCCACTACGCTAAGCCCTCTTATGTTACATAATTTGAAGCTTTGGGATTCTGTTAGGTCTTTGGGTGGCCTCATGTCTCCATACCTACCTCTAATGTCCTTGTTTAATAACCCTCTTTCCCCCCCTGGTCTGGACCAGCCGACCGCCTTTAAATGGTGGTCCAACTATGATTTTACTCAAGTTCGCCATTTCCTTTCTTCGTGAATGTTCCCCTTTTGGACTTCATTACAGGAATCGTATCAGGCCCCTCAGACCGAATTTTATCGCTACCTTCAGCTGTGCCATTGGGTATCTTCTCTTAGATGGACCTCTGAGTTCCCTTATAGGTCATCTGTGTTTGAACATCTCTGTCGGACGTCTCCGGTGTCCCCAGGCACTATCTCTCTTTTCTATTCTGCACTTAATTATGCTTCTTCTTCTCCTCTGTCTTATGTTTCATGTTGGGAGAAGGACTTGGGAGCATCTATAGACCCAGCTGAATGGAGTAAAGCAGGTTGATTATATCCCTATGCTCTTTCAATAAAGCGACTATGGAGGCTGCTTATAAAGTTTTATTGTGTTGATATTGGGTGCCTGCCCACATTGCATGCACCAATCCCAACTTTTCAGACAGATGCTTCCGTGGCTGTGGAATGCGTGGGGATGTACTTCACATTTAGTGGTAATGTCCTCGTCTAGTTGGGTTCTGGTCCAGAGTTTTTGGCCTACTATATTCCATTTTTCCCATTCCAAAAGATGTGAAAGCGGCATTACTTCACTGCCCAGTTACAGGCCTGTTTGCGCACCAGCAGAAGCTTGCCACTTACATCTTTATAGCCGCAAACGGCTCATTGCCAAGGGTTGGAGATCACCCTCTGTCCCTTTCTGTAAGGTTAAGCCTACCATGAGCACCCTGATGTTACATGAAAAAAAAAGTATTGTTGATGATACTCATACTAAATTCTTGAAGATCTGGATTCCTTGGTGGATGTATGAATTCCCCAGTCTTTCTCCATTGGGTTTGGGAACTCTCTAGCTTTGTGTTTTTTTTTGGGCCTGCAGGAGAAAAACTCTTCTCTTTTCCTTCTTCTTGTTTTCTGATTGTTAATTTCTCTTCTCTTTTCCATTCTCTGTATTTTTCTCTACGTCTTTTCTCCGGTTAACTAAAATGCTATTGTTCTTTTTTTTTTTGCTAGTACATACTGTTTGATCACTCATTGTTCCTGAACCATGAAAGCCGCGATAGAGCTTTGGCCTCTGGGCGGCTCTATATTGCTAATAATGTTTTTCAAATGTTTGATCATTACCTGGTAAATTGTTCATCGGTTGTCTATTACATGACACCCCTGTGCGGGCGACCAGCTGTTTATATTGTTCAGCGTTTCAATAAAACTTTTGACCAAAAAAAAAAAATAATAATTTGGGTAGAGTTTTGCATGATTGAGTAATTGTCCAAGCAATCAAGGAACAAAAAGGAACATAAAAAATGATGCATTTTGTGACAGACATGGCATTAGACCACTGCCCTCTTCACTAACCTGTGACAAATGATTGGTCAAACACATACCATGCTGTCACTGATACACGACAATGACACTCTAAGCCTCACCTTAGACAAAGATTTTCTAGCTTGTAGGACCACAATCTACGTACCAACCGATTGAGAGCAATTGTTACTGGGTTTGGTAACTAAGCAATTTTGTGTAAAATAAAATGTGATAGCGCCCTGGGGGGGTTGGCGAAATGCGTCTGCGTAATTTCCGGTTCCGATGGAAGCTTTGTGATGTCACGTCCGGTGAGTGGAGAGCACGCTATCTGCGGTGCTCCGGAGCCATCTTTGCTCAGAAGGGAGTACATATCTGCTGATCATAGCTATTTGTGATGTGGATACCGCTCTGCTGCTAGTTTACTTTCCTTTTATGTGGGAGCCAGTATTGCGTTGGTCCAAAAACATTCTGATGGGGGAAAGTTTACACTTATAAGGCTAATTTTTATCTTGTCAAATGTGAGTGTATTAAATGCCTTTGTTTTATAACATTAGTTGCAAACCGCAGATAGCCGATCTCCGTGATCATGTGACGTGGTAAAAGGCCAATCACAGCAACCTTTTACCACGTGATCAGCAACATCCAATGACACAGCAGATCACCGGTAAATGCATTTGCATATCAGTGCCACCCCATCAGTGCCGCCTATCAGTGCCACCTCATCAGTGCCGCCTATCATTGCCCATCAGTGTCCATCAGTGCTGCCTATCAGTGCCCATCAGTGCAGCCTCATCAATGCACATCAGTGAAGGAGAAAAATTACCTGTTTGCAAAATGTTATAATAAAAACAAAGAAAAAACATTTTTTTTTCAAAATTTTTTTCTCTTTTTTTTGTTTATAGCGCAAAAAATAAAACACCCAGCAGCGAGAACATACCACCAAAAGAAAGCTCCACTTGTGTGAAAAAAACACAAAGAAACAATTTCATATGGGTGTAGTGTTGCATGACCATGCAATTGTCACTCAAAGTGTGACAGCGCTGAAAGCTGAAAACTGGCCTGGGCATGAAGGGGTTATAAGTGCCTGGTAGGCAAGTAGTTAAAGAGTTTTACAGTATTACACTATTAGTGTCCCTATGGTTTCTTTGCATTGCATCTATCCTATTAGTGGTCATTGGAGATTGTCAAGCAAGCAATTTTTTCCTTGATTTGGATTTATTCTGGAGAACACATCTCACCTTAAAAGCTTAGTTGACTCTTAAGCCATATAAGCCAAGAGTCCATCAAATTTGGTGAGTGTGGACTTTACTGGATGGTGATCACGGATGGTGTGGGCACGTGGAATTTCCTTTGGCACTGTTTTTTTGATTGGAGCACTTTTTTCATCGTTTTCAACTTGGGACAGTGGACTTTATTATTATTTAATATTTTTACATTTTATATTTTTATCACTGATGGTATTATAATTTGTTTTAATTTTTGCGCTGTAGTATTATTTTTATAACTAAGCAATTAACCCTTTCCTCTGCCACCAGATGGTGGGAGGGGGGTCGCCCTATCACCTATTTACAATATTAACAACAACAGTTACAACATTTAAATAAAAATCAGTAACAATTCTGTCACTGCTGACAGATATAGAGATTTACACTATAGTGGTGCTTTTCAAGAAACAGGGATTCTTTAAGTTCTGTGTTAGTGCATCAGAGACTATTTTAAAGCTTTGCAAAAGATTGTTTAACCACTTTGAGTCCAGACACTTTCACCCCCTTCCTGTCCAGGCCAATTTTCAGCTTTCAGTGCTATCACACTTTGAATGACAATTGCACAGTCATGCAACACTGAATATTTTAACATGTTTTTGAGACAGATAAAACTTTATTTTGGTGGTATTTATTCAACACTGGGATTTTTTTTTTTTTTGCTATATAAATGAAAAAGTCCAAACATTTTGAAAAAAAAGTGTTTTTCTTATAAAATTTTGCAAATAAATAATCTTTCTTCATAAATCTTGGCCAAAATGTATTCATCTATCTTTTTAGTAAAAAAAAAATAACACAAATTAGTTTATAACCAAAAATTATAATTTTTCAAAAACATTTTTTACATTTTATTTTTTAATATTATTATTTATGTTTTTTTTAGCATACCATCACCCTAGCAGTACAGTGTCACCATAGTGACACTGTACTACTTGTGCGGGGTGATGGAGGTTTTCTTTTCCTTTTTTTACACTGATTGCTTTTACACCCATAAAGGCTGTAAAAGCAATAAATTCTCCCTCTCTCTGACTGCATTCTTGCGCCATTGAGAAATATTGTGAGAGCTGTGATTGGTCACAGCTTGTCACATGGTGCAAGGCTGTTGTGAATAGCCTTGTACCATGTGACCTCTGTGATCATTCACAGATTTCACACATAGTAAGCAATGATGTCAGGAAGTGACATCTTGTTTACTACTGTTCCTGTGATCACTGATTGGCCAATCAGTAATCACATGAATCGGGACCTCACATAGAGGTCCTGTACAGCGATCAGTGCTCCCAGGGAGCGCGCACAGGCAGTGAATGCAGAGGCCATTTATAAATGTCCACCCGCTCCTGCACTGCTCCTGTCCAGCTGTTTATGTACATGGGCCGAACGGGAAGTGGTTAATGATGAAAAGGTAATAATAGTGCAAATAAAATATTTACATAAAAAAAAAGTATTACAAAGAGATCAAAGAGACAATAATGCAACAGAGAAAGAAAAAGGAATTAAGGATGAAAATACTTAACAATGTTCTCGTTCTATGCATTCAGCAGAGTCCACATAATGAACAAGATGGATGAATGGCTTTCAATTCTTTTTTCAGATATTCCTTTTTTTTAATGGCAAAATGAGAGCTGTCAAGTGTGGTTGCAGTCTCTCTTTTCTGGACCTTGATTGGGGTGTTGACAGAAATTAATTGGCCAATCACCAGGTCTGAAGTGTGGCCGATGGGATGTCACTGTGTTTATGATCATGCCCCATATCCAGTTAAATATAGGTAATAATATATTTGAATGCCTACAGGTTACAGTCCACTAACTTGTATATTATTGTCCAGCATGAAATTATCCTTTTTATGTATAGAAATATAAGGGGTATCAGATGTCTGTTTCACCTGGGAGAGGTAATGGGCTGAATCCACTTCCCATACCTCCTAGTACAGTGGTGTTTGGGCTTAAAATTCTGCTAATTAATGGATATGAGCAAATATGTCTTTATTCTGGCCGTACTGTTATTATCTCAGGAGTTATGAAATACACGTTTTTTGATTCTTTGCTAATAACCAGTCAGGAACGCGTATTGGCTATTCCACCCGCTGAGCTATTTATGACTGATAAATGAAAGATACGTCTGAAAACAAGACAAGTATCTGTTAAAATTCTTGTCATTCAAGCTTACAAGTTTGATGGTTTTATGAGGGCACTGAGACTTTTACTGGGGTTAGATTCTGCTAATCCTTTCAAAGTACTGATAAGGGTGTTTGGCACACAGCTAAAAGCTTGTTGATTGTATAGATGCCTTCCTAGGAGGATGTAAAGGGTATCTCCTATTGTTACAAGCTGTTATGGCTGAATTCTTAACATGGTGGCCTTGCCTTTTCATACAGCTTTGTGAGCTGCCCAGTCTGCATTATCATCAAACATCTATCAGTTGTGGACTCAACCAGAATCAGTGGGTATGACAGACACAAACGGGACAGGGGCTTTTGTAGGGGACTAGGGGATAGCCTTCGACCCACTGACTTTGCCCATGGAGAGAGCAGATCATTCTCTAATGATGGACAACAACGTGATGAACGCTGACAGCGAGGCTTGGATTCTCTGCATACAGACAATAAATCTTCCCTTTTGGAGTAGATGGAAAGATGTAATAATAATCTTGTACAGGTTACCGGTCAGAGGAAATATGGTGGCCCTCATGCAAACTGGGTTGGTGAAGCTCTTCTATTTGGGACACAAATATTTATCAACAATCTCCCTCAAGAAATCTATGAAGATAAATTAATTACACTGTTCAGACTGTTGGAACATTGTACAAGTTTTGTCTTATGATGGACAGATTATACAAGTGAAAGCAAACACCTGATATACAGCATGTGTAATGTGCTTTGTTGGGTGGGTTTGTTGCCAGTCTGTCTGTGGTGTGCTCCCTGATTAATCAAAGCATTGGCTGGTTGTCTGCCTGCTGATTAGCTTACTGTTAATTAGATCACTGTTAGCTGTTGGCTGTACTGTTTACCTTTTGCATTGTTTAGGATGATGTGATCAAGCTCTTACCTAATCAGTGGGGAATATTTAATATTTGTGAATAGGGTCCCTATTTATGAGTGTATAAAATCTGTGTTTCTGTTCAATAAAGCAGTTCCAGTTTGGCATCTAAGCTAGTCCCGTCTAGTCTTGGGTGCAATGCCCAGCTATAATACCTTGCTCCTGTGTCCTAGTGGCGAGGAAGTTGTTCTCTGATGGAAGGCACAAGTTGGGTGCACGGCCTTCCATCACAGTGGGTTTTTATATATTAAACTGTATATCAAAAAATGTAGCACTGTCCAAAATATATAAACAACCTCTTTAATAGTACAAAAGTAGACATGCAAAGTGCATTAAAAACATCTCCATAATTAATTAATGTGATAATGATATATCAAATATTCCCCACTGCTGCTTATCATGAAATATAACTCCCAAAGTCCTATATTGTTACATGGGTCCAGGATAATTATGTTTTTCTGCATGGACAAGCATTCAAAAGTAACCTCAAGCTGGAAAGAATCTCTATATGTAAAAACCATGTGTAGGCCAGAGGAGGATATTATGTGCTGTAATACACTCACTCTCATAAAACCTCCCTCATACACCGTAAATTTAAAGGAACATATATCCATATGGAGATAAAGTGAAACAGAATCTTCAATATATCCTTTTTGTGTTTTGTGTGGTCCATAGGAGCCTCACAGTCAGGGCTCCGTCCAGAGGTAGATAAGTAAAATATTTGTATATCTTGAACCTCCTTCATACACCAACATGCCATTAGTCAGCAGAAAGTATCAATCCTTATTGAAGATGTTATAGAGCAAAATGGAGTCAATCCACAGATAAAGAACGTGGCCATGTGTAATAAGTCCCTCAGGGGCAATAGCACTTAATGTAAGGCAGTGAGGATGAACGCTGTAAGCAGGGTAAGTATACTCATCATGCTGCTGCTGGCATCATTCCCTGATTCACTTATTTACTGATTCATTTATTTTACTAAATGTTTTTGCTATGGTCAAATCTAATTTTTCACTCAAGTATTAGATAGGATGCCTCATTCTTTTCATCCATTCATTATTGTGGGCAGAGACTTCAACTTGGCAATCTTTCCAACTAGGGATCGACAGACCCTCTCAGGAAACCTACCCTCTAAACAATTTTACAACAATCTACTACTTTTTACAAATGAATTAGGGGATACCATTTGATTGATTCTTGGAAAATAAATACCCTCTTCAAAAGTAATTCACCTTCCTCATACACCGTAAATTTAAAGGAACATATATCCATATGGAGATAAAGTGAAACAGAATCTTCAATATATCCTTTTTGTGTTTTGTGTGGTCCATAGGAGCCTCACAGTCAGGGCTCCGTCCAGAGGTAGATAAGTAAAATATTTGTATATCTTGAACCTCCTTCATACACCAACATGCCATTAGTCAGCAGAAAGTATCAATCCTTATTGAAGATGTTATAGAGCAAAATGGAGTCAATCCACAGATAAAGAACGTGGCCATGTGTAATAAGTCCCTCAGGGGCAATAGCACTTAATGTAAGGCAGTGAGGATGAACGCTGTAAGCAGGGTAAGTATACTCATCATGCTGCTGCTGGCATCATTCCCTGATTCACTTATTTACTGATTCATTTATTTTACTAAATGTTTTTGCTATGGTCAAATCTAATTTTTCACTCAAGTATTAGATAGGATGCCTCATTCTTTTCATCCATTCATTATTGTGGGCAGAGACTTCAACTTGGCAATCTTTCCAACTAGGGATCGACAGACCCTCTCAGGAAACCTACCCTCTAAACAATTTTACAACAATCTACTACTTTTTACAAATGAATTAGGGGATACCATTTGATTGATTCTTGGAAAATAAATACCCTCTTCAAAAGTAATTCACCTTTTTCTCTGCCCCTCAGAAAAAGTATTCTAGATTAGAATATTTTTTTTATTTCTACCCCATCCCTCCAATCATTGACTAACTCTGAGATATTACGTGATCAGACCATTCCTCCATAGTTTTAGATTTACTGATAGCTATTTGAGACTTAATGAGACACTCATTTCTCAAGAAGACCTCTAGGAGCAACTCTCCCCGGCTCTCCAGGAACATTTTAGTTTGAATACAGAAACCACTGAGTACTGTCCATGATACTTTTTTATTTTCACTAACATATAATTTTCAGGACAAGCTTTCAGGGTATGTCCCCTTCTTTAAGGTCCAAGTAGTACTACTTCACAAAGTTTTAGCAGAATGTTGAAAGAAACAATCTCTGATACAGGAACCGTAACCAAGATATCCACTCTGATGGTCCCGACCTAAGATGGCCGCCTGATCCCGGAGCTCCAGAGCCTCACTGTCCTGCTTCTGCTCCACAGGTGACTTCTCACTGCCCCAGGATGGGAAAAAGCCAGCAGAACTCCTCTGCATCCCAGTCCCATTCTCCCAGGGACCAAGGCACGCAGCTGAGGAGAAATATACCAGAGATATTCCAGACCCAGCACAGGGACAATATGGGGCCGTCCCAGCTCTCCTTACAGGCCCCTCCTCAGCAGCAGCCAGCTAGCAGAGATAGCTCTCCCAGCCATCCTGCACAAACAATCAATGATCACTACTGCAGCACAGCCTGTGACCATCCCTGCTCTGCAGCACCAGCACATTCCAGCTCATCTGCCTGTGAGTATCCCAATCCTCTCCCCTGTGATCCCCTCAGCTCTGCAGCCCATGATTTGCCCAGCTCTGCTAGCCGTGATCACTCCATTTCTGCAGTCCCTGACCATCCCAGCCCTGCAGCCTGTAATCATCCCAGTTCTGCTGCCAGTGACCACTCCAGCTCTCCAACCTGTGATCACCCCAGCTCTGCAGCCTGTGAGCACCCAAATTCTGCATCCTGTGACCACTCCAATGTTGCAGCCCGTGACCACTCCAATGCAGCAGCCCGTGATCACCCCAATTCAGCAGGCCATGATCACCCCAATTCTGCAGCCCGTGACCATCTCAATTCTGCAGCCTGTGATCAACTCAGTTCTTCAGCTCCTGACCACCCTAGCTATGCAACCCATGATCATTCCAGCTCTGCAACTCGTGATCACATCAGCGCAGTAACATTTAGCCCTCCCAGATATTCAGCCCATGACCATTACCGCTCTAACGATTGTGAGCATTCACATTCTGCAGCCCGGGACCACTCTTGTTCTGCACTGCCAGTGCACTCAGCATCCCTGCTTAACTTAGAGGACCTGCAAGCGGTAGCAGCAGACATAAAATCTTCTGTATTTATGGCTATATCAGATCTCAAGGGCGACTTCCAATCCGTGGCCCTTAGACTTGATAATGTTAAATGAGTCACAGCCCACCACGACGCAGCCTTATGCCAGGTACAACAAGTGACAGAATCTCTTGCCGTATACCTCAGGGAATTACAATGCCATATGGAAGATCTTGACAACAGGGGCCGACACCACAATATCAGGGTAAGGGGGATACCCAAATCTATAGAACCTTCCTGCTTAACTCAAGCTGTATTTTCTATATACAATGATTTACTAGAAAGACCTCCTGACTCTCCAATAGAAGTGGAGCACCTCCACAGAGCTCTGAGACCCAGGCACAGAGATACAAACCTGCCCAGAGACGCAGTCTGTTGTTTAGTGAACTTTCGCTTAAAAGAAGAAATCTTTAGACGAGCTAGAAACCACAACCGTATCTCCTTTCAGGGCGCAGAGGTCAAAATCTTCCAAGATCCTTCCAATATCACTCTCCAGCGTAGAAGAGAACTCCGCCCACTACTAGATCTGCTACGATCCAGAGCTATCACATATCGATGGAAATTTCCATTTTTCCTCTACGCAACAGCTCATGGCTGCATTGTCAACCTAAAAGTACCGGAAGACCTGGAACACTTTTGCAATGCCTTGGAATTACCACTCGTTGACCTCACAGATTGGTATAGCGACTTTCCCCTTTTCCCCCATGAGGCGAGCCACCTTGATGGAAGACGTTCAAGAAGTGGGACGCTCAGATCACCGATGCCGCCGGATCTCCCTTCACTCCTCACCACCACTAACTGGAGGTAGTACCCCCAGGAATGGTAGCCCCATGGCTTCACCAGCCCATTGAAGTGCCTGTCATTCTTCCTAAACCCGAGGCCTCTAATCCTGCTGACTAGCGGAAGCGAGACCATCCTCCAAACTTCCATGATCCTGTTTCCCCCCGAGGGGTTTTTTCTCTTCAATTTTTTTTTCTCCATGTTATTTTGACCTCACTTGCTAAGATCCTGGAATAACTCTTAGTTTTGCTGGTACCTTGACTCTCCCAGTCTATCTCTTTAAGCCGAAGCAAATATACTCCTGACCTGTTACAGATAGGCCCATTTAAGGATACCTACTATTGGAGGGACTCAACTCTGTAAACTGGCTTTGATATCATCCTACTGACACTTCCACTCAGGCTACGAACTTCCCCTGACATAACTTCTATGCTCAACGACCATCCTTCCTCGTCTATTGAAGATTGGTTTCGACTAGAGCTTTTTGCACCTACTAAGAAATACCATCAGTCATTACTGGGGACCGATACTGTAGGACTATCAAAGATACACATGATCCCAGAAAGAAGATCAATCTTCCTGGAATGCCACTCACAGCACATCCAACCATCCTGCGACACACCTGCTTGACCCTCTATCGGCTGCTCAACTCTCACCGAATCGCACAAACACTATCGAGGCTGATCATCCTGTTGATTCACGGAGACTGACACAACACCCAAAATCTCACTTATGCAATGTTTCGAGAGTAAGAGAACTGTGGAACTCGCTGACATTCATTTTGGTATTACCAATACTCTTCACATTAACGTGACTGCAGCTGACTTTTACTCCCCTATGTCCTTACCTCATCTACTCAACTTATAACTTGTGCATCATTTCACTGAATGCTCATAAGCTCTTCCATCTCCTGATTCACTTCAACTCGTCAACACCTTTTCCCCACTGCTATGCCCTTTGCCTCCATTTCTCCCTCTTCCCCCTCCCCCTCTCCCCTCTAGTCCCCTCCCCTTCTTATCTTAAACCCCCCCCCCTTTTTCTCCTTTTTTTCCCTTCTCTTTCCCGTCTTCCTCTGATTACTTTCTCTTAATTTACAACTGAATGGTATTCTTATGCATGTCGATGGTTCCAATTATTAGTTATTATGTTAGCTGACCAGCTCTTGTCATCTGCTCTGTACCTATTCATATACTCATATTGAATGTATTCATGTGAATTAAGATGTTTTTTACAGGTTACACCACAAATGACATTTAAGAGGATGATGTGAATCTCTCCTCAGCCTCTACTCCTAAACAGGCTACCCCATAGATTGCAACTCCGTTCAACACCCCACGTTTTTAACATGATCCCCCAGCTATTTACTCTCCTACCAACTCGGCTCCATATATCATTAATTCTTAAATCTTAACCAACACTGGCTCTCTATTAATCTCCCTCTTTTTACGCCACCTATATATGCTACCTAGACCATGTTGAGGCTCGGGACCTCACCCCATCACAGGTCGTTTTCTACCACCCCTACACACGGCACACACTGGTAGTTCCTGCTGACCTTCATTGGAATCTCCTATATTTTTGGTGGGATAGTTGGTCTAACCCTACTTTCGGTACATAACTCCCTTCTGCTATCTTTACTCTCTTACTCCTCTGATCCCTTCATCTTTTTCTCGCTGCTCCCCCCTTTCCCTTTTTTTTTTCTGGTATCCTTCTGGCTCCACTTCCTTTGCTTTCCCCTCATCTCGGTTCTAAGCTTATTTGTGCTCTCTCGCCCTTCTCCCTGGGGCACCGAGGGTGCATATCGCGCCCCCCCCTGGCAGTCGCTACAACTCTCAACAACGGAACTTGAACTCCCTGACTGTAAAATGGTTCCCCACAAAACTGCTCACATCACCCCTTCCCTCAAACTATTTTTTTTTTTCCATAACGTTTATTAGAAATAAGAAAACAATACAAGTCAAGAATACAGCATAAAATGGATATCATATAGATATCCATTTTACAATGGTCAAGGCATGTAGCAAGGCACGAGCTTTTAGGCAATACAATTAGCACAAAACACTCAATCAAAATATAATGTGGAAAGAGGGTGTAGACTGCAAGAGTTTACTTCCAGACTGGAGAAAGAGCAAATCCAAACCAAGGTTTGGGTGTAGGACACTGCATAACGGCATAGACCTCTATCTGACCTGAAAGCCTATTAAAATATCCCAGAATCACATGAGGATCAATGGGGGATGAAGCGTGGCACAAAACCAGGTAAGTTTACATAGGAGGGGAATGCAGATTGGAATTTATAGAAACTGTTTGTCAAGTCAAGGGGTACATATTGTGTTTTCAGAAATTATATATGTGCCTGGCAATCAGGGGCGTATCTACTGTGAGGCAAACAAGGCGTTTGCCTAGGGCGGCAATTTTTAGGTGGCGACACCGCCCCCCGGAAGAAGGGACCTTGAGAGCAGTGGCGGACAGAGCCACGCAGGGCCGCCAGCAGAGGGGTACCTTCGGTACTCTTGCAATGGCACGGAGGACAGCAGGAGAATTGATGCGGGGGAGGGCAGTTGCAGAGCGATGCTCCTGTACCTCTCCCTCCAGCAGCTGACGAGCCAGGACCAGGGGACAGCATGGAGCAGGGAGAGGAAGTGAGCTGTGCTGTGGTCTGTGGGATCTCCCTGTCTCCCTCCTTGCACTGACAGATCATATGGGACTCACACACACTCACACACCTCCCCCCCTCCTCCTTCCTGCTGCATGGAGATCAGCAGCCCTTGGAGGAGGTGTGTGTGTGCAGCCCCATATGATGTGAGAAACGGAGAGGGAAGGGGGGGAGAGAGAGGGAAGAGAGAGAGAAAAGAGAGTGAGGGGCGAGAGAAGAGAGAGGGAGAAGGGAGAGAGGGAAGAGAGAGAGAGGGAGGAGAGAGAAAAGATAGAGAGAGAGAGGGGGGGGAGAGGAGAAAGAGGGGGGGATGAAGAGAGAGAGAGGGAATGAAGCGAGAGAGAGAGAGAGGGGGGGGGAGAGATGGAGGAGAGAGATAAAGAGAGAGGGGGGGGAGATAGGGAAGAGAGGGAAGAGACAGAGGAGAGAGGGGAGGGAGAGAGAGGCGGGAGGGAAGAGAGAGAGGGGCAGAGAAAGAGAGGGGGAGAAGGAGGAGAGAGAGAGAGGGGGGGATGAGGAGAGAGAGAGAGGGAAAAGAGAGCGGAGGGAGAGAGGTAGGGGGAGAGAGAGGGGGTGAGAGTGGGGGGAGAGAGGGGGGGAGAGAGAGAGACAGAGAGAGATAGGGGGAATAGAGAGAGAGAAGGAAGAAAGGGGAGGAAGGGGAGAAGAGGGGGGGTGAGAGAAAAAGAAGAGAGGGAGAAAGAGAGGGAAGAGAGAGAGAATCATATATATATATATATATATATATATATATGTATATATATACATATATACATACATACACACTTATTGACTCTCTCGCTCTCTCATGGGGGGGGGGGGGGCGCAACATTTTTGTGTTGCCTAGGGCAGCACAAAGTCTAAATACATCACTGCTGGCAATATGAAACTGAAGAAACTTTAAAAAGGTGTATACGGGTAGAATCTAACAATCGTGTGACTTGTAGGGCAAGAAGAAAAAGAAGAGAAGAAGAAGAAAAGGGAAATAACAAAGAGAGGGAGATGGGGGAAAGGATTGCAAACAGGAGGCAAGTGGGGGGGGGGTAGAGGGAGAAAGCAGGGGCAAAAGTATTGGAGGGGTGAGAGAGCAGGGGAGGGGGATAAGGAGAGGAAGAGGGAAGGGCAAGGGAACAGAGAGAAGGAAGAGACACAAAAAAATAAGGGGGGGGGAGAAGAAGAACCCCCGGGGGAACAACTCCAGTGGGTCTAGACTGGGATCCAGTCACCAGGGGTCTGGTGATAAGGCAAATCGTAATTCCTCTGAGTATGAAGAGAGGGGCGTGCAGATCAAAGGGGGAAGATCGGGTAGAACATGCACTCAAGCAAGTGACAATGTGCTTTAGGAGCAATGGCTGTCAGGGAGGGAGGCCAATGACGGAGCGAAACTTGGGAGTTGTTTGGAAGTGTATCCAACAGGCCCAAGTATGCGAGAATTTAGTCGGATTATCGTGTGAAGAATTAATGAGTTTCCTCGATCTCTACCAATCTATTCAAACGGATCATCCAATCTCGAATCGATGGGGGTCGGGATGATCTCCAGAGGAAAGGTATGCATAATTTGGCTGCAATTAGCATATGCATAGCTAGCGATTGGGAATAGAGGTGCCTAGGGATAGAGGTATGGTGGAGTAGGCATTGGGCTGGGGAAAAATCGAGAGGTAGCGAGGAGACCGACGAGGTTATGCGATGAACCTCTTTCCAGAAGGTTTGGATGGCTTGGCAGGACCACCAAATATGAAGGAGGGAACCCACCTCAGAGTCACATCTCCAACAAGAATTGGGTAGGCTTGGGTTAAAACAATGAAGTCTGGAGGGGGTCCTATACCAGCGAGAAGCCAATTCATAAGCATTTTCTTGGGTTGAAACGTTCAAAGAACCTTTATGCGCAAAAGTGAATATCTAGTCCCAGTCTGAAAAGGATAAATCGAGCTCCAAATCTCTCTTCCATGCTCGGCAGTCCGGGAGTGCAGAAGGGATTCGGTCACCAAATAGAAGAAGATACGTGGTTGAAACCAAATGCCGTTGGGGTTCCGTTTTGGAGCAAAGGGCTTCAAAGGGGGTGAGAGGGCGAGTCCAATTGTTGTGGTGGGCTTTTGAGTGGAGAAAATGTCTTATTTGGAGATATGCCCAAAAGGGAAAGGTGTGGTCCTTCATGGAGGGGATGTGTGAGGCTAGGGTCTTCAGTTGGCCTTAACAAAAGAAGTGTTCTGCACGCACATGTTGATGAGGCCAATGCTCAGCTAGAAAAGATGAGTGCAAGCCCGGTGGGAAATCCGGATTCATGTGTAGGGAGGTAGGAGGATTAGGGGCATCTGAAATGCAAGCGACTTGGACACCAACCGAAAGATCTTCAAGGTTGCTCCTATCAATGTATGGAACATCGGGGGGGGAAGGTTTTGCTGGGAGCCAAGGAATCAGTGCCAAAGGAGAGGGAGAGAAAGAGTCCTCGAGGCGAACCTATGCTATAGTTGACGGATGCATGTTCCAATCTATAATTCTGGTGAGATGACAGGCCCAATGATATTTTTGAAGATCGGGGAGCCCGATACCCCCTTTGGATTTGGGGAGAGTCAATTGCGAGAAGGAGATTCGTGGAAGTTTATGGCTCCAAAGGAACTGTGATTAGATTTTCTTGCAATGAGCAAAGAAGGTGGCAAGTGGATAGGAATGGTCTGGAAGAGGTAGAGTAAGCGGGGAAGGATATTCATTTTAAGGATTGCAGCCCTTCCGAACCAGGAAAAACAAGGGTGATGCCATTTCTAGAGCTCTTCCTGAATAGTTCGAAGGGCAGGGATAAAGTTTTTAGCATATAAATCCAGGAGAGTACTAGGGAGCTGTATTCCAAAGTAAGTAAGGGCCTCTGATTCCCATTTGAACGTGAAGTGTGACTTACACGTAATGACTACATCAGGAGGGAGGGTAATGTTGAGAGAAGAGGATTTGGAGAAATTAATTTTGAGGTTGGAGAGGAATTGAAAGGAATTCTTGAAAAAGGTTGGGCAGGGTAGTTCTGGGTTCTGAAAGGAAGAGTAAAATATCGTCTGCATAAGCGGCAGTTTTATGCATGTGTCCATCAACAGAGACTCCCTTGATATTGGGATTCACCCGGAGTTTACGAAGCAAGGGCTCCAACGTTAGGATGAAAAGAAGCGGTGAAAGGGGGCAGCCTTAACGTGTGCCATTTTTGAGAGGGAAGGGTCTCGACAAATGCCAATTTAACCAAACTTGGGCCTTGGTACATGAGTACAAGGCCATGATGTAGTGAAGCATATTAACTAACTAACTATATAATTGTGTACCAGAAGATAGGATTTTTTTTCTGTTCACAAATTATCTAGTATTCAGCTAAACTTGAGTTCTGTGGTTTTTATATTTATTATCTGAATCTACTTTTTGCACTAAGCATGGATTTTTTTAAATTCTTAGTCTTGAATGTGCTGCATATTTTTATTAATAGCAATAGTAAATTCCAACCACCACCTGACTATGTGCATCCCTAATGACAGCAATTGTCAAGAATCTGTGTTGGTAAGACTATAAATGAGAATTATTTTCCCACATTTGGCAAGCCTCACAAATTTTAATAATAGTATTCATAATATTCACTTTGCTAGAAAAATAAACACCATCTTACTTAAACAGTTTAGTAATCTTTCTATGGTGCTTTCATTTATCCAACAAAGATAACACAAGACATGTCATGGTTTAATGAATGGTCATGGTTTAATGAATCAAAACTAACAGAATTTTTACTAGTTCAGCTGTCCACAGTATTCAGCTTTTCATGTTTATTTTCTTTCTACTTGTGTATCTAGTGACAGTATTAGGAAATGTTGTGATTATCACACTGGTCTGGACACACCCACAGCTCAAAACGCCAATGTACTATTTTTTGTGCAGCTTATCCTTCCTGGAAATTTGGTAAATATCAGTCACACTTCCAAAGATATTAGAGGACTTTCTTTATTCAACTAAAAGTATATCAGCTATTGGCTGTATTGTCCAGTGCAGGGGTGGACTGACCATTCGAGCACTCGGGCACTGCCTGAGGGCCCTGGGTCAGTAGGGGGCCCCATGAAATGCCCCTGGCACCTTTTTTATAGGCTTTTTGGGTGTGCTTTGAGTGTGGGCGAGAACACAGGGGCCCCATGATCCCCTATTGCCCGGGGGCCCCATGAGCTGTCAGTCCACCCCTCGTCCAGTGTTACTTCTTTTTCGTACTTGGAGCTATTGAAAATTACATTCTGGCTGTTATGGCATATGATAGATATGTAGCCATTTGTAACCCATTAAGATATTCGACAATCATGAAACCTGTACTTTGTTGTCAGTTAGCTGTAGGTGTTGGTTATGCAGTCTTTTTGTCAGTCAGTTTTGCCTCTTTATTGGTTATACAGTTTATCATTTTGTGGCTTGAACCAGATTGATCATTTCTTTTGTCATATAATTCCCTTACTGAACAAGTCCTGCACAGACACTTCCAAGCTAAAGACATATTTCTTCATTATGGTTTAGACAATTGTTTTTGGTTGCTTGCTGTTTACTATTCTATCATATGTGCAGATTATATTGACTGTTTTATGCATAGCATCATCATCTGGAAAGAGTAAAGCCTTTTCTACTTGCGTGTCTCATCTTGCAATCGTAGTTATTTATTATGGACCTGTTATATTGATATATGTGAGATCATCAAAAGGCCAGATATTTGAATATGACAAATATATATCAGTGTTCTATGCAGTGGTAACTCCCTTTCTCAACCCAATAATTTATAGCTTGAGAAACAAAGAAGTAAGGAATGCATTATGCTTAATGAAAAAGTGTAAGTGAAATATAATCATTATTGATGCTCTGAAAACCATTTTACAGACCTTTTTAAATATAAAAAAAAGCTATTTCCTTTGAATATATTTTTATGTAAATTTGTCAAAATTCAGCATTTAGGTCAGAATACTACTGGAACTCAACAGGATAAAGACCCTTAGAGCACCATACAACAAAAAACTCAGCTCCAGCCGAAACAGTCTAAGAAAGGTTAGAGCTGACTATGGTTATTATTATTATTATTATTATTATACAGGATTTATATAGGACCATCAGTTTGTGCAGTGCTTTACAAAATGAAGGCAGACATTACAGTTAAAATACAATTTGGTACAAGAGGAATCAGAGGGCCCTGTTCGTTAGCGCTCTGAATCTAAGAGAGAGGGTCAAGTGATACAAAGGGTAATAGCTGTGGGGGATGAGCTGATGTAGAAAGTAAAAACACAGTGCATTCGTTAGAAGCAGGATAAGTTTCTTTAAAAAGAGGGGTTTTCAGGGATCATCTAAAGGTGGATAGATTAGGAGATAGTCGGACAAATTGGGGTAGGGAGTTCCTTAGGATAGGAAAAGCATGGGAGAAGTCAAAGACAAACATGGGGGGAGGTGATGTGGAGATTAGAGAGCAGGAGGCCTTGGGAGAACCAAGGAGAGTGATTTGGTTGGTATTTTGAGACCAGGTTGGTGATGTAGCTGGTGGCAGAGTTGTGGATGGCTTTTTAAGCTGTTGTTAGTACTTTGAATTTTATTCATTGGGTGAGTGGAAGCCAGTGGAGGGATTGGCAGAGAAAGGTACTAGACACTGAATGGTTGGCAAGGTGGATGAGTCTAGCAGCAGGATTCATGATGGATTGAAGGGTGGATAGGTTATGTAAAGGTAAGCAGCAGTCAAAGCAAGAGATAACCAGGAAGTGAATTAGAAGCTTTGTAGTGTCATTGCCTAAAAAGGGGCAGGTTACACCTTGCACCCTGGCATGCGGGGATGGGTTGATAGTTGTGCCATTGATCTTGACCAAGAAATAAGGGGAAGGGGCACGTGGGGGAGGAATTGTTATAAAATCAGTTTTGGATAGATTAAGTTTGAGGGAGTGGTGTGACATCCAGATATATCTGTCAGTAAATCAGTGATGAAATTGATGGAGTGAGCTGAGGGGTAGAGAGATCGATTTGTGTGTCATCAGCATAGAAATGATATTGGAAACCATGGAAAGCTATAAGCTGACTCAGGGAAGAGGTGTAGATCAAGAATAGGAGAGGACAATGGACAGAACCTTGAGGGACCCAGATGGTAACATTAATAGGTGTGGAGGAAGTAGAGTTGTAAGTGACACTGAAGGTGCAGTGAGATATGTAAGATGCAAACCAATGGAGAATACAGTCATGGAAACCAAGGTAACAGAGTACATGGATTATCATGGAGAATAAGAGAGGGTAGAGGTTCATAGATCTGCTGTATCACCCAATATATGGTTTCTGCCCAGTAACCAAAAAACATGCATACAAAAGAGGGGGGTTGTGAAAAGAGATTCACAAAAAAGTGGTTACATCATGGACAGAATGCGATACTCAGGGTAGTTTCCAAAAATGATGCTTTATTACACAATAATTATAGACAATAGGGTAAATACCCTGGTTCACCATCACCTCAGTATGAGATAATACAAAAAGACCTAAAATCACATAAAAGCAACGTCAAGACCGGTCTTATTCATTAATGTGCTGCATATATAATGACAGAAACCTGTCTAGTACATTTGCAGCACCAACACATTGGTTACACCACCAACAGGGGGTGTGTCAAAAAAATTGTACCATCAGGTATAATGTACTATACAATGCTATGCAATAATGGCTGATAGCAGGCACCATATATTAATAACAAAATTACCCATAACCCAATCAAGGCAATGTGGGTGAAAAATTGAAAATATATGTGGGGATTCGGATGCTCCTATAATAACAAGATGATAGCAATACAGCCCCTATTCAGGGCATGAGTGAGTGGTGAACATACAGTCATGGCCGAAATTGTTGGCACCCTTGATATTTCTCCAGGAAATCATGTATTTCTCACGAAACGTATTGCATTAACACATGTTTTGCTATACACATGTTTATTCCCTTTGTGTGTATTGGGACAAAACAAAAAAAGGGAGGAAAGAAAGCAAATTCGACATAATGTCACACAAACCTCCAAAAATGGGCTGGACAAAAGTATTGGCACCCTTTCACAACTGCGGATAAATAAGAATGTTACAAGCATGTGATGCTCCTGTAAACTCACCTGGGGCAAGTAACAGGTGTGGGCAATATAGAAATCACACCTGAAAGCAGATAAAAAGGAGAGACGTTCACTTAACCTTTGCATTGTGTGTCTGTCTGTGCCACACTAAGCATGGACAACAGAAAGAGGAGACGAGAACTGTCTGAGGACCTGAGAACCAAAATTGTGGCAAAATATCAACAATCTCAAGGTTACAAGTCCATCTCCAGAGAACTAGATTTGCCTTTGTCCACAGTGCGCAACATTATCAAGAAGTTTGCAACCCATGGCACTGTAGCTAATCTCCCTGGTCGTGGACGGATGAGGAAAATTGATGAAAGATTGCAACGCAGAATAGTCCGGATGGTGGATAAGCAGCCCCAAACATGTTCCAAAGACATTCAAGCTGTCCTGCAGGCTCAGGGAGCATCAGTGTCAGCGCGAACTATCCGTCGACATTTAAATGAAATGAAACGCTATGGCAGGAGACCCAGGAGGACCCCACTGCTGACACAGAGACATAAAAAAGCAAGACTACAGTTTGCCAAAATGTACTTGAGTAAGCCAAAAGCCTTCTGGGAAAACGTCTTGTGGACAGATGAGACCAAGATAGAGCTTTTCGGTAAAGCACATCATTCTACTGTTTACCGAAAACGGAATGAGGCCTACAAAGAACAAAACACAGTACCTACGGTAAAATATGGTGGAGGTTCAATGATGTTTTGGGGTTGTTTTGCTGCCTCTGGCACTGGGTGCCTTGACTGTGTGCAAGGCATCATGAAATCTGAGGATTACCAAAGGATTTTGGGTCGCACTGTAGGGCCCAGTGTCAGAAAGCTGGGTTTGCGTCCAAGATCCTGGGTCTTCCAGCAGGACAATGACCCCAAACATACGTCAAAAAGCACTCAGAAATGGATGGCAAAGAAGCGCTGGAGAGTTCTGAAGTGGCCAGCAATGAGCCCAGATCTAAATCCCATTGAACACCTGTGGAGAGATCTTAAAATTGCTGTTGGGAAAAGGTGTCCTTCCAATAAGAGAGACCTGGAGCTGTTTGCAAAGGAAGAGTGGTCCAAAATTCCGGGTGAGAGGTGTCAGAAGCTTATTGATGGTTATAGGAAGCGACTGATTTCAGTTATGTTTTCCAAAGGGTGTGCAACCAAATATTAAGTTAAGGGTGCCAATACTTTTGTCCAGCCCATTTTTGGGGTTTTGTGTGACATTATGTCATATTTGCTTTTCTGCCTCTGTTTTATATTTGTTCCAATACATACAAAGGGAATAAACATGTGTATAGCAAAACATGTGTTAATGCAATACCTTTTTTGTGTGAAATACTTGATTTTCAGGAAAAATATCAAGGGTGCCAACAATTTCGGCCATGACTGTATACAGATTCACAGTGGACATGTCCATATATATAGATGCAGAGTCAGTCATGAAAGAATCACTGTTGGAATCCTTAATAATATAAAGATGATAAAGATGGCAGGGCCCTGCTTCAAGGAGTTTCTTCACGGCAACGTGCGGGCTATAGACCACCTTAATATAGATGATAGTATGAAACCTGCTGGGTCCTCCGTCTCTTGTAATATATAAATGGTGCCTTGCACCTGGATAGTCAATCATATTGTCCCCATCCTGCAATAAATTGTTGACAAATGGACAGTTAATCAATATGTATTCTTGCTGATGTATGTATAGAGTGGTGAGTTAACGCCTTTTCGTCTAGCTGTGTGACAGTTCACACACCACCCGTGCCATAGGTGATACTTTCTGGAAGTTTCCTCCGTCTGGATTACCAGGCATAGTCCCGGGGACAGCCGCCAAAGTCAGGACTGTAACTGGCGGGCTCCGTTCTCCCTTTGGTGCCTGTGCAGCCTTGCACAACTCATGGCCCACAAATATGGCCGCTTCCCTGCTGGTCAGCGTGTATGGCGCCAATGCGTGTGATTGGAAGTGACGTATCTGACGTATGACGTCAACGCGTTTCGCCGATAGGCGTATCTCACCCACATAAAAGATTTTTTTCAGAGCCTTGTGGTGCTAACAGGTCAGCTAGCATCTTACTTTTTGTCCCAAACAACTGAAAGTTTGGAAAAAATATGATATTTTGGTCAAGCTGGAGGCACACTAAAATTCTAACATCTTTAAATGTGTCTACAAGTTTTTCTTGAAGTAGATTTCATTTACATTTGCCTTTTTTTCCGTAAGACATAGACAAATCCTACTTAGGCAATCAATTTAGTAATTAGGTGAATGGAGGAGTTCAAACTATGTATGATTTTGTGTAGCTAAAGTAATAGCATAGACCCATTTCTTAAACCAACAACAAGTTTGGTAAGTATTGCATGCTCACGCTAACATAGTTTATGTTGAAAGTGTGAGGAATGTTTTGTTCATGGATGTGAGGGTCTTACTTGCCTATAATTACAATCAGTGCTATTAATTTCTGCTTCCAGTGAGTGCTAGATGATTTGTCCATAAAACAACTTAAAGACTGGTCGCCCTCCTCCACCACTGCTGTCCAAAGCCTGCAATACTTTGGGGGGACCACCCCTCTCTGCCCACGGCCCAGGGAATCCATGGACTGCTTCGTGGAGTGGTCCGAATCTCGCTCCTTTTCAGTCCCCCACCTGTCACAGGGAGACACAGAAGCTGCTGCAGCCAAGATAGCCGCCACTGAAATCATCCCCATCTGACACAGGAGATTAGCAGAGCCTTCACCAGCCACAGCCTTCTACTCCTCACCCTCCGGTCCTTGCCTCACCAGCTGGCACCTACCCTCACGGCAGCGGTCAACAGTGTTGTTCTTAAAGGGCTAGAACAGCTACACAAAGATCTTCACTCTCAGTCACAGCACATTACGCAGATGGAGGATAGGATCTCTTCCATTGGAGATGACTCAATGGTTGTTTCTGCGACAGTAACCCTACTCACCATGGTCCACAGAGATCTTCAGGATAAGGTAGACAATCTAGAAACCGCTCATGGTGGAACAATTTATGCATTATAGGCCTGCCCGAGTCGTATTCTCCTTCCATGCTGACACTATATGAGCTACGTCCAAACTGGTGCACCTAGGCCTCGACACCCCTGCGCAGTTGAAAGAGCCCACAGGATTGGTCCACCGTTTGACTCTCACACTAAACCTAGGCCATTCATTGTCCGCTATCTGAACTACACTGACAAACAGACCATCCTTCAAAGTCCAGTGCACACATGCTTTATCTGTGGACAGACACCAACTACTCCTGTTCGCGGACTACTCAATGGAGGTTATGCGACAACATAAGGCCTTCTCTGCGATCTGCTCCACTCTCTATAGCAGGCAGGTTAAGTTCACCCTGGCTTATCCCACTGTTCTTCATATCCAGCCATCGGATGGAGAAAGGCAATCCTTCACTTCACCATTGGAAGTAGAGCAATACCTTAACAGTATCCCTGAAGCAGCCATGGATCAAAGTCCCTCTTCTGCACCATCTTCCTCCTCCCCCCAAGGGGAAATTCCGTGACCTTCCACAATCAACTTAGTCCTCAAGAGTCACTGCATAAACAGGTACACTTTGGTCGAGCTGAAGATCGCTACGTTACCCGCTGACTTGTTTCATCGGAAGATATGTAATGGTTTTCCTTGTTTTTCTATGCTTTCTCAGGGACTGATATAATTTGTCTTATAATGGCTAATGTTTGATATTTATCTGTCTTGTTCATGCCTCTCCTGCGGCGAACCGCCCTGCACATCTGGCCCCATGGATGGGCTAAGAGGGTCTTCAGGTACTTTTTTTCCGCTTTCGCCATTCTCCCTCTTACCTCCACCCCCACTACCTTCCACCCCCCTCCCCGTATACATTTTTGTCCAAGACAGTAGTGAATTATTGAGTGCGTGAGTTTCAATGGCTTGCTCTATGCAGAAAAAAGTGAAGTTCCTGATCTACCTGGGGAACCTCTCCCCATTTATTAGAAAAGTACTGCATTTATTGTTTTGCTCTAGATGATAAGATGCTTCAGTTGATCCAGCTGATGACAGGGATCACTTGAAGGTAATCTCGTGGAATGTTAAGGGGCTACACTCACCGATCAAACTTATGCAAGTACTATGTCATTTGAAATGTTTGGGGACAGATGTGGCTCTTTTGGAGGAGACACATCTCTCCGCCAGTGATATTTCTTGTCTTTTGAGACTTTAGGTGAGTTAGGTATTTGGAGATGTGGAAAACTGGGTGGATCTTGTATGATTCTGGAAGGAACAGCTCAAACGCCACTGGATTGATTTCCCTCTTCATCCAGAAAGGGCCAATGTACCTTGGACCCAATTTATGTGACGGGCAGAGGAGTTTTAGATTGACAGTTTATAGCCAAACTTTGTCTCCAATCTTCAGAGGAGGGTTTCCTCTCTCCGTTTCCTGTCGTAGTGTTTCTTATAATCAGCCTGGGATTTCAGTATAGACTCTTGGAGGACTTTACAGTTGTTCTGTAGCATGGGGAGTCTGTCCTGTACTGCGGGTACTGAAGCTTCAGGAATGGTGTCAGGTATGAAGGAAGGGTGGAATCCATAATTGGCCCACAACGGCGACTGGTTTGTAGCAGAATGGACTGAATTGTTGTAGGCAAATTCTGCCAATGGGAGTAGGGATGCCCATCATCCTGAGAAAAAGCAGAGAAGCACCGTAAATATTGCTCCAAAGTCTGATTTGTTTGCTCCATTTGCCCGTTACTCTGGGGATGGTAGGTGGACGATAAGCAGAGTTCCACCTTCAGGGCCTTGCAGAGGGCTCTCTAGAACCTGGACGTAAACTGCACCCCTCGGTCTGAGACGATATTACTGGGCAGACCATGTAACCTGACAATCTCTTTGATGAAAGTTAGTGCAGTCTCTGGCGCAGATGGAGTACCCACCATTAGTAAAAAGTGGGCCATCTTGGATAGCCGATCCACTACTACCAGAATGGTAGTAAACCCCTCTGAGAGCGGCAAATCCACAATGAAGTCCATTGCGACCATCTCCCAGGGATGATCATGAATGGGCAGGGGCCTCAGCAACCCCCAGGCCTTGGCTTTGTCTCCCTTGTTCCGCAGACACACTCTGCACGACTTCACATAGGCTCTACAGTCATGATTCAAGTTGGGCCACCAGAAGGATTAGTTCCATTGTCTTATGGGCTCCAAAGTGTCCAGCCAGTTGTTGGTCATGGAAAGCCCTGAAAACTTGAGACCTCACTTCTTGGGGTACAAAGATTTTATCCTTGTGCCAAATAAGACCATCCTGCCTTCTAAGCGAATCTTTTTCGGGGTTCAGGACAGAGGCTTGCTTGATCGAAGACTTTAGGCTGGGTTGGATCAGCAAAAAATTTTGGGCTGACAAAAAAGTGTTGGGGGGAGAAGGCTCCTCTGGGTTCGGGAACATGCGGGAAAGGGCATCTGCCTTCCCGTTCTTGGATCCTGGGCGGTAGGTTATGTGGAAGTTAAACCTGGAGAAATATAAAGCCCATCTAGCCTGTCGAGGTCTTAGTCGCTGGTCGGACCTTAGATACTCCAGATTTTTATGATCTGTGAAAATCATAAATGGGTGGCTGGCACCTTCCAAGAGATATCTCCATTCTTTGAAGAATATCTTAATCGCTAAAGTTTCCCTATCACCCACATCATATTTCCTTTCAGCTTGGCTTAATTTTCTAGAACAAAAGGCTATTGGGTGAAGCAGAGCCTTTGGGCCTTGGCGCTGGGAGAGTATGGCTCTTGTAGCAACTTCAGATGCGTCCACCTCCAGGATGAAGGGGAGTGTTGGCTCTGGATGCTGTAACACAGGAGCAGAGGTGATCTGATCTTTTAATTGCTCAAATGCTTTTTGCACTTCCTGGCTCCAGCAAAAACGTGTATGCTGGAGGGTGAGTTGAGTAATAGGGGCAATGACTGTGGAAAAGCCCTTAATAAACTTCCGATAGAAGTTGGCGAAACCTACGAATCTTTGGACCCCTTTCCTGTCTGAAGGTGCAGGCCAATCCAGGATAGCAGATACTTTCTAAGGGTCCATGGAGATTCCCTCGGTGGAAATTATGAGCCCCAGGAACTGGATGGACTACTTCTCAAACTCACACTTCTCCGCCTTGGTGTACAAGCCATGCATCCTTAGAGTGTTTAGCACTTTCATAACATGATCACGATGGAGTTCCAGTTATGGTAGAGAAAATTAGGATATCGTCCAGGTAGACAATCACAAAAAGGTCAAGGTAGTCTCTAAAGATGTCGTTCACAAAGTGTTGGAACTTAGCAGGGGCATTACATAGCCCAAACGGCATCACTAGGTACTCAAACTGTCCGAAGCGTGTTCTGAAGGCGGTCTTCTACTCATCGCCCTCTCTTATACGGACTAAATTGTAGGCCCCCTGTAAGTCCAATTTAGTGAACACTCGGGCTCTTCGAAATCTCTGAAACAATTCGGGCACCAGAGGAAGAGGATATCGGTTTTTAATGGTAATTTTATTAAGTTCCCTGTACTTAATGCAAGGTCTGAGAGACAGATCCTTTTTTTCTATAAAGAAAATACCAGCCCCAGCAGGAGAGGAAGAGGGGCGGATGAATCCTTTAGCGAGATTCTCCTCTAGATAGTGCCGGAGGGCTTCCAGTTCTAGTTCAGACAATGGGAAAATTCGCCCAAATGGTATTTCTGCCCCTGGGAGCAACTCAATTGGGCAATTGTAAGACCGATGAGAAGGCAATGTGTCAACCTTCTTCTTATAAAATACGTCAAGGAAGTTGTGGTAGGTGGAGGGAACTGATTGACTGGCCTCTGGTAGAGGTTGGACTGAGAGACATACAGAAGAATTGGTGAGAACAGGGACACCACAGTGTTGTAGACAATATTCTGAAAAAAAGATGATTTCCTTATTGGGCCAATTTATCTGTGGGTTGTTGGCTTGCAACCAGGGTATTCCTAGGATGGCTGGAAACATGGAGGATCTGATCCCGTCAAAACGAATAAACTCCTGATGGCCAGAGTCGGTGGTTGCAAGAATAGGAATGGTTTCCTGGGTAACAGGTCCAGAACTCAAAGTAGTGCCATCCGCAAGTAAGACGTCAAGTCTCTGATTCTTAGGCAGAAGAGGGATGTGTAAGTCCTTGGCCAATTGGATGTCTAAGAAACAACTACAAGCTCCCAAGTCAACGACTGCCCGCAGCTTGACGTCTCTTCCAGCCACCTGCAATGACATGGGGAGAATGACATGGGTGGTTAAAATCCCAGATAGCCGAAGGTACGAAGGATGGGACTGGCTGGACTTACTTGGTCGTACTGGGCAGTTACGCAGGAAGTGGCCCATGGCCCCACAGTAAAGGCAGAGGTTGCCTTGCTGTCTGCGTAGCCTTTCTTCTGGAGTTAGGGCAGGTCGGAGAAGGCTGATTTGCATAGGTTCTACCTCCAAAGTTTTGATGGAATGCGGAGCAAGGGCAGAAGCCATTGGTTCTGGAACTTTTAGCAGAACCCAAGTGGGCCGAAAGGTCTGAGTATGCTCAGCGCGTCTTTCCTATAGATGCTGATTAAACTGAGTAGTGAGCAGGATAAGGTTCTCCAAGGAGGAGGGAGCTTCCACCCTAGCAAACTCGTCCTTGAGGGACTTGGACAGGCCTAGGCAGAACTGGTACTTCAATGCTGCATCGTTCCAACCGGTGTCTGCAGACCATTTATGGAACTCCACTATGTAGTCCTCCACAGGCCGCCGACCTTTTAGTAGAGCATGGAGGGCGGACTCAGGAGTGGAGGTCCTCTGGGGATCGTCGTAGAGGGCAGCCATGGCTTCAAAGAATAAATTCACTGAATTGAGTGCTGGGCTCTTTTGTTCCAGAAGACTATGTGCCCAAGACTGAGGTTCTTCAGACAAGAGAGAGATGATAAACCCGACCTTGACCGCTTCCAGAGAAAAGGTCCTGGGTTGCAGAGCAAAATATAATTCACAGGCATTCTTGAAAGCTCTGAACTTACGTTGATCCCCGAGAAAACGTTCAGGAGTAGGAACTCTGGGTTCCGGAGGTGGTAACACTATAGCAGGAGTGGTGGCAGGAGACTGACTATCAGGTGCGGCTACTGGGTTGGAACTGGCGGAGGGATCCTGGTCCGCAGAAGTAGAGAGGGAGTAAAGATGCCCTTCTAGCTGGAAGTATCCTTGCTGTAGATCCTTCACTGCTTGGGTAAGTGCCGTCATCTGTTGGCACAGGGCCTCTTGTGCGGAAGCGCCTCTCTCGGCCTCGGACATACTGGCTGGATGATACTATCACATACCTGGTGATGGAGGCCAATGGAGAGAGGGCTTCCCTTGCAGCTAAGTTCCGGACTCCCCTGCGAGTGGGACAGTGGGAGTCAGGCCCAAAATTGCACAGGTCACCTGTAGGAGTGCTGGTTGGTGGTCCACTCAGAAGCACAGCTGGTGCACGAAGATAGGTCTGCAGACAGGAGGCACCTGTGCGTGGTATGCAAGCCCTTCCGGGATTTAGATGTTTACTGGGTAGTCGGTTCAAGCCAAGGTCAGGTACCAGGTGGGAATCAGAGCAGACGTAGTCAGATGGGATAGCCGAGGCCATACACAGAGGAGTGAGAGAGTATCTGTAAGCCAAGCTGAGGTCAGATCAGGGGTAAATCAGAGTAGAAAGGTCCAGGAGCAAGCCGAATCAGTATCAGGAAATCACAGGTCACAATCACAGGAAACAGGAACAAGGCACGGGGAGCTAGAGATCATCCAGCAACTTGAGGAAGTGATGAGCCTCCTTATAAAGGCTGTCTGGCACCAAACTGAGGCTGATGCGTGCTTCTGTGGCCATGCAGGGTACTGGCAGAAATGCCAGATCTTCCAGAACTGCTGCCGTGGACAGGGTCCTGACACTTCCTAAGCTTTCTGGATCCCAGCTAACAGCCTAAAATGCTTCCATTACACTAGATGACATTTGTGCCACCTACCCTCGGCTAAAGCTCCTGGACCCGACGGTGTTAGTGCGGAATTCTGCAAATTAACTTTGGAATTCACCCCAGACACTTTGTATCATGTCTATAAGGCAATGTGGGAGAATGGCCCATCTCTTCCAACTGGCTACCAGGCGCACATTAAGCTAATAGCTAACAAAGAGAAAGACCCACTGCTCAGAGGATCATACCAACCCATCTCTTTAATCAATGTAGATGCGGAAATACTTTCCAAAATCGTGGCATCCAGGTTGGCCCTACTGCTTCCCAAAATACTACATCTGGCCCAATTCGGGTTCGTGCCGGGTCGCTCGGCAACGCTTAACATCCGCAAAGTACTATTACCCAGGCCAATTTTCAGCTTTCAATGCTGTCGCACTTTGAATGACAATTGCGCAATCACGTGACACTGTATCCATATGAAATTTTTTTTTTAAACTATCAATTTTTATTGAGCATTTACAAGGTTACAATAATAAGCAGTGGTTTTGTAATGTATATTACTGTTTTGTAACATTGAAAGCATTTGAATAGAAGTGTATTTAACAATTACATACAAACATTATAGGTTATGTTTCTGCAATAGTCGTTAGTATCGTTAACATATTTGTTTAGAAAATCTATAGCGTTGTTTGAGATTTCAGTAGTATAGCAATTTAAGAGAGAAAGTAGAAATTGTGAGAAGGGAAGATGTATAGAAATTAGAACAAAGTAGTGAGGTGAGAATTAGGTCTTTAACATTACATATTTCCTTCAGGTTAACATAATTCTTTAGCTATAGTTATCATTACATATATGAATCATTGAATATTTAATTTCTTGTGAGGAGATGTATGAGGCTGTGAATAGGGATGTGCTTATAAGGTATATCATAGAGTGATTTATACCATAATGCAGCGATGATCCTTGAGCCATAGGTTCCAATTTTTTTTAAATCCCTCAAGCGAGTTGTGTATCCGAGCAAAGGTTTTTTCAAAGGCCATATTGTATTTAGTATTTCAGTTACTGATTGAGTGGATGGTGTGGATTGATTTTTCCAGAGCCCTGCAATACTCAGTCTTGCAGCTATCAAAGTATGAATTAGTATAGTTCTGGATTGAGGCGGCCAGGAATCTACTCCTATACCCAGGAGTGCCAAGGCTGGATCGGGAGTTGGAGATGAACTTGTAATTTGTGCTATAAATTAAAATATTTCTTTCCAAAATGTGCTAATATATGGAAGGTCCCACCATATGTGGTATAAGGATCCCATTTGGTTACAGTTCCTCCAGCAAAGTGATGAGTGTTGAGATGGAGAACGTGTTCCAAATTGTTGTGGAGTTAGGTACCATCTGTGAGTTAACTTTTGGGCTGATTCCCAGTGGTTTATACATCTGGAAGCTTTTTTGGTCCAGTGTGTTGGGCTTTGCTATTTTTGTGTTGGGTATTGTATTCCTAGGTCTTTTTCCCATTTGTGCATTGCCAGTAATTTGTCTGGTTGGATGTGCTGAAGGAGAGTAGTATATATAAATGAGATGCCACGTTTATGAGAGTCTGTCTTTTAGTAAAAGTTAGTAAACGATTGGTATTCTAGGCTATGTAATGTGTGATGGATCCTTAAATATTTGAAGAAGTCTTTAGCTATGATATTATATGTTTCTGAAAGTTGGTGGAACGATTGTAGGGTTCCTTTTGCGTATAGTTGAGTAAGGTTGTGGATACCTGCTGTATTCCAGGATTTTAGCTCAAGATCAGGTGTAAGCGCTGAGATGGAGAGTAATAGTATAAAACCATTAACTGTGGGACGGTAGTGAGAAGGAGATTGCAATAAGGACATCCAAGTGCGGAGGGTTATATTTATTGTGTCTAGACAATATTGTGGGGCTTTATGAGTTAGAGTAATAGCTCCCATGGATGCACGTGTGCCACTAGGGAGTAAGGCTTGTTCTATTTGCACCCATCTTTTCTCTGTGTGGGGTAGCCACCAATGCTGTGCTTGGTCTAAGATTATTGCTTTGTAGTATAGTTTCAGATTAGGAGCTCCCATACCTGAATTAAGTCGAGAGGAGTATAGAGTAGTTTTGTTTACACATGCTTTTTTGTGTTCCCAAATGTAAGTGTTCAGTAATGATTGCAATTTTTGTATAGATGAATTTAGCATTTGTATTGGAATGGCTCGAAAAAAGTATAATATTTGTGGTAAAATGAACATTTTTACAACAGCAATTCGTCCTGCCCAGGAGACAAAGTTTTATGGGATAGTTCCTTGCATAATTCAGATATTTTGATCAGTAAGTTTGAAAAATTAATTTTAAAGATGTTCGAGTACAGAGATGTTAGTTGTATTCCTAGGTATGTACTTTGTGAGGAAGCTGCCCAGGAGAAAGGAGAGATCGATGATATTTGTGTCTGTAATTTAGGTGTGATTTCTATAGGTAACATAGAGGATTTTGCTTCCTTTATTTTGTATAGGGATATTGCGCTAAATTGTGATAGGATTTTATTTAATGCTACTATTGATGTGATAGGGTTAGTTATTGCAATTATGATGTCGTCTGCATATAATCCTATTTTGTGTGTTACGTTTCCTATTTGGATACCTATGATGTCATGTTGAGTACGTATTGCTTCTGCTAGTGGTCCTATACATAAGGTGAATATCATGAGTGATAAAGGACATCCTTGTCTAGTCCCATTAGAGATCTGGAATGGTTCTGATAATAGTCCCCATGTCCACACTTTAGCACTGGGGTGAGTATATAGTGCCATAATCGCTTTCCTAAAGGTTCCTGATAATCCACATTTTTCAAGGATCAGGTATAGATATGGCCAATAGATTCTGTTGAATACCTTCTCTGCATCTAGCGAGATAAGCAGAGAGGGCGTTTGAGTATTGTGGGCCCATTGAGCTAGGTTTATGAATCTTTGTGTGCCATCTGGTGCTTGACGCCCATTAATAAAGCCTACTTAGTCTGGGTTAATTAAGTTTGGCATTAATGATGGAAGTCTAATGGCTAGAAGTTTGGCGGATATTTTCGTGTCAGAATTTAAGAGTGATATAGGTCTAAAGTTAGCTGGTGATGTGGGAGGTTTACCTTGTTTGGGTAATGTGATAATAAGGGCTTCTAATGTTTCTTTTGGGATGGATTCAGACGTAGTTAGTCTGTTAGTAAATTTACATAGATATTGGATGAGAGTTGGATTGAATGTTTTAGAATATTCATTGGTGTAGCCAACTGGACCTAGCGATTTATGGGCTGGAAGATTTTTAATGACTTTATTAATTTCAGCAATGGTAAAGGGTTGCGATAGTGACTCCAATTGGTCTGTAGATATTTTGGGGAGTTGTAGTGAGGTATGGATGTATTCAATCGTGGGTGGAATTCCTTGGAAATTTTTATATTATATTGTGTTATGTAATATTTGCTAAATGCATTGGCTATGTCTAGCGGGTTCACAATTTTTCCTTTAATTGGGTCATTTAGGTAAGCAATTTTAGATTTAGATTGATATTGTTTAAATTGGTTTGCTAAATGTGGGCATGCTCTGTTTGCTTGTGTATAGGAAATAAATTTAAATTTTTTTCACCATAAAATCATATTGCTCAATAAAGCGGAGTCTTAGATTCTCTCTCAGAGATCGTAGTTGGGATAGAATGACTTGGTCAGGATTCTGTTTCTGTTTTGTCTCCAGGACTTTGATTTGCGTTAGAATGTCTGCAGTTTGTTTAGTTTTCCTCTTTTTCTCATATGCTCCCAATTTGATGATTATTCCTCTTATGTATGCTTTGTGGGCATTCCATAAGACACAGTCATCTATATCGTCACTAGAATTAGTTTGTAAGTATGAGAGTAGTTCTTTGTCTATCTGAGATTTGTATGTGTGGTTTGTAAGTAGGGCTGAGTTTAGTCTCCATATAGAATGAGTGTTGGGAAATGTTGTTGTAAAGATTTCAGATCTAAGTGGAGCGTGGTCTGACCATGTAACTGATCCGATCTCTGTTTTTATTTGTTGTAAAGATCTTTTATCTACTAATAGTACGTTGATCCGTGAGTAAGAGTGTTGTGTATGGGAAAAATATGTGTAATCTTTTTCTTCTCCATGGAGACATCTCCATGCATCATACAATTCTTCTGTTTCTAAGGACGAGAGAGTGTTGGATTGTCTACGTGATTTGTTAGTGGAGTCTAGGTATATGTCGATTATCTCATTAAAGACTCCACATACGACTAAAGCTCCTTGTCTTAAAGTTTTAATTTTGGTTGATAGTGTTTTAAGGAAGGATTTATGTCCTTTGTTGGGATCATATACATTTACTAATGTCATTAAAGTGTTGTCTATTTTTGCCACTAAAATAATGTATCTGCCATGTGGATCTGAGAATACTGAGTGAGTTTGTATCGTTATGGTATCTTTAATTGCAATCATTACCCCTTTGTTTTTTTATCAAAGAATGTCAAAAGCAGTCAGTGAACTTTTGGTGTTTGCATATGGGTGGGTTTGCTTTATTGAAGTGGGTCTCTTGTATGCACAGGATGTCACATTTAGTTTTTAGGGATTCTCTCCATAAAGATTTGCATTTGCAGGGGCTGTTGAGTCCTCTAGCATTAAGGGACATTATAATAACCATTTTGGAATCTATAGATTTGCATTATAGTATATAGAGATATTATTAGGGAATGTGGGTACCTAGCACAGCACTGGTTATCCCCCCTATGCCTGTGAGTTTGTAAATTTTCTCATATATATCCATCAGTACAAATATGCATTTCTTGTTGACAGGTGTACGTAGCAAACATAGTAGTAACATGAAAAAATAATAAGCAGAAAAAAGTAACAAAAGTGAACTAAGTGTGAGCATGCATAGCATGTGGGGTGTGTAGTATACCTGAGATATCCAGGAGCTATCTCCTCCCTGTTAATAAGGTGGTAAGCAGCAGAACGGACAAAGGGGTCAGTGTTCAAGTGTCAAGGATTGTGTTCCATTCTGATAAAATTTTTGATTGTTGCTCTTTGTGTATGCGTTGTGGTTCTATTGGTATAGAAATGTTCCAGGATGTCAGAACTCTTAGTCCATCAATAGGAGACAGGATCGGAATCACTTTTTCTTGTCAAGCGACTAAAATTTTTGTAGGGTATCCCCATTGGTATTTTTTTTTATGGCTTAGAAGTGCTGCTGTGATTTGTTTAAATTCTTTGCGTTTTTGTGCAGTTTATGCGGATATATCTGAAAATATCGCAAATTTCTCGTATGGAGCTGACGAGTTTTGAGATTCCTCATAGCCCTCATGAGTGTTTCTTTAGCGTGGTAATAATGTATTCTGGTAATGACATCTTGTGGGATGTTATCAGTAGAGATGAGCGAAGAAATGAAAAATTCGATTCGACTGATTCGGCGAATTCGTGGACAATATTCGATTCGAGTCGAATAAATTCGCTGTGAATTTAACTTAAAAAAGGGTGTTTCTAGGCTTCAGAGAGACTTAATATTAGTGCAGAACACTGTACCTTTAATTTAAATGCCCTTGGAGTCTGCTGGGGAAGAGAAATAATACTGTCTGTCAGTATGACATGCAGATGAGTGCCGTCGATCTTAGAATCACCGCACACTTCACTCATTTGGCCAGTCACGGGGCCAAAACCAGTGTTTGGAGCCACAGTGTGGCGGTGGAGGCAGCAGCAATGGGAGGCCATACAGCAACCTATGACAAAATGGAAACCAGCAGGAGCGTGAGGAGACCTGAAAGTGGCACATGGCAGAGTGGGAGCAATGGGAGGCGGTACAGGGACCCAGGTCACACTGTGGGCCCAGCAGCAGCGTGACCAGGCGGTACGGGGGCCCATGGCCGATATGGGGCTTGGTGGCACCTATGGAAGGCCTGTAATCTGCCAGCAACCTATGACAAAATGGACAACCGCAGGAGTGTGAGGAGATTTCAAAGTGGCACATGGCAGAGTGGAAGCAATGGGAGGCCGTACAGGGACCCAGGTCACACTGTGGGACCAGCATCAGCGTGAACAGGCGGTACGGGGGCCCATGGCCGATTTGACCTCATTCATCCCATAGTCCTGCCGACTCACGAATAGCGTGGCCTCCTCAAAGGGCCTGAGCAAGCGCAGGTGTCACACATGAGCTGACAATGGCTGACATCTAAGTTACACAGGGAGTACCTTTATCCGCTTTTAACATCAGGAAATCTGTGATGGCCTTTAGCTGTTCGTAAAGGCGGTCTAACATATGTAGGGTTGAATTACACCTTGTTGCAACGTCACAGCATGAGGAGTCGGTACGGGGGCCCATGGCAGATTACATGTCTGGCAGCAGCAATGGGAGGCCCGTAATCTGCCAGCACCCTATGTCAAAAAATTTAACACACCAGCAGTGTGAAGAGACCTGAAAGTGGCACATGGCAGCAGAGTGTGGCGATGGAGACAGCAGCAATGGGAGGCCGTACAGGGACCCATGAGAGACTCTGGACTTGGCAGCAGCATGAGGAGGCGGTATATAGGGGCCCATGGCAGATTAGGGGCCTGGCAGCAGCTATGTGAGGCCCGTAATCTGCCTGCACCCTATGTCAAAAAATTAAACACACCAGCAGTGTGAAGAGACCTGAAAGTGGCACATGGCAGAGTGTGGCGATGGAGACAGCAGCAATGGGAGGCCGTACAGGGACCCATGACAGACTCTAGACTTGGCAGCAGCATGAGGAGGCGGTATATAGGGGCCCATGGCAGATTAGGGGCCTGGCAGCAGCTATGTGAGGCCCGTAATCTGCCTGCACCCTATGTCAAAAAATTTAACACACCAGCAGTGTGAAGAGACCTGAAAGTGGCACATGGCAGAGTGTGGCGATGGAGACAGCAGCAATGGGAGGCCGTACAGGGACCCATGACAGACTCTAGACTTGGCAGCAGCATGAGGAGGCGGTATATAGGGGCCCATGGCAGATTAGGGGCCTGGCAGCAGCTATGTGAGGCCCGTAATCTGCCTGCACCCTATGTCAAAAAATTTAACACACCAGCAGTGTGAAGAGACCTGAAAGTGGCACATGGCAGCAGAGTGTGGCGATGGAGACAGCAGCAATGGGAGGCCGTACAGGGACCCATGAGAGACTCTGGACTTGGCAGCAGCATGAGGAGGCGGTATATAGGGGCCCATGGCAGATTAGGGGCCTGGCAGCAGCTATGTGAGGCCCGTAATCTGCCTGCACCCTATGTCAAAAAATTTAACACACCAGCAGTGTGAAGAGACCTGAAAGTGGCACATGGCAGAGTGTGGCGATGGAGACAGCAGCAATGGGAGGCCGTACAGGGACCCATGACAGACTCTAGACTTGGCAGCAGCATGAGGAGGCGGTATATAGGGGCCCATGGCAGATTAGGGGCCTGGCAGCAGCTATGTGAGGCCCGTAATCTGCCTGCACCCTATGTCAAAAAATTTAACACACCAGCAGTGTGAAGAGACCTGAAAGTGGCACATGGCAGAGTGTGGCGATGGAGACAGCAGCAATGGGAGGCCGTACAGGGACCCATGACAGACTCTAGACTTGGCAGCAGCATGAGGAGGCGGTATATAGGGGCCCATGGCAGATTAGGGGCCTGGCAGCAGCTATGTGAGGCCCGTAATCTGCCTGCACCCTATGTCAAAAAATTTAACACACCAGCAGTGTGAAGAGACCTGAAAGTGGCACATGGCAGCAGAGTGTGGCGATGGAGACAGCAGCAATGGGAGGCCGTACAGGGACCCATGAGAGACTCTGGACTTGGCAGCAGCATGAGGAGGCGGTATATAGGGGCCCATGGCAGATTAGGGGCCTGGCAGCAGCTATGTGAGGCCCGTAATCTGCCTGCACCCTATGTCAAAAAATTTAACACACCAGCAGTGTGAAGAGACCTGAAAGTGGCACATGGCAGAGTGTGGCGATGGAGACAGCAGCAATGGGAGGCCGTACAGGGACCCATGACAGACTCTAGACTTGGCAGCAGCATGAGGAGGCGGTATATAGGGGCCCATGGCAGATTAGGGGCCTGGCAGCAGCTATGTGAGGCCCGTAATCTGCCTGCACCCTATGTCAAAAAATTAAACACACCAGCAGTGTGAAGAGACCTGAAAGTGGCACATGGCAGCAGAGTGTGGCGATGGAGACAGCAGCAATGGGAGGCCGTACAGGGACCCATGACAGACTCTAGACTTGGCAGCAGCATGAGGAGGCGGTATATAGGGGCCCATGGCAGATTAGGGGCCTGGCAGCAGCTATGTGAGGCCCGTAATCTGCCTGCACCCTATGTCAAAAAATTTAACACACCAGCAGTGTGAAGAGACCTGAAAGTGGCACATGGCAGCAGAGTGTGGCGATGGAGACAGCAGCAATGGGAGGCCGTACAGGGACCCATGAGAGACTCTGGACTTGGCAGCAGCATGAGGAGGCGGTATATAGGGGCCCATGGCAGATTAGGGGCCTGGCAGCAGCTATGTGAGGCCCGTAATCTGCCTGCACCCTATGTCAAAAAATTAAACACACCAGCAGTGTGAAGAGACCTGAAAGTGGCACATGGCAGCAGAGTGTGGCGATGGAGACAGCAGCAATGGGAGGCCGTACAGGGACCCATGACAGACTCTAGACTTGGCAGCAGCATGAGGAGGCGGTATATAGGGGCCCATGGCAGATTAGGGGCCTGGCAGCAGCTATGTGAGGCCCGTAATCTGCCTGCACCCTATGTCAAAAAATTTAACACACCAGCAGTGTGAAGAGACCTGAAAGTGGCACATGGCAGCAGAGTGTGGCGATGGAGACAGCAGCAATGGGAGGCCGTACAGGGACCCATGAGAGACTCTGGACTTGGCAGCAGCATGAGGAGGCGGTATATAGGGGCCCATGGCAGATTAGGGGCCTGGCAGCAGCTATGTGAGGCCCGTAATCTGCCTGCACCCTATGTCAAAAAATTTAACACACCAGCAGTGTGAAGAGACCTGAAAGTGGCACATGGCAGCAGAGTGTGGCGATGGAGACAGCAGCAATGGGAGGCCGTACAGGGACCCATGACAGACTCTAGACTTGGCAGCAGCATGAGGAGGCGGTATATAGGGGCCCATGGCAGATTAGGGGCCTGGCAGCAGCTATGTGAGGCCCGTAATCTGCCTGCACCCTATGTCAAAAAATTAAACACACCAGCAGTGTGAAGAGACCTGAAAGTGGCACATGGCAGCAGAGTGTGGCGATGGAGACAGCAGCAATGGGAGGCCGTACAGGGACCCATGAGAGACTCTGGACTTGGCAGCAGCATGAGGAGGCGGTATATAGGGGCCCATGGCAGATTAGGGGCCTGGCAGCAGCTATGTGAGGCCCGTAATCTGCCTGCACCCTATGTCAAAAAATTAAACACACCAGCAGTGTGAAGAGACCTGAAAGTGGCACATGGCAGCAGAGTGTGGCGATGGAGACAGCAGCAATGGGAGGCCGTACAGGGACCCATGAGAGACTCTGGACTTGGCAGCAGCATGAGGAGGCGGTATATAGGGGCCCATGGCAGATTAGGGGCCTGGCAGCAGCTATGTGAGGCCCGTAATCTGCCTGCACCCTATGTCAAAAAATTAAACACACCAGCAGTGTGAAGAGACCTGAAAGTGGCACATGGCAGAGTGTGGCGATGGAGACAGCAGCAATGGGAGGCCGTACAGGGACCCATGAGAGACTCTAGACTTGGCAGCAGCATGAGGAGGCGGTATATAGGGGCCCATGGCAGATTAGGGGCCTGGCAGCAGCTATGTGAGGCCCGTAATCTGCCTGCACCCTATGTCAAAAAATTTAACACACCAGCAGTGTGAAGAGACCTGAAAGTGGCACATGGCAGCAGAGTGTGGCGATGGAGACAGCAGCAATGGGAGGCCGTACAGGGACCCATGAGAGACTCTGGACTTGGCAGCAGCATGAGGAGGCGGTATATAGGGGCCCATGGCAGATTAGGGGCCTGGCAGCAGCTATGTGAGGCCCGTAATCTGCCTGCACCCTATGTCAAAAAATTAAACACACCAGCAGTGTGAAGAGACCTGAAAGTGGCACATGGCAGAGTGTGGCGATGGAGACAGCAGCAATGGGAGGCCGTACAGGGACCCATGACAGACTCTAGACTTGGCAGCAGCATGAGGAGGCGGTATATAGGGGCCCATGGCAGATTAGGGGCCTGGCAGCAGCTATGTGAGGCCCGTAATCTGCCTGCACCCTATGTCAAAAAATTTAACACACCAGCAGTGTGAAGAGACCTGAAAGTGGCACATGGCAGCAGAGTGTGGCGATGGAGACAGCAGCAATGGGAGGCCGTACAGGGACCCATGACAGACTCTAGACTTGGCAGCAGCATGAGGAGGCGGTATATAGGGGCCCATGGCAGATTAGGGGCCTGGCAGCAGCTATGTGAGGCCCGTAATCTGCCTGCACCCTATGTCAAAAAATTAAACACACCAGCAGTGTGAAGAGACCTGAAAGTGGCACATGGCAGAGTGTGGCGATGGAGACAGCAGCAATGGGAGGCCGTACAGGGACCCATGACAGACTCTAGACTTGGCAGCAGCATGAGGAGGCGGTATATAGGGGCCCATGGCAGATTAGGGGCCTGGCAGCAGCTATGTGAGGCCCGTAATCTGCCTGCACCCTATGTCAAAAAATTTAACACACCAGCAGTGTGAAGAGACCTGAAAGTGGCACATGGCAGCAGAGTGTGGCGATGGAGACAGCAGCAATGGGAGGCCGTACAGGGACCCATGAGAGACTCTGGACTTGGCAGCAGCATGAGGAGGCGGTATATAGGGGCCCATGGCAGATTAGGGGCCTGGCAGCAGCTATGTGAGGCCCGTAATCTGCCTGCACCCTATGTCAAAAAATTTAACACACCAGCAGTGTGAAGAGACCTGAAAGTGGCACATGGCAGAGTGTGGCGATGGAGACAGCAGCAATGGGAGGCCGTACAGGGACCCATGACAGACTCTAGACTTGGCAGCAGCATGAGGAGGCGGTATATAGGGGCCCATGGCAGATTAGGGGCCTGGCAGCAGCTATGTGAGGCCCGTAATCTGCCTGCACCCTATGTCAAAAAATTTAACACACCAGCAGTGTGAAGAGACCTGAAAGTGGCACATGGCAGCAGAGTGTGGCGATGGAGACAGCAGCAATGGGAGGCCGTACAGGGACCCATGAGAGACTCTGGACCTAGCAGCAGCATGAGGAGGCGGTATATAGGGGCCTATGGCAGATTAGGGGCCTGGCAGCAGCTATAGGAGGCCCGTAATCTGCCAGCACCCTATGTCAAAAAATTAAACACACCAGCAGTGTGAGGAGACCTGAAAGTGGCACATGTTTGAGGCATGATTCATGGCGGATTTAGTCAGTTGTGTCAGAAACTGGTGGTTTGAAATCCAGACTAATCCACGCCTGATTCATTTTCACAAACGTGAGTCTCTCCACACTTTGGGTGGACAGTCGTGTCCTCCGCGGAGTTACAATACCTCCTGCCGCACTAAACACGCGCTCCGATGCCACGCTACTGGCCGGGCATGACAGCCTTTCAAGGGCAAATTCAGCTAGTTGGGGCCAAAGGTCAAGTTTCGTTGCCCAGTAGTCAAGGGGATTGTCTACCTCGGTTGGCAGGGTGCTGTCCAAGTAGGCCCAAGCCTGTTGTTTGAGCTCCTGCTCCAGGTCCACCTGATGCTGCTGCTGCTGCTGCGGCTGGTTAGTAGTTTCCTCACTGCGCTGGTGAAGAAAGCTACTCATCATCGACTGCAGACTGAGGCAGCCACTGCTGGTGGAGCTGCCACTGCTCCTACCACCCCACCCCTCCCCTGCTGCCATGCCAGCGGAACGCGAGCGCACAGGGCCCACAGTGTCTGAGGATGGACGTTGGCGCACAAAGGCAGAGACCAACTGACTACATAGGTGGTTTTTATAGTACGTAATTTTGGCCTCCCTCTCAGCAGGTGTGAAAAAGGCCACCATTTTGGACCGGTAGCGAGGGTCCAACAAGGTGGACAGCCAAAAGTCATCCCTCTGTCTGATGGTTATTATTCGGCTGTCGCTACGCAAGCAACCGAGCATGCTATGGGCCATTTGTGCCAAGGAATGCGAGGGACTCCCTGCCTCCATCTCCACAGCATACTGCCACGGTGCGTCTGGGTCCTCTGTCTCCTCCTCCTCCTCCTCTACCAGATGCTCCTGCTCCTCCACTCCTGTCCGCTGAGTGGAAAAACCACCCATTTCACTCAATAATTCCTGAGCACAAATGTCCTCCTCTACCTCCTCCTCTTCTTCCTGTCCTGCCCCCACAGGGGTCATGTGGCGTTGAGATCTGTGCGCCACGTCTACCGCACCCTGACCAGCCATTGTTAACAGCATTTGTTCCAGGACGTGCAACAGAGGAATGACGTCGTTCATCCCATAGTCCTGCCGACTCACGAATAGCGTGGCCTCCTCAAAGGGCCTGAGCAAGCGGCAGGTGTCACGCATGAGCTGCCAATGGCTGACATCTAAGTTACACAGGGGAGTACCTTTATCCGCTTGTAACATCAGGAAATCGGTGATGGCCTTTCACTGCTCGTAAAGGCGGTCTAACATGTGTAGGGTTGAATTCCACCTTGTTGCAACGTCGCAGATCAGGCGATGCTGTGGAATTCCGTTCTGCCGCTGCAGCTCAATGAGGGTGTTCTTTGCGGTGTAGGAATGGCTGAAATGCATGCACAGTTTACGTGACATTTTAAGGATGTCTTGCAGTGGGATGGTGGATTTTAGGAACCGCTTGACAACCAGATTGAACACGTGAGCCATGCATGGCGCATGGCACAACCTTCCTTGACGCAGAGCAGACACCATGTTCTTTCCGTTGTCAGTCAACATGGTTCCGATTTTTAGTTTGCGCGGAGACAGCCATCTGTCGATTTCTCTGTTCATTACACTCAGCAGTTCCTCCCCTGTGTGACTACGTTCGCCAAGGCATACCAGGTGCAGCACAGCGTGACACCGTTGCGCCCTGCACATGTGATATGCCGGTCGGGTAATGGGACTTGGCACGGGGGTGGCGGCTGAGGACACGGCGGAAAAAGAGGTGGTAGAGGCGGACATGCTTGCTGGACCAAGGACGTGCAAACGTGGAGGCAAAAGCGTCGTGACCTGTCCAAGTTGCTGGTGCGGCTGTGCCGGCACCACGTTCACCCAGTGGGCCGTAAATGACATGTACTGTCCCTGACCGTAGTTACAGCTTCACACGTCGGCGCTGCCGTGCACTTTGGCAGAGACCGACATGCTCAAAGACTGGCCCACCATCTCTTCTACATGTGAATGCAGGGCTGGCACTGCCTTTTGGGCAAAGAAATGACGGCTTGGCACTCTCCACCGCGGCGCGGCACAAGCCATCATTTCTCGGAAAGGTGCTGAGTCCACCAGTTGGAAAGGGAGGGACTGCAGCACCAGCAACTTGGACAGGAGGACGTTCAGCTTTTGCACCGTCGGGTGCGTGCTCGCAAACTGTTGTCTCTTGGATACGGATTCCAAGAAAGACTGTTGACGGAATCCGAGAAGAGGAGTAGCAGGAGAAGGAGCATCTGAACGAGCGGAAGATGCCAATGAGCGACAACTCCCCTCAGCAGAGGTGTTGGAGCCTTGACTGGCTGATAGAGGGCGATTGACGACGTCGGGTGACGGAGCAAGTAACGGAGCGGGTGATGGAGCGGGGGCTGGGGCAGGCAGAACCGCCGTATGTTTATCACGGTTTTCCCAGGCCACCGAATGGTGACGCTGCATATGCTGACGCAACGCTGTAGTCCCAACATGGGCCCCCTGGCCACGCTTGCATTTCTGGCCACATAGTCGACATACGGCTACGTTTACTTCCTCGGGCGGCTTGAGGAAAAATTGCCACACCACCGAGTAGGAAACTTTGCCCCCGCTACTCTTCACTGGCTGACTGCTACTTCCTCCGTGCGCACCGGCACCACTACTGGCCGTGGTGGTAGGCTGCAGTGGAGCTGGTGCTCTACTCCGTGGACGTTTGGCTCCACTGACACTGATGCGACCCTGCTGCTGTCTCCTGGGCAACCCACCGACTGTTTTGCTCGCTGCCAAGCTGCCACCCTCTTCTCCTGATGATGCGGAAGAAATTGCCTGATGACGACGAGGCTGCCAAGTGCGATCAACCTCCTCATCATCAAGTAGGGTCTCCGCCTCACTACTAGCCCCCTCGGCTGCGTCTGGGTCAGGAGACAGACCTGTCTCTAGACCGGCTACCGAGCCACTCTCCTCGCCAGTACTTGTTCGCTTGGCTGCTGAAAAGGCCGATGTCTCCCCCCGTTCCTGACCGCCCTCTGTTAGCTCTTCCTCACTGTACAGTGGGGCTGAGCCCACAGCATGCGATACTTCGCTTGGTAAGGGAACAGCAAAGGACAGGGGCAGGTAGAGGACACGTGATTTCAGTGGGCTTGGTCCCGGGCCATGCCAACTAACGGTTGTGTCTGACGTACCCACCGACCGTTGGCTGTAGGTGTCAGAGGTGACCTGGGAAGAGGAAGACGACCGAGCCAACCAATCAATGACGGCAGGGTTGTCGGTGGAGACACGACCGCTGGATGACACCGGGAGCACTGGCCTCTGGCTGCGAATACTGCTGCCTCGACCCCTTCCTCTGCTGCCACGTCTGCTCGCTCCTAAAACATTGCCTCCTCTGCCACTCCTCTGCATGTTGTCTGACATACTATTTAATTCAACGATTAGGTGTCCCTGAGTAACAATTCTCTGGCACTCAGTAACAATTCTGTCTGTCCCTGAGTATGAATTCTGTGGCCCTGAGTAACAATTCTGTGTCTGTGCGAGTAACAATTCTGTGTCTGTGCGTGTAACAATTCTGTGTCTGTGCAAGTAACAATTTTGTGTCTGTGCGAGTAACAATTCTCTGGCACTCAGTAACAATTCTGTCTGTCCCTGAGTAACAATTCTCTGGCACTCAGTAACAATTCTGTCTGTCCCTGAGTATGAATTCTGTGGCCCTGAGTAACAATTCTGTGTCTGTGCGAGTAACAATTCTGTGTCTGTGCAAGTAACAATTTTGTGTCTGTGCGAGTAACAATTCTCTGGCACTCAGTAACAATTCTGTCTGTCCCTGAGTAACAATTCTCTGGCACTCAGTAACAATTCTGTCTGTCCCTGAGTATGAATTCTGTGGCCCTGAGTAACAATTCTGTGTCTGTGCGAGTAACAATTCTGTGTCTGTGCAAGTAACAATTTTGTGTCTGTGCGAGTAACAATTCTCTGGCACTCAGTAACAATTCTGTCTGTCCCTGAGTAACAATTCTCTGGCACTCAGTAACAATTCTGTCTGTCCCTGAGTATGAATTCTGTGGCCCTGAGTAACAATTCTGTGTCTGTGCGAGTAACAATTCTGTGTCTGTGCAAGTAACAATTTTGTGTCTGTGCGAGTAACAATTCTCTGGCACTCAGTAACAATTCTGTCTGTCCCTGAGTAACAATTCTCTGGCACTCAGTAACAATTCTGTCTGTCCCTGAGTATGAATTCTGTGGCCCTGAGTAACAATTCTGTGTCTGTGCGAGTAACAATTCTGTGTCTGTGCAAGTAACAATTTTGTGTCTGTGCGAGTAACAATTCTCTGGCACTCAGTAACAATTCTGTCTGTCCCTGAGTAACAATTCTCTGGCACTCAGTAACAATTCTGTCTGTCCCTGAGTAACAATTCTCTGGCACTCAGTAACAATTCTGTCTGTCCCTGAGTAACAATTCTCTGGCACTCAGTAACAATTCTGTGTCTGTGCGAGTAACAATTCTGTGTCTGTGCAAGTAACAATTTTGTGTCTGTGCGAGTAACAATTCTCTGGCACTCAGTAACAATTCTGTCTGTCCCTGAGTAACAATTCTCTGGCACTCAGTAACAATTCTGTCTGTCCCTGAGTAACAATTCTCTGGCACTCAGTAACAATTCTGTCTGTCCCTGAGTATGAATTCTGTGGCCCTGAGTAACAATTCTGTGTCTGTGCGAGTAACAATTCTGTGTCTGTGCAAGTAACAATTTTGTGTCTGTGCGAGTAACAATTCTCTGGCACTCAGTAACAATTCTGTCTGTCCCTGAGTAACAATTCTCTGGCACTCAGTAACAATTCTGTCTGTCCCTGAGTAACAATTCTCTGGCACTCAGTAACAATTCTGTCTGTCCCTGAGTAACAATTCTCTGGCACTCAGTAACAATTCTGTCTGTCCCTGAGTAACAATTCTCTGGCACTCAGTAACAATTCTGTCTGTCCCTGAGTATGAATTCTGTGGCCCTGAGTAACAATTCTGTGTCTGTGCGAGTTACAATTCTGTGTCTGTGCAAGTAACAATTTTGTGTCTGTGCGAGTAACAATTCTCTGGCACTCAGTAACAATTCTGTCTGTCCCTGAGTAACAATTCTCTGGCACTCAGTAACAATTCTGTCTGTCCCTAAGTAACAATTCTCTGGCACTCAGTAACAATTCTGTCTGTCCCTGAGTATGAATTCTGTGGCCCTGAGTAACAATTCTGTGTCTGTGCGAGTAACAATTTTGTGTCTGTGCGAGTAACAATTCTCTGGCACTCAGTAACAATTCTGTCTGTCCCTGAGTAACAATTCTCTGGCACTCAGTAACAATTCTGTCTGTCCCTGAGTAACAATTCTCTGGCACTCAGTAACAATTCTGTCTGTCCCTGAGTATGAATTCTGTGGCCCTGAGTAACAATTCTGTGTCTGTGCGAGTAACAATTCTGTGTCTGTGCAAGTAACAATTTTGTGTCTGTGCGAGTAACAATTCTCTGGCACTCAGTAACAATTCTGTCTGTCCCTGAGTAACAATTCTCTGGCACTCAGTAACAATTCTGTCTGTCCCTGAGTAACAATTCTCTGGCACTCAGTAACAATTCTGTCTATCCCTGAGTATGAATTCTGTGGCCCTGAGTAACAATTCTGTGTCTGTGCGAGTAACAATTCTGTGTCTGTGCAAGTAACAATTTTGTGTCTGTGCGAGTAACAATTCTCTGGCACTCAGTAACAATTCTGTCTGTCCCTGAGTAACAATTCTTTGGCACTCAGTAACAATTCTGTCTGTCCCTGAGTAACAATTCTCTGGCACTCAGTAACAATTCTGTCTGTCCCTGAGTAACAATTCTCTGGCACTCAGTAACAATTCTGTCTGTCCCTGAGTATGAATTCTGTGGCCCTGAGTAACAATTCTGTGTCTGTGCGAGTAACAATTCTGTGTCTGTGCAAGTAACAATTTTGTGTCTGTGCGAGTAACAATTCTCTGGCACTCAGTAACAATTCTGTCTGTCCCTGAGTAACAATTCTCTGGCACTCAGTAACAATTCTGTCTGTCCCTGAGTAACAATTCTCTGGCACTCAGTAACAATTCTGTCTGTCCCTGAGTATGAATTCTGTGGCCCTGAGTAACAATTCTGTGTCTGTGCGAGTAACAATTCTGTGTCTGTGCAAGTAACAATTTTGTGTCTGTGCGAGTAACAATTCTCTGGCACTCAGTAACAATTCTGTCTGTCCCTGAGTAACAATTCTCTGGCACTCAGTAACAATTCTGTCTGTCCCTGAGTAACAATTCTCTGGCACTCAGTAACAATTCTGTCTGTCCCTGAGTAACAATTCTCTGGCACTCAGTAACAATTCTGTCTGTCCCTGAGTAACAATTCTCTGGCACTCAGTAACAATTCTGTCTGTCCCTGAGTAACAATTCTGTCTGTCCCTGAGAATGAATTCTGTGGCCCTGAGTAAGAATTCTCTGGCACTCAGTAACAATTCTGTCTGTCCCTGAGTAACAATTCTCTGGCACTCAGTAACAATTCTGTCTGTCCCTGAGTAACAATTCTCTGGCACTCAGTAACAATTCTGTCTGTCCCTGAGTAACAATTCTGTCTGTCCCTGAGAATGAATTCTGTGGCCCTGAGTAAGAATTCTCTGGCACTCAGTAACAATTCTGTCTGTCCCTGAGTAACAATTCTCTGGCACTCAGTAACAATTCTGTCTGTCCCTGAGTAAAAATTCTGTGGCCCTAATAACGTTTCTGTGGCCCTAAGTAACAATTCTCTGGCACTGAGTGAAAATTCTGTCTGTCCCTGAGTATGAATTCTGTGGCCCTAACTAGCGTTTCTTTGTCCCTAAATAACGATTCTGTGGCCCTCATTAACAAGTCTGTGTCCCTGAGTAATGGTTCTCTGTCCCTAAGTAACTTCTCTCTGTCCCCAATTCTCGTTTCTGTGGCCCTAACTCTGTCCCTGTCCCTAGTACAGAGCGGTCTGCCTCTGTTCAATGACTGCAGGCAAATGAAGATTTCCAAAATGGCCGCTATATATACCTCGACCATTACACAGTGCTGGCTGGCTGGCTGCTGATTGGCTGATGCGATCACATGTCGTTGAGGAATGCATTATGGGGCAGCGCGCCTTGTCTGCGCGCCTTCCCCGACATCCCCGCTCCGTCGCCGCACATGTCAGCCGCCATTTTCGGAAAAATTTCGATTCGCGCGTCCGAATTAGGCTGTTTTTCGGATTCGGCACGAATCGAAATTTTTCCGATATTCGACTCGAATTCCACTTCGGATACTTCGATTCGCTCATCTCTAGTTATCAGGTATATGCTTAGGTTTCATTAACCTGTGAGCTCTATCTATAATAAGCTCAGATGGTGACATTGATGGTAAAAGCATTTTAAGGAGTCGTCCCAAATATTGGGGTAGTTCAGATGGGATTATTGATTCAGGGAGTCCCCTTAATTTTACATTGTTTCTCCTTGAGCGATCTTTCATGTCAGCCATTTTTTCCTTAATTTTTATGATCTCTTGTGATTGCGCTTCAAACGCATCTATCAAGGTATTATGCACTGCTACACATTCTTGAATTTTCCTTTCTGAGGAGTCTGTGCACTCTCCAAGGTGTGTGACTTGTGATTGGATATGGTGTACTGACTTTTGCAGATCCGATTGTATATCTTTATATAATGATAGTAGCATTTGCTTCATAGTAAATGCTGTAATGGGGGTATCTGAGGCAGGTAGTTCTGCCATTAAATGTAAAGGTTCTGATATTTCCGGAACTTCATCAGAAAAGTATATTGATTTTTTTTTGTTCACTGGAGCCTTTGTGCAGGGTGAGTGCAAAGGGGATGAGGCTCTTACTAATATCTTTCACCTGAGATGTAGGATCTGCGATATCTGTGTCAGATGCTGAAGGGGACAGGGATGTGTCCTTCTGCTGCAGCTCTGCCTGGTCATCCTGTGTCCCTGAATCGGCGCCACCTTGGCTGTATGCAGAGTGAGGCCACGGGAAGAACTCTGTGAGTTTCCGCAGTCCTTTAGGGGTTTTTCCCCTTAGACATCTTCGGAGGATTGTGGGTTGTTGGAGCGGTGTGTGACCCGACTGTCACAGCTGCCTATAGTCGCTGCAGGTTGCCGTTGGGCAGGGTGAGAGCTGGCCACGCCCCCATATGAAATTTTATATTTTTTTTTCACACAAATAGAGCTTTCTTTTGGTGGTATTTAATTGCTGCTGGGTGTTTTATTTATTGCACTATAAACAAAAAAAGAGAAAAAAATTTGAAAAAAAGTTTTTCTTTGTTTCTATTATAAGATTTTGCAAACAGGTAATTTTTCTCCTTCACTGATGTGCGTTGATGAGGCTGCACTGATAGGCAGCACTGATGGGCACTGATAGGCAGCACTCATGGGCACTGATAGGAGGCACTGATAGGCGGCATTGATAGGCAACACTGATGATGCTACACTGATAGGTGGCACTGCTGGGCAGCACTGATGGATGGCACTGCTGGGCACAGGTGGGTGACACTGCAGGACACAGGTGGGTGGCACTGCAGGGCACAGGTGGTTGGCACTGCAGGGCACAGGTGGTTGGCACTGCAGGGCACAGGTGGTGGGTGGCACTGATGGGCACAGGTGGTGGGTGGCACTGATGGGCACAGGTGGTGGGTGGCACTGATGGGCACAGGTGGTTAGCACTGCTAGGCACAAGTGGGTGGCACTGCAGGGCACAGGTGGGTGGCACTGCAGGGCACAGGTGGGTGGAATTGATGGGTACAAGTGGGTGGCACTGATGGGTACATGTGGGCGGAGCTGCTGGGCACAGGTGGGTGGCACAGGTGGGTGGCACTGCTGGACACTGATCATCAGAGCACTGATCATCAGTGCCCTGATGATCAGTGCCGATCACTTCTTTGACAATTGCTGGTTATCGGCAGTACTTTCCTCACGCTGTGATAGCTGTAACTGGCAACTGCATTTACCGGTGATCTATTGTGTAATTGGACACAGCTGATCACGTCGTAAAAGGCTGTTGTGATTGACCATTTACCGTATCCTGTAATCAGCTGTGTCCGTAGGTTAACAAATCAGGTTGCAATGTCAGAAGCCTTCTAAATCCAAGATAATCCAACCACCCTGATTTAAGCCAGCCAAGCCTGCAGTCTCGTGCTTATGATAGTGTTTGTAACTTGTGCTCCAAGCTCCCTGTTTTTTGCCCTGCCTGCTAGTACATGGCCTCAGATTACATATTGAATATGCTTAAAAGTCAGCCTGCTCTGATCCTGGACTGTCAATGACCACTCTGCCTGTCTGCCAACTGCAATTACTTGTTTGCTGTGCTCAGTTTGCACATGCACAAGCATGGTGGCCGGGCACTATAGCATTGTGTATCCTTGTCTTAAACTTCATACCTACATATAAATTGGACAATTATAGTGAATACTTGTGAGCTATTATGAATTGAGGTATATGATAAATAATTAAATCTAAAAGTGTATGGGGTGCGCTGGCACTTACACTGACTCACTTAACTAGTGTGTATAGATGATGGAAAAACGAATGCGCCGCGCTCCTATATATTAGTATATACAGCTTATACTACTAAAGTGTATCAATATAGTGAATAGTGACTATACCACTAATTACATATATTACATATAAATCACATGCACAGTGAATACTCCTAAAGTGATAGTGCCTTAGTGGGTGCTATGGTGTAAACCCATATTGCACCTCTATATAGCTGTGTACATACTATATGATTAATGCAAACACATATGTGCACGTGCTGGTAATACACAAATAATGAATAAAGTCTTTGAAATAAATGTGCAAGTGAATATTCTGTTCCTTTTCTCCAAGTGCTAGATGGTCTCCTTATATGCTCACCTCTATATTTGCCTGAACAAATCCAGGCAAATACGCTTTTTATCCTTCCAGGATAGATGAAATGGGATGATGCCTTTACTCCAGCCGTCCTATAAGGTGGACATACCTATGGATGGATCCTCCTGTTCTTTCCTTTATCTCCCTGTGTATCAATGAGTACACTGAATAGCTTTCTTGGGATCTCCCAGTTCCCCTCCTGGGGTTGTTTCCTCGTTCACTCCTCCTTATAGTAGCTCATGGGATGTTTGGTCAAAGAAGAAAAAGCAGACCATAGTGTCTTATCCTTGTATAAAAAATGGATTTATTTCTGCCACTAACAGGTATAACTTGGTGGCATACAGCTCATATGTGATCCAGACAGGTATAGATGGCAGTCAGCAGGTGAAAAAGCCGGTAGCAAGAACCTCTCTGTAGCTGCCCCTGCAGTGCTATCTGCCTGTGCTTGTATTCGGATCTACTCGCTTCTCCAGTGCAATGTCGTGACGTCAGAGCCCCTCCCCTACGCGTTGCGTCACAGGGTCACGTGACTTCATCAGGGGGAATATGATTGGATGCCACGACTGTGTATGCCCAGCTATTTATATCTCTCGGCCGCCATTTTCCCGAAGCCCATATGGGCGCGGCCATTTTCCCAGTGATTTTCCCTAGCTGTATTGCAGGTAGGTATTTACAATGTACATGTCTACTTGGATCTTACGTTTCCTCTGTCTGTCAGACATTGCTAACTGGGTCAGCTGTAATCCATCTCATAACCTGCAATGGCTAAATGGTAACAACATCTTTGTAGTTTATATTACAAAGATAAGCTAATTACTTCTAGTTCTGGCAGATAAGCTGATTCTTTACTTTATTCAAATCAATATAAAATATAAGGTATAAAATATAAAATAATAAATAAAAATTTTAAAAATAATGTTTAAACATTATGCAACTAAAAATCATATATATTTCTATAATTAACCTATGTAATATTAATTATAGTGTCATCTTCAATCCTTATGGGCTCCCATATGGGCTTCGGGAAAATGGCGGCCGAGAGATATAAATAGCTGGGCATACACAGTCGTGGCATCCAATCATATTCCCCCTGATGAAGTCACGTGACCCTGTGACGCAACGCGTAGGGGAGGGGCTCTGACGTCACGACATTGCACTGGAGAAGCGAGTAGATCCGAATACAAGCACAGGCAGATAGCACTGCAGGGGCAGCTACAGAGAGGTTCTTGCTACCGGCTTTTTCACCTGCTGACTGCCATCTATACCTGTCTGGATCACATATGAGCTGTATGCCACCAAGTTATACCTGTTAGTGGCAGAAATAAATCCATTTTTTATACAAGGATAAGACACTATGGTCTGCTTTTTCTTCTTTGACCAAACATCCCATGAGCTACTATAAGGAGGAGTGAACGAGGAAACAACCCCAGGAGGGGAACTGGGAGATCCCAAGAAAGCTATTCAGTGTACTCATTGATACACAGGGAGATAAAGGAAAGAACAGGAGGATCCATCCATAGGTATGTCCACCTTATAGGACGGCTGGAGTAAAGGCATCATCCCATTTCATCTATCCTGGAAGGATAAAAAGCGTATTTGCCTGGATTTGTTCAGGCAAATATAGAGGTGAGCATATAAGGAGACCATCTAGCACTTGGAGAAAAGGAACAGAATATTCACTTGCACATTTATTTCAAAGACTTTATTCATTATTTGTGTATTACCAGCACGTGCACATATGTGTTTGCATTAATCATATAGTATGTACACAGCTATATAGAGGTGCAATATGGGTTTACACCATAGCACCCACTAAGGCACTATCACTTTAGGAGTATTCACTGTGCATGTGATTTATATGTAATATATGTAATTAGTGGTATAGTCACTATTCACTATATTGATACACTTTAGTAGTATAAGCTGTATATACTAATATATAGGAGCGCGGCGCATTCGTTTTTCCATCATTACATATAAATTGGACTACGGGGGAGATTAGGTCCTGGTCCCAGTCCTGCCTCCAGAATTGCATTAAATCCACCCAATTACTGGCCCATCCCACAGTCCTAGCTTTTCCTACCTGCTGTGCTGACTCTGCAAATTCATTCTCTAAAAAAGGCAGCTTCTGCTCTCCCTCCTCATATGCCATATGATTGTCTTATAGACTTCCTGCCTAACTCTGCCCTTCCTAGAGGTCCAGCTTATCCTCTGTCACTACCTGAGACCAAGGCCATGAAAACCTATGTTCAGGAAAATTTGGGTCCAGTTTCTAAGAATACAAAAGCAGATGCCTTGTCACACAGCTTTGAGCCCTGTTCGGAAACTTCCTCTAATATTTGCAATATCTTACCTCAAGTACTGATGGGGGCCCTGTCCCCTGAACTTTTGGGCTCTATTTTATATGCTCAGTCTAGTATTCTACCCAATCTACCCTCTTGAAAGCTGTTTGTTCCAATCCATCTTAGGCTTTAAGTGCTTTCAAAAGCACATGATGTTAAGATGGCTGACACCCAGGGATTACTAAAACTTTTTCTTTGGTTTCTCATTTGCTTTAGTGACCCTCTCTCCATAAGAACTCCTGTTCCTATGTTGCAAAACTCTAAGTCCTCAAAAGTCTGGATTATTCCTACCTTTGACTGTCCCTAAACTCTTTTGGACACACATCCTGGCTAACTTGTCCTCAAGTGCTGCTGTTTCTACACCTGCCAATGCAGTCCAGTCTGGGTCTACACCTGCTGATGCAGTCCAATCTGCCCCTACACTAGTTATTTCAGTCCAGCCCATGCCAGTAGAGACTCATGACTTTCAGAAGCTTGGACTCACCCTATTGCAACTGCTTCTGCTTAAACCTGTCTAAGAAGTTTCTTCCATCCTTTTGGGGCCCTCATCCTTTTCTACAAGAAACTCTGCATCCAGCCTGCATTCCAGCTATGCAGCTTGACTCCAGTGACACGTCACCTACTATCCAGCCTGATGTTAGTAGTTCTCTGTTTACTGTCCAGTTTGGTTCCATTGACTCTCAGCAGGGCAGATACTGTATTTTTGCCTTTATGACTGCATTTAAAGTTTTTAAAAGGCTGGACATACATTTTAACCATTTGTTGTCTGGCTGTTGTATAAAGCAGCTCCTTTCTGAAGGTTGGAAGCCATTTAAAATAGCCTCCCTTTTGTGGTGCTCACGTGCACCCTCTAGAATTCTTGAGCATGCTCTGTGATCTCTGTGTCAATGGTACACAGCAGGTCAGTAGGCAGAGTGCAGACACAATTGTCATTGTACCAATCATAGTGATTAGAGATGAGCGAATTATTCAAAAATTCGATTCGACTGATTCGCCGAATTTGCGGGAGAAATTCGATTCGATGCGAATTTATTCGCTACGAATTTAACTTATTAAAAGGGTTTCTAGGCTTCAGAGAGCCTTTATATTAGTGCAGAACACTGTACCTTTAATTTAAATGCCCTTGGAGTCTGCTGGGGAAGAGAAATAATACTGTCAGTCAGTATGACATGCAGATGAGTGCCGTCGATCTTAGAATCACCGCACACTTCACTCATTTGGGCAGTCACGGGGCACGACGAAGAAGAAGAATGAAAAGAAGAATGAAAAGAAGAATGAAAAGAAGAAGAATGAAAAGAAGAAGAAGAAGAATGAAAAGAAGAAGAAGAAGAATGAAAAGAAGAAGAAGAAGAATGAAAAGAAGAATGAGAAGAAGAATGAAAAGAAGAATGAAAAGAAGAATGAGAAGAATGAAAAGGAGAATGAAAAGAAGAAGAAGAAGAATGAAAAGAAGAATGAGAAGAAGAATGAAAAGAAGAATGAAAAGAAGAATGAGAAGAATGAAAAGAAGAATGAAAAGAAGAAGAAGAAGAATGAAAAGAAGAAGAAGAAGAATGAAAAGAAGAATGAAAAGAAGAATGAAAAGAAGAATGAGAAGAATAAGAAGAAGAATAATGAAAAGAAGAATGAAAAGAATAAGAAGAAGAAGAATGAAAAGAAGAATGAAAAGAAGAAGAAGAAGAAGAATGAAAAGAAGAATGAAAAGAAGAAGAAGAAGAATGAAAAGAAGAATGAAAAGAAGAAGAAGAAGAATGAAAAGAAGAAGAAGAAGAATGAAAAGAAGAATGAAAAGAAGAATGAAAAGAAGAAGAATGAAAAGAAGAATGAAAAGAAGAAGAAGAATGAAAAGAAGAAGAAGAAGAATGAAAATAAGAATGAAAAGAAGAAGAAGAAGAATGAAAAGAAGAAGAAGAAGAATGAAAAGAAGAAGAAGAATGAAAAGAAGAATGAAAAGAAGAAGAAGAAGAATGAAAAGAAGAATGAGAAGAAGAATGAAAAGAAGAATGAAAAGAAGAATGAAAAGAAGAATGAAAAGAAGAAGAAGAAGAATGAAAAGAAGAAGAAGAAGAATGAAAAGAAGAATGAAAAGAAGAAGAAGAAGAATGAAAAGAAGAATGAAAAGAAGAAGAAGAAGAATGAAAAGAAGAATGAAAAGAAGAAGAAGAAGAATGAAAATAAGAATGAAAAGAAGAAGAATGAAAAGAAGAAGAAGAAGAATGAAAAGAAGAATGAAAAGAAGAAGAAGAAGAATGAAAAGAAGAAGAAGAAGAATGAAAAGAAGAAGAATGAAAAGAAGAATGAGAAGAAGAATGAAAAGAAGAATGAAAAGAAGAATGAGAAGAATGAAAAGAAGAATGAAAAGAAGAAGAAGAAGAATGAAAAGAAGAAGAAGAAGAATGAAAAGAAGAATGAAAAGAAGAAGAAGAAGAATGAAAAGAAGAAGAATGAAAAGAAGAAGAAGAAAAATGAAAAGAAGAATGAAAAGAAGAAGAAGAATGAAAAGAAGAAGAATGAAAAGAAGAAGAAGAATGAAAAGAAGAAGAAGAAGAATGAAAAGAAGAAGAAGAATGAAAAGAAGAAGAATTCCAGTACAGCAAAAAGTGTATCTGCAGAGAGCTCCGCTATTTCTGACAGTTCTCTGACAGTTCCTTCACATTTACAGCGGTTGAAACATTGTATCTATTTGTTTCCGAATAAAAACATCTGTATCCTAAATGGAAACAAATAGATACAATGTTTCAACTGCTGTAAATGAACTGTCAGAACTGTCAGAGAACTGTCAGAAATAGCGGAGCTCTCTGCAGTGACACTTTTTGCCGGCTGATCGGGGAAAATTCGATTCGTGCATCCGAAGTTTGCTAAAATTCGGATTCGGTGTGAATCAAATTTTTCCTAATATTCGAAACGAATTCCACTTCGCCAAGTTCGATTCGCTCATCTCTAATAGTGATCATACATGTAAACAAAGGCTGCATTTTACAGACACTGCACTGTTTTCTCTTGTGCACGGATTGTCTTTAAGAGGAAACAGAATGTTTCCTAGTGTGATTGGGAGCAGCATTTTTTTTACAGTGTCCCTGATAACACACCATACAAATTTCAGCAATACCAGATTAGTGTGCTGTAAGCCAGCAACAGTGTTCTTGATTGCCACCACACCAATCCGTATGTTGCCATACCACACAACTTTCAATGTCAGCAGAGCCAGTGCAATCCAGCAATATGGTTCTTGATAGCCACATCAATCTCAGTAATACTAGAACAGTGTTTCTGATTTTTAGCCACATCATTCTGGGGATCCTTAGTTAGCATATATACCAATACATGTTCAAGCTGTCCAACCGTGTCAAAGTAATCTCTCTCTGGCCAGTCACTACTCTAGCTTGCAGATTTGCAAATCTTATTTGCTAAAATAATCTCCATTTTATAACCAATAGTTTGCTATAGGTAAAGGTTAATAAAAAGCAACACCCCCTTAGTATCTCAAGTGTTGTATATATGAAGTTATTTAGGACCTGAAGACTCATATCTCTGTTTCTACTGCATGGTGCAGGTTGGTAACTAAAAAAGGCAGGGATGCCTGAAATTCCTTTATCACTGGCTGTAAGTTTATGCTTATTGTGCTATAACCCACCATGTATGTGTGTGTGTGTGTAATTGGAAGTCACATCAATCATGAGGTTATGCTGCATGCAAATCTGTGTTGGAAAGATTCCCATTGATATGGGACATTTCTGGCAGTACATACAGTAAATATAACCAACATACCAGGCCCAACACCAAACTCTACACTCTCCTCCTTTGACCCTGTTACCACCAAGGAAGTTACCGAACTCCTTTCCAAGGCCCACTTCACCACCTGTCTCCTGGATCCTGTCCCCTTACGACTGTTGCAGCCTCCTTCCTGCTCTATCCTAAACTCTCTAACCCACATCTTCAACCTCTCACTCTCCATGGGCACCTTTCCCCCTTCCCACTCAAACATGCACTGGTTACCCCCATCCTTAAAAAACCCTCGCTGGACCCCACTTGTTTGAATAACATAAGACCCATCTCCCTGCTCCCATTTGCCTCCAAGCTTCTCGAGCACCTTGTTCACAACCGTATGAACTGCTACCTCACCGACAACAACCTTCTTGATCCCCGACAGTCTGGCTTCCGCCCACAACATTCCACGGAAACTGCCCTACTAAAACTCACTAATGACCTACTAACTGCTAAAACCATTACTCCATACTCATACTCCTTGACCTTTCCGCTGCCTTTGATACAGTCGACCACCGGCTCCTCCTCAGTAAACTCCACTCCATCGGCCTCCGTGACTCTGTTCTCTCCTGGTTTTCCTCTTACCTTTCTCAGCGCACTTTCAGTGTCACATACAACTCCTCTGCTCCGCTTCCTCTTTCTGTTGGGGTACCCCAAGGTTCTGTTATTGGGTCCCTCCTTTTCTCTCTCTATGCCTCCTCCCTGGGCCAACTGATAACCTCCCATGGCTTCCAATACTACCTCTATGCTGATGACACCCAGATCTATCTCTCCACTCCACAGCTCACCCCCTCAATCTCCTCACATATCACAAATCTACTAAGCGACATAACAGCATGGATGTCACATCACTACCTTAAACGTAATCTTTCAAAAACTGAGCTTGTAATATTTCCTCCTCCCCGATCCCCCACTCACGACTTTACCATTAAGATCAACAGCACAACCACTGGTCCTTCCCCTCATGCCAGGGTGCTAGGCATAATCGCAGACTCTAACCTCTCCTCTGGGCCCCACATCCACTCACTGGCTAAATCCTGCCGCCTCAACCTCCTGAACATTTCCAAAATCCGCCTCTTCCTGACCAATGACACCACAAAACAACTTATCCACGCCTTGGTTATATCCCGCCTCGATTACTGCAACTCCCTCCTCACTGGTCTAAAGATACACAGGCTATCCCCCCTTCAGTCTATTATGAATGCTGCTGCTAGACTCATACACCTTACCAACCGGTCAGTGACTGCTGCCCCTCTCTGCCAATCCCTCCACTGGCTTCCACTAACCCAACGTATAAAATTCAAAATACTAACCATAGCTTACAAAGCCATCCACAACACTGCCCCTAGCTACATCACCAACCTCATCCACAGATACCACCCAAATCGCCCACTCCGCTCCTCCCATGATATCCTCCTCTCTAGCTCCCTCATCACCTCCTCCCACGCTTGCCTCCAAGACCTCTCCAGAGCCTCTCCCATCGTCTGGAACTCCCTACCACAGCATGTCCTGTCAGCCCCCACCCTCTCTGCCTTTAGGCGATCTTTGAAAACTCACTTCTTTGGGGAAGCCTACCCCACCTCCACCTAAGAACAGTACTTGAATCACCTCCGCCAGATCATCCCCGGCAGGTATCACCTTTTGTATCACCTCCCCCTTCCTTTAGATTGTAAGCTCCACGAGCAGGGCCCTCCTATTCCTTCTGTACTGAAATGTATTGTAATTTTACTGTCTCCCTTATATTGTAAAGAGCTGCGCAAACTGTTGGCGCTATATAAATCCTGTATAATAATAATAATTATCATGGGTGGTATGTGATATGGGTAATGGTATCATTAGCCATGCATGATCTGTTCCAGATCTATTGGTTTATATTTGGACAATTGGAACACAGATGAGTCAGGTACATTTACTAATCAGTTTCAAGTACAGTCACGACATGGAAGAGTCACTTGACAAACAATATGAATCATAAGTGTGCTGTATTTCAAAAACGAGAGAGAAGTTATAAAAGTCGAAGTTTATGGCAACATCACCATTTTGCATTAACCAAAAAATACCAGGAGAAGACACCAAAATAACAAATGGAGTTGATGCACTGCTATAAGGTAAAATTATTACTAAATGTTTGTAGTGCATAGCACATGACAGGTGCATTTACGAGACTATTTCATCACCATTTGCAGATCTGCACTGGTGAGTGTCACTACTGACAAAGGTTTTCTTTGCATGGCATAAGTGCAAATAGTCTTTAGTGAATCCGCCTTTGCAAGAGAGAAATGAGCAATGAGATTGATACTGGCAGCAGGCTAGACAGAAGCAGATGCCTATATATCTGATTTCTAAAAACTAGATGTATCAAATGAATAATTATGGTGTACACTATATAAGCAGCAGTAATGCATAATCCCATACTCAAATAATGCTCCGATTTTTTCCATATAATTGCTACTAGACCTGATCAAAGCACAATTTTCCAGGAAATGTTAAAAAAAGTATTAAATGCATAGATTAATTGATTTACCTGGCTTTCATCAGATTTCCCAATAAAACTTGATGCTGTATGCTATTTATGCAACTAAAACCTGCTATGTGTTTTATCTGTTCAGTCACTGACCATTTATTATGAGATGGAGGGCCGGAGGGACTATGAATTAAAACTATGGGATATGTAGTATAGTGTGTATAAACAGTGCACATGGCTGCAACTAATGTGCACTGCTTGTTCCAAATCAACTGAAGTGAGGGGAAAAAACGAGATGCAAGAGCTCATGGAGGATGTTACAAGGAGGGATAAAAACACAGAAAAAAACTTTAAGAATTTTTAAAAAAAGATTGCAATGCCATTAAGTAGTGGCTGTGTATGAATTACGGTACTTTTGGAGAATAAGGATATAATTTAGTTTAACCTTAATCCATTTACTAAATAAATATAATTCAAAGGTCTGTTTATCTGTATGTCCAAGGCAGGCTCTTTGAGTTTTGATATTGCTGTGTCATAAGAACACTGCCACACTTGCATGCTGTTATTTTTGGAGCTTAAATAAAAGGGCTTTTAATTTACTGAGATTATCCTATGATCCTTTTAGATACAACCTTCTTTTCTGTTTATCTGTATGTCCAAGGCAGGCTCTTTGAGTTTTGATATTGCTGTGTCATAAGAACACTGCCACACTTGCATGCTGTTATTTTTGGAGTTTAAATAAAAGGGCTTTTAATTTACTGAGATTATCCTATGATCCTTTTAGATAAAACCTTTTTTTCTTTAACTACCTAATTATCAGACACTTTTTCCCCCTTCTTCTCCAGGCCATTTTTAAGTTTTCAGCACTGTCACTATCAATTTGAATACCAATCACTCAGACATGCAACACTGTACCCAAATAAAAGTTTTATCTTTTTTTTAGACAGAGTTTTTTTTTTTTTTTGGTGGTATTTAATCACCATTTTATAATACTATTTGTGGGTAAGAGGACTGGGCTTAACAAAAACTCAACACCATCCCTCATGCACATATTATAGACACAAAATAGGAAAGAAACTTAAAAATACCGCCCTAGGCAAATGCCTTGTAAATACCTGGTTTCAGGGACATGTTCCACTTTGTTAAGCCTGTCACCCCTGGGGAGCAGCTGCTCTAATAACAGGGCCACCCTTCACTTCGTTGCAAGTGATTAACTCCTACCCTACCAAGTGTAACAGTTAAAAAGGTGTCTCCATGAAGAAAAAATACAAAGAAAGGAGGAATATATCTAATGAATATCAATCTATATAACGTAGTAAAAAAAATTTTATACAATCACATGAAAGAAGATAATAAATAAATACAATCAATAAATTAGAAAAACAGTAAAAGTGCAAAAGTATGCATGTAAAACAGCATATGTCTAATACATACAGGGTGTCAAGACTTGACAGGAAGGGTGCAATTCTGGTGACCACCAGCGGAAGGTTATTAAGTCTGCGCATTACTGAGTTTCAGTTCTTCAGTGGAGGGGATTCCAGGAGACAGGTAGTTACTCTAGGAGAGCTGGACAGGGCGGTAGAAGGTCCTTAACAAACCAGCAAGACCGGTATCTGCTCCTTTGTGCAAGAAGGAACAGGATGAATCAAAAAGAGGAGCAGGCACAGACTGCTAAAACAGGTAATTAATCACCAGCCCTGATGACTACTTATACCTCCCCTATTATTATTGACAATCGCATTAGTGCAGCCATCCAGATGGTTTAAATTTTAATTGTGTTTTATTAGATAGAAATGTAGATTTCACAATTGGAAGATGTCATTATCTATAAATTAAGATTAGTCACATCGTTGAATAAACGTTACTCTGCTTAGGTGATTAATTACCTGCTTTAGCAGTCTGTGCCTGTCACAGCTGCTCCTCTTTTTGATTCATTTTTTTGAGGTTGGCATCCACACCTTTATACTGGTGAGACAGAGAGCTATTCAATAGGTTTCTCCACCTTATTATGGTGGTAATACATGTATTTTATATTAGGAACAGGATGATCACTGCCAAAGCCCTTAAAAAATTACCTCCAGCAGGCCACTGGTGCAAATGTCTCTGACCAAACAATCAGGAGCAGACTTCATGAGGGTGGCCTGAGGGCCCAACATCCTCTAGTGGGCCCTGTACTCACTATCTAGCACTAGAGAGCTTGATTGGCATTTGTCATTGAACACCAGAATTGGCAGGTCCACCACTGGCACCCTGTGCTTTTCACAGATGAGAACAGGTACACCCTGAGCACATGTGACAGACAAGAAAGGGTCTGGAGAAGCCATAAAGAACATTATGCTGCCTGTAAAATTGTTCAGAATAACTGTTTTGGTGGTGGGTCAGTGATGGTCTGGGGAGGCATATCCATGGAGGGATGCACAGACCTTTACAGGATAGACAACAGAACCCTAACTGCCATTAGGTATCGGGATGAAATCCTTGGACCCATTGTCAGACCCTACGCTGCAGTGGGTCCTGGGTTCCTCCTGGTGCATGACAATGCCCGGCCTCATGTGGCAAGAGTATGCAGGCAGTTCCTGGAGGATGAAAGAATTGATAGCATTGAATGGCCCCCACGCTCGCCTGACCTAAATCCAATAGACCATCTCTGGGATATCATGTTTTGGTCCATTCTACGCTGCCAGGTTGCACCTCAGACTGTCCAGGAGCTCAGTGATGCCGTGATGCCCTGGTCCAGATCTGTGAGGAAATACCCCAGGACACCATCCGTCATCTCATTAGGAGCATGCCCCGACACTGTCAGGCATGCATATAAGCACAGACAAAAGGGGAAAAACCTGCACTACACCCCAGACAATATAATATGCGAATACATGTGTGAAAAATATATATATTCTGAAACAATAGTGAAACAATTAGTGAACTGATACTACTCTTTCCCTGAACACCATAAAATACAAAACATATAAAAAATGAGTGCGCTGTACACTAAATAATCATAAACAATAATCATTCAAATAAATGCTGCTACATACAAAATGTGCATAAATTAATTGAAATGATATAAGTCCACGTTCATATATTAAATAATTAAAAGTACCAGATTCCAATAACACAGTGCTGTGTGCTAAAGAAATCCTCCAACGGAAAGTGCATAGGTGTCCACAAATGCTTGACAAAAATCAGCCTCTTACCAGACATTTTGATCTCCAATCAAGAGATCAAACGAGCAGATGGTGTTCAGATCCCACACTGACACCCTAGTTAGCCGTATCAAGGAGATGAATAGGAGATGAATGGACAACTGCAGGTTCACTTGAACAAATTCATCACACTAGACAGCTCTCCACATCATGCAAGGAAAGGTTTAAAACAGAAGAAGGAAACTTCATAGTGAGACCCAATAAACCAGCAAAGAAATTATTAAAGTATAGCACTTACATAGATAAGGTGCATATAGGCAGTGTAAACATTTAAAATTCCTGCAGTGTCAGACCACCGGCCGTTATGAGGTGATGTCACAGAAAGCTCCGCCCAGAGTGAGTGAGTGAGTGTAACTACTTTTGTGTAATAATAATTGTTAAATGGAATTATGCTCTGTGGGCCTTTGTTGCCATTCCCTTTACATGTGTAAGCATAACAGATATTGAGTCCTAATAGTGTGGAGGAGAGGTGAGCATGTAAGAGATCTATACTGAACCAGGGCCTTATGTAGGTTGAGGAGCATAATTTGCAGTTGGGTTAACATAAAAAGAATATCACCTGCAAAGATGGAAATCTTAAATTCCCTGTTTTTAACTGAGATATCATGAATGCTAGGTTTCTGATGGATATGGATATAGGCAGCCAGAGGCTCTATACATAATTTGATGGAGAGGGGTGATGGCCATGTCGTGTGTTATTAAAAATGGGAAAGATCTGACATGTAACATATGGTGTCCTAATCCAGCTAATAAGGGAAGAATACAATGGCTGGGATGTGAGTTTGAGTGTACGTGTGGCATCTGAGTTTTGATCCTGTTCTCATCCTTCACTTTCTCGTGACTCCCTTCTTTATACCCTGTGCTCTCTAGCTGTCTTCCTGGGCTCCAGAAGAGGGCTCCTCCACTGTCTCCCAGCAAGCTGTGCTCCTCCCATACTCCCAAGAGCAATCCCTCCCTTTTTCCATCACTGGCAGCCATCTTGGAGAGAAGACTCTCAGTCCTGGCCATGTCAGTTAGCACGCAGACAGATGCGGGAGCAGACGAGGTGGCCAGCCCCACTCCTGGGGACATACTGGAGGCTATCTGGGCATGCAAGGAGACTCTCATGACCAAAAAAAGACTACCTGGCAATGGACATTAGCCTTATCTGCCATGAGCTCAACAGATTCCGGTCTCGAGTTACTGAGGCAGAGGAGTACATATCGCAGCTGCAAAACTCGATCTGACTCCCAGGATTTACATGCCCTGCAGAAACAGGTGAATGCACTTCAGGAGAAGGCAATCGATACTGATTACTGCATCAGACCTACAGCATTCACATCACAGCCTGCTGAAAAAGCAGAGGGCTCCAGGCCTGCAGAATCCACTGAAACTTTCCTCGCCACCCTACTTGATCTTCCTGCCATGCCGCCCACCTTTGAGGTGGAACGGGCCCACAGAGTCCCTCTGGCAATGCCGGTTTTGAGCACACCTCCATGGCCCTTCTTGCTTCGGCCTCTTAAAAGGTAAGTTCACTTTCTTTTTTTTTCTAAATTTCAGCTCCCCTATGTACCAATATAACTAGAGATGAGCGAATCGAACTCGGCGAAGTGGAATTTGTTTCCAATATTAGAAAAATTTTGCGCCGAATCCGAAAATTAGCAGACTTCGGATGCGCGAATCGAAATTTTTCCAAAAATGGCGGCGACATGTGCGGCGACGGAGCAGGGATCTCTGGGAAGGCGCGCAGACAAGGCGCGCTGACCCATAATGCATTCATTCGTGACATGTGATCGCATTAGCCAATCAGCAGCCAGCCAGCCAGCCAGCACTGTGTAATGGTGGAGCTTTAAATTGCGGCCATCTTACAATTCTCCATTTGCCTCTGGTCATTCAAGAGAGACAGATCTCTCTGTATTAGGGACACAGAATCGTTACTTAGGGACACAGAACCGTTACTTAGGGACACAGAACCGTTACTTAGGGACACAGAATCGTTACTTAGGGACACAGAACCGTTACTTAGGGAAACAGAACCGTTACTTAGGGACACAGAACCGTTACTTAGGGACACAGAACCGTTACTTAGGGACACAGAATTGTTACTCAGGGACAGACACAGAATTGTTACTCAGGGACAGACACAGAATTGTTACTGAGGGACACAGAATTGTTACTGAGGGACACAGAATTGTTACTCAGGGACACAGAATTGTTACTCAGGGACAGACACAGAATTGTTACTCAGGGACAGACACAGAATTGTTACTGAGGGACACAGAATTGTTACTGAGGGACACAGAATTGTTACTGAGGGACACAGAATTGTTACTCAGGGACAGACACAGAATTGTTACTCAGGGACAGACACAAAATTGTTACTCAGGGACAGACACAGAATTGTTACTCAGGGACAGACACAGAATTTTTACTGAGGGACAGACACAGAATTGTTACTGAGGGACACAGAATTGTTACTCAGGGACACAGAATTGTTACTCAGGGACAGACACAGAATTGTTACTCAGGGAAAGACACAGAATTGTTACTCAGGGACAGACACAGAATTGTTACTAAGGGACAGACACAGAATTGTTACTGAGGGACACAGAATTGTTACTGAGGGACACAGAATTGTTACTGAGGGACACAGAATTGTTACTCAGGGACACAGAATTGTTACTCAGGGACACAGAATTGTTACTCAGGGACAGATACAGAATTGTTACTGAGGGACACAGAATTGTTACTGAGGGACACAGAATTGTTACTCAGGGACAGACACAGAATTGTTACTGAGGGACACAGAATTGTTACTCAGGGACACAGAATTGTTACTCAGGGACAGACACAGAATTGTTACTGAAGGACACAGAATTGTTACTCAGGGACAGACACAGAATTGTTACTGAGGGACACAGAATTGTTACTGAGGGACACAGAATTGTTACTCAGGGACACAGAATTGTTACTCAGGGACACAGAATTGTTACTCAGGGACAGACACAGAATTGTTACTGAGGGACACAGAATTGTTACTGAGGGACACAGAATTGTTACTCAGGGACAGACACAGAATTGTTACTGAGGGACACAGAATTGTTACTGAGGGACACAGAATTGTTACTCAGGGACACAGAATTGTTACTCAGGGACACAGAATTGTTACTCAGGGACAGACACAGAATTGTTACTGAGGGACACAGAATTGTTACTGAGGGACATACACAGAATTGTTACTGAGGGACACAGAATTGTTACTGAGGGACACAGAATTGTTACTCAGGGACACAGAATTGTTACTCAGGGACAGACACAGAATTGTTACTGAGGGACAGACACAGAATTGTTACTGAGGAACACAGAATTGTTACTGAGGGACAAAGAATTGTTACTGAGGGACACAGAATTGTTACTCAGGGACAGACACAGAATTGTTACTGAGGGACACAGAATTGTTACTGAGGGACACAGAATTGTTACTCAGGGACACAGAATTGTTACTCAGGGACAGACACAGAATTGTTACTGAGGGACACAGAATTGTTACTCAGGGACAGACACAGAATTGTTACTGAGGGACACAGAATTGTTACTGAGGGACACAGAATTGTTACTGAGGGACACACAATTGTTACTCAGGGACACAGAATTGTTTCTCAGGGACACAGAATTGTTACTGAGGGACACATAATTGTTACTCAGGGACACAGAATTGTTACTCAGGGACACAGAATTGTTACTCAAGGACAGACACAGAATTGTTACTGAGGGACACAGAATTGTTACTCAGGGACACAGAATCGTTGAATTAAAGAGTATGTCAGACAACATGCAGAGGAGTGGCAGAGGAGGCAATGTTTTAGGAGCGAGCAGATGTGGCAGCAGAGGAAGGGGTCGAGGCAGCACTAGTCGCAGCCAGAGGCCAGTGCTCCCGGTGTCATCCAGCGGTCGTGTCTCCACCGACAACCCTGCCGTCATCGATTGGTTGGCTCGGTCGTCTTCCTCTTCCCAGGTCACCTCTGACACCTACAGCCAACGGTCGGTGGGTACGTCAGACACAACCGTTAGTTGGCATGGCCCGGGAGCAAGCCCACTGAAATCACGTGTCCTCGACCTGCCCCTGTCCTTTGGTGTTCCCTCACCAAGCGAAGTATCGCATGCTGTGGGCTCAGCCCCACTGTACAGTGAGGAAGAGCTAACAGAGGGCGGTCAGGAACGGGGGGAGACATCCGCCTCTTCAGCAGCCAGGCAAAGAAGTACTGGCGAGGAGAGTGGCTCGGTAGCCGGTCTAGAGACAGGTCTGTCTACTGACACACACGCAGCCGAGGGGGCTAGTAGTGAGGCGGAGACCCTAATTGATGATGATGAGGCTGATCGCACTTGGCAGCCTCGTCGTCATCAGGCTATTGCTTCCGCATCATCAGGAGAAGAGGGTGCCAGCTTGCCAGCGAGCAAAACAGTCGGTGGGTTGCCCAGGAGGCAGCAGGGTCGCAGCAGTGTCAGTGGAGGCAAACGGCCACGGAGTAGAGCTCCACTGCAGCCTACCACCACGGCCAGTAGTGGTGCCGGTGTGCACGGAGGAAGTAGCAGTCAGCCAGTGAGGAGTAGCGGGGGCAAAGTCTCCTACTCGGCGGTGTGGCAATTTTTCGTCAAGCCGCCCGAGGAAGTAAACGTAGCCGTATGTCGACTATGTGGCCAGAAAGTCAAGCGTGGCCAGGGGGCCCATGTTGGGACTACAGCGTTGCGGCAGCATATGCAGCGTCGCCATTTGGTGGCCTGGGAAAACCGTGATAAAGATACGGCGGTTCTGCCTGCCCCAGCCCCCGCTCCATCACCCGCTCCGTTACTTGCTCCGTCACCCGACGTCAATCGCCCTCTATCAGCCAGTCAAGGCTCCAACACCTCTGCTGAGGGGAGTTGTCGCTCGTTGGCATCTTCCGCTCGTTCAGATGCTCCTTCTCCTGCTACTCCTCTTCACGGATTCTGTCAGCAGTCTTTCTTGGAATCCGTTTCCAAGAGACAACAGTTTGCGAGCACGCACCCGACGGTGCAAAAGCTGAACGTCCTCCTGTCCAAGTTGCTGGTGCTGCAGTCCCTCCCTTTCCAAGTGGTGGACTCAGCACCTTTCCGAGAAATGATGGCTTGTGCCGCGCCGCGGTGGAGAGTGCCAAGCCGTCATTTCTTCGCCAAAAAGGCAGTGCCAGCCCTGCATTCACATGTAGAAGAGATGGTGGGCCAGTCTTCGAGCATGTCGGTCTCTGCCAAAGTGCACGGCAGCACCGACGTGTGGAGCTGTAACTACGGTCAGGAACAGTACATGTCATTTACGGCCCACTGGGTGAACGTGGTGCCGGCACAGCCGCACCAGCAACTTGGACAGGTCACGCCACTTTTGCCTCCACGTTTGCACGTCCTTGGTCCAGCAAAGATGTCCGCCTCTACCACCTCTTCTTCCGCCGTGTCCTCAGCCGCCACCCCCGTGCCAAGTCCCATTACCCGACCGGCATATCACATGTGCAGGGCGCAACGGTGTCACGCTGTGCTGCACCTGGTATGCCTTGGCGAACGTAGTCACACAGGGGAGGAACTTCTGAGTGTAATGAACAGAGAAATCGACAGATGGCTGTCTCCGCGCAAACTGAAAATCGGAACCATGTTGACCGACAACGGAAAGAACATGGTGTCTGCTCTGCGTCAAGGAAGGTTGTGCCATGCGCCATGCATGGCTCACGTGTTCAATCTGGTTGTCAAGCGGTTCCTAAAATCCACCATCCCACTGCAAGACATCCTTAAAATGTCACGTAAACTTTGCATGCATTTCAGCCATTCCTACACCGCAAAGCACACCCTCCTTGAGCTGCTGCGGCAGAACGGAATTCCACAGCATCGCCTGATCTGCGACGTTGCAACAAGGTGGAATTCAACCCTACACATGTTAGACCGCCTTTACGAACAGCGAAAGGCCATCACCGATTTCCTGATGTTACAAGCGGATAAAGGTACTCCCCTGTGTAACTTTGATGTCAGCCATTGGCAGCTCATGCGTGACACCTGCCGCTTGCTCAGGCCCTTTGAGGAGGCCACACTATTCGTGAGTCGGCAGGACTATGGGATGAACGACGTCATTCCTCTGTTGCACGTCCTGGAACAAATGCTGTTAACAATGGCTGGTCAGGGTGCGGTAGACGTGGCGCACAGATCTCAACGCCACATGACCCCTGTGGGGGCAGGACAGGAAGAAGAGGAGGAGGTAGAGGAGGACATTGGTGCTCAGGAATTATTGAGTGAAATGGGTGGTTTTTCCACTCAGCGGACAGGAGTGGAGGAGCAGGAGCATCTGGTAGAGGAGGAGGAGGAGGAGACAGAGGACCCAGACGCACCGTGGCAGTATGCTGTGGAGATGGAGGCAGGGAGTCCCTCGCATTCCTTGGCACAAATGGCCCATAGCATGCTCGGTTGCTTGCGTAGCGACAGCCGAATAATAACCATCAGACAGAGGGATGACTTTTGGCTGTCCACCTTGTTGGACCCTCGCTACCGTTCAAAAATGGTGGCCTTTTTCACACCTGCTGAGAGGGAGGCCAAAATAAAGTACTATAAAAACCACCTATGTAGTCAGTTGGTCTCTGCCTTTCTGCGCCAACGTCCATCCTCAGACACTGTGGGCCCTGTGCGCTCGCGTTCCGCTGCCATGGCAGCAGGGGAGGGGTGGAGTGGTAGGAGCAGTGGCAGCTCCACCAGCAGCGGATGCCACAGTCTGCAGTCGATGATGAGTAGCTTTCTTCACCAGCGCAGTGAGGAAACTACTAACCAGCCGCAGCGGCAGCAGCATCAGGTGGACCTGGAGCAGGACCTCAAACAACAGGCTTGGGCCTACTTGGACAGCACCCTGCCAACCGAGGTAGACAATCCCCTTGACTACTAGGCAACGAAACTTGACCTTTGGCCCCAACTAGCTGAATTTGCCCTTGAAAGGCTGTCATGCCCGGCCAGTAGCGTGGCATCGGAGCGCGTGTTTAGTGCGGCAGGAGGTATTGTAACTCCGCGGAGGACACGACTGTCCACCCAAAGTGTGGAGAGACTCACGTTTGTGAAAATGAATCAGGCGTGGATTAGTCTGGATTTCAAACCACCAGTTCCTGACACAACTGACTAAATCCGCCATGAATCATGCCCCAAACATGTGCCACTTTCAGGTCTCCTCACACTGCTGGTGGGTTCCATTTTGTCATAGGGTGCTGGCAGATTACGGGCCTCCCATTGCTGCTGCCAGGCCCGTAATCTGCCATGGGCCCCTGTACCGCCTCCTCATGCTGCTGCCAGGCCCGTAATCTGTCATGGGTCCCTGTACGGCCTCCCATTGCTGCTGTCTCCATCGCCACACTCTGCCATGTGCCACTTTCAGGTCTCCTCACACTGCTGGTGTGTTCCATTTTGTCATAGGGTGCTGGCAGATTACGGGCCTCCCATTGCTGCTGCCAGGCCTGTAATCTGCCATGGGCCCCTGTACCGCCTCCTCATGCTGCTGCCAGGTCCACAGTGTCTCATGGGTCCCTGTACGGCCTCCCATTGCTGCTGTCTCCATCGCCACACTCTGCCATGTGCCACTTTCAGGTCTCCTCACACTGCTGGTGTGTTAAATTTTTTGTCATAGGGTGCTGGCAGATTACGGGCCTCCCATTGCTGCTGCCAGGCCCGTAATCTGTCATGGGCCCCTGTACCGCCTCCTCATGCTGCTGCCAGGTCCAGAGTGTGTCATGGGTCCCTGTACGGCCTCCCATTGCTGCTGTCTCCATCGCCACACTCTGCCATGTGCCACTTTCAGGTCTCCTCACACTGCTGGTGTGTTCCATTTTGTCATAGGGTGCTGGCAGATTACGGGCCTCCCATTATTGCTGCCAGGCCTGTAATCTGCCATGGGCCCCTGTACCGCCTCCTCATGCTGCTGCCAGGTCCAGAGTGTGTCATGGGTCCCTGTACGGCCTCCCATTGCTGCTGTCTCCATCGCCACACTCTGCCATGTGCCACTTTCAGGTCTCCTCACACTGCTGGTGTGTTCCATTTTGTCATAGGGTGCTGGCAGATTATGGGCCTCCCATTGCTGCTGCCAGGCCCGTAATCTGCCATGGGCCCCCGTACCGCCTCCTCATGCTGCTCCTCGTGCACTCGCGTTCCGCTGCCATGGCAGCAGGGGAGGGGTGGGGTGGTAGGAGCAGTGGCAGCTCCACCAGCAGCGGATGCCACAGTCTGCAGTCGATGATGAGTAGCTTTCTTCACCAGCGCAGTGAGGAAACTACTAACCAGCCGCAGCAGCAGCAGCATCAGGTGGACCTGGAGCAGGACCTCAAACAACAGGCTTGGGCCTACTTGGACAGCACCCTGCCAACCGAGGTAGACAATCCCCTTGACTACTAGGCAACGAAACTTGACCTTTGGCCCCAACTAGCTGAATTTGCCCTTGAAAGGCTGTCATGCCCGGCCAGTAGCGTGGCATCGGAGCGCGTGTTTAGTGCGGCAGGAGGTATTGTAACTCCGCGGAGGACACGACTGTCCACCCAAAGTGTGGAGAGACTCACGTTTGTGAAAATGAATCAGGCGTGGATTAGTCTGGATTTCAAACCACCAGTTCCTGACACAACTGACTAAATCCGCCATGAATCATGCCCCAAACATGTGCCACTTTCAGGTCTCCTCACACTGCTGGTGGGTTCCATTTTGTCATAGGGTGCTGGCAGATTACGGGCCTCCCATTGCTGCTGCCAGGCCCGTAATCTGCCATGGGCCCCTGTACCGCCTCCTCATGCTGCTGCCAGGCCCGTAATCTGTCATGGGTCCCTGTACGGCCTCCCATTGCTGCTGTCTCCATCGCCACACTCTGCCATGTGCCACTTTCAGGTCTCCTCACACTGCTGGTGCTGTCCATTTTGTCATAGGGTGCTGGCAGATTACGGGCCTCCCATTGCTGCTGCCAGGCCTGTAATCTGCCATGGGCCCCTGTACCGCCTCCTCATGCTGCTGCCAGGTCCACAGTGTCTCATGGGTCCCTGTACGGCCTCCCATTGCTGCTGTCTCCATCGCCACACTCTGCCATGTGCCACTTTCAGGTCTCCTCACACTGCTGGTGCTGTCCATTTTGTCATAGGGTGCTGGCAGATTACGGGCCTCCCATTGCTGCTGCCAGGCCCGTAATCTGTCATGGGCCCCTGTACCGCCTCCTCATGCTGCTGCCAGGTCCAGAGTGTGTCATGGGTCCCTGTACGGCCTCCCATTGCTGCTGTCTCCATCGCCACACTCTGCCATGTGCCACTTTCAGGTCTCCTCACACTGCTGGTGTGTTCCATTTTGTCATAGGGTGCTGGCAGATTACGGGCCTCCCATTGCTGCTGCCAGGCCTGTAATCTGCCACGGGCCCCTGTACCGCCTCCTCATGCTGCTGCCAGGTCCAGAGTGTGTCATGGGTCCCTGTACGGCCTCCCATTGCTGCTGTCTCCATCGCCACACTCTGCCATGTGCCACTTTCAGGTCTCCTCACACTGCTGGTGTGTTCCATTTTGTCATAGGGTGCTGGCAGATTATGGGCCTCCCATTGCTGCTGCCAGGCCCGTAATCTGCCATGGGCCCCCGTACCGCCTCCTCATGCTGCTGCCAGGTCCAGAGTGTCTCATGGGTCCCTGTACGGCCTCCCATTGCTGCTGTCTCCATCGCCACACTCTGCCATGTGCCACTTTAAGGTCTCCTCACACTGCTGGTGTGTTCCATTTTGTCATAGGGTGCTGGCAGATTACGGGCCTCCCATTGCTGCTGCCAGGCCTGTAATCTGCCATGGGCCCCCGTACCGCCTCCTCATGCTGCTGCCAGGTCCACAGTGTCTCATGGGTCCCTGTACGGCCTCCCATTGCTGCTGTCTCCATCGCCACACTCTGCCATGTGCCACTTTCAGGTCTCCTCACACTGCTGGTGCTGTCCATTTTGTCATAGGGTGCTGGCAGATTACGGGCCTCCCATTGCTGCTGCCAGGCCTGTAATCTGCCATGGGCCCCTGTACCGCCTCCTCATGCTGCTGCCAGGTCCACAGTGTCTCATGGGTCCCTGTACGGCCTCCCATTGCTGCTGTCTCCATCGCCACACTCTGCCATGTGCCACTTTCAGGTCTCCTCACACTGCTGGTGCTGTCCATTTTGTCATAGGGTGCTGGCAGATTACGGGCCTCCCATTGCTGCTGCCAGGCCTGTAATCTGCCATGGGCCCCTGTACCGCCTCCTCATGCTGCTGCCAGGTCCACAGTGTCTCATGGGTCCCTGTACGGCCTCCCATTGCTGCTGTCTCCATCGCCACACTCTGCCATGTGCCACTTTCAGGTCTCCTCACACTGCTGGTGTGTTCCATTTTGTCATAGGGTGCTGGCAGATTACGGGCCTCCCATTGCTGCTGCCAGGCCTGTAATCTGCCATGGGCCCCTGTACCGCCTCCTCATGCTGCTGCCAGGTCCAGAGTCTCTCATGGGTCCCTGTACGGCCTCCCATTGCTGCTGTCTCCATCGCCACACTCTGCCATGTGCCACTTTCAGGTCTCCTCACACTGCTGGTGCTGTCCATTTTGTCATAGGGTGCTGGCAGATTACGGGCCTCCCATTGCTGCTGCCAGGCCCGTAATCTGCCATGGGCCCCCGTACCGCCTCCTCATGCTGCTGCCAGGTCCAGAGTCTCTCATGGGTCCCTGTACGGCCTCCCATTGCTGCTGTCTCCATCGCCACACTCTGCCATGTGCAACTTTCAGGTCTCCTCACACTGCTGGTGTGTTCCATTTTGTCATAGGGTGCTGGCAGATTACGGGCCTCCCATTGCTGCTGCCAGGCCTGTAATCTGCCATGGGCCCCTGTACCGCCTCCTTATGCTGCTGCCAGGTCCACAGTGTCTCAGGGGTCCCTGTACGGCCTCCCATTGCTGCTGTCTCCATCGCCACACTCTGCCATGTGCCACTTTCAGGTCTCCTCACACTGCTGGTGTGTTCCATTTTGTCATAGGGTGCTGGCAGATTACGGGCCTCCCATTGCTGCTGCCAGGCCTGTAATCTGCCATGGGTCCCTGTACCGCCTCCTCATGCTGCTGCCAGGTCCAGAGTGTCTAATGGGTCCCTGTACGGCCTCCCATTGCTGCTGTCTCCATCGCCACACTCTGCCATGTGCCACTTTCAGGTCTCCTCACACTGCTGGTGTGTTCCATTTTGTCATAGGGTGCTGGCAGATTACGGGACTCCCATTGCTGCTGCCAGGCCTGTAATCTGCCATGGGCCCCTGTACCGCCTCCTCATGCTGCTGCCAGGTCCACAGTGTCTCATGGGTCCCTGTACGGCCTCCCATTGCTGCTGTCTCCATCGCCACACTCTGCCATGTGCCACTTTCAGGTCTCCTCACACTGCTGGTGTGTTCCATTTTGTCATAGGGTGCTGGCAGATTACGGGCCTCCCATTGCTGCTGCCAGGCCTGTAATCTGCCATGGGCCCCTGTACCGCCTCCTCATGCTGCTGCCAGGTCCACAGTGTCTCATGGGTCCCTGTACGGCCTCCCATTGCTGCTGTCTCCATCGCCACACTCTGCCATGTGCCACTTTCAGGTCTCCTCACACTGCTGGTGCTGTCAATTTTGTCATAGGGTGCTGGCAGATTACGGGCCTCCCATTGCTGCTGCCAGGCCCGTAATCTGCCATGGGCCCCTGTACCGCCTCCTCATGCTGCTGCCAGGTCCAGAGTCTCTCATGGGCCTTTGTACGGCCTCCCATTGCTGCTGTCTCCATCGCCACACTCTGCCATGTGCCACTTTCAGGTCTCCTCACACTGCTGGTGGGTTCCATTTTGTCATAGGGTGCTGGCAGATTACGGGCCTCCCATTGCTGCTGCCAGGCCCGTAATCTGCCATGGGCCCCTGTACCGCCTCCTCATGCTGCTGCCAGGTCCAGAGTGTCTCATGGGTCCCTGTACGGCCTCCCATTGCTGCTGTCTCCATCGCCACACTCTGCCATGTGCAACTTTCAGGTCTCCTCACACTGCTGGTGTGTTCCATTTTGTCATAGGGTGCTGGCAGATTACGGGCCTCCCATTGATGCTGCCAGGCCTGTAATCTGCCATGGGCCCCCGTACCGCCTCCTCATGCTGCTGCCAGGTCCAGAGTCTCTCATGGGTCCCTGTACGGCCTCCCATTGCTGCTGTCTCCATCGCCACACTCTGCCATGTGCCACTTTCAGGTCTCCTCACACTGCTGGTGGGTTCCATTTTGTCATAGGGTGCTGGCAGATTACGGGCCTCCCATTGCTGCTGCCAGGCCCGTAATCTGTCATGGGCCCCTGTACCGCCTCCTCATGCTGCTGCCAGGTCCAGAGTGTGTCATGGGTCCCTGTACGGCCTCCCATTGCTGCTGTCTCCATCGCCACACTCTGCCATGTGCCACTTTCAGGTCTCCTCACACTGCTGGTGGGTTCCATTTTTTCATAGGGTGCTGGCAGATTACGGGCCTCCCATTGCTGCTGCCAGGCCCGTAATCTGCCATGGGCCCCCGTACCGACTCCTCATGCTGTGACGTTGCAACAAGGTGGAATTCAACCCTACATATGTTAGACCGCCTTTACGAACAGCGAAAGGCCATCACCGATTTCCTGATGTTACAAGCGGATAAAGGTACTCCCCTGTGTAACTTAGATGTCAGCCATTGGCAGCTCATGCGTGACACCTGCCGCTTGCTCAGGCCCTTTGAGGAGGCCACGCTATTCGTGAGTCGGCAGGACTATGGGATGAACGACGTCATTCCTCTGTTGCACGTCCTGGAACAAATGCTGTTAACAATGGCTGGTCAGGGTGCGGTAGACGTGGCGCACAGATATCAACGCCACATGACCCCTGTGGGGGCAGGACAGGAAGAAGAGGAGGAGGTAGAGGAGGACATTGGTGCTCAGGAATTATTGAGTGAAATGGGTGGTTTTTCCACTCAGCGGACAGGAGTGGAGGAGCAGGAGCATCTGGTAGAGGAGGAGGAGGAGGAGACAGTGGACCCAGACGCACCGTGGCAGTATGCTGTTTAGATGGAGGCAGGGAGTCCCTCGCATTCCTTGGCACAAATGGCCCATAGCATGCTCGGTTGCTTGCGTAGCGACAGCCGAATAATAACCATCAGACAGAGGGATGACTTTTGGCTGTCCACCTTGTTGGACCCTCGCTACCGTTCAAAAATGGTGGCCTTTTTCACACCTGCTGAGAGGGAGGCCAAAATAAAGTACTATAAAAACCACCTATGTAGTCAGTTGGTCTCTGCCTTTCTGCGCCAACGTCCATCCTCAGACACTGTGGGCCCTGTGCGCTCGCGTTCCGCTGCCATGGCAGCAGGGGAGGGGTGGGGTGGTAGGATCAGTGGCAGCTCCACCAGCAGCGGCTGCCTCAGTCTGCAGTCGATGATGAGTAGCTTTCTTCACCAGCGCAGTGAGGAAACTACTAACCAGCCGCAGCAGCAGCAGCATCAGGTGGACCTGGAGCAGGACCTCAAACAACAGGCTTGGGCCTACTTGGACAGCACCCTGCCAACCGAGGTAGACAATCCCCTTGACTACTGGGCAACGAAACTTGACCTTTGGCCCCAACTAGCTGAATTTGCCCTTGAAAGGCTGTCATGCCCGGCCAGTAGCGTGGCATCGGAGCGCGTGTTTAGTGCGGCAGGAGGTATTGTAACTCCGCGGAGGACACGACTGTCCACCCAAAGTGTGGAGAGACTCACGTTTGTGAAAATGAATCAGGCGTGGATTAGTCTGGATTTCAAACCACCAGTTCCTGACACAACTGACTAAATCTGCCATGAATCATGCCCCAAACATGTGCCACTTTCAGGTCTCCTCACACTGCTGGTGGGTTCCATTTTGTCATAGGGTGCTGGCAGATTACGGGCCTCCCATTGCTGCTGCCAGGCCCGTAATCTGCCATGGGCCCCTGTACCGCCTCCTCATGCTGCTGCCAGGTCCAGAGTGTGTCATGGGTCCCTGTACGGCCTCCCATTGCTGCTGTCTCCATCACCACACTCTGCCATGTGCCACTTTCAGGTCTCCTCACACTGCTGGTGTGTTCCATTTTGTCATAGGGTGCTGGCAGATTACGGGCCTCCCATTGCTGCTGCCAGGCCTGTAATCTGCCATGGGCCCCTGTACTGCCTCCTCATGCTGCTGCCAGGTCCACAGTGTCTCATGGGTCCCTGTACGGCCTCCCATTGCTGCTGTCTCCATCGCCACACTCTGCCATGTGCCACTTTCAGGTCTCCTCACACTGCTGGTGGGTTCCATTTTGTCATAGGGTGCTGGCAGATTACGGGCCTCCCATTGCTGCTGCCAGGCCCATAATCTGCCATGGGCCCCTGTACCGCCTCCTCATGCTGCTGCCAGGTCCAGAGTGTGTCATGGGTCCCTGTACGGCCTCCCATTGCTGCTGTCTCCATCGCCACACTCTGCCATGTGCCACTTTCAGGTCTCCTCACACTGCTGGTGGGTTCCATTTTGTCATAGGGTGCTGTATGGCCTCCCATTGCTGCTGCCAGGCCCGTAATCTGCCATGGGCCCCCGTACCGACTCCTCATGCTGCTGCCAGGCCCGTAATCTGTCATGGGCCCCTGTACCGCCTCCTCATGCTGCTGCCAGGTCCAGAGTGTGTCATGGGTCCCTGTACGGCCTCCCATTGCTGCTGTCTCCATTGCCACACTCTGCCATGTGCCACTTTCAGGTCTCCTCACACTGCTGGTGGGTTCCATTTTGTCATAGGGTGCTGTATGGCCTCCCATTGCTGCTGCCTCCACCGCTACACTGTGGCTCCACACTCTATTTTTGGCCCCGTGACTGCCCAAATGAGTGAAGTGTGCGGTGATTCTAAGATCGACGGCACTCATCTGCATGTCATACTGACTGACAGTATTATTTCTCTTCCCCAGCAGACTCCAAGGGCATTTAAATTAAAGGTACAGTGTTCTGCACTAATATAAAGGCTCTCTGAAGCCTAGAAACACCCTTTTATAAGTTAAATTTGCAGCGAATATATTCGCCTCGAATCGAATTTATTCCTCGAATTCGCCGAATCAGCCGAATCGAATTTTTGAATACTTCGCTCATCTCTAAATATAACGTTAATGTACTTATTTTGCAGAAATTCAAAAGCTTTCCATTTTTTCTACACACCTTTATGTCAGTGTCCAGATGGTTGAATGCACTCCTCTGCAAAAAAGTACATTAATGTTATATTGGTACATAGGGGAGCTGGAATTTAGAAAAAAAAAAAGAAAGTGAACTTATCTTTTAAGAGGCCAAAGCAAGAAGGGCTGCGGAGGTGTGCCCAAAACCGTCATCGTCGAAACAAAAGCTTCAAGTTCATTCTTCTATATCCCAGCAAACTGCATAGTGTATGGTAGCAGCGCTCGATTCTTTGACTCTCTGGAGGCAGCTAAGCTATGACCTGGCTGAATATCTGCTAGAAGTCTATGGTGGCCTTATGTCATTGATTCTCAGGCTCTACACCACAGCAAGTATTTGGCTCTTAAGCCCTCACTGTTTTCTGACTGTTTCATTATGTGATTTTCCAACTTTTGTGTTCCGTAGCCAATTCCCGCATTTTTTCCCCTGATTTGGGCTCTGGCAAAGGCTTCATCGGGAGTCTTTCCAAGCCAGTTCTGACCTACAATCCTGTCCATCGTGGAGTCCCTCAAATTGAGCTATGATGGCCTCTCCTTTCTTCTGACTGCCCTACACTGTCATTTGTGGGTTTCCCCATTTGACGGCTACTAGGCTGTCTTTTGCCATGCCATGGAACTGCTGGTTGGTCCCTCTCTGTACTCTACTTTCCCCCCAACTTTCCCCTTCTCTCCTGGTTCAAATGGACACTTGACACTGCAGAACTGAACTCTGTTACTGGCAGCAGCTACCCTTTCTGCATTAAAGGTATAGGCCACTCCCTGCCCTTCCCCATGTTTTTTAGGGGGGCACTGGGTGCCAGCAGGGTATGCATCATGTGCTTGGGAAGTTTTGTTATTTCTTTGATTGTTATTCATGTGATGGTTTGTGATATCTTGCTGCCCATCTGATACTGTTGTCCCTTGGGTATAAGTGCTGCCTTCCTACCACCTATGGCATTCAATATAGCATTCTATAATTGTGAGACAATAACTGCCCTCTCCTGGAATGTCCAGGGACTTAACTCAAAATTTAAGAGGGCTCTTTTATTCCAATATGTTAAGTTTTATGCCCCTCACATTTAACTACTACAAGAGACACATTTAGTGGGCAGCAAACTGATGGCCCTTAAGAAACCTTGGGTCCAGAAGGGCTTCATGCCTCATATTCTATGTATGCTAGAGGTGTCTTGATTTTGAGTCATACAGTCAGTTCATACAGATCTCCAGCTAAAATGTCATTTTAGTGATTACGTTAAGGCACAAATGCTATATACTGTTCAGTATATATATTCTTCTACTGTTAAGTGTTAGGTGTGAACTGATGTATGTTATTCTGAAAAGGATCACACCATATTACCCTGCAAAATTACTTGTGATGCGATATTGCAATACCATTCTTTCTCCGGATCTGGACAGGCCTTTACCCCTTAACTCCTTTGTCAGAGATCTACCTAACTGGGCCCTTTCTGCTGGCCTGATGGAGGCCTGGAGGTGGAAACATTCCTCTACAAGGACCTACTCCTGTTTATCTACCTCCTATAAAACCTCTTCCAGAATTGACTATGCCTCTGTTAATCCCTCCATGTTGACTAATGTCACCAGAGAAACAAGCTGCTGCCACGGTATCTCTCCAAAAGAAGGCTGCTGACAAGTTCAATCAATTCTGAATCCAACTTTGACCTACTTTTGTCTTCTAAGCATGACCTACAACTTCACTTAGCAGAAGTCACGAGACTGGAAATGTACAATTCCAAACTATGATTCTTTGAACAGGGAGATAGGAATGGCAGACTGCTGGTGATGCTGTCGCAACGTGGTGCCCCTCTTACACTAATTTCCTAGCTCGCCTCTTCCACAGGTTAGGCCATTACCTCTTCAGAGGGCATTCTTAAGGAATTTCAAAGTTGTTACCAAAATCAGTACACATCTACAGTACATTACCCTCTCGGTTGGGCCCTGCAGATCTCTTGTCTCTATTTGATCCAGATGCCCTTGGTTGGCTCACAGATGATGAGAGGTCCTGCTCAGTACACCATATAAACCCTGAGGAGATTATTTATGTGATCCCGTCCTTCTCTACAGGTAAGGTCCCAGGTCCTGATGGCCTGGCCAAGAATTCTATAAAGAGCATGGTGAAATGTTAGCATCTCTCCTGGCTTCCTTATGCAATACATGCACTGCTTACATGTAGATGCTCCCCACCCCATTACTGAAATTCATGTGATTCTTATTTAAAAGCCTTCTAAAAATCCTAAATCATGTGCCTCCTACAGGCCTATTGCGCTTCTCAATAATGACCTTAAAATATTAACCAAACTTCTTACTATTAGGCTTAATCCCTTGCTGTCGTCGGAGGTTGATTCAGACCAAACAGGATTCATGGCTCACAAATCTACAGATATGAACTTATGCAGATTGTTTACAGATCTCCATGCTTAACACATAAATCAGGGCTCCAGAGTGATCGCCTCGCTCAATATTGAGAAGGCGATTGATGCCGTAGAGTGGCCCTATTTGTGGGAGGTTCTCCGAAGAATGGGGTTCCCCCTCGCCCTTATTCATTAGTTGCAGATGATTTACTGCTCTCTAGCAGCTGCCATGTAGCTGGGAGGTCTTCTTCTACAGTCACATTATCTGAGGAAGGGTAGCCCTGTATGCAGATGACCTCCTGCTCTTTCCTAATGATGATGGCCTATCCCTGCAGGGCATATTACATGTTTTCAATACTATTTCAGTTGTGACAGTTGGGACATGTTTACTCCTTTCCGGGCCTGGAAGGTTGGTCTTGCATGTGAGGGATACCCCCAATTTACTGTTTTTCCACATACCCCATTATGGAATAACCCTTCCCTGTTATGTTTTCATTAACTCCCTGAGCCTATGTTGTAGACCAAGTATAAGACTAAAACGCTAGCGGATATAATCAGATTTCTCATTATGTTTTTTTAACTACTTCACATCCCACCGCAATGTCCCTTCCTCATACATTGTGAGGTATTGCCAGTTGTCCAATGCTGTCAAAAGCCAATTTCCCACGAGAATGTTTCAACTGAAGCATTCCGATTTAGAAGGAGTACTATATCATGATTGCTTGGAAAAACCCACCTCAGTCATATATGCAAATCACCTCTGGGTGTCCTCTCACAAGCTATGGTTGCTCCATCAATGTTGGGCCCATTATGCCCCTGGGCTGGACTCTGAGGACTGGGAAGATTTATGTGAATTTTCTTTTAAAATCCTGGTATCTTTGCAAGATCGCCTAAAACAGTTAAAAATAATTCATAGGGCTTATCTCACTGCTTATTGGTTGCAAAAAAAGAGGCCTTTCCTCTCCTCGAAGTGTTGGCACTGTGGTCATGCTCATGGAGATTTTATACATATTTCCTGGTCCTGCCCAACAATAGGTATGTTCTGGGCACAATTGATGTCCGTTATTAATCTAATAGTGGGTACCTCCCTTACCTCATCTCCTAGAATCTGCCAGGTTAGGACTTGGTTCCCAAAGTGGCTGAAAGGGCACTGATCAACCTCCTGGTATTCTATGCTAGAATAGCCTTTGTGCTTTGTACAATGTGCTGGAAGAAACAGGCTCCCCCTCCCGTGCCCTTTGGAAACAGCAGATCAGTGCCATCTTGCCTTTATATAGGAATACCTATTTGCATAGAGGTTGACCGAAAAAAGTACAAGTGGGGCACAATGTTTGGGCAAATGGCTAGTGGAACCCTGAACAGATTCTGACACATGACCATAACATGCCTTATTATTTCCTTTTGGTAACTTATCTGATGTATAGGGTGTGCTTTGGTGCTTGGGGTGACATGCTTCTTTTTCATGTTATTTGATTATGAGCCACACAAGTGGTTGTTATACTGTGTTATAGCTCTCAGACCCGTCTCTTGACTATACTAATTTATTAGTTTACCTATGTAAAGCCCCTGTGTGGGTCAATTCTGCAAAATGGGACTATTTACAAAAAAATAATCTATACAAGAGTGAGAGTGAAGAGGGTGAGAATATTAAGTAAACACTGTTTGTCAGAAGAATATGTTGTGTTCCACATGTCAAAGAGGCCATATTTCCTAGTAATTTGGCAGAAGAGCAAGGATTGTTTCATAGAATGAGAGGTGGGGTTCCTATTATTTACACTGTGTTTATCTAAGCTGCTAGAAAATGGCAAGCTGAAGTTGCCTTTAATGATTAAAAATCAGTGTTCTAAGCTAAAGAGGCATTTATATATTTTGCTTAGAAAAGCTGTTTGGTTAGAATTTGGAGAGAGCAAACTGTAGAGGTTGAGATTGGTGTCTTTCCATGTGCCCCCCAGGGAATATAATAGGGCCCATGGGATCAATGCAGGAGCTCTTTAATTGAAAAAAAGGAATCCTGTCTTAAAGAGGATGGCTACTCTTGCCTGTTTCTTGCTGTTGGAGGCTAGGTGTATTTTAAAGTATTGCTTAGAGGTAAATAGCATTGTCCCTATGTTATTAAGGTGGTTCTCCTGAACAAAATGTATGTCAGCTGTAGGACATCTGAACAACATAGGACTTTTATTGCAAAATAATTGACATGCAAGGTTTTATTTGTATCCCTAATACCAAACATGATCCACCTAATTACACAGAATTCACTGATGTGTATTTTAACAATTAGGGAGGAGGCTGTTTCAACTTGTCAGGTGAAGAGACTTTTTTTTTTTTTTTAATTCAGCCCCTTATTAAAGGTATTAAAGTAGACAGCTGGGAATCTTCTCATTTTGAACAATGAAGACATAGTCATGAACATATAAAAGGTATTGCACCTGCATAAAGCATTTAAATGATTAGTATTCGTTGTTACTCATGATAATGTTGTTTTAGCATGCATTGCTTGTGTGTGTTTGATTTTTATTTATGTTCATTTCTGCCTGCAAGAGTAAGAAAGAGTGATGTATTTTAAACAGCTAGAACATCATAGGCTTTTAATGCTTTTATCAAAAATATTACTGATTACTATTATTGCTTTAAAAATAATAGAGGACAGTGAAGTGTTGTTAAAACGTTTAAGACTACATGTTCTTTTAATATTTTAAGTGACTGTTTTACAAAAAATCATAAGGTTACCAAGAGCGTTTGTTCCTAAATTATAACCATAACTAAGGCAAAACTTTGTTTTTGTTTGTCTGTGTAGATTTATTTTTTTACAGATATTTTGTTATAGTTGTTAGGAAATGTCTCCAGAAAACTACCTGAAAAAGAAAAACTGTAGCTGCTGACTTTTTTAATAAATGCACACTCACCTGTCCTAAGGTCCAGCAATGTTTTCACCCACACCGTCCCTTCTCTGCCTGTTCTCTTCCCGATGCCGGCATCAGAACTGTGGGCACCAAGCTGTGACAGCTTGCAGCTTCACAGCCGGGTGCCCACTGCACATGCGTGAGTCACACTGCACATTCTAACTGGTCCAGCAGCCTTCTGGGACCTGTGAAGGTTCCCAGGAGACTGTGGGAGGAAGGAGGGGGTGAACTTCCATTTCACTTCTTTGAGGCGAACTGAGCCATAAGTGGGAGCGGGGAACCTGTCAAAAACAGGTATCCCCCCACAAAAAAAACCCCAAAAGGTGCCAATTGTGACAGTGGAGAGGGGGGAGGAGGTAAACAAGTGAAGCTTCCACTTTTGATTTGAATTCTGCTTTAAAGCCCAACTCCAGCAGGCTTCCTCATCTTCATATGAGCAGTTCTTCTGAAGCTGCTTTATTTCACTACTTGGCAAGCCTTAGATCTCTGATGTCCTCACATACAATGCAGGACCAGAATTTCTGCTTTGTAAGAAGAGATGAATGAGCCTGCCCACAATCCAGGACATGAGACTGCAGAGAACAGGATGTCCGACTGCAGAGGAAAGTGGCAGCTGCCTGGGGAGTGAGAAATGGGGTAAGTATTTTTTATTTGTGTTTGGGATCCCACTGCATTGGTACTTTAAAAAGCAGCCAGAATGTGGGCTTTAACACTTAATAATGGCCTCCATGATGCTTTTAGTTAACTGAAATTTTTACTGTAATTCTATTTTGGTATGAGCCTTAATATACACTATATGGGCATGCTAAAAAAAAAAAAAAAAAAAAAAAAAAAGCAACATCCACTAATCCTGCACTGCAGGCTAATATTCCTGGTGCATGTGGTTTAAGTTAAAATGCTTGATTCACCTGCAATGTCACATTCACTACTTTAAAAATATCCCCCTCTGCTTATTTACTCACATTTAGGATTGGCTTTGCTATAGCTAGACGCTTGGCACAAGATGGGGCTCACATGATTTTATGTAGTCGTAAGCCTGAGCATGTGGATAAAGCTGTCCAACAGCTGAAAGAAGAAGGGCTAAGCGTATCTGGAATTCAATGTCATGTGGGCAGTGAAAAAGACCGGGAGAAACTGGTGGCAATGGTAAGAGAAATGCAAGGTGGAGAAATTGAGGAGTAGTTTACCAAACGAGTAATTTGTTCCATGTTACATAAACCTGTGTTCAATTAGAACATGTTATCAGAAATTAAATATGAAAAAAAAATTTACATTATAATGTTGCTTACTATTATACAGTAAATGTAAGAAACCAACAAAGGAAAATGAAATTGTTATTTGTAACAATTATAAGCATGGGTTAAGGAGTCATTTCACAAAATCTACATGTGTAAGACTGCATAAAATATTTTCATAATTTACTTGTATGTCTTAATGTACAGTGAGGAACAGAAGTACAGTATTTGAACACCCTACGATTTTGCAAGTTCTCCCACTTAAAATCATGGAGGGGTCTGAAATTCGCATTGTAGGTGCATTCCCCCTCTGAGAGACAGAATTTAAAAACAAATTCAGGAAATCACATTGTATGATTTTTAAAGAATGTATTTGTCTTGCACTGCTGAACATAAGTATTTGAACACCTGAGAAAATCAGTATTAATATTTGGTACAGAAGCCTTTGTTTGCAATTACAGAGGTCAAACGTTTCCTGTAGTTCTTGACCAGGTTTGCACACACTGGAACAGGGATTTTGGCCCACTCCTCCACACAGATCTCCTCTAGATCTGTCAGGTTTCAGGGCTGTTGCTGAGCAGCACGGAGTTTCAGCTCCCTACAAAGATGTTCTATTGGATTTAGGTCTGGAGACTGGCTAGGCCACTCCAGAACCTTGATATGCTTCTTATGGAGCCACTCCTTGGTTATCCTGGCTGTGTGCTTCGGGTCGTTGTCATGTTGGAAGACCCAGCCACGACCCATCTTCAATGCTCTTACTGAGGGAAGGAGGTTGTTGCTCAAAATCTCACAATAAATGGCCCCATTTATCCTCTCCTTAATACAGTGCAGTCATCCTGTCCCCTTTGCAGAAAAGCACCCCCAAAGCATGATGTTACCACCCCCATGCTTCACAGTAGGGATGGTGTTCTTGGGATGCAACTCATCCTTTTTCCTCCTGTCAAGGTCCTACCTTTCTTCAGAGCTTGTGCATCTCCATGCTGGCATCCATCTTGGATTTCTGAAAAGCATGGTGGGAACCTTTATGCCTTCAGGCTTCTGCGGCTCCTCCTTAGAAGGGTGTGGTTGAGCACATTTAAACCTCCTGTCTGCAAGTGCTCGCTGCACTTGTGTCCTGTATGTTTCCTTGTTGCAAGCTCTTGTGGTGTTCCTGTTGCTCTCCTGGTAACCGACTCGGCTTGGACAAGACTATTCTTTGCGTTAACCCTTTACCTGACCTCCCGTTGCTGAACCCGGCCCGTGACCTGAGTATTCTTTGCCTACCATCTAGTACTGTCTGCTCCGTTGTTATTGACCCGGCCTGTCTGACTACTCTACTCATGTTCCCATCTAGCTCCCACCAGTTGTACGCCATTGGCGGCAGTCATTACCACAGCTGGGATCACTCGGGGGCCGCGACCTGGTCTCAGGCTGCGTCAAGTCCATCCCCACCATCAGGGGTCCTGGTGAAGGGTAGCCTTGGGCTTAGACTCCGCGCCCTAAGGGACTCTGGTGTGTGGGTAGTGGCTGTCGTCAGTCGCGGCGTGACCATGCATAGGCCTGCCTGCCCATTCCAGCGCTCCTGCCCTGACACCTCCAAACACAATGAGTGAAGTTTAGACCAAAAAGTTCTACTTTGGTCTCATCTGACCACATGACTTTCTCCCATGCCTCCTCTGGATCATCCAGATGGTCATTGGCAAACTTCAGACGGGCCTGGACATGTGATGACGTGAGCAGGGGAACCTTCCATGCAATGCATGATTTGAAACAATGTCGGTGTAGTGTTCTACCCACCATGACCTTTGAAACTGTAGTCCCAGCTCTCTTTGTCATTGACCAGCTCCTCCCTTGTAGTTCTGGGCTGATTCCTCACCTTTCTTATCAGTGATACCCCACAAGGTGAGATCCTGCATGAAGCGCCAGTCCGAGAGAGACTGACAGTCGTCTTTAGCCTCTTCCATTTTCTAACAATTGCTCCAACAGTTGATCTATTTTCACCAAGCTGCTTGGCAATTGCCCCGTAGCCCTTTCCAGCCTTGTGGAGGTCCACAATTCTGTCTCTGGTGTCTTTACAGCTCTTTGGTCTTGCCCATGGTAGTAGTTGGCGTCTGACTGACTGTGGGGTGGACAAGTGTCTTTAAAGAGCTCAGACAGGTGCTACTAAGTTAGATTAATGGGTGGAGTAGAGGTGGACTTTTTAAAGGCACAGTAACAGGTCTTTGAGAGCCAGAATTCTTGCTGTTTCTTAGGTGTTCAAATACTTATGTTCAGCAGTGCAAGACAAATAAATTCTTTAAAAATCATACAATGTGATTTCCTGAATTTTATTTTTAAATTCTGTCTCTCAGAGTGGGAATGCACCTACAATGTGAATTTCAGACCCTTCCATGATTTCTAAGTGGGAGAATTTGCAAAATCGCAGGGTGTTCAAATACTTCTGTTCCTCACTGTATATTTCCATTTGATTCCCCTTGATAAAGGAAGCTTCTTTATGACCATATTCTATTTCTTGCATAGTGTAGCCCACATGCAAAAACAAAAGAGAGCTTATATAAAAAAGGTGCCATAAATCAGGGTGTATCCAACCATTAATATGCATTTAGCAGACTCCCCACTATTAGGGTGTGGATTCTTAAACCAAACAGCTTATGAATAAATATTAGCATCTGACAAGAGCACACTGTCAATCATGAAGATAAAATAAACAAAATATAAACAAAAAAAGTTCTGCGTTTTCACTTAGCTGCATGTATGGCAAAAGACGCCAAACTTGAGTGGGCAAAGACTACTTCTGTATTAAAAATAGGAAGTCCATATATTGAATCCAGTTTTATGTAAATCTTCAGTATTCTTAATCTGTATCTTCTATCGTTAAAGGTATCAAAGATTTTCCTACAATTTTTCACCAATGTGTAGTGATGAAAACATGAATGGTAGAAATCCTGAAGAATAAATATATGATGAATACAAAGATCCTAGAATAGTTACTACAAGCCTGTCATTAACTTGCATTTATCAAGATAAATCCTATTAGCAAATAGTATGGTCCCTAATGGAGGAATGTAGCATGATAAACAATCTTACCTTCTTGGCAATTCATCATCATCACTTGGATTGATTAAAGCGGATTCATAGTGTGTGGCCAATTTCAATCGGCCAATATTTCTTAAGTAAGGTACTTTCAGTGGATAACAGTGATAATGGCTCTAAAACAAATAAATGTTATTGCTACAAATTCAAACAAAATCATGGGCGATTCTAATAGAGGAAATAATTACCCTGATAGAGACCATGTTGGTTTCCACTGATAAGGTAGAGATGAGAGGTGTATGTCCTCCTTGGATACCACAAAATTGTTGAACTGTGATAGAAATGTCTTGATTATGCACTATGGCACTAAACATTTAAGTAACTAACCTTTGGAAGGCTCCAAAAATTCCTTTTATGTAAGAGCAAGGCGTTTCCTTTAACCACTACAAATCCGGACACTTTTACCCCCTTCCTGTCCAAGCCAATTTTCAGCTTTCAGCTCTATCACACTTTGAATGACAATTGCGCAGTCATGTAAGACTGTACCCATATGAAATTTTTAGCATTTTTCTGAGACACATAAAGCTTTATTTTGGTGGTATTTATTCACAACTGGGATTTTTATTTTTTTGCTATATAAATGAAAGTCCAAAAGTTTTGAAAATTTTTTTTTTTTTTTTTTTTTTCTTAACATACCGTCACCCTAGCAACACTGGTTGCTTTTACGCCCATAAAGGCTGTAAAAGCAATGATTGGTCACAGCTTGTCACATGGTACAAGGCTGTTGTGAATAGCCTGGTACCATGTGACCTCTGTTATCATTCACAGATTTCACACGTAGTAAGAAATGATGTCAGAAGTGACATCTTGCTTACTACTCTGCATGTGATCACTGATTGGCCAATCAGTGATCACATGATCGGGACCTTGCACAGAGGTCCCGTATGATGATCGGTGTTCAACTGTGTCCGGAGGACACAGCGGGCACTGGATTGCGGTGCTGCGTGCTCCCAGAGAGCGCGCACAAGCAGGGGGTGGGGAGGGCGTTTATAAATGGCCACCCGCCCCTGCACTGCCACCATCCAGCCATTTATATACAATGGCCGGACGAGAGGTGGTTAAAAGTTTCTTAGGACCGATCGTCCCGTTTTGCATATGATAATACTTATCATGAGATAAAAAAAATCAGTATTCACCTATGAAAGGCCCAAAAACTTCTCTATATATGAGTGCTGGAGTTCCTTAATGAGGCTCAGAACGTATAAGTCCCGTGTTACTAAATAGCAAGGTATGATTAGCTCTATTCAAGGGTTACTTGCCACCTGTGGAAGTGGTATAATGCAACTTAAATTTGAAATTAACTCCTGGGAGTCATAAGTACTTGTGGTTTTCCATTTTGCCTCGTGTTTGTCCAAGATGGAGGCGTATGACTTGCCTCTTTCCCCTCATGGACATCGCAGCTTGGAAGGAAGCAGAACGTGTTGTCACTACAATGACACGTTTCGGCCATCAATCATCGCGGACTTCGTCAGAACTATTTTTTTTTTTTATTTTCATGATTGACAATGTGTTCACCATGATTTCAATGTCTACCTTTTCCATGTGATCATGATAAAATAATTGCATCCACTATAATAGTGAATTATTGCTCCGCATGGGATTCGTAATATACCGTCTTTTATGGCAGGTCTGCTCTTGTCAGCTGCTAATATTCAAAAACAAAAGATAACCACATTCTACTGTACATACAGTACATCTTCTGACACCCAAATTATTCTCTAATATTTTTAGTGCGAAAAGTAGGTATGATCTTTAGGTTTGGCATGAACATTAGCTCGACAAAAAACCCAATCTGTTCAGTTCTCTCGCCTGCCTGAACCTCTGGCTGATGCAGCTGGAAGTCTGTCATTTATTTGCGATATTACTACCACATCCAAGTGACTTCACACAAGATAATTCAAATTGTAAACAAGCCAGCAGAGATCCCAGGTGAAGTCATTCACCAAATGTGGTCGGAACCATATTTGATCACCCAGATTTCATGGTGCTGTTTACATTCCAGCAGCAATAGGGACCTGTTATCTGCAACAGAAGTAGAGGCAGGGCAGCTTTGTCATAGCTCTGTGTCGCAATGGCTGTAGGTCTTTAGATGTTGCTATTGTAATTGACACTGGGTGCACTTTGCTTGATGATATGACTGACACTGGATTTTCTTTAATAAAGGAAATTTATAACAGTACCTGTGTTTTGTCACTACTGGTACCTACTTTAATTATCTTGTATGAGTAAGAAGGGGTAATTTACACCCCTGTCTTTCACATGGGGGGGGCAAGATATATTCAGGACCAGAGGCGGACTGACAACTCATGGGGCCCCCAGGCAATAAGGGATCATGGGGCCCCTGTGTCCTTGCCCAAACTCAAAAAAGCCTATGAAAAAGGTACCAGGGGCATCTCATGGGCCCCCCTACTGACCCCGGGCCCTCGGGCATTGCCCGAGTTTCCAAATGGTCAGTCTGCCCCTGTTAGGGACCCTTCTTCTAAACAGGGTTTTCAGATTCTGATAATTCTCAACTTTTGGTGGATAGGCTGTGGGTATGAGGCCTTGTCCCATCAACATGGGGAAAAGGGGGCATGCAAGGGCAGAGACATCAGCAAGGTGCCCTCCATATCATGACAATTTTTTTATATATATACAGTGTATATATATATATATATATATATATATATATATATATATATATATATATATATATATATATATTACACACAAACAATGTTTCTTGTCCTTTTTAGAAAAAAATGGCGATGGGCTCCTCTTAAAAGTTCTTAAAAGACCCTCTTTCGGGCAGCATGCATGCCCCCCCCCAATGTGAGTAAGGGGTACATACCCGATTTCCCCAAAAATAAGACCTACCCTGAAAATAAGACCTAGTTGTGACCTAGTTGTGATCAGCTGTTTCACCACCTCTGGCACTGACCCCGTGTACACCAATATCTACTGTCTCCTATAAACACAGAAGCGTGGCTTTTGTGTTTCCAAGTGACAATCCCTCTTGTAAGTAACAGCACCATCCGCTCCCACAGAACCCCCCTACCTCTGTACTCACTGTGGGACATGAAAGGAACAGATATCTGAGGGTGCAGTGTGTTTTAGGGGTGGGGCATCTCCTCCTGCAGCCTAATGCATGGAAGCCGATGCCCCAGGGGTGATCACCGGCCAGAGGGGAAGAGGCTGCGTGGTGAGTGAGTGCACTTGGTGCACTGTGTGGGAAGATAGGACCCAAAACGGGAGTTACTATAGAAAGGGGCCGGCTGCTGACAGCTGTGTTTTGCAAAGCTGGCTAACTATATGAGGGCAGGGGAGGGATGTGCAAAGGTGAGCTGCAGAGGTAAATTGCCAGGTGAGTTGCAGGCAGGGTGCATAGGTGAGCTGCAGCCTGGGGGGGGGGGGGGGGGCTCAGAGGTCAGCTGAGTTGCAAGCCACCTCTGCACCCCTCAGCCTCAGCCCAGCTCAGCTCTGCACCCGCCAGCCACAGTTCACCTCTGCATTCCCCATCTGAAACTCACCCCTGCACCCTGTCTGTGGCTCATATCTGCACCCTGTCTGAAACTCACCTGTCAGTTCACCTCTGCAACACCTGACTGCAGCTCACAACTGTCATCAACCGGCCCTTTCCATAATAACCCTCATCCACCACTGCCTTCAGCTCACCTCTGCACCCCTTGTCCACACCTGTACATTAATAAAAATAAGACCTACCCTAAAAATAAGACCTAGTGTGTTTTTTTTTTTGTTTTTGTTTTTTTCCCAAAAGTGTCTTATTTTCGGGGAAATGCAGTAGTTCTTTGTTTATCTACTAAAAATGTAAATGGTGAATAAAAACATGAATATGTGAAAACATTTATTAACCGCTTTAGCGCTGCCCCGTAGCAGATATACCGCAACAGGGCTGCAGCTGTGTGTGTGTGTGTGTGTGTGTGTATATACATAATTTTGCATTTCTGGGTAGGGGGCGTGCCCCCTCCCGTGCTGTCATTTGTGGTCGCGGCTGTCAATCACCGGGTCCCGGCTGGTGATTGCCGAGGATCTCTTGGGGGGGAGAACAGTTAGTAAACAAAACAGTTCTCCTCCCTGTCAGCTCCTGCACACTGCTTTGCATGGCTGTGCACAGTACAGCCATTCAAAGCAGTGTTCTTACAGTGAAGCACAAATACAGAAAAATGATCAAAATCGATATTTAGAGACAAGATCGGTGATGTAATTTGGGGCAGAGTTATAAATGGCTTTATACGTTGTTAGTGTTTTGAATTTTATCCGTTGGGCAACGGGAAGCCAGTGGAGGGATTGGCAGAGAGGGATGGCAGATACAGAACGGTTAGTAAGGTGGATGATTCTGGCAGCAACATTCATGATAGACTGAAGAGGGGATAGCCTGCGATGAGGTAGGCCAATGAGGAGGGAGTTACAATAGTCATGGCGACATATAATACGGGAGTGAATAAGTTGCTTAGTGGTTTCCGAGGTTAGGAACAGGCATATCTTGGAGACGTTGCAGAGGTGAAGTCTACAAGATTTGGAAAGTGATTGGATTTGGGGCTGAAAGGACAGATGGGAGTCTAGGATTACACCTAGTACCCTGGCATGAGGGGAGGGAATGATGATTGTGTTATTGATCTTGATGGAGAAGTCAGAGGAGGGGGCACGGGCTGGGGGGAATACTAAGAGCTCAGTTTTGGAAAGATTTAGTTTGAGGAAGTGGAGTGACATCCATGCCGATATGTCACTTAGTAGATTAGTGATGCAAGAGGAGACAGAAGGGGTGAGGGGTAGATAGATTTGTGTGTCATCAGCATAGAGATGGTACTTACAGCCATGGGAGTTTATCAAGTGACCAAGGGAGGAGGTGTAGATGGAGAAAAGAAGGGGTACAAGGACAGAACCTTGAGGGACCCTTGAGCAGAGTCTCTGAGGCCAGGAGTGGAGTTTTTTGAGGAGGAGATGGTCAACTGTATCAAAAGTCACAGAGAGGTCAAGTAGTATGAGTACGGAGTAGTGGCCATTGGTTTTAGCAGTTAGTAGATCATTAGTGAGTTTTAGTAGGGCAGTTTCAGTGGAATGTAGTGAGCGAAAGCCAGACTGTAGAGGGTCAAGAAGGTTGTCGGTGAGGTGGGAGCTCAGACGATTGTAGACTAAGCGTTCTAAGAGCTTAGAGGTAAATGGCAGCAGGGAGATGGGTCTTAAGTTGTTCAGATCGGTGGGGTCCAGGGAGGGCTTTAAGTATGGGAGTGATGTCCGCATGCTTCAGAGGGGAGGGGAAGGCACCATTGGAGAGGGAGAGATTGAGCATAGGATGGAAGAAGAGGGTGACTGTTGTAGTTGTGAGGGGACAGGATCCAGGGGGCAGGTAGTGAGATGGGCTTCTGAGAAATCCTTAGTGACCTCTTTGGTAGTGGCAAGGTCAAAAGAAAAAAGTGTTGACGGAGGTTTAGTATAAGGTATGCTAAGTGGGATGGATGTCTGTGCAGTGGCGATGCCCCTACGAATTGCGTCAATCTTGTTTTTGAAATGATTTGCAATCTTGTGAGCAGTGAGTGAGGTACTGGGTGGAGGTGGAGAAAGTAGAGGGTTAAAAGTAGAGAAGAGACGAGGAGGACTGGATGACAAGGTATTAATAAGAGTGACAAAGTAGGCTTGTTTGGCAGCATGAAGGGAGGACTTGTATGTTAAGAGAGCAGATATATATCGGGTGAATGCTTGTTGAGATTTGGTTTTACGCCACAATCACTCCAGCGCACGACTATGTCGTTTAAGATTTCTGGTGTCATCAGTCTGCCAAGGTTGTAACTGTTGTGGCCTAATGCTTCGTGTTGTAAGAGGAGCAAGTGAGTCTAATGTGGATGAAAGCGAATTGTTATAGACAGCAGTGGCCAGGTGAGGGCAGGACCGAGGAGAAATTCTGTCAGATTTGGTCAGTTGCAGAGTGGAAAGAAGCAGGGTTCAAGTTGTGAAGGGGTTGTCCTTCATGACCAGGGCATTTTTCACTATTCAGCACTGTTACTTTAACTGGTAATTGCTTGGTCATGCAACACTGTACCCAAATTTATATAATGTTTTTCACACAAATAGGGCTTTCTTTTGGTGGTATTTAAAAACCACTGGGTTTTTTATTTTTTGCTATATAAATTAAAGTACCAGCAATTATGAAAAAAAATGTTTTTCTTAGTTTCTGTTAGAATATTGTTTGCAAAATGTTATTTCTTCATAAGTTTAGTCCAGAATGTAGTCTGTTATATATTTTTGATAAAAGTAACCCAAACCAGTTTATATTTAGTCTGTGTGAAAGTTATACAAACTATGGTGTATTTGAAAATTGGTCAATCTTGACGTACTAAAATTGCATTTCTTGAGGCCCTAAATTGCCGGAACAGTACAATTACCCATTTTTTTACAGTAGACAGTTCGAGGCATTTAGTAAGAGGCATGGCAAATTTATTTTGAAGTTGTCATTTATTTTTTGTAACAAATTTTTGTATAATGAAGAAATTTCTTTTCACAATTTCTTTACATACCAATGTCACCAATGCAGTATAGCATCATCATATGACTGATGTGGCAGTGATCAGGAATACTTACAATATGTAATAAAAAAAAAAATCTTTAATTCAATTTTTTTAATTATTTTCTTCTTCTTTTTTTTTTTTTTTTAACATACTGTCAGAAGAGTAGTTTAGAGTCACCAGTGATCATGATAGTGATCAGGGATTTTTTTTTTTTTTACATGGTTATTACTTATAACTAGAGATGAGCGAATTGAACCAGGCGAAGTGGAATTCGATTCGAATTTCAGGAAAAATTCGATTTGCGTCGAATCCGAATATTAGCCTACTTCGGGTGCGCGAATCGGATTTTTCCCGATCAGCCGGCAAAAGTGTCCCTGCAGAGAGCTCCGCTATTTCTGACAGTTCTCTGACAGTTCCTTCACATGTACAGCGGTTGAAACATTGTATCTATTTGTTTCCATTTAGGATACAGATGTTTTTATTCGGAAACAGATACAATGTTTCAACCGCTGTAAATGTGAAAGTCAGAGAACTGTCAGAAATAGAGGAACTCTGCAGATACACTTTTTGCCGGTTTGGAATTATTCTTATTTTCATCCTACTTCTTCTTCTTCTTCTTCATCCTCATCCTCATCCTCAGAAGAAGAGGATGAGGATGAGGATGAAGAAGAAGAAGAAGAAGAAGTAGGATGAAAATAAGAATAATTCCAAGCCGGCAAAAAGTGTATCTGCAGAGCTCCTCTAAGTGTATCTGCAGAATAGAGGAGCTCTGCAGATACACTTTTTGCCGGCTTGGAATTATTCTTATTTTCATCCTACTTCTTCTTCTTCTTCTTCCTCTTCCTCTTCCTCGTCATCCTCATCCTCATCCTCTTCTTCTTCTTATGAGGATGAAGAAGAAGAAGTAGGATGAAAATAAGAAGAATTCCAAGCCGGCAAAAAGTGTATCTGCAGAGCTCCTCTAAGTGTATCTGCAGAATAGAGGAGCTCTGCAGATACACTTTTTGCCGGCTTGGAATTATTCTTATTTTCATCCTACTTCTTCTTCTTCTTCTTCCTCTTCCTCTTCCTCTTCATCCTCATCCTCATCCTCTTCTTCTTCTTATGAGGATGAAGAAGAAGAAGTAGGATGAAAATAAGAAGAATTCCAAGCCGGCAAAAAGTGTATCTGCAGAGCTCCTCTATTCTGCAGATACACTTATAGGAGCTCTGCAGATACACTTTTTGCCGGCTTGGAATTCTTCTTATTTTCATCCTACTTCTTCTTCTTCCTCTTCATCCTCATCCTCATCCTCTTCTTCTTCTTCTGAGGATGAGGATGAAGAAGAAGAAGAAGAAGTAGGATGAAAATAAGAAGAATTCCAAGCCGGCAAAAAGTGTATCTGCAGAGCTCCTCTAAGTGTATCTGCAGAATAGAGGAGCTCTGCAGATACACTTTTTGCCGGCTTGGAATTCTTCTTATTTTCATCCTACTTCTTCTTCTTCATTCTCATCCTCATCCTCAGAAGAAGAAGAAGAGGATGAGGATGAAGAAGAAGAAGAAGTAGGATGAAAATAAGAAGAATTCCAAGCCGGCAAAAAGTGTATCTGCAGAGCTCCGCTAAGTGTATCTGCAGAGCTCCGCTATTTCTGACAGTTCTGTGACATTCCCTCCATACAGCGGTTGAAACATTGTATCTATTTGTTTCCTTCTCCTTCTTCTCATCCTTCTCCTTCTCCTTCTTCTCATCCTTCTCCTTCTTCTCATCCTTCTTCTCATCCTTCTCCTTCTTCTCATCCTTCTTCTCATCCTTCTCCTTCTTCTCATCCTTCTCCTTCTTCTCATCCTTCTCCTTCTCCTTCTTCTCATCCTTCTCCTTCTCCTTCTCCTTCTTCTCATCCTTCTCCTTCTCCTTCTTCTCATCCTTCTCCTTCTCCTTCTTCTCATCCTTCTCCTTCTCCTTCTTCTCATCCTTCTCCTTCTCCTTCTTCTCATCCTTCTCCTTCTCCTTCTTCTCATCCTTCTCCTTCTCCTTCTCCCTCTTCTCATCCTTCTCCTTCTCCTTCTTCTCATCCTTCTCCTTCTCCTTCTTCTCATCCTTCTCCTTCTCCTTCTTCTCATCCTTCTCCTTCTCCTTCCTCATCTCCAAGGGCATTTAAATTAAAGGTACAGTGTTCTGCACTAATTTAAAGGCTCTCTGAAGCTTAGAAACTCTTTTAATAAGTTAAATTCGTAGCGAATTAATTCGCATCGAATCGAATTTCTTCCTCAAATTCGGCGAATCAGCCGAATCGAATTTTTGAATAATTCGCTCATCTCTACTTATAACAGTAGTGATCACTGTTTAAAAGCAGCAGTGTTAACTGTACACTGGGCAGAGGTCGCAACGTACCAATACATCGCGGTGCCAGCAGCTGCTGCATACTCACAGTAGATGTACTATGGGCAGGTGGCAAGTGGTTAAAGGATTTGATTTTTTTTTTTTTTTTTTTTTTTTTTTGTGCATGTAGAAATTTTCTAAATCTTGCAGACCTGGCTTTAAAAAAATCAGAATAACAAGTGCTATGCTGAGGTTTAGGATATAATTTTTTTTTCATGGGTAAAAACCTTCTACAAATTTAAATTTGTCCAGTTTGCTCATTGTAAGTGAACAGTCATTTTATATAACATAATATCCCTTTTTTATTTAAGACACTTGAGCTTTATGGGAAAATTGACATCCTTATCTGTAATGTTGCTGTGAATCCTTTTGTTGGTCCAATTTTTGAAACTACTGAGGAAATGTGGAAAAAGGTGAGTGACAAGAAAAAAAAATTAAGCACTGTGACTAAAATGGAGGGTGGTTCAAACATATTTTAGTTTGAATGTCTTTCTGATCTCCTTCAATTTGGCATTCTAACATCCATTTTATTTTTAGAAACTACTAAATACCCAGTGGCACCATCACATGCCAGTAAAAAAAGATTAACTTTCTGGGCACCTGAAGTAGGGATTCACAGGGTTTCACTATGTCAGAGAGTGACATACACTATATTACCAAAAGTATTGGGAAGCCTGCTTTTACACGCACATGAACTTTGATGGCATTCCAGTTTTAATCCATAGGGTTAAATATTGAGTTGGCCCACCCTTTGCAGTCTATAACAGCTTCAACTCTTCTGGGAAAGCTGTCCACAAGGTTTAGGAGTGTGTCTATGGGAGTGTTTTGACCATTGTTCCAGAAGTGCATTTCTGAGGTCAGGCACTGATGTCTGACAAGAAGGCTGGCTCGCTGTCTCTGCTCTAAATCATCCCAAAGGGGTTCTATCGGGTTGAGGTCAAGTTCCTCCACTCCAAACTCACTCATCCATGTCTTTATGAACCTTGCTTTGTGCAGCGCAGTCATGTTGGAACAGGAAGGGGTCATCCCCAAACTGTTCCCACAAAGCTCCCTTCACTGGAATGAAGGTGCCAAGCCCAACCCCTGAAAATCAACTCCACACCAAAACCCCCCCATCCACCAAACTTGATACAATGCAATCAGGCAAGCGGCTTTCTCCTGACAAACGCCAAACCCAGACACGTCCATGAGTTTGCCAGACAGAGAAGCGTGATTTGTCAAGCTCCATTGCTCTAGATTTCAGTGATGGTGTGCTTTGTACCACTGCATTGCTCTTGGTGATGTAAGGCTTGGATGCAGCTGCTCGGCAATGGAAACCCATTCCTGAAGCTCTTTTAGGCATTGTTGTTGTGCTAATCTTTTCCTCAGTCCTCACTTCCGACTCTTCCTTTTTCTTACTATTCTTTCTTTCCCTCTAACCTTTCTTTTCCCTTCTCCTATTCCTGCTACAGCCTTACAAAATATTCCCTTTTATTCTCCTACCTCAAATCAGATCCCTGGGCCTTCCATATGTTTTCTGGATGCCTTGAAGTCAGACCATCTTCCTTCCATTCCTTTCTAAATTTACCAATATTACGTTTTGTCTGTATGGTATAACTCTTCTATCTTATTTATATATTCCACCCTGTCCCTCATAGTTAGAGGCTCCTGTACCTGCCATAATTTAGGAATAAGCCCTTTAGCCACACTAATTAGATGGTATAATGCACTATTTTTATACTGCTTCACTGGTACTTCTGTCCTATAAAACACACCCACGAATCCTTCTGTATAGTTGTCCCCAATATCTCTTGTATAAACTGGATTTCATCTTTCCAAAACCCCTGTATTTTTGGACAGTCTCACCATGTACTGTATGTGCTGTTGTTCCCTTTAGCTCACATCCCCTCCAACATAACTGTGAGACTTCTACTCATTGTTTATGTGCAACACTCGGTGTCAAATACCACCTCTTTAAACATTTAAAGACCCCCCCAATTCAACAAAAAGCTTGTATATCCCAGAAGTAACATGTTTTGGAGCCATACTTGAACCCAACATCAACGGGAGCATGTCCTCCATCATCCTCAGTGGCTGAGGGAACTTTTTTTTTTTTTTTTTTTTAACTCGAATTCTTGAAAAGTGGCCAACTTCCCTTTTAACTACTATATTCCCCAAATGTGCACCTGCATCTTTAAACCATTTCCCTGAAATGTTATCCTTCCCCCCCCAGCAGGATAAATGCAGTACCCACCAGGGGAATCAACAATGAATTGTACTTCCAATCCATTTGATTGTGCATTCTATCCCATACGCTTAATATCTCTTGTGTGTCAATGTACTACTAGTCTCATCCATAGTGTGAAACTTTTGTGGTATCCAAATAATTCTCTAATAGTATATTACTTAACATACCTTCTATTTTAATCCAACTCTTCCCCTGTGAGTTATATCCAATCTACAATTCGTGAATATCACCGCAGTGTAATAATTTTTAGTATTGGGCAGGTTTAATCCTCCTTATTCTTATTACACAGAACTTCTTTCCTAATTTTTTGGTTTCTTATTAGCCCATATATATTTAAGTATTAGTTTTTTTTATTATCCTAAAAAAGGATCCTGGGATATGGACTGGGAGCATGTGGAATTTTTTATATAAGATTTTTGGGACGATCACTATCTTAATTAAATTTAAACGCCTGATCCAAGAGACCCTTCCCCTTGAGTCTTCTTGCCTCAACCTTTATTTCAGTTATTCATGGAATATAGTTTAGCTGGTGTATATATTTATAGGAGTCAACTTTACACCTAGGTAACCTAATTCCTTCTTCCTCCATGAAAATGGGAAGACTGTTTTGTAAAGTCTGCATCACGTTCTTTGAAACATTTAATGTTCAATATTTCTGATTTTGAGGGGTTTATTCTCAAGTTCGAAAGCTCTCCGTACCCTTTTAGTAATCCCATTAGGTTAGGCGACGTTAACCCAGGGTTCACAATATAAAACATCATCAGCATATGCCACTACCTTATGCTCTTTCACCTATCTTGCTTCCTCTAATATCTACACTTTCTTACCATCGCCAACAAAGGTTCAAGGGATATTACAAATAACGGGGATAAGGGGCATCCCTGTCTTGTACTATTATACATCTTAAAAAACCTTGAGAGGGACCCATTTTACCCTCACTGCTGCTGACGGGCAGTTATAGAGCTCCTTTATCCAACTCATCTTTGTCCCTATTCCCAAGCCCTCTAGGGTATTTATCATACACCCCCAGTCTACACTGTCAAAAGCTTTTTCAGCATCGATCGCCAATAAAATTGTTGGTAACTTTTTTTTCTCTTTTGCCTTCTTTAAAAGAAGCAATGTTCTTTAAACCATTATCTCTCCCTTCCTGGGACAAAACCCACTTGATCTAAATGTATCCATATTGGCATCAGCTCTTTTAACCTCGTAGCTAGCACCTTTGCAAACCGTTTTGTATCTGTATTTAGTAGTGATATAAGTCTATAGCTAGCGCATTGTGAACTATCCTTTCCTTCTTTTAGGATGACCGTTATATACGCTTGCAGTGATTCTGCTTTTATTCCCATTCCCTCTCCTAAGGCGTTCATATACGTACAAAATTTAGGGACCAATAAGTCTCCAAATTTCTTATTATACCCACCGGGTCCTGGGCTTTTCCCTCCTGCTGTATTCTTCTGGGCCGTATTAATGTCCTCCAGGGAAATCACTTGTTCGAACGATAATTTTTATTTTGATATTCTTGACAGGTCTGCTGCCTTTATAAATTCCTGACGTTTCCCCCTCTTTTCTTCCTCTGTAGCTTTCGGGTTTTTAGGTTTTACATCATACAACCTACTATAAAATGTTTTGAACCTTTCAGCAATATCAGTGGTGGAGTAAACCAGTTCTTTTTTTTTCATTAATTTTTTCAATATAATTTTTCGATTTCTTCTCCTTAAGTCTTTTCATCAAATCTTTTCCTGGTTTATTCCCCCACTGATATATTTCCTTTGATTCCTGTTCCAGTAGGTCTGTTAACTCTTCTATTTTAAGTATAATCTTGAATGAACCTCTGTATCTTGTGTGTGTGTTTTTTTTTTTTTATGTGCCTGTTCTAATCTGTATAATTCCTCCGTCACCTCCTTTTTTATTTTTCTCTCCCGATCTTCTTCTTTTTTTTTTTTTTTTGGTTCCTGTGGCTATCAGGATTCCCCTCACGTACACCTTATGTGCTTCCCAAATGGAGGCCACAGAGACTTCTTCAGCTTAATTTAACAAAAAAAATTACGCTTTCCTCCCTTAGCCTCCTCTCTACTTCAGGGTCCTGTGTAAGCATCTTATTTAGTCTCCACATTGCTCTTTTGTTCCCTTCTCCTCCTACCTTTTAATCTTGCCATGAGAGAGGCATGATCTGAGATAGACAGACATAACTTTTTATATTGGATTTAACCAGTGAATCCAATTGTCTATGCTTGATCATAATCTAAAACCGTGAGTACGATCTATGCACCAGGGAGAAGATATCATGTTTCTCTAGGATGTTTCACCCTCCATGCATCCATTAGCTGACTTTGATGTAACTTCTTTTTCAACATTCTTAGTTTTTTCTTTTTCTTTTTTTTTTTTTCTTTCCTTCTCTCTGCACAATCAGATATATCCATGGACCAAGCAAAAATTAAAATCTCCTGCTAAGACCAGAATCCCTCTCTTAAACTCTTACTTTCCCCCAACACTACATACAGAAATACTTCTGGATTTTGATTTGGGCAATAGATATTAACCAACGTATAGCTTTGCCCCATATGTTCCCTCTTAAACATAGAAACCGTCCCTCTGGGTCCACCAATCCCTCCTCCACATCAAAACCCATGTTATTGAGAACCCAATCACTACTCCTTTAGCCCTCTTTATTGGTGAGCCCACGTAATACCAAGTTTGATAGTACCTTGAGTGTAATTTTGACATTAGTATCATATGATAAATTTGTCTCTTGTAAGAACACAATGTCTGCAGAGAGTTGGTGAACTTCCCTAAGTATCTTACGTCTTTTGGTAGGATAATTTAAACCTATCCCATTGTCATTAAATTAATCAGGCTCATAGCTGTCTAGTGTTTCTGTTCTCTTTCTTGTTCAAAGGGAAAACGGTATAGGCTAGGCATCTCATGGACCTTCCTACAACCCACCCCAACCCTTACCTTAATTACTAAAAGCCCTTGGCCTATATGTTGCCCTGGAATCTAATGTGGAATGCCCCACTGATGATTCCTAAATTGGGGTAAAGCTCTGGACATGAACACCTACTCCTACCTTCCGCTCTCAACATGGGGCTTAAGTGTTTAATATCCTGTTTGGCCTCCTGACGTCCCACCAACTCTACTTATTTTCCCCGAAGACCTGCTGAAAAACAGAGAGGGGGATGGGGGGGGGGCGTTAGAGAAGAAAAATGTACAAAAAAGACTTTCCCGCTCAGGCGCCTTCTGTGCTCCGACACCTGTCGCTCCAAGGGCTTCGGGATTTGAGCCACTCAATCCCTCTGGCAGGGCTCACCACCACCACTGCAGCCCTGAGGAAGTCACATGGTACTGTGACGCAACGCATCGGCCGAACGTAGTGACGCACTTCCGGCGTGGCGCCCATCTTGGCACACCTCTGTACACCCTTGTACACCCATGCATTCAGTACATCCAGAAGCATGAGGTTGGAGCTTTGATGTTTACAAGTTGATGTAAGTGCGCATTTGTCTTGTTACTGTTTTTACTTGATAATAAACATATTACACAATGGAAGCTTGTGTTTTATGTTCCATATGAGTTGCGAGTGCACTTTGTGATCCTGCCTGGAGAGGAGCCACTATTGAAGGGCTGATACCTAGAGGGAGATTTTTATACAGTGGGAGCAGTCATATTGAGTGACATCTGACCTGGAGGATCTGTGAGAGGGATCCTATTATACGTGTAGACTCGCAAGGGTCGAGTCTTTAAGGTGAGAGGCTGATCCAGTCGGTGGTCGTATGATCTTCTGCTCAAACCACCAATCCACTTCTTTGCACAAATATCAGCACAAGTGTTTTTTCTTGTTCAAATATTTTATTGTTTTTAAAGTACAACAACATAGGTTATAAGTAAACAAATGGGATATTGGAGGTGTACAGTAAATGAACAGTAAAGGTTCCCATTTATACTAGTCAGGCAGCACTAACAAGAGTGAACAGCAACTATCAAATAGAGCCTGACATGAAGGGAAGGAGGATCAAGTGTTTTTTCATCTAAGTGTGGTCATTTTTGTGTTTGGACTTTATATGCACGAAAATAGTTTTTCAGTGTAGTTACACTTGTTTGGTTCACATATATGCACATTGTTTGGATATATTCACGTTATGGGGTATTTATGAAATTTATGTACACGACCACTTTATATATATATATATATATATATATATATATGTATGTATGTATATACTTATAGAAGCACGTATTATTGGCAGTTGATTTTATGTTGGAAATAATTTGTCTTCACCATCACTATTGGAGTTGTAATTTTGTTCACATTATTGTAGGATTCCTTATTTGCATTCTAAAAATTAATATACTATTTCACATATTTGATATTTAATATATCAGCTTTTTTTAGTAGTTCACTTGCATTTAGGAATATATGAGAGTAACACTAAATTTTTTTCACACTTTAGGTCAGTTATGTAGTTTGGGGCGGCGTTGTGAATGGCTTTGTAGGTCAGAGTTAGCAGTTTGAATTTGATGCGTTGGGCAAGGGCATATCTCTTTAAGGGGACCAGTCACCCTGTGCATAGGGACCAGACAGGAGCTACTGGTCGGCTTAACAGGAAATAGACATTACTCAATGATATTTGCTGAAAAATAGAGGACACATCAAAAACAGAAGGATATTCAGATGTTGATCATATTACTGCACTTGAACCTTAAATGGTCCAGAATACAAATTGTAGAGGGAATATGACTTCTTTTTATCTTGTTTTTTCTTTCTGACCTCTTATAAAATTAGTGAGAGGGCTTCAGGGGTTGGGTAGTGGCAAGTGGTTGGGGTGGGTAAATCCTGGAGTTCCACTTTAATAATATAGCTATATAAATAATTAGTATTCATAAAGATGGCTGAGATTAAACAAATGTCATTAAAATGTATTGATGATTCCTCTGTATCATTTTCTAGGTTTTCCATGTCAATGTAATAGCAACTTTCCTTTTGATAAAACTTGTTGTACCTCACATCCAGAAACAAGGGTAACCATTTTCCTGTCTTTTCTGTTCTTTATTATTTTCACCTAAAAACCAGTAGTTCACATATTATTTTTAGTTTTATTGTTAAAATATAAACATAGTAACTATTAAACAGGGCCGGATCTAGCTAGTCTGATGTAGGGGTGCCGTAAAAAATGTCAGGTGCAGAGGATGGGAGTTCAGCAGGGTAGTGTAGGGGGGTTTAGTAGGGCAGTGTGTAGTGGGTCAGAAGGGCAGAGAATTTAATATCAGAAGTCTGTAGGGCAGAAGACGGACAGTCAGCAGAGGAGTGTACAGGGGTCAGTATGGCAGTGTACAGGAGGTCAGCAGGGCAGAAGATGTATAATATGTTCCTAAAGGCAAACTAATCCTTTAAACAATATGTAATCATTGACACTAACAATGCTCATCACAAGCAATCTTCCTGGATTACAATAAAAAGTCAAAATGGCATGACAAAATGTGAGCAAGACTAGGATTATGAAAGGGGCACCCTGAGATAGAACAGAAGAGTTCTGTGGCTGGCCAGTAGGGGAGGGGGAGGCTTAAAGAGGAAGTAAACAGAATCTGTACCTGCTGTATGCACAAAGCACGCATATATCACAGTCCTTGTACCCACAAAACACTAATTACTGTGCCATAACTGACAGTCTCACAGACACAAATAAAACCTCAGGACAAAGGAACATATATATATATATATATATATATATATATATATTTTTTTTTTTTAATTTATATGTTTATATGCACACAGAATATTTTGTTTCAAGCGGTCATACATGGATCCAGAGGTGTAACTAGAACCTTCATGGCCTGGTGCAAGAAACCATGAAGGGGCCCCCCTGACCTCTGGACCTGAGACCCTTCCTTCCAAGCCCAGGGCCCTTCCAACTAACCCTGTGGTCCTTTACTCCCATCGTGGGGTCCTTTATGGTCCTGCATTGGGACCCTTTCACATGTTCTGCAACAGGCCGCCTTCCTGCCACCTTTCTCTTCAAGCGAAGCCTGAACACTTTAGCAGAGCACTGAATTTTTTTTTTTTTTTTGAGTATACACTATACACATATTTTGTGATTACATTTCTAATCATATGGATTTAATCACAAGAGTCTCCCCTTACTTCAGGGTCCACAGCATTCCCCTTTGCATCTGAGCCCGCAGAGTTCCCCTTTGCATCTGAGCCTGCAGAGTTCACCTTTGCATCATAAGGGGGAGCTCTTTGGACTGTAATGTAAAGGGGGACTCTGATGTAAGGGGTGCTCTACTCACCAAATGCCCCCTTACATCAGAGTCCACAGAGCACTTCTTACATCTGAGTCCCCCATTTACATTACAGTCCACAGAGCTCCCCCTTACATTGGTGTACTCAGAGGTTGGCAAGAGAAGGAAGGAAGGAGGGAGACTCCACACACCATGTAAGCTGAGATCACTCATCCCAGGATGGAGGCTCAGGCAGTCTGCACATGTCTTCTATGCTCTAGCTGCCGGCTGCTGGGCTTTCCCAATCCTGCCCACTCATCCCCTTTTGTGAAGCACAGTGCTACTGGGATTGGAATGTGGGTGGGACCATGGTCACATGTGGGAGGAGAGGAATGATTCATGGGGGGGGGGGCTGTTACTGCCGGCTCAGGGAGGTGTGAGAGTGTAATAGACACTCTGCTTAAAACTGCAGCCAGCAACCCTGTGGTGGAGCCACAATCTGGGCTCTTTGGGTCCCCCTTCAGTGCTGGAACACCAGAGCCCAGTCGCAGGTGCAATCTTTGCAATCCTGGTAGTTCTGCCAATTCATGGATCAAAATGTGGCTGGTTCAGCAGGGACCAGATGAATTTTGATCCATGTATGGACAGGGTGGTTGTACACCGATTTACTGATTGGCTTTTGTACAATCAGCCTCTAGGAAAATGTGCACTTGATCATTACCGACAGCTGTGGCCACCAGATCAGGGAGCAGTTATCAGTGACCTGATATCAGGGAAGTCTCCCCACTGTCAGAACACTATACCTTAGTGTGAGCGATTCTCCCATGCTCTTCGAATGTGTGGATGGGGGAATCGGCTTTTATTTTTGTTCAACCCGCTGGTCGAAACTGAAACAATGAACACCTTGGTCATGTCTATGTACAGCATAATTGCAACATACATGGTGCCTGAAGTACAAAGGAAGGGCTCTTACAGCTCTAGCTCAGGAGCCCTGGTAAAGTAACGAAGCGCCAGAGCACAAAGTAGCATGAGTAGCTAAGACTTCTGCTGGTAGATGCTAATGTGCGTCTGGATATGCAGGAGCAGATGCCATGCTGGCAGAAGAGCTGGAGACAGGCAGGGCTCATCTGGTTCAGGTGCAGTGAGAAGGATTAGGACAAGGTCAGATAGCTTGAGACGGCAACTAGCAGGCAGATCAGGCATAGACTGCAGGCAGTAGAGTAGTCAGGATTCAAGCCCAGGGTCCGTGTAGGCAGCGTTCAGGCAGAGTCAGGAGCAGATCAGGTTGGCAACAGGAGAGCAATATAGGAACAAATACACAGATGCTAGGAAATGTAGTAGTCCAATCGGCACAGACAAAAGGAACTAGAGCATTTTAAATAGCCTGCCTGGCGCCAATGTGTTCTTACACACGCACATACCCATATACTGTACATGTGCCTGTGTGCACGCAATATACAGCCATGAGCAGGGATTACAGGAATCCTGCATCTGCACATAAGTATGCATGTTCCCTGACAATATTTTGCAAAGTAAAGTAATCAGATGTAAAAAAAACAAAACCAAGTGCAGCAGTAAGGATGAGTGTCACATTCTTCCCTTTTTTATATCAAAGTCCCCAGCTTTCCCCCTATACATCAGAGTCCCCACTTACATCAGTATACCAAGAGTGCCACCACCATATATCAGAGTCTTCAAAATTATATCAGAGTCCGGCACCCCCTTCCATCAGAATCAATGAACTGAACAAGTTTGTAAAGCTCTAGAATGGGGGGTGGAGACACAGATAGGGAGAGTTCAGTGACCATAGTGCAGAGATCACTTACCCCACACTGGTCTCTGCAAGCTCATACAGCCAGTTGGACCTTCAAATTTCCCACCCACACATCCCCTTTCCCAGGAACCGCAATGATTGGGGATTGGAGTAGGTGGGGCAGACACAAGGGATAGGGGTGGGTAGAGGAGGTGCATATTGATCCCTCTCTCAACTTTTCTCCCATCTGTGCAGGGGGGTGGGGGAAGTGTGTGCTGGACTCCGAAGTGTTACAGACACTCAGTCTTCACAGGTGCAGCTAGCCAACTCCTAAATGTAAAAGCAGCTCCTTTTGATGGACAGTGGGCTACCCTGCCCAGACACAACGCCCATGGGGGAGCTATTGCTTGGGGGGCAAAACTGAAATCTGGGGGAGCATAGCCTACCCCAGCACCCACCTAGATCCGGCAATGCTATTAAATATAACTGCTCATAATTTTTATAATTATACATTTCTAGTAACATCATCCTCTTCCTTTTTTCAAAGTTCACTATTTTGCTTCCAAAGAACCTGTTTGAAAGAAAATTGACTGTTATATTTAATGCAGTACACAATTGCTTGGTATGCAATTTTTTAATTCTTTTGTAATATGAGTATTTTTTTATTTAGCCAATATGAATATTTGCAAATATACTATATTGCTAAAAGTATTGGGACACTGTTCCAAATCATTGGATTCAGGTGTTTACAATCCCCCTCCATAGCCACAGGTGTATAAAATAAAGCACCTAGGCATGCAGACTGATTCTACATTCGTGAAAGAATGGGTCGCTCTCAGAAGCTCAGTGAATTCAAGCGTGGTACCGTGATAGGTTGCCACCTGTGCAATAAGTCCATTTGTGAAATTGCCTTGCTACTAAATATTCCACGGTCTTGGCTGTATTATAACTAAAGGGGAGCAACAGCAAATCAGCCACAAAGTAGTAGGCCATGTAAAATGACAAAACTGGGTCAGTGCATGCTGAAGCGCACAGTGCTCAAAAGCCACCAACTGCCTGAAGAGTCAATAGCTAAAGACCTCCAAACTTCATGTGGCCTTCAGATTAGCACAACAGTGCACAGAGAGATTCATGGAATGGGTTTCCATGGCTGAACAGCTGTATCCAAGCCTTACATCAGCAAGAGGAATGCAAACCATCAGATGCAATGATGTAAAGTTCTAGTGAATAGAACTGCTAAGGTGTCAGCATATCAAGATATTTTGGACCATTTCATGCCCAACTTTGTGGGAACAGTTTGGGGATGGCCCCTTCCTGTTCAAACATGACTGTGCACTAGTGCTCAAAGCAAGTTCCATAAAGACATGGATGAGCAAGTTTGGGGTGGAGGAACGTGACTGGCTTGCACAGAGTCCTGACCTCAACCCAATAGAACACCTTTTGGGATGAATTTGAACATAAACTTCGAGCCAGGCCTTCTCATCTGACATCAGTGCCTGACCTAACAAATGCGCTTCTGGAAGAATGGTCAAACATTTCCATACACACTTCTAAACCTTTTGGACAGCCTTCCCAGAAGAGTTGAAGCTGGTATATCTGCAAAGTGTGGGTCAGCTCAATATTGAACCCTCTGGACTAAAACTGCTGTTTTTAAAGTTCATGTGCATGTAAAAGCAGGTGTCCCAACACTTTTGGCAATATAGTGTATTTTCTACCAGTAGCAAAGATTTACATATTTCTAATACAGTATTACATTTGTATGCAACCTTGCACATAAAACATAATGGTTATCATTTTTTTTTCTTCAATTAGGAGTGGATCAATAATAATTTGCTCTTCATTCATTGGATACCTACCTCAACCAGTAAGTTAATTAACTGATATGCTAAAAATGTAGTTTATTTCAATATAATTGTACATAGAAGGGATTGACATACAACTCTGCATATCCAGACATATGCAAAGGAGTGTACATGCCAGAAAAATTAGGAAAGAGCTAGGATTTATTTCTTGTACATGACTAGTCAACTTTAACACATTTATTATGTAACAATGTTGCATTCGTTTTCTTCAAACAAAAGTTTTAAATAAAATGCACAAATTTTCTTCAGGGCTGCATTTGTTCTCCTTTTAAATAACCTTTTCACAGTACGGTGGTGTTGAGCTTGCAGAGTAAACTCCTTGCAAAAGTACACAAGCCATAAATGAATTGTGTTGTAGATCAGTGAAATTATTTAAATGAGGCTGGATTTACTTACTTGTCAAGATGATTCCGTAAACAAGATATAACCTACTTTTACTATAGATGTTTAAATGCAGAGCACACTGAGCTCAGAATTCAAGTAACAAGTCTTCAAGTTTTTTTTTGTTTTTTTTTCTTTTTCTTGTCACCTGGTATTTGTTAAAGTAGAACTTAAATGCAAAACTTTTTTTTTTTTTCATTGTTGATAGAATAAGGGGGTGCGGGGTTACAACCCCTGACAATTTTTTTTTCTCTCCGTGTCCCAGCAGAGATTTCCCTTTTTACTTCCTGTCCAATAGCCATAATAACAGGAAGTGAGAGGAAATCCCTGCAACTTAAGGGAATTTCTTGCGGACCCACAGGTCACCAGAATTTTACTTTTCTGGGGATAACCCAAAGTTTTGGATTTTCTTTTATACTTTCAGTGATCATGGTAAACAGGAAAAATAGAGAGGGTGACTCTCCCTAATTGGGGCACAGACAGTAATAAAAACTGACAAGCATTCTAATCCTTCTCCACTTTATTTGAAATTATATAACTATACAAAGTTATATTTAGAATTAAAGTGTCCAAACAAACCTTTTTTCTCAGCTTTGTACAGAGTGGGGAAAGTATTAGAACCACAGTCAGGTTTTTACTGCTTTCCAGGGCTACCCTCATGTCCAGCTCTGCTGACAACACTCACCAAACACAAAATGACAGGAAATTGTTAACAGCAACAAGAGAACTAAAAATGATTTTCTTTTTTAAAGTACGGCAAGGCTATAGACCGTTCAAAATGTTAATTTCTTTATACTTTCTTGTTTCAGATGTTCCTTTACTTCCTTTCTGGTGAAACTGTTGTAGGGAGGACAGGAAGTGAAAAGTGAGGGTAAACCTCTCTAATGCAACCCTGAATAACAGTAAAAACCCAACCATTCTAATTCTTCTAATCTAACTCATAACTTCAATGGAAGAAAGGTGTGACACCCTGGGTATCATTAAAGAGATCTTTGGTCCCATGTGGTAAAGAATAAAGTTAATTGAAAAAAGCATAAAAAAGTGACACCCAAGCATCTAACCCCCCACTCCCTCCCAAAATACAATTTGAGCCCCGCACCCCCACATGTTTGTAAAAACAACCAGAATATATTCATGGGGTACCCAATGCCCCCCACCCACTATTTCCATTAAAATATATTAATGAGAAGGTGATGACAGGGAAAATTAGCCAGCCTCACAAACCATTGAAGAATGGAAATTAGTTCCTATGGGTTGATTTGCTAAAGACAAATTTACTCTTCACTTTGCAAGTGCACTATAATTATACCCAGAGCTTGGTGAATGAGGTGAAGCTGTTCTGACTTCTATAATCCAATAGGGCAAGCAAAAATGCATTTTTTTCTTGATTGGGTATGGCACATGAATGGGTATTCTTTCAAAGTGAACAGCCTTTAGTAAATCAACCCCTATGCCTCTGCCAGTTTTGCACAGTAACTTGTTAATATTGTTCTTTAGGTAAATATTTTAACCACTTCAATATTCTAGGATGTACGTCCTCTAGTTACAGTGAAGATACAGGGTTCATGGCTGCAGCTGTAAAAGCAATCCGAGCAGATAAATAGCAGATGGATTGCTTTTACAGACGATGGAAGGGGACCGTCTTCAGCTGCCGTCCGGTGACTCTCCCATCCCACAGCAACCAGCAGTTCCTCCATCTGACCATAGAGATGATTTAGGAACAGAATGTCCCCTAACATCTCTATGGCCTAAAAAGCGAAGTGACAAGATTTTGTCACTTCCGGTTTTGGTTTTGTTTACTGGTCGGTTACCGGCCAGTGAAGCAGCTGATCAGACCCAATTGTGTCTGATCAGCTGCTTGGGAGGCCAGAGGAGAGATCTGGGGTCTAATAGACTCCAGATGTCTCCATAAAGAGGACCTGTCATGGCCCATGTTATTACAAGGGATGTATTTCATTCTTTGTGATAGCAATAAAGCTGATAAAAAAAAAATTCAAATAGTGCAAAAAAAGTTTTTTAAAAAAATAAATAAAGTGCTCCCCCCTGTGCTTGCATGCAAAGGCGAAGGCATATGCAGGTCGCTAATCCCTATATAAACAGAGTTTGTGCCACCTGTGAGGTATCGCTGCAAATGGTATAGCGAGAGTAATATTTATAGCACCAGACCTCCCGTGTAACTTTAAATTGGTAACCAGTAAAGGCTTTTAAATCCTTGCCCATGGAGATTTTTAAGTACCATCGTTTTGTTGCCATTCCACAAGCATGCACCATTTTTAAAGCATGACATGTTTGGGATCTATTTGCTCAGCATAGTATCATCTGTTATATTTTACCAAACAGCTGGGTATTCTATCTTCTGCTTTTGTGCATTTAAAATTCATTAACATATTTTTTTTTTTAAATTTGCGTTTGAAAAATCACTGCACAAATACCATGTGACATAAAAAGTTGCAGCAACTACCATGTTATTCTCTAGGGCCTCTGATTAAATAAATAAAAAGTGTGTGTTTATTTTGGGTTCTAAGTAATTTTATTCCACCAAGGAAGGTATTTTTCTTGTTTTCTACTACAAATAAGTAATCATTTGGGTAAAGTAATGGCAAAGCTATTGCTAAATCAATAAGCACACGGTTGGACTACTGTATAGTTACATTTATAGATGAGATACACAAGCATTAGTTTTCAAGTTATTGAAAGTAAGTGAAAGCGAGGCAATATATTGTCAAATTAGTGATAGAGAAGTTATTCATATTCTTTATGATTATCCCAGTAATAAATTGGGCAAAGTAGAATTCTGTACCTAAAAGAAACTGACCAAGCTGTAAACGGACTTTTTGTCAAAACTCTTCGCTACTTTGCTTAGATGAATTAGCATTGTAGAAGGAAACCTGACAAACATCTGTACATGGTAGAAGCAGGTTTGGGTGGGCTTGATGGAAGCCATAGGCAGTGCTGTCATCAGAATTAGGTGTCTTCAACTGTTAAATATTAAATAAACAGAGTCCAGTATGTGCAAGTACAGTGATTGTAAAGTGTTTACGATTTTAATTTATATAAAAAAAAACAAACATATTTACTAGCACTACCGATTCGTCTCTTCTGGGGTCCCCCACCAGTGCTTCAGCCCACCCCCTCCTGCCCCATAAGAAGCCCCTTTCTATGGGGGCACTCGTGCTTGTTCAAGCTGGAGCATACAATTCGGTTGGGATTTGATTGACAGCGACAGGAGCCAGTGCTGCTCAGCCAAGCCTGTGAAAGTGGGGAGAGGGGAGAAGAGCTGCTGCAGACATGCACAATTCTGTATCGAGATTGGACTCCGGTAAGTATTCAGGGATCTGCGGGGGAGCTACTATTTTAAAAGGTTTTTTTACCTTAATACAGAGAATGCATAAAGGTAAACCATTTTACCTTGACACTTTAATGGTGTCTGTTGACTAATCATTAAAGTGGTTGTAAAAGCAAAAATGCTTTATCTAGATGCATTATTTGCATAAGGTAAGTAAAAAAACTTCCAATATGAGTGCTCCCAGCCCCCATCCATAACACTTATCTAAGTCCTGTATCGATCCAGCGCTGTGCCTGGCTGCAGGTCTTCCCTCTCCTCTCCCAGCTTTCACAAGCTGGGCTCAAAGCAGTGGGAGCAATTGGCTTCTGTTATCAGTCAAAGCCAATGAGGGAGCATGGGAGTGGGGCCAAGCCACCCAAGTTATGTATCTTTAAACGCACACAGCTCTACTCTGGATCAAACCCGCACATGTGCTCCTATAGCAAGCTGCACACAGAAGAGGCAGGCCAAAGAATGCTGGGGGTGACCCCAGAAAGGGAGGTTTGGAGCTTCTCTGTGCAAAACCAATGCACAAAGCAGATAAGCAAGAATAACATGTTTTGTTGTTTTTAAAAATTCTTTAAAGAGTCATTTGTACAAACTGCTATATTTGCTTTTAAAAGTCATTTGTGATTAATTCAGCATTTAAACTAGATTTTTAGCAATGGGGGAGCAAAACTTAGACGTGTGTGTGTATTTTTTGGGCCAAACAATAAAGGCGAAGGTGCCATAAATGTGAGCATGTAAACTTGCTACATGGCCCCTCTGACCTAAAATGGGTGAATTTGGCAGGTGGTGTCCTCCTGTCATTTTAGCATGACATGTAAAATGTTCCATGCCTGCAACAAAAAGCATTGCACCATGCTATGTGAACAGCATTCTAGTTTTATTTTAGATTTAGGCGGGTAGTCTGGGCATGGTAAAACTGTGGCTCAAGTGCCTGCTTTTGCCACCCCCACACACCCATGTGAAAGGGGGTAAAAGATTTAGGCTCAATGCACACTAGGGTTTTTTTTTAAGCTCCTAGAAGTTGTTAGCATTTTTTTCTGCTCCTAGAAGCTAAACAGTGCTATCCTATATGTCCATGTACAATTTAGGCTATTAGCATTTTTTGAGCTTCAGTGTGTGGAGAAGAGAAAATTGTTTTTGGAGCGTTTTTATAGCAGAAAAAAATGCTAAACACTCCTTAACGCTAAAATATGCTGTTAAATTCTACTAAAATGCTTCTAACAGCTTTTTTCTAGCTTCATTTCCTACATATACTGTAAAAATGCTAATAAAATGCTGATGCTTCTAAATGCTACTAAAACGCCACTAAAAGTGCTATTGCCAGCTTTTTTTTTTTTTTAGCTTAAAAAAAAACAAACAATAGTGTGCATATAGCCTTAAGGTCTAAAAGCACAAACACTGTAATTAGTTACAATATGTCTCTGTATACCACCTATATAATGTATTTACATTGATACAGATCTATATATATAGAATATGTAATATTTATTTTCTAGTGTATTGGTCCATATTCGATTACTAAGACTGCGCTATTTGGATTAACTAGTGTGTTGGCACAAGCTTTGCGTTTCATGAACATCAGAGTGAATTGCCTGGCACTGGGATTAATCAATACAAGTTTCAGTAAAGTGGTAAGTCCAAAATATCTGGTCATAGTGTTATATTTCATACATTGGATTACCCAGTTTGGGTTACCATGGAAAAAGCAATTAATGTTTGTTTAAAGGGTGTCACCCACCAAAGAACAAAATATTAGGCCATTCCCAGGTGTTAATTTCTCTGGGGTCTGTTCCTTCCACACACAATTCGTCAAATTTCTGAAGTTACATACCCGTTCTAAAGGGTACATATGCTGCAGCTAAGAGGGTAGCTGTTGGGATGGTAAAATTACAGCTTAATGACAAGGTTTTAACCCCCCACCTCACATGTGAATGAGCATTAATAGTGTAGCCAGTCACAGTATCTCTGATCTCCACCATACCAGTCAGTGTCACCACATGAGTGGAGATAGAAACAGTGTTCCTGATTGTGGTCACACTATATCAATGCAGCCAGCAAGTTTTCCTGATCACTGCTACACCAGTTCCAGTGGCATCAGATCAGTGTATACTAACAGAGTTCCTGATCATTGCCACACAAGTACCAGTGTTACCAGCAGGGGCGGACTGACAACGCATGGGGCCCCCGGGCAATAGGGGATCATGGGGCCCCTGTGTCCTTGCCCAAACTCAAAAAAGCCTATGAAAAAGGTACCAGAGGCATCTCATGGGGACCCCTACTGACCCCGGGCCCTCGGGCAGTGCCCGAGTTTCCAAATGGTCAGTCCGCCCCTGGTTACCAGGCAACTCTAAGCCAGAAAGTACCTACTGGCAGTGCCAATGCCAGTGTAAGAAGGCAACGGTGTTCCTGATTGCTGCTGCACTATTCCCCAGTGTCACCAGACCAGTGTAAGCCATCAAAAATGTTCTTAATCACTGTCACACCCGTCATATTGTTGCCAGAACAGTGTAAGCCATCAACATCATTCTTAAAAGGTGCCACACCAGTGAAAATGTCAGACCAGTGCAGCCAGCAAAAATGTTGCTTATTGCTAGCCATACCAGTCAGTGTCATCAGAGCCAGTGCAGCCATCAACAGTGTCCCTGATCACCAACACGTCAGTACAGTGTCACCAGATCCAGTGCAGTGTTGCCTCTGCCTGCCACCTGTACTGATCTTAGCATGTTTATTGACTTAATTTCTGCCTACTGTCTGGGCCAATCTTTTGCCTATTTACTTAGCATGTCTCTGCCTGCCTCCTGAACTGAACCATCTACATATCATTGAATATATACTGACTATGCATATGATTTACCGGAAGTTGGGCCTCGATGCATCATCAGGAAGGACCTGATGACATTGGTTTGATAAAATGCATTGAGGTGGAACTACATACATTACTTCTGGTCACGTATTTCCAGTACTGAAATGGCGGTGCTTTATTTTACATACACTGCTGATTGTACTAGTGCCGAATTCATGGCACTTATAACTGTAAGGGCACATCTAGTTGTTGCTTTTATTGTTCATTGTCCTATTTTAATAAAATGACTGCACTAAAAGCACTTTTTATCCCCCCTGGTTCTGGTCATAAACTGAAGAGGATATGGCAATATCATGGTGGAAATATCTTGAACACATCACTAGAAGCTGGGCCGGTCCTGATATAATAAATCCATTGTGTGGAGTCCATTGTAATCACTTTTTGACCAATTAAAAACTAAGGGGTCACATGCAGTCTGAGCGTTTAATGTTGCATTGTTCACTAGGTGAATTCATCATTTTGGAGTGGGAAGAGGAGATCCTTGCTGGAATTTTCAAGGATTTGCTGTATGTTAGCAAAACTGTTGGCGCTATATAAATCCTGTATTATAATAATAATAATAATGTTAGTGACACTTTTTTCAGCGATTTATGTATGCACGTTTTGGACTGGGTGTCACCTCCATGAATGTGTTTTTCTCAAGTTGGGCACATTTAATGTTCTTTGAAATTTCATATGGGTTTATTGAAGATTTATTCTTATAGTATGGTCAATTTCATTTTTGTGTGGACTATGTATATAAAGTATATACGAGCACCCCTCTTTTTAGTGTTGTGTTTTTTTTTAAAGACTCACCGTGCCTCTCAAACACCGTGGGATGTTTACTCTCCAAAATGTGGTCATTTTGTGGGTGTTTCCACTGTCCTTGTGCTTCAGGGCCTCCAAAAATGTGAACAATAGTTAGGAAAATAGATTCCTTGTATTTTGGGCCTCTGTGGTTTGGCTGTGAGAAAAAGGTGTTATTGCCATACTTGGGAGGAGCAGCAGCATGTGTTTTGGGTTGTAATTCTAAGTATGCCTATGCTGTGTGCTATTGAGAACATTGTGTAAAACAATTTAATTTTTTTTCTAAATTTGTGACACAAAAATTAAGTCTTTTTCAAAGACCTAAATTGCCCCATAGAAAGTACCTTGGGGTATTTGATTTACAAAAATTAGTCATTTTGCACTGTCCGTGTGCTCCATGGCCTACAAAAATGTGATGGGTAGTCTAGATGTGTGATTTATGCACCTAGCTTGTCTGAAGGTGCTCTTTGGATTTTAGCACCTCTATGTAGCTGGGCTATGCAAGTCTCATACATATATGTTATCTCCATACTCATGAGTAGAAGAATGTGTTAAGGTTTACTTCTAAGTATGCCTGTGCTGTGTAAGATATATATATATATATATATATATATATATATCTTAATTCACAGCTTTTGTAAAAAAATAAAAAAAAAATTCCAATTTCCATTTGAAATGGCGTAGTGCAGAATGGCAAAAAAATTACCTGGTCGTGAAGGGGGTAACATATTCTAGAGCTTAAGTGGTAAAGACAGCAGCAGAGGCAGATGCTGTAGGGAAAGGATGTTTAAGATTGCCTTTAAGGGAAGCAAGGGCTCACTCAAAATGGAACACAACAGAAAGTTACTTGTTGCTGACCCTGTCAGTGAGGAAGTGACGTGTAGATCCAGGTGAGTATTGTTCTGCATAGTAATTCTTTTACTGGTGGTTTTGCCCTGCAAGAATAGTTAATTCCAATTAACCACCCATGTGTAGGGGCTTTCTTCCTTCTACTGACCAACACCGTAAAGGGGCATTGTTCTTCCTATTGATCACACACAAGGGAGCTTTCTTCTCCTACTGACAACAAACATAAGTGGGCATTGTTCCTTAACATCTTCCCTAACATAAGGGATCCTTCTTTCTTCTAATGAGCGCCAACATAAGGCAGAATACTTGCTCATACTAAGTACCAATATAAGGGAGCATTCTTCCTTCTACTGCCCACCAACATGAGGGAGCATTCTCTTCCTACTGACAACCAACATAAGGGAACATTAATTCCTTTTACTGCTCAATAATAACATAATTCTTTTTCCCACTAAATAATGTAAGGGAAGGATCATTGTTTCTACTATTGACTACCAAAACAAGGGGACATTCTTCCTTCTAGTGACCACCAATTCAAAGGGACATTCTTCCGACTGGTGACCACCAATATAAGGTAGAGTTCTTCCTTCTACTGACTACCAACATAAGAGCTGTCTCATCCTGCTGACTACAAATTCAAAGGTAAAATTCTTCCTCCTACTGACCACCAATGTGAGGGAGCATTCTTCCTACTACTGGCCACCAACATAAGGGAGCATTCTTCCTTCTACTGACTACCAATATTAGAAAGCATTATCCTACAGACCACCAGCTTGCCAAGGGCATTTGTTCTTCTGACCAGCAACATAAGTAAGATTTTTTTCATCTACTGATCACCAATGTGAGGGGGTGGTCTCCCTAGTGCATTATTTACAAAATAAAAAGCTTACAGTGAAATGTGAATTAACTACATTGTTTTACTTTAACTGTAACTGACAACCAACTGACCACCTGCTATCAACCGTCTATGTAAGGGAGAACTTTTCCTCTTAATGACCACCAATGTGAGAAAGCATTCTTTCTTCTACTGACTGATTGAAAGGTGTATCCCTTTTTTTTTTTTTTTCTACTGACCACAACATAAGGCATCATTTTTACTTCTAATTACCGCCAACATAAGGTGGCTTTTTTCTTCTACTCTCCTTTAATGTATGAAACATTCTTTCTTGTACTGACCACCAATGTAAGGAAACATTGTTCCTTCTACTGACCACCAATGTAAAGGGGCATTCTTTCTCACTTGAACTCAAGCAATGCAAAGCCTAGCATATATGGAAGGAGCACAAGGCCAAAAGATAGTCCAAGTAAATTCTATTGATATTGTGTTAAAACACAATCAAAACAATTGCTTGGACTTTTATCTTTTGGTCTGGCCCTGCTTCCAAATATGCACATTCATTTCTGGTGACCTGCTGGGTTACCCACTGGAGGGTAGCCTTGCCCGTTGTGAGTGGCCTATCCTGAGCAAGTGAACTTTTTAAATGTTTTTGCCCCCTCACTGTCTTGTTTAAACTCAAAGTCCCAGAACCTCTTGGATGACCTTTTTTCATTGGTATCAATGCAAGGGAACATCCTTTGTCCTACTGGCTACCAGTGTAAGGGAGCATATAAAACAAAATGTGTTATGGTTATAAGTAAATATAAAATTGTAGCTCTGGACCTATGCCACATGACCATGATGTCTAGAGTATTGTTGAATTCTATATTTTTTTCTGTATTGGGGCCCTGTGAGTTATAGTTAGGCGCCTGTAAAGCATAATGATGTATGAATAAGCCCCAGTATAGGGCGAACAAAGTTTAAAGTGAAGATCCTGAGTGGAGTGTATGTGCTTGTGCTGAACAATAAGGTTGATATTCCCCTTTGGAAGTGGAGTATGACTCCAGGGCTTGGATTTTGTTTAAATAAGTTTTTGGTATTGTGCTTACACTTCCTTTTTTTTTTTTTTCTTTTTTCTTTTAACTAATCACTACCAGGCATTAAAAGTGAAATCATAACGAGGCTTAGATGCAATGCAGATGTTTGTGCAACCTTTCCAAATGTCATATATTTAACATTCTTTCTAAAACCATTATTGGGCTTTGTCAGACTTGCAAGATTTAGTTGTCATATAAGCCACTTTAAATCTATCTTGCACTTGACTTGTCTCAAAAACTGAAATCTGACTGGATGTAATACATTATTGCAGAAAGAGAGATGTCTCCCTGAAAATGACTTGCAGTTCACTAGATTTTCAGCTCAAAATTTGCACTTGATACTGACTGGCCAGGTCACCCTACTACAGGCAGACGTTACCAGAGCAATCCCTCCCTAAAATGTAGTGTTAGTAGTTGCATTGGGAAGGAAAAGGAGGACTGTCTGTTCATGGCCAGCCACCTCTGGACAATTTTCTCCGTGTTATACAGTTATATGTGCACTTTTGTATTTCATGTTGTTTAGGACATGAATATTATTGAATAAACAAACATGTGAATGGATTACTTTTATTAAACAACTGCTTAACCTTTGCAGATGACGGAGAATCCAGAATTACATTCAAAACTGATTCCTTTTGGTGTTTTTAGGTATGTATAATTTTGCTTCTTGCCATAGTTGAGGGATAATTTATTAAATACAGCACTTTACCATAGACATGAAATATTATCACTGTTAGCATATGTAAGCCAATCAGCTTAAATGGAATTTAAGAGGGACAATTTTTCCTCCATTTGATTGGATATCTAAAGCACACACAGGAGGGTCGGGTTAACTTTAATGCATTGCAGATTGTGATTCTGTGAGAAGGTAGACTTTAACATTATTTCCCCTTCTATCTATCTTCTTCCTTTATAAAAAGATCTGTAAACAGAATAACTTTGGCGAATCCTCATCGTTGCCAGTATTCCCTGACAACATTGCACTGTTTGTAAACTCTTTCTAACACTAGTAATTTAAATAAATGAAACTCACAAAAATGCAGATCATAAAATTTTTACAAACGTTGCTTTTGTGCTCTAATCACAAATGGCTTCAGAAGAAACTGTAGTTAAACAGCTAAAAATAGTTTAACTGCTTGTCGCCAGCCTACGGTACATCTACTGTAAAGGCTAGGCAGTGTAGGCAGGCTCATGCCCCCTGCTGACCTGTGTTATGATTGGACACAGCATGAGTTTGTCAGCAGGTTTCAGCCAATGATTTGAGCTAAAACCTCCTGATCGGCTGTGGCCAACCACAGAATTGAGTTATGGCTGGCTGTTTATTTTCCTTAAAATCAAATCTAAGTTCAGAGAGAAAAAGCAGATTTGTGAGTAAACCAGCACAAATTACTTGTTAACACCTCAATTTTTCCTTTATGTTAACTCCTTCCCAGCCAGTATCATTAGTACAGTGTACAGTATTATCATTGATCACTCTGTCGCTAGTGACACTAATATTGTCAGCATCCCTTCCAGCCAGTGTCTGTTAGTGCTAGATTGCCCATTACACTATCACCATTACTAGTATAACCTCTATAGCTGTGTAAATTCCAGTATACCATAACATAATTTGTTGACACTAACGTTTACACACACTAATTACTATATACTTATTTGGATTTTCTTTTTTTTTTTCTTTTTTTTTTTTATCTAAGACCTTTAGCAGAATACATTTTTGGTCTAAATTATATAAATACATTTGAATTTATTGTATGCTTTAGAACATAAAGTAGAATATTTTATTCTTTTACATGATTAAAAAAACCCCCAGTGTTAAACAAGTACCACCAAAAGAGAGCTCTGTGTGAAAAATGTATATACATTTGGGTATAGTGTTGCATGACTGAGCCATTGCCAATTAAAGTAGCAGAGTGCTAAATGGCAAAACACGGCTTAATCATGAAGGGAGTAAAACTTTCCGGAGTGGTGAATAACACACAACTACTATTTTACTGCCAAAGGACTTGCCATTTATTTACATACATTTTCCATACCATACTCCAGACAGGCAACATGTCATTTTTGACTAAGCAATTAATCTTCCTGATTTGGTAATTCAACTTTCTATGCCTTGTCTTGACTCTCATCATCCTCAGTGGATATTATATCTGCATCACCACTTCTGTACAGCAAGTATGAAATAACCCATAAAGTAGTCCAGCTGACAAATAACATTAACAAATATTTTTTTTTTTAGAATGGGGCTAAGAGATAAACCCTATTGCAAATTTTCATGGGCATGGATGTCCTCACTGGGGACATTTCCACTAAATTCCTATCTTTATGGCAACAGAAAATAATTTTAGTGTATGGACCATGCATAATACAAGTAGCTGTGTTCTGAATTGATTCATTTTTAATTCATTTTTTAGTGAATGTGGTTTTCAAATCAGCTGTACCATATATTATCTACAACCTTAAATAACACATTGGGGTTTATTTACTAAAGCTGGAAAGGGAAAAATCAGGCCCACTTCTGCATAGAAACCAATCAGCTTCTAACCTCAGCTTGTTCAATTAAGCTTTGGCAATAAAACCTGGAAGCAGATTGGTTTCTATGTAGAAGTGAGTCTGATTTTTCACTCCGCATATTTAGAATATAAACCCCATTGCATATCATTAGGTAAACAAAAATGCAGAGCAATTGTAGTAAATTTCTTGCCAATGAAAAAAAATTGAACTTCCCAGAAAATTAACATCTTCTAAATAAATTGTGGTTAGGTATTTCAGCCAGTGAGTCAGGTTTTCTAGTTAGTTTAGATATGGGTATGATCTGCTTTGCTACAATCTAAATTCAACAGGAAACCAAATAGCATGATTTTCTTATAAAGTTTTTTTTTTTTTAAACCTTTAAAGAGAATTTAGGAATAAGTGGGTAAAAACCTTAACTATTATCAGTTCACAACCAACCCTAGAGTGACTGCTATTGACCTGTTGGCTTTCTTGCTCATGGTAAAGTTTATGTTTGCGTCTACTATAGGAAAAACACTATAGGTATAAGGTTGGTGTTGAGAAAAGAGGCCATAAAGGAAACCACTACAATCCTAAAGAAAAAAAAAAGATGCCCGCCTCAACTTTGCGAAGGGCAAATGATGAATATAAAAATTCCAAAACTTAATTTCAACTTTAAAACATAATGGAGGGAGTGCAGGGCTGCTTTGCAGTTTTTGGGATTGCAACTATGGGAAGACCAATGACTTCCAAATATAGGTAAATGCTAATGTCAAGGCATCTTTCTGTGGTCTAAAACGTAAAAAAAAAAAATGTTAGCCATGCCACTTCACAATGATCTTTAAGCACACTGAGCGAAAACATGTTTTTGATATTTTTATATGAATCCTTGTGACCGGATCTAAAGCAGGCTGTGAAAATTATACATGCATTGAGTTTTTTTTTTTTTTTATGCAAAAATGGGTCAAAATGCCTCCTAATCATGGGTTAGGGTTTATCACTGGCATTGTTGAAAGTGTTTTAATGAGAACTGAGGTTCTACTAGTAACTAAAGATAATGGTTCATGTACTTTTCCATACCTTTTTTTTTTTTTAAAGAGAGAAAAAGGAATGTTTAGAAGCCCAGTCATATTTTTATGAATGTTCTCTCTCCCACTGGGGAGCTTTCCCCCCTCTTTCTATTGAGATAGGATATTTCTCCAGTGACGATACAATATGTTTTTTTTTTTTTTGTAAAATGGGAGAGTAAAACTTCTGTCTAGTTATTTCTTTCCCAGTGCCAAATGCCCTTTAATTCTTTGCTGTGCTTTTAGCAGGGACAAGTAGGGGAAATCTTCCAACAATGGTTATGGAGAGCATTAACATTTGACAGAAGTAGCTCTATTACTCAAACACAAAGTGCACTCGCTATTTTCAACATAAATATTTTGTAGCTTTATACATATCAGATAATATAAAACAAGCATACATGGTATCAATTTTAAAAACCACAAACACAATAACCAATCATAAAATACGTTTTTACTGTTTTGACCTTCATCACTTTTTTTGTATGTGTAGAAAGACTATATGAATTTTGTTGATGGGTGGATGGAACCTGATTAGGATTTGGAGACACTAGTCTTCCATGAGGTCTCCTGCTCTTGTGGTTGACCGCAGACAGTGGTTGGATCCATAGCCAATATACAGCCTGCTACTGGCTATAGAATCTTTCCATTGCCAGCGGTCACTCACAAGGAGAGAGGGGAACTAATGGAGAACTAGAAATTCTGAAGGACCCTCTGCACACTGGTATATACCCTATACCAGTCCTACTCTGCTCTGCCTATGCAATTGCTACTGTGGACACAATGCCAGCATAGGGAAAAGGACGAAGTGGGGGAGGGCTACTAGGTTTAGGTCTGGCTACTGACCCACAATCCAACAAACAAGATATACCTGTGCTCAAATCCCAATGCAATTATCTTAATGAACTAGTCCCTCAACTTCCCCATCAGATTTCACCTACAGTAAGAGTTACTGGTTGCTGGGAGCCTGATGGCTGTGATGCCAACAGTGTGCTTGACAATTAGGGACAGGTGTGGAGGGGTAACATGCTGTTCTGCTATACAGCATTGGCACTCTGCCTCTCTCTGTACTCCAAGTTAGAGTTGCTTTTATTTACCTCCAGTTTTGTTCTCTGCAAACTGCAGGTAATGCTTTGTAAAAGTGGGGCTATGGCTGCAATAATCTAAAGTGGCCCTTTTACCCCCTTCCTGACCAGGGCAATTTTCAGCTTTCAGTGCTATCACACTTTGAATGACAATTGTGCCGTCATGGAACACTGTACCCAAATGAATTTTTTACCATTTTTTTGAGACAGATAAAGCTTTATTTTGGTGGTATTTATTCACCACTGGGATTTTTATTTTTATTTTTTTTGCTATGTAAATGAAAAGTCCAAAAATTTGAAAAGTTTTTTTTTTTATAACATTTTTCAAATAAATAATATTTCATTATAAATATTGGCCAAAATTTATTCTGCTATCTTTTTAGTAACAAAAAAAAATCCAAATTAGTTTATAACCAAAAATGATAATTTTTAAACTTTTCTTATATAATTATTTTTATTTTTTTTACATACTGTCACCCTAGCAGTACAGTGTCACCATGGTGACACTGTACTACTTGTGGGGGGTGATGAAGATTTTTTTTTTTTTTTTTTTACAGATTGCTTTTACACCCATATAGGATGTAAAAGCAATCATTTCTCCTTCTCTCTGTCTGCATTCTTGCACTCACTGAGAAGTACTGTGTGAGCTGTGATTGGTCACAGATTGTCACATGGTACAAGGCTGTTGTGAATAGCCTTGTACCATGTGACCTCTGTGATCATTTACAGATTTCACACGTAGTAAGCAATGATGTCACAAGTGACATCTTGCTTACTACTTTGCATGTGATCACTGATTGGCCAATCAGTGATCACATGATCGGGACGTCGTACAGAGGTCCCGTCCAATGATCAGTGTTTCACTGTGTCCGGAGGACACAGAGGGCACCGGATCACGGTGCTGCGCGCTCCCAGGGAGTGCGCACAAGCAGGGTGCAGGGAGGCCGTTTAGAAATGGCCACCCGACCCTGCAGTGCCACCGTCCGGCCGTTTATATGCAACGGCCGGTCGGGAAGTGGTTAAGAACAATCTTAATCTGTGGTACGTATCTGTAAAGTTAGTGCAAATTGTTGCAGGGATTTTTTTTGTTCAAATCCGTGTTTATTGAAAAGAGGCAGGATACAAATACCAGTCGTATCATCTGCCATATAAATTCACAATACAATTATTATAAACTAATTGAGAAGACCGACATTAGCACAAATGACAAGAACACAAAATAGAGCCAAGACTTTTCCATCTGCCTCAGACCATTTTAACCTCCCTGGCGGTATTCCCGAGTGTAGCTCGGCTTAAAGTTACAGTACCACAAGCGATAACACCGAGCTACACTCGGGAATACCTTGCAGTGCTGCTCGGGGGATCTGTTCTTCTCTTACCTTGTCCTGCGCTCCCACGATGTCCCTCCTGCAGTGTCCCCTGCAATGTCCTCCGGCGGATGCCGGCATCTGTCTTCTGGGTTCCGTTCCCTGCGACGTCGGGGCGTACAGGGGATGGAACTGGCGGGAAATTTGAAAATTGTAAAAGTGACATTCAGTAAACTCACATAGTAAAACATTACTGTATCAAACCATTTCACATACATTTTGTCCCTTGTGCTTTGTCCTGTGCCCTGCCTGCATTTGTACTGTTCTTTCTGCTTTGAAACCAAGAAATGTCCATGGGAGTCCAAAAAGCATCCCTTTTAGGTCAAAAGCGGTTTTAGACCAGCTAGAGAACAGCAATAGTAAATCAGAACCACTTGCAGAATTGAGTGATGATTTGTGGGGAAATTCACCATCAGACACTGAAAACGATTTTGCAATTTTGCTCAGTGATGTGTGAACTTGGTGCTATATTTCAAATTTCAGTGTTTTTGGTTTGATTATATTATTTAATTAAATGTATTATATTTTTTGATTATTTATTAAATTATAATTTTATGTGTTTGTGTTTCAAATTTTAACATACCTGGGATGTTTACTAGACTTTTGTTCGGACAGATTTCAGTGAGTTATTCCTAAAAATTACAGGATTACAATAAAAAATACATGTTTCCATGCAAAAAAAGTACTGCTTTAAGCATAGAAATATGGACATAATCAGACCGCTATGGAGGCTACACCACCTGTGTAAAGTGCAAGAAGTGCTTTAATAAATTCCCCCAGTATTTGCAATTCATGAATCCCAAAGCTCCAGGATAATGAAGTGAGAGGGGTCAGTGCCTTACAAATTGTGCTCCGCCCATAAATTATACAAAATCATTTTCAAAACTGGTATAGTATATACATTTTTTTTTTCTGATGGCTTTTAACTAGCCTGTATTATGTTTTTTTGATCATTTTTCTTTTCAGGTCTGGAGAACCAGAAGAGTGTGCAGGTATTGCCTCATTTTTTATGCTCTGCAGATGCTTCTTACATCAACGGGGAAAATATTGGCATCAATGGCGGCGTCCTTGGCAGGCTTTAAACCTTGTGTTTTAGGGAAAATTACAAACCAATTGTTAGGAATGGACTGGCCAGCAATGGTGGGACTCACCTGCCTTTTGATCTGCAGTACCAGGGCTGGCCAGCGGGTGCTCCCAGCAATCAGAGACTCAACCTTTCAGCCAGCTAACACCTGGAACTGATGATGCTGGGGTATTTAAGGGATGGCCAGACTTGCAGACTCTGCCTTGGTGTTGTGTTTGTCCTGGGCCCTGTATCTGTCCTGCATCCTGTTTCTGTTCCTTTGCTGACTTCTCCTGCTCTGATCCTGGCTTGTGACCCTGACCATTCCTCTGTCTGACCCTCTGTACTATGCTGCTTGCTACCTGCTGAACCTGGCCTGTGACCCCGACTATTCTCCGCTTGCTCCCCCTGTACCTACCTGCCCAATTGATATTGACCCGGCCTGCCTGACGACGCTTGCTTGTATATACTGTTATCTGTGGGTGGTTTGGTTTGGTTTGTTTGCACTGTATTATGTTTTAGTATTGCACTGCGTTTATGTTTGTACTGTTAGTGTTAATAAATTATATTGTTTATAACATATCTGAGGTCTGCGTTTCCCTGCTTCAGTCACACACCTCTGGTCATACCTGGGAGCCCTGACATTACACCAAGGCCAATCCTGACCAGAAGTGGCTGCACAGGGAAGCCATCTTGGCTTGTTGATGGGAAGGATGGATCTAGATGAGGTTGAGTATTTATCTCTGCTAGTGCTTGATGACAGGGAGTATGCTTATCAGACTCTGAAGGAGTATACCCGGGATGAACTGCTAGAATGTATACGGCTCGCTCATGTTCTAGTAGATCAGGGCACAGTTTTCTCTATGGTGCAGCCATTGATTCAGGTTTGTGTTGAGTTGGTTTCATCTGGTTTCCCCGAATGCAGGGATGAATTTTTGCCACCATTTAGTGCAGACCAGGTAGAGTCCCTGGTGTGGTTATTAGAGGATGATGTGGGTTACTTTCTGGAGCGTTATTCCACATGTTCACCACAGACACTGAGAGATTGTATAAACGCAGTGCAATCATTGACCAGACAGACTTTGTGTAAACTCAGCTTTGTTCAACCCCTACTGCAGACATGGACAGATTTGTTGCACCCAGCCTCAGTCAGCTTACAAAGACCCAGTCCTGCTTCTAACTCTACTCCTGTATTCCCACCAGCTCCTCCAGTTACAGCCCAGTATACTTGGCTATCTACCGCATGTCAGTACCCTGTTCCCACTCGCTGCACCTATCCTGCCTTTAACCCTGTAAAAAAGCCCTCTGTAGCAACTGCTCCCTCTCCTGTTCCATCCTCCAGTTCTTCTCTGTCTCCAGCTGTTCCATTCGTTTGCAGACCTGCGTTTACTTGCAGTGCTCCAGTAGTTAAAACCAGAAAAAAGCGAAAATTCTTTCCAACCAATACCATCCTGCCAGTATCCAAACCGGTGAGCCTGCCTTCCGTGGTTCAGACTGATGCCTGTACGCAGCCTGAAGCCTCTACTCGGCCTGAAGCCTCTACGCGGCCTGAAGCCTCTCCTCAGCCTGAAGCCTCTCCTCGGCCTGAAGCCTCTCCTTGGCCTGATGCCTCTCCTCGGCCTGATGCCTGTACTCGGCCTGATGCCTGTACTCGGCCTGATGCCTGTACTCGGCCTGATGCCTCTACGCGGCCTGAAGCCTCTCCTCAGCCTGAAGCCTCTCCTCGGCCTGATGCCTGTACTCGGCCTGATGCCTCTACTCGGCCTGAAGCCTCTACTCGGCCTGAAGCCTCTACTCGGCCTGAAGCCTCTACTCGGCCTGATGCCTCTACTCGGCCTGATGCCTGCATTCAGCCTGATGCCGCTACTCAGCAGGATGAACTGATCCAGCCCGACGATCCTATTAGGCCAGTTGACTCGATGCCCGCTGTTGATCCAGATGATCCGGTACCTGATCCAGTGCCCGCTGTCGTGCCAATTGACTCAGAGCCCGCTGTCATACCTGGTGACCCGGTGCCCACTGCCTTGCCAGATGACGCGGTGCCCGCTGGCAAGCCAAATGACCTGATGCCTGGTGACCCAGTGCCCGCTGTCATACCTGGTGACCCGATGCCCGCTGTCGAGCCAGACGATCCAATGCCTGGTGACGCGGTGCCCACTGCCTTGCCAGATGACCTGATGCCTGGCGACCCAGTGCCCGCTGTCATACCTGGTGACCCGATGCCCGCTGTCGAGCCAGACAATCCGGTACCTGATGCCCCGGTGCTCACTGTCGTGCCTGTTGACTCGGAGCCCACTGCCTTGCCAGATGACGCGGTGCCCGCTGTCGAGCCAAATGACCTGATGCCTGGTGACCCAGTGCCCGCTGTCCAGTCAGACGATCCAATGTCTGACCCAGTGCCCGCGGTCATACCAGTTGACTCGGAGCCCACTGCCTTGCCAGATGACGCGGTGCCCGCTGACAAGCCAAATGACCTGATGCCTGGTGACCCAGTGCCCGCTGTCATACCTGGTGACCCGATGCCCGCTGTCGAGCCAGACAATCCGGTACCTGATGCCCCGGTGCTCACTGTCGTGCCTGTTGACTCGGAGCCCACTGCCTTGCCAGATGACGCGGTGCCCGCTGTCGAGCCAAATGACCTGATGCCTGGTGACCCGATGCCCGCTGTCCAGCCAGACGATCCAATGTCTGACCCAGTGCCAGCGGTCATCCCAGTTGACTCGGAGCCCACTGTTGTGCCTGGTGACTCGGTGCCCGCCGCCCCGCCTGGGGGCCCGAGACCTGTCGTTCCGCCTAAGGGCCCGAGACCTGTCGCTCCGCCTGGGGGTCCGGCACCTGCCACTCCGCTTGAGGGCCCGAGACCTGTCGCTCCTCCTGGGGGTCCGGCGCCTGCCGCTCCGCCTGAGGGCCCGAGACCTGTCGCTCCACCTGGGGGTCCGGCGCCCGCCGCTCCGCCTGAGGGCCCGAGACCTGTCGCTCCAGCTGGGGGTCCGGCGCCCGCCGCTCCGCCTGAGGGCCCGAGACCTATCGCTCCATCTGGGGGTCCGGCGCCTGTCGCTCCGCCTGAGGGCCCGAGACCTGTCGCTCCGCCTGGGGGTCCGGCGCCCGCCGCTCCGCCTGGGGGCCCGAGACCTGTTGCTCCGCCTGGGGGTCCGGCGCCCGCCGCTCCGCCTGAGGGCCCGAGACCTGTCGCTCCAGCTGGGGGTCCGGCGCCCGCCGCTCCGCCTGAGGGCCCGAGACCTATCGCTCCAGCTGGGGGTCCGGCGCCCGCCGCTCCGCCTGAGGGCCCGAGGCCTGCTGCTCCGCCCGGGGGCCCGGTGCCTGCTGCTCCGCCCGAGGGCCCGGTGCCTGCTGCTCCGCCCGGGGGCCCGGTGCCTGCTGCTCCGCCCGGGGGCCCGGTGCCTGCTGCCCCGCCCGGGGGCCCGGTGCCTGCTGCCCCGCCCGGGGGCCCGGTGCCTGCTGCCCCGCCCGGGGGCCCGGTGCCTGCTGCTCCGCCCGGGGGCCCGGTGCCTGCTGCCCCGCCCGGGGGCCCGGTGCCTGCCGCTCCGCCCGGTGGCCCGCTGCCTGCTGCTTCGCCTGGTAATCCGATGTGCCTCTGCCCGGAGTCCTGCCCGATGTGCCTCTGCCCGGAGTCCTGCCCGATGTGCCTCTGCCTGGAGTCCTGCCCGATGTGCCTCTGCCTGGAGTCCTGCCCGATGTGCCTCTGCCTGGAGTCCTGCCCGATGTGCCTCTGCCTGGAGTCCTGCCCGATGTGCCTCTGCCCGGAGTCCTGCCCGATGTGCCTCTGCCCGGTGTGCCTCTGCCCGGAGTCCTGCCCGATGTGCCTCTGCCCGGTGTGCCTCTGCTCGATGTGCCTCTGCTCGATGTGCCTCTGCCCGGAGTCCAGCCCGGTGTGCCGCTGCCCGGAGTCCTGCCCGGTGTGCCAGTCTTTGATATCCCGCCAGTTGCCAGACCCGGGCGGTGGAACATTTTGCCCAGCTAGGACTGTTTGGAGCGTCCTGAGGCCGCTCCTTGAGGGGGGGGTACTGTTAGGAATGGACTGGCCAGCAATGGTGGGACTCACCTGCCTTTTGATCTGCAGTACCAGGGCTGGCCAGCGGGTGCTCCCAGCAATCAGAGACTCAACCTTTCAGCCAGCTAACACCTGGAACTGATGATGCTGGGGTATTTAAGGGATGGCCAGACTTGCAGACTCTGCCTTGGTGTTGTGTTTGTCCTGGGCCCTGTATCTGTCCTGCATCCTGTTTCTGTTCCTTTGCTGACTTCTCCTGCTCTGATCCTGGCTTGTGACCCTGACCATTCCTCTGTCTGACCCTCTGTACTATGCTGCTTGCTACCTGCTGAACCTGGCCTGTGACCCCGACTATTCTCCGCTTGCTCCCCCTGTACCTACCTGCCCAATTGATATTGACCCGGCCTGCCTGACGACGCTTGCTTGTATATACTGTTATCTGTGGGTGGTTTGGTTTGGTTTGTTTGCACTGTATTATGTTTTAGTATTGCACTGCGTTTATGTTTGTACTGTTAGTGTTAATAAATTATATTGTTTATAACATATCTGAGGTCTGCGTTTCCCTGCTTCAGTCACACACCTCTGGTCATACCTGGGAGCCCTGACACCAATACAAAATGTTCTAATCTGTATTTGCCGAACTTTGTAAAAATAAATAACATATATATTCTATAAAGAAAAGTAAAACCATATTACGTTTTGTTGGATCAGATAGATTTCGTAAATTACTGCAGAGATCTTGCTCGAATATCCACTATTCTAGGCCAGATATTTAGCTTGGCTAGACTGATATGCTCATCTTCAATAGCAAATTGAGAGATTAGGTGTTCATTCCTAAACATGCATAAAATATAGTCCCTTAACATTCAATGCACTGTTATAAAGGAAGAAAGGGAAAGAATATTATGTACGGTGTATATATATAATTTTTTTTACCCAGCTGTATGTTGAAATGGTGACATCTTGTGGAAACTATTTGAAATACAGACTGAGATGAAACCGCAAAACAAAGTGTAATAGTACTAACCATTTACAGCAGGTCCAGTAAGGTATTTTGAAAGCAGAGAGAGAAAGTATGTAATCATTTTAAAAGGGTAGATAATAGAAGATGAAAGTTGGTTCAATAAATACTCTATGCATATATCCTAGCAAGTAGTTAAAATAAGGAGATTTTGAGCCTTTGATAACATTACAAATTATGAAATTGGATTTTTAACAGAAATTTTACTTCAAAAGCTACTTTTCTGGCTGTTCTCATCCTCTCATTACTTTGAGTTAGAGAACTCTAAAGGTTCTTGGCTGGTTATTTGTTTCATAGTTAGTGATTTAAAGTGGTTGGGTTATCATAATTGTCAAATTTACCAGCATTTTCTCAAGGAGAGGTCAGCAGTGGTAATTCCAATAGTTCTTGAATGATACATTTTAATTTATTTAGAAGGTACAACAATGGTGATAATTCTTTACTATAATGTTTAGGAAAACCCCTGTAGTTATCCCTTAGTAAAAATACTATGTGCTTGCAAGCTTTGCTTCTAGGTCTATGGTACTAAAGAAGCTGAGCATTTTCCACGCAATTGCTGGTGTATTTCATTTGGCCCAGGTGCAACACCTAGCACTTTGTTGATATTAATGGCTGCATGCTGTTGTACTTGTGTATAGAACAGTGGTATCATAAACATGAGTGCAGAATACAAGCATATGTTAAAAAATAGAAAGTTTTTAATGTCACTGTACTGCTATATACATGGCTACATCAGTGCACAGCTATTCATGATAATGTCAATGAGTATTGCCTACCTGGTAATGGAGGCCAATGGAGAGAGGGCTTCCCTTGCGGCTAAGTTCGGGACTCCTCCTGAGAGTGGGACAGCGGGAGTCAAGCCCAAAGTTGCACAGGTCTCCTGTAGGAGTGCTGGTTGGTGGTCTACTCAGAAGCACAGCTGGTGCATGGAGATAGGTCTGTGTGTGGTATGCAAGCCCTTCCAGGATTTAGATGTTTACTGGGTAGTCTGTTCAAGCCAAGGTCAGGTACCAGGTGGGAATCAGAGCAGACGTAGTCAGATGCGATAGCCGAGGTCATACACAGAGGAGCGAGAGAGAGAGAGAGAGTAAGCGTAGCTGAGGTCAGATCAGGGGTAAAGCAGCGTAGACAAATCTAGGAGCAAGCCAAGTCGGTAACAGGAAAGAGGAACAGGGCACGGGGAGCTAGAGATCATCCAGCAACTTGAGGAAGTGATGAGCCTCCTTCTAAAGGCTGTCTGGTGCCAAACTGAGGCTGATGCGTGCTTCTGTGGCCATGCGGAGTACTTGAAGAAATGCCAGATCTTCCAGAACTTCTGCCATGGACAGAACCCTGACGGTACCCACTCCCCCCAAAGGGCAGTCTCCGGATCTTTTCAGGATACTTGGAACAAAATTCTTGGAGAAGCCTGGGGGCATGTACATTGCCTTTTTGGTTCCCAGGAACTTTCTTCAGGTGCGTACCCCTTCCATCTGACCAGGTACTGGAATTGTCCTCCCCGGTTTCTGCAGTCCAGAATTGCTTCAACCTCGTATTCCATCCCTCCCCAACTGTTATCGGTGGAGGAGGTGGTTCTATTCTCCCTGGAAAAGGATCAGGAACAGCTGGCTTAAGTAGGGAGACGTGGAAAACTGGGTGGATCTTGTATAATTCCAGAAGGAACAGCTCAAACGCCACTAGATTGATTTCCCTCTTGATCCGGAAAAGGCCAATGTACCTTGGACCCAACTTATGTGATGGGCATGGAAGTTTTAGATTGGAGACAAAGTTTGGCTATCAACTGCCAATCTTCAGAGGAGGGTTTCCTGTCATAGTGTTTCTTGTAATCAGCCTGGGATTTCAGTATAGACTCTCAGAGGACTTTAGAGTTGTTTTGTAGCATGGAGAGTCTGTCCTGTACTGTGGGTACCGAAGCTTCAGGAATGGTGTCTGGTATGAAGGAAGGGTGGAATCCATAACTGGCCCAAAATGGCTGACTGGTTTGTAGCAGAATGGACTGAATTGTTGTAGGCAAATTCTGCCAATGGGAGTAGGGATGTCCAATCAACCTGAGAAAAAGCAGAGAAGCACCGTAATTATTGCTCCAAAGTCTGGTTTGTTTCCATTTGCCCGTTACTCTGGGGATGGTAGGCGGGCGATAAGCAGAGTTCCACCTTCAGGGCCTTGTAGAGGGCTCTCCAGAACCTGGACGTAAATTGCACCCCTCAGTCTGAGACGATATTACTGAGCAGACCATGTAAACTGACAATCTCTTTGATGAAGGTTAGTGCAGTCTCTGGTGCAGATGGAGTACCCACCATTGGTAAAAAGTGGGCCATCTTGGATAGCCGATCTACTACTACTACTACTACCAAAAAAGTTAGTAAACCCCTCTGAGGGAAGAAAATCCATAATAAAGTCCATTGCGACCATCTCCCAGGGACGATCAGGAATGGGCAGGGGTCTCAGCAACCCCCGGGCCTTGGCTTTGTCTCCCTTGTTCCACAGACACACTGTGAACGACTTCACATAGGCTCTACAGTCATGATTCAAGTTGGGCCACCAGAAGGATCGCTGGATTAGTTCCATTGTCTTACGGGCTCCAAAGTGTCCAGCCAGTTGATGGTCATGGAAAGCCCTGAAAACTTGAGACCTCACTTCTTGCAGTACAAAGATTTTATCCTTGTGCCACGGAAGACCATCCTCCCTTCTAAGCGAATCTTGTTAGGGTTCAGGACTTTAGGCTGGGTTGGATCAGCAAAAAATGATTTTGCACCGACAAAATGGTGTTTGGGGGAGAAGGCTCCTCTGGGTCCGGGAACATGTGGGAAAGGGCATCTGCCTTCCCGTTCTTGGATCCTGGGCGGTAGGTTAGGTGGAAGTTAAACCTGGAGAAATATAAATCTTATCTAGCCTGTCGAGGTCTTAAGCACTTGGCAGACCTTAGATACTCCAGATTTTATGATCTGTGAAAATCATAAATGGGTGGCTGGCTCTTTCCAAGAGATACCTCCATTCTTTGAAGGCTATCTTAATCGCTAAAAGTTTACTATCACCCACATCGTAGTTCCTTTTGGCTTGGCTCAGTTTTCTAGAACAAAAGGCTATTGGGTGAAGCAGAGCTTTTGGGCCCTGGCGCTGGGAGAGTATGGCTCCTGTAGCAACTTCAGATGAAGGGGAGTGTTGGCTCTGGATGCTGTAACACAGGAGCGGAGGTTAACTGATCTTTTAATTACTCAAATGCTTTTTGAGCTTCCTGGCTCCAGCAAAAATGAGTATGCTGGCGGGTTAGTTGAGTAATAGGGGCAATGATTGTGGAAAAGCCCTTAATAAATTTCCGATAGAAGTTCCGATTGAAGATGGAGAGAGGGCTTCCCTTGCGGCTAAGTTCCGGACTCCTCAGAGTGGGACAGTGGGAGTCAGGTCCAAAGTTGAATAAGTCACCTGTAGGCTTGCTGGCTGGTGGTCCACTCAGAAGCACAGCTGGTGCACAGAGATAGGTTTTCAGACAGGAGGCGCCTTCCGGGATTTAGATGTTTACGGGGTAGTCGGTTCAAGCCAAGGTCAGGTACCAGGTGGGAATCAGAGCAGACATACTCAGATGGGATAGCCGAGGTCATACACAGAGGAGCGAGAGAGAGAGGGAGTATCCGTAAGCCAAGCAGAGGTCAGATCAGCGGTAAAGCAGAGTAGACAGGTCCAGGAGCAAGCCAAGTCGGTAACAGGAAATCACATGTCAGAATTACAGGAACAGGGCACAGGGAGCTAGAGATCATCCAGAAACTTGAGGAAGTGATGAGCCTCCTTTTATAAAGGCTGTCTGGCACCAAACTGAGGCTGATGTGTGCTTCTGTGGCAATGCAGAGTACTGGCAGAAATGCCAGATCTTCCAGAACTTTTGCCGTGGACAGGACTCTGACAATATGAGGATGTATACTGCACATGCTCTGCCTGGGCAGAGCAAATATGCTGCCAATTGCATTGAACTGGCTCAGCCACCCATGTGCAAGAGCCTTAGACCTCATTTACACCACATATGCTGAAAAACTGATGGAAAGTGCAGAATTTACTTGTATAGAATATTCTGGGCTTGTTCACACCATGTGCAGAGACTTTTTTCCAAAGTAGGTCTCTGAAAAGACACATAAATGTTTTCTATGTGCTCTGTTCACACCACAATTCTGGTGTTGTGTGCATTTTTTTCCCCAAACAGAAATAGGCAACATAAAGGTCTCTTTCTCAAAAAAAAAGCACTAGAGGTTAATTCAAAAAGATATTATCATCCCAGTACACCTCCCCCTCAATTAGGCATTGTCACCATAACTTACACAACTATGCTAAACCAACAAAAAGCCCAAAAGGTGGACACAGTAGTTACTTATGGTGACAAAATGTGGGGACTGGTAAATCAAAGTACAAGAAATAAGTTCTAATATTTTCCAAAATACAATAAATTTATTAGATTAAAAAGTTGCTTAAAAAAACAACCGGCGTGGAATCCAAACATTTCACCATGGACAGAACAAACAAGATGACAACCAATACCAAATAAAAGTCTGGACGCTTGAGTGAAGTCATACATGGGCTTTAACTGCACCAGCCACCGCATATATAACTTAAAAGCTTTGAATTTAGGTATTTCCCATGAATGAATCCCTGGAACTCTAACATGGCTAATGTCAGGACAGGAGCGGTGGAATGGACAGGCAGGCCTAATGGTAGGGTCACGCACCGACTGACAACAGCCACCACCCACAGACCGGAGTCCCTCAGGGCGCGGAGTCTAATCCCCAGGCTGCCTTTTACCACTGCCCCTGATGGTGGGGATGAACTTGACGCAGCCAGGGACCAGGTCCTGCCCCCGAGTAACCCCAGCTGCAGTAATGGCTGCCGCCAATGGCGTATAGCTGGTGGGAACCAGATGGGAAACGATAGCGTAGTCGGACAGGCCGGGTCGATAACAGCGGGACAGACAGTAAAAGACGATAGGCAAGAATACACAGGTCACGAGCTAGGTTCAGCAACGGGAGGTCAGGTAAAGGGATAAAGCAGAGAATATTCTTAGTCAAAGCCGAGTCGGTTCCAGGAGAGCAACGAGAGTAGAACAAGAGCTTGCTGCAACACAATCATACAGGACACGATTGCAAAGAGCAAGTGCAGACAACAGGCTTAAATGTGATCAACCACACCTCTGGGGGGGAGGGACCACAGAGGCCTGAAAGCATAAAAGGCTCCCACCATGCTTTGCAGAAACCTAAGATGGATGCCAGCACATGGAGCAGCATAACCTCTGAGGAAAGGTAGGACCTTGACAGCTAACTATTTGCTACTGCTGCACCTAAAATACAATTTAAGGACCAATGTTAAATCATCACTGTAGGTCCAGGCTTCATTAAAGTTGCATGGTTCTGGAGAACTCAATGTATCAATCCCACAGAATTCAGTTGGATACTGGGCACTCCTCCAGTGAAGGGTGACTTATTTCTCTGGAAACTAGTGTCTTTAGGTGAAGTGGTATCTTTTGAGGGAAAGGAGACCAGAAGAGTCCTGTGCATAAATTGACACTTATGCAACCATCCATACAAGGCAGTACCAACAGTGCATTGGCAAGCTGTGGACATCAAAATTTACACTGGTGTGTTTGGGATCTATCCCAGTCCATGCTGGACCTACTATGTCAGAGATAGGTGGATGGTCATATATCCCTACAATTCCTCTGGTCACTTAGGTAGGGGTATTTAATACTTTACCACTCATGTGGCCCTTCTGGATATAGAACTCAACCAGCTTATTCCTTTTATGAGAGGAAATGTTCACCATGGCTCTGCCCCTAAAGCTGCATGTCACAAATCTCTTTTCTACACCTGACGAGTTCATCAGCATTAATGTTCCCAGGTGGTAAGATGGTAACACATAACATTATGTGTGACATCAATGTGTTTACTAGGAAGTAGCGTATCTTCGTCTGGATGTTGGGCTGTATTTTGGTGATCACTTATAACCGTATTGTCACCACCCAGGGACCGCCTAATATCTACTTTTTAAAGGGACATAGTTGCATTTGCTCTCCTTTTGTCAACATAGTAATGCATAGCTCTAGCCTAATAATCCTTAGTTAACCACTTGCCGCCCAGCCACTGTAGATATATGGCGGCAGGGCGGCACTCGCAGGTGAAACCATGTTTTAAAACGTGTGTTTTGTAAACAAATAGGGGGCATGCGCGAGGCGCGCCGCCGCCCTATCTGTCCCGCCGATCACCGCTGCAGATGTGAGTCGCCGGGTCACAGCCGGTCCTTAGCGGCTGTTTCCCGGCGATCGGCGGCAAACAGTGACAGACAGCACAGCTGCAGTAGCTGTGCTGTCTGTCACTTCCCTGTCAGCTCGAGGAAGAGCTGATCGAGAAAGAACAGTTTCTCTTTCTCGATCAGCCTTGTCCCGTCCAGTACACACCCCCGCCCCCTAGTAAAACACTCCCCTCACTCCTATAACCCTTCCCTGCAAAATAAAGTTAACCCCATCCTCCCCATTGCCATTAGTACAGTGTCAGTGGTTTTTTTTTGCACTGATCACTGTATCAGTGTTTTTGGGGATGTCAGTGACCCCAAGTCAGTACCCCCCAATGTCAGAATGTCCGCCGCAGTCCCGCCATAATTCGCTGATCGCCGCCATTATTAGTATAAAAAAAACCCTAAAAATCCCAGTATCTTTCCCACCATTTGTAAACGCTATAACTTTCACGTAAAGCAATTAATTTACACGTATTGGGGTTTTTTTTTAGCAAAGACATTGCAGAATGCATTTTGGCAGAAATTTATGACTAAATTTGATTTTTGCATTGTTTTTTACTGGACATGTTTTATAGCAAAAAGTCCAAAATATTGTTTTTTTTTCCTCAAAATTGTCAGCCTTTTTTTTTATAGCGCAAAAAATAAAAAACGCACAGGCAATCAAATACCACCAAAAGAAATCTCAATTTGTGGGGAAAAAAAGGATGTAAATTTCATTTATGTACCGTATTGCATGACCGCGCAATTGTCCGTTAAACTAGCGCAGCGCTGTATAGCAGAAAAATGGCGTAAATTGCAGTATTTATACCATAGTTTGTAGACGCTATAACTTCCACACAAAGCAATCAATATAAACTTATTGGGATTTTTTTTTTACCAAAAACATGTAGCAGAATACATTTTGGCCTATATTTATAACCAACTTTGAGTTTACTATATATTTGTTATAGCTGAAAGTAAAAAATATTGTTTTTCTTCAAAACTTTTGGCCTTTTTTTGTTTATAACATGAAAAATAAAAAGCGCACAGGTGATCAAATTACATCAAAAGAAAGCTCTATTTGTGTGAAAAAAAGGACGTAAATTTTGTTAGGGTGCAGCATTGCATGACCGCTCAATTATCAGTTGAATTAGTGCAGCGCCGAGTAGCAAAAAGAGGCCTGGTCATTAAGGGCGGTAAATCCTCTGGAGCTCAAGTGGTTAAGGAGAAACTTACCCCACTTGCAAATCCTAGACAGCCTATACAGTCAGGTCCATAAATATTGGGACATCAACACAATTCTAACATTTTTGGCTCTATACACCACCACAGTGGATTAGAAATGAAACAAACAAGATGTGCTTTAACTGCAGACTGTCAGATTTAATTTGAGGGTATTTACATCCAAATCAGGTGAACGGTGTAAGAATTACAACAGTTTACATATGTGCCTCCCACTTGTTAAGGGACCAAAAGTAATGGGACAGAATAATAATCATAAATCAAACTTTCACTTTTTAATACTTGGTTCCAAATCCTTTGCAGTCAATTACAGCCTGAAGTCTGGAACGCATAGACATCACCAGACGCTGGGTTTCATCCCTGGTGATGCCTTGCCAGGCCTCTACTGCAACTGTCTTCAGTTCCTGCTTGTTCTTGGGGCATTTTCCCTTCAGTTTTGTCTTCAGCAAGTGAAATGCATGCTCAATCGGATTCAGGTCAGGTGATTGACTTGGCCATTGCATAACATTCCACTTCTTTCCCTTAAAAACTCTTTGGTTGCTTTTGCAGTATGCTTTGGGTCATTGTCCATCTGTACTGTGAAGCGGCGTCCAATGAGTTCTGAAGCATTTGGCTGAATATGAGCAGATAATATTGCCCAAAACACTTCAGAATTCATCCTGCTGCTTTTGTCAGCAGTCACATCATCAATAAATACAAGAGAACCAGTTCCATTGGCAGCCATACATGCCCACGCCATGACACTACCACCACCATGCTTCACTGATGAGGTGGTATGCTTAGGATCATGAGCAGTTCCTTTCCTTCTCCATACTCTTCTCTTCCCATCACTCTGGTACAAGTTGGTCTCATCTGTCCATAGGATGTTGTTCCAGAACTGTGAAGGCTTTTTTAGATGTCGTTTGGCAAACTCTAATCTGGCCTTCCTGTTTTTGAGGCTCACCAATGGTTTACATCTTGTGGTGAACCCTCTGTATTCACTCCGGTGAAGTCTTCTCTTGATTGGTGACTTTGACACACATACATCTACCTCCTGGAGAGTGTTCTTGATCTGGCCAACTGTTGTGAAGGGTGTTTTCTTCATCAGGGAAAGAATTCTTCGGTCATCCACCACAGTTGTTTTCCGTGGTCTTCCGGGTCTTTTGGTGTTGCTGAGCTCTCCGGTGCGTTCCTTCTTTTTAAGAATGTTCCAAACAGTTGTTTTGGCCACGCCTAATGTTTTTACTATCTCTCTGATGGGTTTGTTTTGTTTTTTTCAGCCTAATGATGGCTTGCTTCACTGATAGTGACAGCTCTTTGGATCGCATCTTGAGAGTTGACAGCAACAGATTCCAAATGCAAATAGCACACTTGAAATGAACTCTGGACCTTTTATCTGCTCATTGTAATTGGGATAATGAGGGAATAACACACACCTGGCCATGGAACAGCTGAGAAGCCAATTGTCCCATTACTTTTGGTCCCTTAACAAGTGGGAGGCACATATGCAAACTGTTGTAATTCCTACACCGTTCACCTGATTTGGGTGTAAATACCCTTGCATTAAAGCTGACAGTCTGCAGTTAAAGCACATCTTGTTTGTTTCATTTCAAATCCATTGTGGTGGTGTATAGAGCCAAAAATGTTAGAATTGTGTTGATGTCCCAATATTTATGGACCTGACTGTATGTATCATAGTGGTGTCTTCAACATAGAGTATATATGACCCGTCTACACCTGGGATTTCTTCACATCTGGCAGTTCCTACGATTATGTAAACATTGAGGATGGCTGATTTCCACAAAACTGTATGAATTAACAACATTCAAGAGTTATAACTAAAGAAAGACCTAAAGGTTCATCTCTACATTCAGTCCCAATGCAGTTAAAGTTTGTAGCATGTAAATCCAATTTTTCTCTTTTTGCAGCAATATGCAATCAAAGTCCCCTCATCTTTGGGGTAATTTATGCACATAGATACCCTTTACTTTCATACCTGATTGCCGCCTATCATGGCGGCAGGCTAAGTGTCTGGCTAGAGGTTTCTCAGGAATTTGTTCCCAAATCTCTTTCATATGTTCCCCTATCCGTATTTTAAGGGGATGCTTGGTCTTACCTATGTATAATTTATCACATAGGCAGGTCATCATGTATATTACTGTTGTTGAGTTAGACTTTATTAAATCCCGAATTTGGTATTCCTTCCGACCTGAGCTGTCATAGAAAATATTTGTATGATCTACAAATGGGCACATTTGGCATTCTCCACATGCAAACATACCTTTTAGAATGGGGATACGTTGTCAACCAGTTTTGTATTGGATTTTTAACAAACTCTGATTGTATTTGCATATCCCCTAAATTACATGTCCTTCGGGCTCTCATTTTTGGTACAGAGCCAACTATCCTGGACAAATAAACCTGGTTCTGGTTTGTCAATATTCCCCAGTGCCTCAGGAGAACATTGCACACTTTATTCCACTGGGCTCCATATTGAGTAATTATTCATACTGGGCCCTGTTTATCTATTGACTCTTCCTTTTTCTTGTATTTATAAGACTTTCTGTTGCTTCCTGATGTTTTTTTCCTCACTCATCTTATTTGCTTATGGGAGTAACCTCGTTCTCGAAATCTGGCAAATAGCTCTTTCCCCTCCTCTGTGTATATCTCTGGGTCTGTGCAATTGTGCTTTATACATAAAAACTGACCAACAGTTATTCCATTTTTCAACAATTTGGGATGATGGTTGTCTGCCCGTAGCAGAGTGTTGGCAGCAGTCTCTTTCCGGAATGTATTTAACAATACACCTTCCTTTATGCTGATGCACAGGTCCAAAAAGGAGAATCTGGTTTGGTACTGTATGTCCCCTTTCCAAATCATAAGCGCATCGTCGATGTACCTTAGCATTGTTTTGACGTGGCCACTGTACATCGACCAGGTCTACACCTCTTCTTCCTCCCATTGCCCAAGGTGAAGGCATGCATACGCTGGTGCCCATGGTGCTACCATGGAGGTGCCACTGACTTTTTGATAGTATTTATTCAAAAAAGAGAAATTTATTCTTTAATGCAAATGTCAGTAGCTCAACAATGAATTCATTTTGTGGGACACAGTCAAATAATTTACAGTCAAAAATGTCTCTACTGCTTTTAAACCCCAAGCATGTGGTATTGAGGTATAGAGGGATTCTACATCTACACCTACTAGCCAATCATCCTCCTCCACCCCTAACTCATCAATCTTCGCTAGTACATCTCGTGGATCCTGCACATAGGATTTTTACTTTGTTACTATCTCTTTAACCACTTCCCGACCAGCCATTGTATATAAACGGCCAGACGGTGGCACTGCAGAGTCGGGTGGCCGTTTATAAATGGCCTCCCCGCACCCTGCTTGTGCGCGCTCCCTGGGAGTGCGCAGCAGCGCAATCCGGTGCCCGCTGTGTTCTCCGGACACGGTGAAACACTGATTGTCGGATGGGACCTCTGTACGAAGTCCCGATCATGTGATCACTGATTGGTCAATCGGTGATCACATGCAAAGTAGTAAGCAAGATATCCCTTCTGACATCATTGCTTACTACGTGTGAAATCTGTGAATGATCACCGAGGTCACATGGTACAAGGCTATTCACAACAGCCTTGTACCATGTGACAAGCTGTGACCAATCACAGCTCACTCAGTAGTTCTCAATGGCTGCAAGAATGCAGACAGAGAGAAAGAGAAATTATTGCTTTTACATCCTATATGGGTGTAAAAGCAATCAGTGTAAAAAAAAAAAAAAAAAATCTTCATCACCCCCCATAAGTAGTACATGGAGACACTGTACAACTAGGGTGACAGTATGTAAAAAAAATAATAAAATAAATAATATAAAAAGAGTTTAACTTATGGTTATAAACTAATTTGGCTTATTTTTTTATTTTTTTTACTAAAAAGATAACGGAATAAATTTTGGCCAGGATTTATGATAAAATATTATTTATTTGCCAAATTTTATAAGAAAAACACTTTTTTTTCAAAATTTTTGGACATTTTCATTTACATAGCAAAATAAATAAAAATCCCAGCAGTGAATAAATACCACCACAATAAAGTTTTATCTGTCTCAAAAAAATGGTAAAAAATTCATATGGGTACAGTGTTGCATGACCGCGCAATTGTCATTCAAAGTGTGATAGCGCTGAAAGCTGAAAATTGCCCTGGTCAGGAAGGGGGTAAAAGTGTCCGGACTGGAAGTGGCTAAGTAATGAATCCAGATATCCACTGATCTTTTCCACTGGGCCCTTCACTGTGGAGATAATCAGTCTTCCACGTGGGTTTTCTACATTTTTATGCACTTTTGGTATCACATAAAAGGTGTGTATATTGAATTAAGTCATGTTTACTACATAGTCCTTCTTCTTTTGCCCCTTTTAATTTCTCTTACAGGGCACAAACTAATCTTGGAAATGGATTATGACACGTTGTCAAGTCACCTAGTTGGTGTTTGACTTCTTTCTCATAAAAGGTTTCATTCATGAGGACCACATTGTCCCCTTTATTCTTTTTATCACAATTTCTTTAGCTTCTTTCAGCTCTTTTAGTGCCTTGTGTTCACTGCGTGATAGGTCATCAAGGCCTTTCCAGGTCCAATCTATACTTTTCAGGTCCTTCTGTACCATTTCAAGACAGAGGTCAAATATTTTATTTTTACATAGGGGAGGCATTGTCGTTGACCTAATTTTAGGGTTTGCATTCCTTTTCATCATGATGTCATTTTGTTCATCCTCGTCATTTTCATCCAATAAGGCTGTCCTTCAGTGGAGGCATGCCCAGTCTCCAATTGAATTCTTTGGGACTGATATGTTGACTTCTCCAGAGCCAAAGACAACTTTAATGAATCCTGCATCTACAGTAATGATTTAACATTGGTCGTTAAATTGCATTTTAGGCGTAGCAGCAAATAGTTGGCCATGTTAGATTCCTAGAGAATTATACATGGGAAATACCTAATTCAAAGTTTTTAATTATAGATGTGGTAGTTGCTGCTGTATAAGCCCATGCATGACTTCACTCAAGCGTCCAGATGTTTATTTGGTATTGTTTGTTGTCTTGTTTTTGTTTGCAGTTAAGATAAATAAAAAAATTAAAAAAAGGTAAAAAATATTAAATCGGCAAAGCATTAAACTGCTAAATGTCTTTCAACTTGCAAAAATAAGTGCCATAAGATGGCACAAGCACCAATATTAAAGACAAAATCAGTGTCACTGATGAACTTTATCTGTGGTTGGCAACTGCAAGGTCACAGTTGCAGTGAGTGGAGGATGATGAATCCAGACAGATCCCAGGCTGCAATTCCCGAGGTAATGGGGGGAGATAAAACGCTGTGACAGCAAGCAGCCCAGCCCACACACACAGAGAACACCTGAACTGAGCAATCCCACGCAGTGACAGATCCAACACAACACACCACACCACCACCAACACTGACACATATCAGCAGGCACTAGAAGAGCAGGCTTTGGGATTGTGATGATGTCATCACTCACTGACACATTGGATATGCGATGGATGGATGGCTGGCCAGGTCACGCTCACACAGACAGGAGACATCAGAGTCAGACATTACCTTCCTCCGCAGGCGCAGCTCCGCCTCCGCTGAAGCATGGGAAGAGAAGGGCTGGACCTCCATAGTGATCAGCAGCTGCCATCCAGCTTGCAGTAAGGTGCTGAGTTTGAGAGGAACACTGGAAGGAGCTGCAGCTCAGCTGCTACTCTGGCCCTAGACATCCGGCATTTTTCCTTCAGTCCTTATCTTTTTTCATATACAGTGTACCTCCACCATCCATAACACCAGCTGTGCCCTCAACTAAGTTTGGTCAAAAAAAAGCTTGCGTCCTCTAGGTGGACATATAGTGATGGTATAACATCTACCAAAATCCTCCTTCCGTGTTGATTCAAGTCCTCCTGGTAACTTCTCCTCTACTCAGCATACATGTAGAAAATACATAAGCAATCCAATAGTGCTTTGTCGTTTAAAAACCTTCATTTTTTTTGTACATTGTACATTTTTGTACATTGCAATGACCTATTTGTCTAATTCCCACATTTTTCATACACATTGCTGGATGGATGGTTATAACGCTAGATCTTGGTACATACATGACAAATTTTTCACTTTTGTTGCTCACAAAAATTTGCATTTCACGTTTATGCAATATTTATCTCATGCACAATTAAGTCTGATATACAGGTGAAACTTGAAAAATTAGAATATTGTGCAAAGTTCATTTATTTCAGTAATGCAACTTAAAAGGTGAAACTAATACAGTCATGGCCGAAATTGTTGGCACCCTTGATATTTTTCCTGAAAATCAAGTATTTCACACAAAAAAGGTATTGCATTAACACATGTTTTGCTATACACATGTTTATTCCCTTTGTATGTATTGGAACAAATATAAAACAGAGGCAGAAAAGCAAATATGACATAATGTCACACAAAACCCCAAAAATGGGCTGGACAAAAGTATTGGCACCCTTAACTTAATATTTGGTTGCACACCCTTTGGAAAACATAACTGAAATCAGTCGCTTCCTATAACCATCAATAAGCTTCTGACACCTCTCACCCGGAATTTTGGACCACTCTTCCTTTGCAAACAGCTCCAGGTCTCTCTTATTGGAAGGACACCTTTTCCCAACAGCAATTTTAAGATCTCTCCACAGGTGTTCAATGGGATTTAGATCTGGGCTCATTGCTGGCCACTTCAGAACTCTCCAGCGCTTCTTTGCCATCCATTTCTGAGTGCTTTTTGACGTATGTTTGGGGTCATTGTCCTGCTGGAAGACCCAGGATCTTGGACGCAAACCCAGCTTTCTGACACTGGGCCCTACAGTGCGACCCAAAATCCTTTGGTAATCCTCAGATTTCATGATGCCTTGCACACAGTCAAGGCACCCAGTGCCAGAGGCAGCAAAACAACCCCAAAACATCATTGAACCTCCACCATATTTTACCGTAGGTACTGTGTTTTGTTCTTTGTAGGCCTCATTCCGTTTTCGGTAAACAGTAGAATGATGTGCTTTACCGAAAAGCTCTATCTTGGTCTCATCTGTCCACAAGACGTTTTCCCAGAAGGCTTTTGGCTTACTCAAGTACATTTTGGCAAACTGTAGTCTTGCTTTTTTATGTCTCTGTGTCAGCAGTGGGGTCCTCCTGGATCTCCTGCCATAGCGTTTCATTTCATTTAAATGTCGACGGATAGTTCGCGCTGACACTGATGCTCCCTGAGCCTGCAGGACAGCTTGAATGTCTTTGGAACATGTTTGGGGCTGCTTATCCACCATCCGGACTATTCTGCGTTGCAATCTTTCATCAATTTTCCTCATCCGTCCACGACCAGGGAGATTAGCTACAGTGCCATGGGTTGCAAACTTCTTGATAATGTTGCGCACTGTGGACAAAGGCAAATCTAGTTCTCTGGAGATGGACTTGTAACCTTGAGATTGTTGATATTTTGCCACAATTTTGGTTCTCAGGTCCTCAGACAGTTCTCGTCTCCTCTTTCTGTTGTCCATGCTTAGTGTGGCACAGACAGACACACAATGCAAAGGTTAAGTGAACGTCTCTCCTTTTTATCTGCTTTCAGGTGTGATTTCTATATTGCCCACACCTGTTACTTGCCCCAGGTGAGTTTACAGGAGCATCACATGCTTGTAACATTCTTATTTATCCGCAGTTGTGAAAGGGTGCCAATACTTTTGTCCAGCCCATTTTTGGAGGTTTGTGTGACATTATGTCGAATTTGCTTTCTTTCCTCCCTTTTTTTGTTTTGTCCCAATACACACAAAGGGAATAAACATGTGTATAGCAAAACATGTGTTAATGCAATACGTTTCGTGAGAAATACATGATTTCCTGGAGAAATATCAAGGGTGCCAACAATTTCGGCCATGACTGTATATGAGATAGACTCATTACATGCAAAGCAAGATAGTTCAAGCCGTGATTTGTCATAATTGTGATGATTATGGTTTACAGCTCATGAAAACCCCAAATCCATAATCTCAGAAAATTAGAATATTACATGCAATCAATAAAACAAGGATTGTACATAGAACAATATCGGATCTCTGAAAAGTATAAGCATGCATTTGTACTCAGTACTTGGTTTGGGCCCCTTTTTCAGCAATTACTGCCTCAATGCGCCGTGGCATGAAAGCTATCAGCCTGTGGCACTGCTGAGGTGTTATGGAAGACCAGGATGCTTCAATAGCAGCCTTCAGCTCTTCTGCATTGTTCGGTCTCATGTCTCTCATCTTTCTCTTGGCAATGCCCCATAGATTGTTAGGCAAGTTTGCTAGCAAATCAAGCACAGTAATCCCATGGTCATTGAACCAGGTTTTGGTGCTTTTGGCAGTGTGGGCAGGTGCCAAGTCCTGCTGGAAAATGAAGTCAGCATCCCCAAAAAGCTCGTTTGCGGAAGGAAGCATGAAGTGCTCCAAAAATCTCCTGGTAGATGGCTGCATTGACCCTGGACTTAATGAACCACAGTGGACCAACACCAGCAGATGACATGGCTCCCCAAATCAACACAGACTGTGGAAACTTCACACTGGACTTCAAGCATCTTGCAGTGTGTGCCTCTCCAATCTTCCTCCATACTCTGGGTCCTTGGTTTCCAAATTAGAAGCAAAAGTTGCTCTCATCAGAAAAGAGGACTTTGGACCACTGAGCAACAGACCAGGTCTGTTTTTCTTTAGCCCAGGTAAGACGCTTCTGATGTTGTTTGTTATTTAGGAGCGGCTTGACAAGAGGAATATGACATTTGAAGCCCATGTCCAGGATCTGTCTGTGTGTGGTGGCTCTTGATGCACTGACTCCAGCCTCAGACCACTCCTTGTGAACTCCCCAACACTTTTGAATGGCCTTTTCCTGACAATCCTCTCCAGGATGCGGTCATCCCTGCTGCTTGTGGAACTTTTTTATTCCACACTTTTCCCTTCCACATAACTTTCTATTAATGTAATTTGATACAGCACTTTGGGAACATCCAATGTCTTTTGCAATTACCTTTTAAGGCTTTCCCTCCTTATGGAGGGTGTCAATGATGGTTTTCTGCACAACTGTCAGGTCAGCAGTCTTTCCCATGATTGTGATTCCTACTGAACCAGACTGAGAGACCATTTAAAGGCTCAGGAACCCTTTGCGGGTGTTATGACTTAATTAGCTGATTAGAGTGGGACACTTTGAGCCTAGAATATTGCACCTTTTCACAATATTCTAATTTTCTGAGATTGTGGATTTGGGGTTTTCATGAGCTGTAAGCCATAATTATCACAACTTTGACAAATCACATAGCGTATGTACTCTCCAGCGCCTCACGATATGCACAGCCAAAAGGGAAGCCAAGGGTACCAGGACAGCGACAACCAAAGGAAATGTTCCAGGGGTGCAGCCCTCCTCAGACGGGGAAATCAGCCACTGGATAGAGAGAAAACAGGTGGCGCACACACCTAGTGCATTATCCAAGGTTTATTGTAGGAATTAAATCATAAAAACATACTCACAGACGAAGCATGTATCTAAAAAGCATAGAAAAATGACAATGGCCACAACGGCGGGCAAGGTGTTCTCACTGTCAGTGCGGTCAAATGGCTGACGCGTTTCGGGGACGAATCCCTTTCCTCAGAGCTGATGACCAACCTGTATGGAGGTCAAGTAATAAATAACCAGGGCTAGATGCCTTGGGAGCAAAGCTCCACCTCCTCTACTTGTTATAAGATGAGGGGTTGGAGGGGGTTATTTAAAGTGCAATCTTTTGTAGTTTTTATAAACGCATATACATACATATATACACATGAATATACACATATACAAAGATATATACATGCACTAAGAAACAGAGCAAATAAAAAATTATTAACAATACATGAATATAGCACCTGCAAATGTAGATAAATAGAAAACATTTTTCTAAAGTAAAATATATTTAAAAAAAATTAAAAAAATATAATAATATATATAAAAATAATCATAGTAGTAACACTGGTAATGATGATAAAAATAATAATATTAGTAAACATCATAAAAATAAAAGTAATAAGACTAGTGGATATTGGATGATTATCAGTTCAAAGTAATGAGTGTGGCTGTAGACCATATATATCTCTTCAAACGTGAAGCGCTGAGCAAACTGTCAGCACCGTGTGAGTGCTGTGTAGTGATATTGGACTGTTGTTGGGGAAAAAAAAAAAAAAATTGGGAACATTAGAAAACATAAAATAAAGAGTGTGTGTATGGGTAAATGAATGACCTTTAGGAGGCAATGGTTAAGTGAATGGATGAGACATATGAATATGGTGTAGATACCTCTGATGCTGATGTATGATGAATGGAAAGTGAAGTAAGAGCCTCGCTGTTGATGCCTGAGTGAGATGGTGTGGGAGTGCAGGTCAGCAGTCTTTCCCATGATTGTGATTCCTACTGAACCAGACTGAGAGACCATTTAAAGGCTCAGGAACCCTTTGCGGGTGTTATGACTTAATTAGCTGATTAGAGTGGGACACTTTGAGCCTAGAATATTGCACCTTTTCACAATATTCTAATTTTCTGAGATTGTGGATTTGGGGTTTTCATGAGCTGTAAGCCATAATTATCACAACTTTGACAAATCACAGCTTGAACTATCTTGCTTTGCATGTAATGAGTCTATCTCATATATTAGTTTCACCTTTTTAAGTTGCATTACTGAAATAAATGAACTTTTGCACGATATTCTAATTTTTCGAGTTTCACCTGTACACTCACAGGCCACTTTATTAGGAACACCTTACTAGTACCGGGTTGAACCCCCATTTGTCTTCAGAACTGCCTTAATTCTTTGTGTCATAGGTTCAACAAGGTGTTGAAAATATTCCTCAGAGATTTTGGTCCATATTTTCCCATGGCTTAGTCCAATGGGTTTCTTTTTCTTGTATATAGATAGGTATGTTTGAGTACAGTGTTAGGTTGGTGGTCTTTGGCACATACTTGAATGATCCTTTCTGTTAATTTATTCATTTTAATTTTTTAGTTGGCTTGCTGTGGATTGGGTCCCCTATGATTGATTACAAGCAGGCCTCCCAGGAGAAATAATTTTCATGTATATCATGCATGTTTCATATACTGTTTACACCTTATATATCCTGCCATTACTTAACTCATTAATGCAATTTCTGTAGTACCTACTAGATGGGGAGTCCTTTTACTTTTTGCTGCATTGTTTTCTTCAGTCTATGTTTATCATTCCGCGCATGCGCTTGTCATCACTGTGCACATTGCGTTGTGACGTCACGACACTTTGCGAATGCATGGTAGATGTGAGGAGGCCATTTTAGGGGCCCAGTCTAGCCAGGCATGCCAAACAAACCCAAGCCTACCTTTGAGGCAGCCGGTTGTACTGGTGAAACCGTTCAGGAAGGGCCTTCTCCACATTCACCGGTCTCTTAGGGACATTTACCTTGATGCCTACAGAAAGTATCATCAATCTTATCGTGATCTTGCTCTGATGCTTTGAACTTTACTATCGTTGATGAACCTCCTTTCTATCATGTATTAAGGGACTGCTCCTTTTACTCTTTATGAATATGCCACCCAGTTGACATCTGGGCCAGACTTTATACACATAAATGTATGAGGGAGGATATCATTTTTCATGTAAATCCTCCCATTGATGGTGCTTTGAATCTGCTGGGTGCAGAGGGAGGTGAAAATACTACTTATACATATATAGTTTAACACAATCTGTTTCGTCCTCTGGACTACATCCAGTCTTGCGTTCCATCTGGGATTCTTCAATGGTTGCCCCCAACAAGATTGACTTGGCTAACAATTTATTGAAAGAGGGAGGTCAGTGCAAGCTACAGAGTTTACAGGATATCCTCCTCTGGACTACACGCCATTATCATTACACGGGGCCTAAACTATTTTTCAACTCATTACATTCTTTCCTGAGTGGTACAAATTCATGACAAAAGGAATATCCTTTTGAAGAGGACTCAAAGTTATTAACACTGGAATTGTATATGCTGAGCATTTTTGGTCCTTATAGGAACATTTGATGTCTCTATATAAGTTTTTTCAGCTGGCAATCATTGGTACCATTTGAAGGGGACACAATATGAGATCTGTGGAGTGTGGTGCATTGTTGTTGTTTTTAAACATGTTTTTGTTTGAATAAAGGAGTTATTCATGTGCTTTTGACCACCAGCCTTATGATTTAATATATGTATTTATAACACAAATCCTGGTTGAGTTTATAACTAGTCATTTTTTGTTTGGTTTACTATTGGATTTTTGATTAGGGACTTCTGGATTACTAATTAGTATTGACCTTGAGGCTTTTTGGAGGTTTCAAAATGTTAGGTACAGAACTAGCGGCAGGGAAAGGTTCTGGAATAATAGGGAAAGTGCAGGGACTATGTTTTCTCCATTAAAGAAGCCTCCCATGTGGGTTGGAATGGCCAGGCAGCATTCCCACTCCTCGTTGAAGAAGCTGTCCACATTGTCTTAGCTCTGTGTCACTGCTGTGCATCCCATAAGTGGCTCCAGGTGGTTGTGCTCACTAGGCCTGTTTATACCTTGATGGACATTTTACAATACACAGTTTACTCAGCCTCTGTGTGATCTTTGCCACCGACACACCACGGTGCACCCTGCTCACATGCTAGTATTGCTAGCATTATAAATTAAATGGTGAAAAATCCATGCTCAGGGTAACAGCAGCTAACACTATACTGATACAAGATTTGTAAGACTACATATAGCTCTACAGCTCTACAGAGATTAATACAAAAGTAAATACAGAAAGTAGTGAAATCATAAATACCCAAGATGCATGTATTATACTAACATTGGATCATATGAATTAACCTTAATCCAGTAAGAGGGAAGAGAGTATAGGGCAGAGGTGCGATATATGTGACCATCTTTGATTATGGCAGTCTGGACATGATGTACACAGGGCTCTGAATATTACAAGCATTGTGCAATATTACAAGCAAGTGCAAGTTTTTTCTGAAAAAAGTTTTTATTTTGTGGTTTTGTCTATGGTGGTGGCAGTAGAGGGTTAGTTGCGTAATTAACCCGACCCAGTAACAAGCGCATTCAGGCTGCAGGCACCGATTGTAGCCCATTAGCTGGACAATCACTGTGCAGGGTGCAGCTGGGTGTGGCCTTGTTACGCGCGTCACACTGCGGTTTCAGATTGGCTGGTCGTGCGATTGTCGCATGTTGGTGGCGGTGACCGTGCGATCGTGACATATTGACTGGCAGCGTACGTGGGATAATTGCATTAAGAGCTTCAGTGCAGTGTTAAAAATTGGCTCTGCACTGAAGGAGTGTAACCTTCAGTGACCTTAGAAACAAGTGGTGCATATTTTACATATTTTATATATATATATATATATATATATATATATATATATATATATACAGAGAGAGAGAGAGAGAGAGAGACATAGCAACAGCTCCTTCCTTTTCCTACTTTTCTCTTCTATCTTTGCTTGCAGTTATGCCTGGTGTAGCAGATTATGAGAAAATGAGCAAAGGTTATTTGAAAGCTGAATGTGCCTCACAAGGATTGGGCGTCGGTCGAAAAAATCATGAAGATTTGATTAGTGATCTAGTGGAGTATGATATCCGAGCAAATCAGAACTCGAGGGAAATTGAACATGGAGGGGTTCCTGTTACCCACATTGCCAGTGGCTCAGAGACGGCCTCACAGGATGGGCATACAGAGACTGACACTGGAAGATCACCAAATGTTAGCGTCACACCACCACCTGAGCGCACTAGCAGAGACTCTTCTCAGATGCAGGAAGCCCTGAAATGTGTTATGGAGATGGATCCTATGGCATACTTGCAGTTCCTTGAACGCCAGGCTGACAGAGAAGCTACGGAACGCCAAGCTGAAAGAGAGGCTGACAGAGAAACTGCGGAATGCCAAGCAGCGGCTGACAGAGAAGCTGCGGAACACCAGGCTGAGAGAGAGGCGGTGCAGAGGGAAGCTGATCGTTGGCACAAGCTGGAGATGGCAAGGCTCCAGCCACAGTGACCGGGTCAGAACCTCGGGTCCCTAGATCACAGGGACGCCACTCTTTCCGTGGGCGCAGCCAAGTTTCCAGTGATGGAAAAGGACAGCGACATTGACACCTACTTACTGTCCTTTGAAAAAACGTGCCGTCAGTACCATGTGCCCCAAACTCAATGGGTTCGGTACCTGACACCAGGGCTACGAGGCAAGGCCCTGGACACATTTGTTGAATTGCCAGAGGGGCAAGATGATGATTATGAACTTTTAAAAGATGCCATCATCCGGAAGTACCAGATGACCCCGGAAGTGTACCGCAAGCGGTTCAGGTCCATGCAGAAGGGACCTGGGGACTCTTACACGGATGTTGCAAGTCGCTTACGCACCACATTCCGACAGTGGACTAAGGGACTGAAAGCTAATTCTTATGAATCTTTGGAGGATCTCATGATCCGAGATCAACTCTTGCACATTTGCCCAGCAGACGTCAGAAAGTTCGTCTTGGAGAGGGAGCCAGAATCTACTACAGCTGCAGCAGACCTGGCAGATACCTTCGTCCACACACGAGTGTCTGACCCCGCAAGGCTCCTCCAAACAGCTGGAAAGGGGGTAAATTGGCCCTAGCAACCTCTCCTACTTCGGTGAGTCAAGCTTCACCTCCGCCCACCCCTGCAGCGCTTGGAGCCAAGCCATTTCTGCCTGACACCCGCAGATGTTTCACCTGTGGGAAAGCCGGACATCTCAGGACCCAGTGTCCTAAGCAGAAGCAGACGACATCATCTGGCCAGCCGGCCAGCAACTCTTCTTCTGTGCTGTTCGTTCGCAGGAAGATGCGGGTAACCCCCGCCAACTTGCAGCCCGTTACCATGGGCAACCGGTCTGCAATTGGTTTCCGGGACACCGGGGCAGAAGTCACCTTGATCCGGCCAGAGCTGATTGAGCCACAGAACCTCATCCCAGGAAAGTTCCTGACCCTCACAGGAGTTGGGGGGACCCGTTCATGCATACCCTGTGCAAAGGTATTCCTAGATTGGGGTGCGGGGAGGGGGATGAGAGAGGTGGGGGTCTCAGATGAACTGCCCACACCTGTTTTGTTGGGTGCTGACCTAGGCACTCTTGTTTCATATTATGCCCCTGCCAAGAAGACCCGGAAGGGCCCCCTGGACAAGCTAAGGTACTGTGGACAGATATTGGGGTAATGTCTGGGCTACCGGTGGATGGACAGAGGGAGGGGGCTGGGAATGGTGTGGGGCTACAGGATTCTCCATTAGCTGGAGAACAAGAAGAAATCCCCTTGCCTGGGGAGGTATTGAACTCATGTGTCATTGATATTATGAACTTGACTGTTGATAATCGTTGTGATGACAATGGGGGTGATATTACTAATGTCAGTAACATTGATAGCAAAGTCAGTAATGTCAGTAATAATGTCAGTAACATTGATGGTAATGTCAGTAATGTCATTGAGAATGTCAGTATTGTTGATGGTAAGGTTGGTAATGCTAACAATGATTGTGATATTCATGATGAGACAAATGATGTATTTCCACTATGGAAAGAAATGCTACAGTGAGCGCTCCTAAAGATCAGCAGCTGGACATTCAAGGAAAAACACATATAAAATCCTAATAGGAATGCAGATATAAATAATGCAGAGCTGTATGGTATTTGCAAATGCTTAAAAAGTCACAAATAAAATGAAATGCAGTCCTGTATTGGTGCTCGCTGTTTTCCCAGTGCAAATGACAGAAATGCGCACTAACCAGAAGCGTATTGATAATACGCAAGTGTGTCAATATCCTGAAGATTCCCCTCTCTTTCTGGTCAGAATGCAGGCTGGAACTGGAAAAATATATAAGGATGAAGCGCCCTCTTGTGGTAGTGATGAGATCCGACAGGCCAGAGATATCCTTGCAGAGATATATGGGATGAACGTTCCTCCTCTCTGGAGCTGGTATTGGGATCACACTGGGGCTGCAAAAGTTGAAAAGCTCCTCACAGGAGACCAAAGGAGAAACTCAGTGTAGTATGCCGATAATCACTAGGCCGTCTGCGAGAGTGTAACGTTTCTCACCCATCATAAAACCGATAAGGCAGCTCTCCCCAGACTTGGAACCTCATAAAACTGACCAACAGTTAATTGAACATTCCTCAGGTCAACTGTATGTTTCATATCATGGAGTATGAAGCTGTTAGTTTTAATTCAGAGTTCCCCTGACCCCTCCCAAAACAGCGTAGTGGCCAGTGTTCAGAGCCCCCCCCCCCTTTTTAAAAAGGACAGGCTGCAAGCCTGGAGGCTAAGCTTAACACACATCCCCTGAGTTTAACATCGTAACAGAGGAGATCAAAGACCCTTCCTGCTCTGCACTTGGATCTGCTTACAAACCAAGGCATATTGGCAAGTAACTTAACCCTTTAACTTCCTTCCTATTATCGATTTTCTGTACCTTTATATGCATATATATATATCTTAGTTACATCTTTTTCTGTAAATATTTTATTGCACCTGTTTGACTCTTTTAGTAATAAATCTTTCTTTCTGAAAGTGTTAAACTGTTTCTAAGCACTTACTTGCAATTCACGAATCCAATTCAGTAGAGGGTTAGTTGCGTAATTAACCCGACCCACTAACAAGCGCATTCAGGCTGCAGGCACCGATTGTAGCCCATTAGCTGGACAATCGCTGTGCAGGATGAAGCTGGGTGTGGCCTTGTTACGCGCGTCACACTGCGGTTTTAGATCGGCTGGTCCTTTGGTCTCGAGTTTGGTGAGAAGGTCTGGGGTCTGATGCCGCGGGCGTGACGTATTACTGTTAGCCGCGGTCGTGCGATTGTCGCATGTTGGTGGCAGCGACCGTGCGATCGTGACAGAAGTAAAGACTTGTTTGTTTATTTATACCTACAGATAAGCCTATAATAAGGCTTACCTGTAGTTACAGTAAATATCTCCTAAATGTGTACCATTTAGGAGATATTTACTTTTATAGCAGCCAGTTACACCACTAGCGCATGCACATTGCACTCTCAATGGACAGCAGGCCATCCATTGAGAGAGATGTGCTGTGGCCATGACTCCACATGCATGTTTGGGAGTGGTGTCATCGTGGCTCAGCCACTCAAGCAGCCGGAGCCTTCAAACCTGGAAGACCGAGTGAAGATGAAAGCCCTGTCAGTGATGGCGCTCTGTTGGAGGGCTTTATTTTGATATAATTCTTTCATAATATGTTAGTATACAATGCATACTAGCACATTATGCTCTTAACTTGCAGGGTGAAGATTTGTTTTTGTGGTTTACTACTGCTTTAATGATTCAATGTTGTCTGATATGACCAATTGCCAGTAAGTATCCCAAATTATATTGGAATACTTTCAAACAAATTCTACCTTATGGGTAACTCACAAGACTGTATTACATGGATGTTTGATAGTCCTTACTGCAACACGCAACAAAGAAAAATTATATAAATTGTTCTCACTAACTAAAGAATTATACACTCTCTATAAAGCACATGCTTACTCTTTATCTCCACCCCTGGCTCAACACATTTCACAGAAATGCTTGGAGTTGGACACACTCCTTTCTGAGAAGGTGAAAAGAGCAATTACGTGGCCTAAAGCTAAATTTCTCTTGCATAGTAATTCAACTTCCACAATGTTTTCATGTAAGCTTAGTTTTACCCTTCTTCCCTTCCATGTTTATAAACTTTGCAATATATTGGGTCAAATAGTTCCTCTCCCTAAAGATGTTTTTAAAATTTTTGAGGATTTTTACACCAACCTTTTGTCTACGCCTATTACTTTGATCCCTTCATCAGTTGTATCATGGTTAGATACTATACCGATACCCACCCTTTCACCTTCCCATTTGGTTATATTTAATGCCACTTGCACAGATGAGGAAATCCATATGGTCATTCTTTTTTTCTTAATTAACAATTTTTATTGAATTTCAAAAGAAGCATCTTGTACAACATTCAGCAAAAACTCTGTAGATAATAGCCACACACAGGCAAACAAAAAGTATAACAATGTCCAATGGTCTATAGTCATGTCAACAGTGTGTACAGAGAAAATGCGACATAGGGGATGCAACCCTGGACCAAAAATGTTATAATTAACCAAATAACTCTTTTCTACAGGCAGTCAATCACATAGACGGTATGTCCATCTTATTAACAATAAGAAGAAGAAAAAGGGAAATAGAAAAAATAAGAGATATAGAACTCTCCACCCTCCAGAAGCTACATGCTCCTTCCAGCTAGGAGGGACCAGAAATGCTCCAGAGGAATTTATCACGGCGGATCCTCAGTAAAATGCCAAAACTCCCAAACCTTATTGTGTTTTTCAAGGTCATTGGTGGGGTGTGCCATAAGGGACTCCATAAGTTCTTCATCCTTGATTGTAGCATAAAGCTCAATAGAAGTGGGAGGTTCTCTCTTTTTCCATGGTCAGAATTTGGCGTAACAGCTTTTTGGAAGTTTTAAAAAGAGCGGGTGGTAGTAGACCGAGCAAAAAAACATTAGGAAGAAAGGGGAAACTCAAATAGGAGAGGAGGTAACATCTGCTTTGGCATTCCACAATAAGTTGTTAGGGTGGACAGGGCCATCCAAAGCTTCTTGACTTCTCATCCCCCTCTCTCTCCCCCTTTCTCTCTCTCACCCCCCTTTTTTCTTTCACTCCCTCTTTCTCCTCCACCTCTCTGACTTCCATCCCCCCTCACCCCCTCTCTCTATCTTTCACTCTCTCTCTCTCTCTCCCTCCCTCCTCTCCCCCACCCCTCTCTCTCCCCCACCCCTCTCTCACCCCCTTCTCTCTTTCAGCCCCCTCTCTCACTCACCCCACCTCTCTTTCACCCCCCTTCTCCCCCCTCTCTCACCCTTCTGTCTCTCTCACCTTCTTCTCTTTCACCCCCTTCTCTCTCTCAGCCGCCTTTCTCTTATCCCCCCTCTCATACTGCCTTTTTCTTTTCCTCACCCTCCCCTTTCTCTCGCTCACCCCCTCTCTCACTCACCCACCCTCTTTCTTTCTCCTGCCCCCCTCCCATACAGGCATACCAACTGACAGATGACAGCAAGTGAGTGTCGCTGATCCCCACCCAGCACTGCAACTGATCCCATCTGCATCAAGCACTGCCACTGATCCCATATCCCCAAGCACTACCACTGATCTCATCCCCTCACCAGCACTGCCACTCATCCCATCCCCCACCAGCACTGCCAGTGATGCCATCCACACACCAGTACTGCCACTTATACCATCCCCGCCAAGCACTGACACTTATCCCATCCCCCCAAGCACTACCACTGATCTCATCCCCTCACCAGCACTGCCACTCATCCCATCCCCCACCAGCACTGCCAGTGATGCCATCCACACACCAGTACTGCCACTTATACCATCCCCGCCAAGCACTGACACTTATCCCATCCCTCCCAAGCACTACTACTGAAGTCATCCCCCCCCAGCACTGCCACTGATCCCATCAATCCCATAGCACTGTCACTGATCACACCCTCCCCCCAGCACTGCCACTGATCCCATCACCCTTAGCACTGCCAATCTGTCACTCATCCCATCCACCACAGTGATGCCACTCATCCCATATACCCCACCACCACCACTAACGCCACTGATCACACTCTACCCTCCCCCAGCCCCAGCAACCAATGGGTGAGTGGTGATGATGTGCAGTAAACTCTAGAAACCAATCAGCAAGCAGAAATGATGTGCTGCAATAATGATATTCTGTAACCTCTGGCAACCAATTGCAATCGCTGCATGATCTGCTGCAGTAAACTGATTTTGAGTCAAGCTGCTATTTATTGTATGTCTAAGAGCAAGTGAAGAGCAAAATTGGGTGGGGGGCCCAAGAAAATGTTTGCCAATAGCCATTAGCTATTGCTTTTACCCTGCACCCTTATATTCAGAGCTACAGTTGCAAGAAAAAGTATGTGAACCCCTTGAGATTACGTGGAGTTTTGCCTGAATTGGGCATAAAATGTGCTCAGAACGTCATCTAAGTCACAACAATAGAAGAACACAGTCTGCTGAACATAATACTACACAAACATTAGATGTTGCCATGGTTTAATTGCACATAACATGTAAACATTCACAGTGCAGGGAGGAAAAAGTATGTGAGGCCCTAGCTTAATGACTTCTCCCAGAGCTAATTGGAGCCAGGAGTGAGCCAACCTTGACTCCAATCAGTGTGATGATATTGGATGTGTTGCTGACAGCTGTCCTTCCCTTAAAAAACACAAACCTGTTTTGGGTTTACTGGTTTCAATGACACTGTCTGATGTGAACCATGCCTCGCAGAAAAGAGCTCTCAGAAGACCTACAATCAAGAATTGTTGACTTGCATGAAGCTGGAAAGGGTTACAAAAGTATCTCCAAAAGCATTGATGTTCATGTGTCCATGGTAAGACAGACTGTCTACAAATGGAGAAAGTTTAGCACTGTTGCTACTCTCCCCAGGCGTGGTCGTCCTGTAAAAATGACTGCAAGAGCACAGCGCAGAATGCTGCATGAGGTACAGAAGAATCCCAGAGTGTCAGCTAAAGACCTACAGAAATCTCTGGTACATGCTAACATTTTTGTTGACACATCTACAATAAGGAAAACATTAAACAAGAATGGAGTACATGGGAGGACACCATGGAGGAAGCCATTGCTGTCCAAAAAGAATATTGCAGCACGTTTGAAGTTTGCAAAAGAGCACCTGGATGTTCCACAGCACTACTGGCAAAATATACTGTGGACAGATGAAACCAAGATTGAGTTGTTTGGGAACAACACTATGTGTGGAGAAAAAAAGTCACAGCACACCAACATCAAAACCTCATCCCCACTGTAAAACATGGCGGAGGGAGCATCATGGTTTGGGGCTGCTTTGCTGCCTCAGGGCCTGGATGGATTGTTGTCATTGATGGGAAAATGAATTCCAGAGTTTATCAAGACATTTTGCAGGAAAACGTACGACCATCTGTCCGCCAACTGAAGCTCTGCAGAGGATGGGTGTTGCAACAGGACAATGGCCCAAAGCATACAAGTAATTCAACAAAACAATGGCTGCAACAGCACAGAATACGCCTTCTGGAGGGGCCCAGTCAGAGTCCTGACCTCAACCCGATTGAAATGCTGTGGCATGACCTTAAGAGAGCGAATCACACCAGACATCCCAAGAATATTGCTACACTGAAACAGTTTTGTGAAGAGGAGTGGTCCAAAATGACTCCAGATTGTTGTGCAGGTCTGATCTGCAACTACAGGAAACGTTTGGTTGAGGTTATTGCTGCCAAAGGAGTCCAAAGGTTCACATACTTTTTCCTCCCTGCACTGTGAATGTTTACATGTTATGTGCAATTAAACCATGGCAACATCTAATGTTTGTGTAGTATTATGTTCAGCAGACTGTGTTCTTCTTATGTTGTGACTTAGATGACGTTCAGAGCACATTTTATGCCCAATTCATGCAAAACTCCACGTAATCCCAAGGGGTTCACATACTTTTTCTTGCAACTGTATATGACTGATGGGTGTGCATATAACCATTACTTATATGCTGATAATGTGGTGTTATTTTTCTCTCAGCCAGCCTACTTACACTTCTGCAACAATTCACTTCCCTTTCAGGACTGACAGTCAATGTCACTAAATCCATAGCCATGGCTTTTGGTATTCCCCCTTTTCAGTTTGAGAAACTCCATTCATCATTTCATTTTATCTGATCTACTGACTTTATTAGTTATGTAGGTATCTCCTTGACTCCTAACTTTACCAAATTATTTCATTATAATTACTCCCCCAATCTTAAATAAGATATGCACTATGCTGAAAGTATGGTCTACATATAGACTATTCTTCTTGGGTGGAGTAACCACAATAAAAATGAATATTCTGCCTAAAATGTTATATTTATTTAGAGCACTCCTGATCCCAAATAATTTTTAAATATAATACAATCAGACATTAATAAATTCATCTGGTCCAATAGAAAACCCAAATATTCCTCCCATACATTGTACAGTCTCCAGTCAACAGGTGGAGTAGGTCTCCCTAATCTTTGGTCCTAATATTTAGCCTCTAGGCTTTCCTAAATTGCTCAATGGAATATCCCAAATTCTAAATGATCTTGGATTACTTTTGAAACTTCCACTATTTAACTTTATTATTTTCCCGGTTTACTTTAGTCCAAAACTTTCTTATATAGATTTAGCCCCACATAACCTATTGGTTGCCCAGTCTTTTAAAATATATTCACTTTAGAAAAAGTTGGGAGGGGCGGCCGGCTCAGAGGATGGACGTGTGACAGACAGAGCTCCATCCATCTGTCAGCAGAGACTTGGCACACACTGACAACAGAGATAAGAGTGATTCATATTACACATAAGGGTACATTAACCCCTTCTACCATGCCACGGAGGAGGAAATCCCCAGGACAGCCAGGGAAGCTGACAAGCTTCTTCCCTGCTGTCCTCCTCATGCAGCCAAGATGGTGCCGGCTGCAGCATGAATAGACACAGAGCCCGTGACAGAGACACCGCAGCACAGCACCTGGATGCTAGATCAAGAGCACCACTGTACCCAGGAGACCCTGGTGAGTACTCTCCTCCCCTGTCTCCCACCACAAGCAGCCCTGCTAAATCAAGACCCAGATTGGATACTGAATCCACTCCTGACATCCAACTCTTTATTTCACAAATTCTACCTCAAAATTCTTCTCCATCTTTAATTGAATCTTTCCCTGCTTCTGACCAACCTATCACTGAGGTATCTATGAAAAACATGCTTCTTTCTCTGCGTCAATCACTCCACACTGATCTTACAGCGTCACTATCCCAAATCTCTAATGTGGTACAACAAGAACACCGCATACGCCATATTGAAAACAAAATGGGAGAAATGTTCATAGCCCATAACGACTTGATTGACGCACACGCAGACCATGAAGCTGATATTGAACAAATAAACCTGAAATTAGCTGATTTAGAAGACCGATCCAGACGCAATAACATCAAATTTAGAGGCATACCTGAATCAATTACCAACGATACCCTGACTATATATCTCCAACAATACATCAAAATCCTAATTCCCTCACTCACGGATATGGAACTCACCATAGATCGGGCGCACAGAATACCCAAGCCAACTTTCTTACCAGCCTCTACTCCCAGAGATGTACTGGCATGTATACACTTTTACCATGTAAAACAGAAAATAATGTCAACAGCCAGAAATCCTCCACCCCTTCCGCCATCACACGCAAATATCAAATTATTCGCTGATTTATCCAAAGCAACACTCCTCAACCGCAAAAAGCTCGTTACCATAACCAAAGATCTGAGGAACCATGGGATAGGTTATCAATGGGGCTTCCTCACAAAGCTTACCATTAAAAAACATGAGAAAATATACACCATCAAAAATCTAGAAGCAGACATTGATCTCCTAAAAAACCTCCTAATCTCCGAGAAGCAGACATTGATCTCCTAATACGGGCGGAATCTCAACACTCCACTCCTCCCAACACGCAACCAATGGATGCTGAGTGGTCCTGATTCTACAAGCCCTCATACTACTAAACACCCGCCATCTTGGGCACTTTCTCCCTTACCTAACCAACTGCTGGCAAACAGCCCCAAATCGAACATTTTCAAGTTACAAGAGACTTTTCAGCATGACCTCTCTTATGGTCTATGCTTGTTTGAACCCCCCTGTTATATAGTAGCAATTCACGCTACTTGTGTTACTTGCATTTCTCGCAAGTCTTTTTTTACCCTCTCTACCCTTCTCCCCCTCCTGCACCGCCAGTCAACAGAATCACTCCACCGTTCAACTACAATCTCCGACATCATTAGCAAAACTCCACCTGATCCAACGATCGTTCCACAACTAACACATCCTGTGTATGAAAGACCACCACCTATAACTACAACACATGTACCTTCTCATCAAGATAAGAAATGACTCTCCTACTCACTAACTCCAATCAAAAGCTTATCAAATGATTAAAATATCATCTCTTAATGTTCGCGGTCTAAACTCCCCCTTTAAGAGGTCCCTGCTCCTGATAGAATCTCGCTCCTTACATGCTGATATACGTTTTCTACAGGAAACACACTTCGCGACAACCAAAATCCCTAAATTCTACCTCCAACATTTCTCCCATATATACATGGTAACGAACCCTAAAAAGAAAAATGGTGTCATTACAGCCATAAAAGGCTCTATCCAATTCCAACATATCTCAGAAACAATAGACCCTCAAGGTCGATACCATATCCTGATCTGCAAACTCAACAAAATTGTACACACCCTAGTCAATGTCTATGGCCCTAACTCCAATCAATTACAATTCTACAACAGACTTCAATCAATTATCTCCTCCCAAAAGCAAGGCAGACTCCTCATAGGCGGTGACTTCAACATCACTGGCAACCCACTTCTGGACCCTTCTTCAAACAAACGGTCTTCCAAACAGAATTTCAACCAATTTCTTCATAACAATGATCTCTATGAGATTTGATGATGCCAACACAGCATGGAAAGAGATTACACCTATTACTTTCCATCCCACCTATCCTACTCCAGAATTCACTTTTTTAGCACAGACAAATGGACCCTACAATGCATAACCTCCTCATCAATTGGTACCATAACATGGTCAGATCACGCTCCAATCAACATTACCCTTGATGACCAGCAATACTCCTTGATACCCCAAATCTGGAGACTAAATTCATCATTACTGAAGAACCTAGACGAAAAGAAGCACATACTAGATCAGCAATGGGCAAACTATGGCCCGCAGGCCGTATACGGTCCGGCGGACCTTTTAATCTGGCCCGCGGAGCGTGGGGAGCTAGGCTCCTCTCACAGTCCGCCCTGAAGACCGATGTAGCATGAAAATCTGTCTCCTATGAGGATCTGTCCCCCTCGACGTATCTGCGCATGTGCCAGAGATCGCCGATCGGCTGCTAATGCCTGAAACTGGCACATGCGCAGATACGTCGAGGGGGACAGATCCTCATAGGAGACAGATTTTCATGCTACACCGGAACGGCGCGGGAACACGGCGAGAGGAACGCGCGGAGCAAAGGTAAGTGAATTGACACAGGGGGGACTTGGGGACTTAATATGGGGGATGAATTAATATGGGGAATGAATTACTATAGGGGGGATGAATTACTATGGGGGATGAATTACTATAGGGGGATGAATTACTATGGGGGATGAATTACTATGGGGGATGAATTACTATGGGGGATGAATTACTATATGGGGGATGAATTACTATGGGGGATGAATTATTATATGGGGGATGAATTACTATATGGGGGATGAATTACTATATGGGGGATGAATTACTATGGGGGATGAATTACTATATGGGGGATTAATTACTATGCTTACTATGGGGGAATATTACTATACTTACTATGGATGACACATACACATCATTCATCTACTCTTGGTCCGGCCCCCGGGTCCAATATATGAACCCATTGCGGCCCTCAAGTCAAAAAGTTTGCCCACCCCTGTACTAGATGCACACAATATGTTTTTTGAACTTAATGACACACCTGACATTTCTATTTCCACACTATGGCCCGCTTACAAAGTCTACATGAGAGGTATCCTCATACAATTAAACTCCTGCATCACAAAACAACGAACCAAACAAATTGACCAACTCCTTGCATCTATTAAACTAAAAGAAGACCAAAACAAAAAAAATCCCAACCCCTCCACATCTTCCTCCCTCACCTCAGATAGAAATAAACTAAGAGCCCTTCTACTATATAAATATGATATCAACCTGCAAAAAATGAAAGCAAAATTCTATTCTTTAGGCAACAAAGCAAACTCACTACTAAAATGACTCAGACACTACCCAACCAACACCCATATCCATACAAAAATTTCTTGATACTATCAAACTACCGCAACTCACTTCAGACCAACTCACTACTATCTCCACCCCAATTTCCCCTGCGGAAATAGAAAAAACCATTAAAGCTTTACCACTCAACAAATCACCAGGAAACGATGGTTTCACCAACGAATTTTACAAATCATTTGCCCCTGACCTTTCACCATATCTGACCAAGCTCTCTAACCATGCCACCTCTACAGCCTCATTCCCCAAAGAAATGCTACAATCCATAATTACGACTATCCCAAAACCTGGTAAAGATCCTCTAAATGTCCAGAATTATAGACCAATATCACTACTCAACACAGACATAAAGCTATATGCTAAAATAATAGCCCAAAGACTCCTCCCCTATTTACCTACATTAATCCACCCAGACCAAGTAGGATTCATCCCCGGTCGCCAAGCTCCTGATGCAACTAGGAGAATCATATCTCTTCTCCATAACCTAGAATTCACCAAACAGCCCTCCATACTATTATCCTTAGACGCGGAGAAAGCATTTGATCGAATACACTGGCAGTTTATGCGTTTAACCCTACAAAAATTCGGCATCACAGTTTGGATGTTATCAGCCATCCTTTCCCTCTACTCCAATCCCTCTGCCAAAGTATTAACAGATGGAACACTATCAGATCCCTTCAACATCACAAACGGCACCAGACAAGGTTGCCCCTTATCCCCCATAATATTTACACTACTTATTGAACCCTTAGCTTCAAAACTAAGACCCATCATTTTCAGGAATTACCCACCTCCACACAGAACACAAAATCAGTTTATTCGCAGACGACATCATACTAATGATAACCAACCCACTCTCTAAATCTCTCCAAACGATTCGTTCAATTCTCCAAAATTATTCTGAAGTTTCCTATTACAAACTTAACGAACCTAAATCCTCCATCTTAATTCTCCACACACCTATTCATACCCAAACATCACTAGTCAAACAATTTCCCTTCTCCTGGGAACAATACAACATACCCTATTTAGGAATTAAACTCACCGCAACAATAGACCAATTATACCCTGCAAATCATAAATTACTACTTGAATCTATTCCACGAGAAATCTCAGCACTCCGTACATCAACACTCTCCAAACTGGGACGAGTAGCGATTCTGAAAATGTTCATATTACCAAAAATTCTATACATATTCCGCACTCTCCCTATTTCCATTCCCAATATCTTCTTCTCTAAACTACAAACAGTCTTATCTAAATTCCTCTGGAATTCTAAAAAACCCAGATGTACTACAAACCTACTAATTTGTCAAACATCCAGAGGAGGAGCAGTGCGACTCTTGTTGACCAAATCTACTTTTGGTGGCACCCAACAAAAGAAAAATTATGGTCTTCCATGGAAACACTCCCATTGCTCCCACTTTTAGCTCGAAACATACTCTTCACACCGCAAATACCCCAAACCAAATACCTACTTAAACACCCTTGTATCCAAGCCTCTCTCCAAGCCTGGTACAACCTTACAACTACTAAATTTGAAAATACCAAACACATACCCACCCCAATCAATATACTACACCTCATCACTCCATCCCTAACTCTATTACAAATAAAAAAATCCGGCCTAACCGACATAAAAGATCTCTACAAAAATCACAATTTGGAATCATTCCAGACTCTCCACGATAAATTTAATTTACCCGCAACCGAATACTTCACCTACCTGAGAATAGCTCACTGCTTACGAACAATAAATATTCCTCATTTTATGAAAGTTCCTACCACCGCATACCAATTTTTTAACAAAACAAAATATCCAGGTAAAGGTATCTCTACCTTTTACACACTAATAATAGTAGACTCACTATTCACCCTATAATCTTCCTCCTTAATTAACTGGGAAAAAATGCTCCTACAGCCAATACCTCCACATTTGTGGGAAAAAACCTTCACCATCACCTATAGAGCCTCACGATGTAATTCTCATTGGGAATCGTACCTAAAAATACTACATCAATGGTACTTAACACCCGTTAAACTTTCACTATATTATCCACAACATTCCTCCTCCTGTTGGAGACAATGCGGAGAAATAGGATCAATGCTCCATACACTATGGACATGCAAATCACTCAAATCCTTCTGGAATAGCGTCTTCCAAATGCTCTCAACATTATCTAAAACTCCAATAACCCCAAACGCTGCTCTAGCACTCCTCCATATTGGGATCAACGATTTCCCTCGAGACTCCCGTACCATTATTATCCACACATTATCGGCAGCTAAAATAAACATAACTAAATTATGGAACACTACTAAATCCCCTTCTCTTACTTCACTGATAACAGATCTTAACGCCAGCAGGGCGTTTGCGGAACGGCACCATAGACTAGAATAGAAGGCTTCAACGCCTCCTGACTCGACCAGAGGCGTCCGTTTCGCCGTGACACAACGCTAATGCTCCCATTAGAACAGCACCATGTGCTGCAATGTGCAGAATTGTCCGAGGCGTTTGGGAAGCGGTAAAAATGCTTCCCAAACGCCTCTCTGCTGCCTGCACACAACGCTAGTGCGAACGTAGCCTTAGTGTCCCATATTTTAAGAGCATAGCTTGATAGTAAGAGCACTGTAGAGAATTCAGTTATAGTAATATGATTTTCAAAACTAACATCAATTGCACTGATGCTCAGAGAAACAGCCCCGTCTTAATATATGCATGAATGTGGAGATATGAGGCAGCGCACTGGCAACTGTGGCAATATGAGAGTAACACCCTGGACAATCATGGCTCACCAGCAATTATGGAAAAGCTGTGCATGTGTAAATGCATTTGCAATTGTGACTCATGGGCAGCAAAATTAGGTAACGTGCTAAATGAAAATATGTGGGAAACAAACACGCAGTCCTGGTGATAGGTAGGCAGCTATAAACTAAATAAGAGAGAATCAACCTATTCTGAAGACTATATACATATATGATAATATTATACTAACTATAGATCATTTTGCTTATGTGAACTAGAGCACTCTATCTGTAGAGAAAGAAAAAAAATGTCTTCAAATGAGTTCTAAAATTTGCATTTGAATGTAGCAAGCAATGTATTTTCCCAGACAGCCTATCTTTGGAAAAAGAAATCTATGGCAGCCTCAGATAGATATATCAAAGAAACATGAATATATTGCCAGCAGTGGATAGAATTTTATTGTATCTCTTGAGGATAAGAAAAGAAGAGTAAATAAAATGTGTGTGTGTGTTTCTGCTACTATTCAGCACCAATTTGATACATGAAAACAATTATACAATTCACTAATTGCCATAGGTAAGAGGGAAGTGGGAACTGTAATCTTGACAAGAGACCCTACGGTGAAATCAAGAGGTTTTGAAATCCCCAAAGAGGAGATTGCCAGGAGGAGGGGAAAGAGCTGGACGTTCCCAGGCTGTACAGGCCACAATTTCCTCTTGCCTGCTTTCAGTCTCTTTAGACTGGAGAGTGCACTTCACTGTTCAATGTGCACCGCCATTGCTGCATATCTGCGGCCTGAGCGGGATTTGGAGTGCTGAGTTTGAGTTCCAACAGACAGAGTCACCTGGGTGCAGAACAGAGAGTGGACTAACCACTGTGTGTGACCAAATGGTGAGCTGCGATATTGCTGGGACTAATGAGCTGCTGCTGTAGGGATTTACTATCTGCTGCTAGAAAGATTGAACCATTTAGAAACTGAGCATACAGCCATCTAGTAGACTTATTTCTGCCTGCAGGCTTGATTGAAACTATTCTCATCTGCACCAACAGAACAACTGGGCCCCAATGCCAGCCAGCTGAAGAGTTAGGACTAAAGACTGCCCCTTTATAGCTGATACACATATGGGCGTATTTGCCGCAAGGCAAATAAGGCACTTGCCTAGGGCGGTGCTTTTCAGGGGGCGGCGCCGCGGAAGAAGGAATGTCAGTGATGTCACTACAGCAGAGGAATCCAGTTTGGAGTGGGAGTATCACCCCTGGACACTGCCCTCCTCCGGGATCATCACTCAGCCCTGGCTCCCCACCACCATCCACTGCGGGAGCGCCGACCCTCAGAGCAGTCTATGGCCTGGCCGGGCACACTGCATGCTGGGAGTTGTAGTCCTTCCCCCGCCTCCGACCTGCCACCTCCACAGGAGCGAACTACAATCCCGGCAGGGTGTGTGGGGGAAGGACTACAACTCACAGCATGCAGTGTGCCCTGCCAGGCTGTGGGCTGCTCTGAGGGGCGGAGCTCTCCGCAGTGGATGGCGGTGGGGAGCCAGGGCTGAGTGATGATCCCGGAGGATGGCAGTGTCCAGCGGAGGCAGGGATCTCTGTCACAGAGAGGGAAGGGGAATGCGGCTGTGAGGAGGATACATACCGGCAGTACATGGCTCCCCCCCCTCGGTCTCCGCCCCTCCACCATGTCTGGTGAGTGATCTCCATCCTGCTACTCTGTATACCATGTATACTATTGTGTGGGGGGGGGCAGAGAGCTGACAGAGACTGACCAGAGACTGCCAGGTGACTGATTCATACCACTAACTGATACCTTCACACCGCTCATACCACTAACTGACACCTTCACACCGCTCATACCACTAACTGACACCTAGGCACCGTTCATACCACTAACTGACACCTAGGCACTGCTCATACTACTAACTGACATCTTTACACCACTCATACCACTAACTGACACCTTCACACCACTCATACCAGTAACTGATACCTCCTCGCCGCTCATACCACTAATGACACCTTCTCGCCACTCATATCAATAATGACACCTTCTCGCCACTCATACCACTAATGACACCCTCTCACCGCTCATACCACAAACTGACACCTTCTCGCCACTCATACCACTAACTGACACCTTCTGGCTGCTCATACCACAAACTGACACCTTCTTGCCACTCACCACTAATGACTCCTTTTTGCTGCTCATACCACTAGTGACACCTTCTCGCAGCACATACCACAAACTGACACCTTCTCGCCACTCATACCACTAAGGACACCTACTCGCCACTCATACCACTAATGACACCTTCTCGCCACACATACCACTAATGACATCTTCTCACCGCTCATACCACTAATGACACCTTCTCGCTGCTCATACCACTAATGACACCTTCTCGCCACTCATACCACAAACTGACACCTTCTCGCCACACATACCACTAATGACACCTTCTCGACCCTCATACCACTGACTGACACCTTCACAGAAAGATGTGGCCAACCACTAAGTTGTACTCAGCAAATGTCGGTGCACTAGAGACAGTGGGGGTGCACTGGGGGGGGGGGGTCGGCGATTTTTGTGTTGCCTAGGGCAGCACAAAACCTAAATACACCACTGGCCACACAGAGACCTTTACTTATTGCTTATGCTAAGAGGTACAGTACCTCCCAGGGGACATTGCACCATATCCTAGCCATTCTCTTACTCGTGCACTCCAAACGAGTTACAGTATTCTTAACCACACTGCAGTTACTGTTAATATACACTGCTTATTGCTGACTTTGCTGTAGATTGTGAATACTCAAATCACCATTCATCCTAAAGCATACCAATGCATTGAGTTCATTTACCACTAAATGGTCTTGTGTCTATTTCCTGGTAACTTTCTGACTTCAACTTGACTTTTACTTAATCAGAGCATGTGTGTCTGGAGACCCAGAAGAGGGTGCCCTTGGTCTGGTAAGAAACTAACCTACAAGTTAATCTATTGCTTGCTGAGAACTGTTGTGCTTTCTGCAAGAGTCCCAACTTTGCCAGCTGGCTTTTTTTTTTATTGATGACTGGCTAGTGAGATAAATTGGAACTCCTATAACAAGTTAGGACTATCTTTATAGAGCCCCGACTTTGAAAGCTGGCTTTTTTTTTATTGATGACTGGCCAGTGAGATATAACTGGGACTCCTATAACAAGTTAAGACTATCTTTATACACTGTTGAAGGTAAATGCAGTTTGGTTAATTACTGTTATCCAGAATACTGCAGATGCTTAACGTTATTGCCTTATTGATTGTTTGTATAGGTACACTGGCTAATGGTTGGCTTAATAAATTCTTTGAAATACCTTAAGGGGTCTGTAAGTGCTGGGTGACCTAGCTGTGTCATCTTCAGGCATGAAGAGAAATCACAAAACAACTAAGCAGCTTCTCTGGGAGTAGAGCTACACTTAAAACATTAAAAGCATTTCACATTACAAAGTGTTATAACTAGCACCAAGATAGGAAATGTCAGCATACTGCAAGCCCCCTTCAGTTGGGGCTGCAATGAACTTCTGGGTAGTGTGACAATGCCATGCTACCCTGAAGTCATAGGTTGAGTTGGAGGTAGATTATCATTAACTCTGGAGGATTTTGTAAAAAGTGCATTTTGACCTTGCTTATTATATAAGGTGTTAAACTCTGGTGAGTGAGCCTTTTGATACGAGGTAGCATGGGAATGGTTTACTGTTTGTTAAGGAGGAAGCAATATTTGCAGACTTTCATTGGACTTCTGATATTTGGATGTTTATATGTTTCAGTATTATACATAGATTCATAATGTTTCTTGCTTAAATGTGCACAAATAGTTTATCATGTCATGAGGCTCAAGATAATAAAAGACACAGACATATCACATGTTTATTAGCATAATATATTTTTCAGTGTTGAATCCAGTTTAGAAAACAACCTTTTGTTACTTTCATGGAAAATAATAGTTACAAGCACAATATAAACACAGCCCAGGTATATTTTTTATAATGCATTCACTTATTAAGTGCTGGGCACAACATAAAACAGATTTTATTATCTGCACAGATAATTAATGCAACAGCTGAAAAAAATTGTGTATGTTTAACCACTTCAAGTCCGGACACTTTTACTCCCTTCCTGTCCAGGCCAATTTTCAGCTTTCAGTGCTATCACACTTTGAATGACAATTGCGCAGTCATGCAACACTGTAGCCATATGAATTTTTTAGCATTTTTTTGAGACAGATAAAGCTTTATTTTGGTGGTATTTATTCACCACTGGGATTTTTATTTTATTTGCTATGTAAATGAAAAAGTCCAAACATTTTGAAAAAAAGTGTTTTTCTTTTAAAATTTAGCAAATAAATAATATTTCATAATAACTCTTATCCAAAATGTATTCCGCTATATTTTTAGTAAAACAAAATAACCCAAATTAGTTTATAACCAAAAATTATAATTTTTAAACTTTTTTTTTTACATTTTTATTTTATTTTTTATATTATTATTTGTTTTATTTTTATTTTATTTTTAAATACTGTCACCCTAGCAGTACAGTGTCACCATGGTGACACTGTACTACTTGTGGGGGTTGATGAAGATTTTTTTTTTTTTTTTACACTGATTGCTTTTACACCCATAAAGGCTGTACAAGCAATCATTTCTCCTTCTCTCTGGCTGCATTCTTGCAGCCATTGAGAACTAAAGTGTGAGCTGTGATTGGTCACAGCTTGTCACATGGTACAAGGCTGTTGTGAATAGCCTTGTACCATGTGACCTCTGTGACCATTCACAGATTTCACACGTAGTAAGCAATGATGTCAGAAGTGACATCTTGCTTACTACTCTGCATGTGATCACTGATTGACCAATCAGTGATCACATGATTGGGACCTCGCACAGAGGTCCCGTACGATGATCGGTGTTCGATGAGCGGGCACCGGATTGCGGTGCTGCACGCTCCCAGGGAGCGCACACAAGCAGGGGGCGGGGAGGCTGTTCGATGAGCGGGCACCGGATTGGTAAATGTGATTTTAATAATGAGTCTACAAAACAGAAAGTAAAGGGATATCTGTCTAATGAGACAGTTTTAACCCTTCCCTACTCTATCCAAATTTAAAGAAAAGCTTTGCGTTTGGATATACATATATATGTTAATGTAAACAGGAATACAAGTCTGTAGTTTTTTAAATAATTATCTCTGTTAATGTACTCCTGATTATTGCCACCTTTGAAGTCCAATGATTTGAATTATGTATATGTTTGTAGCAGGGTATAATTGGGAACTGGGAACTATATATTAGTCCTATCATGTTTGTAACTTTTATTCGCTAAGCTAACATTCACATAAACCGTCTCTATTCCTTTAGTGCATAAACCCCCTTGCATGTGTTGCTGTTAAAATACAAGTAAAGGTCACATTACATTCTTGATGCTTTTAGTTGAATAAACCTCTATGCAGAGCTTTTGTGATATAAACTAAGCAGTTTTGGCTGGAAAAGAAAAGTTTTTTGGTAGAAAGTATAAATTATTTTCTTCTCCTAAATTGCTTTTTACTTCAGGTATAAAGCCTGTGTCCCTGCCAGAAACTTATAGCCTTCCCAGAGAAATAAATCTACTGCTTCTGATCAGAACCATGGTGTTCAAAGCTATAAATTATTTTTTGTTCATGTTTTATATCTTGTCTTGTATAAAACCACAGTCTCTGGATAGAATGCGAGTTTTCAGAGAATCACAGTTCTCACTTCAACTGATAACATTTGGTTTCTTGGATATGCAAATTGCTAGTTCAGCTTTAAATGCTCTAAACAGACACCTTTTTATTTTGTTTTAATGCTTTACCTGAGTTTTATTACTGCCCACTAAACTGGTCACAATTGAGGAAATTTTTTAAATCTTAATGAATGTACTGTAATTTTAAAGTACTGTAATGTATCCTGAGCTGGATTGCTGCATAGCCAATATAGGCCATCATCTCTAATGTTAGGACTACCAGGAGCTGCACATAGACACCCACACATCATGTTGCTAACTGTCAAGAAAACATATCTGTATATAATACAAATGATCCAGGCAATACAACCAGGCTTAACCACTTCCTGTCCGGACACTTTTACCCCCTTCCTGTCCAGGGCAATTTTCAGCTTTCAGCACTATCACACTTTGAATGACAATTGCGCAGTCATGCAATACTGTAGCCATATGAATTTTTTACCATTTTTTTGAGACAGATAAAGCTTTATTTTGGTGGTATTTATTCACCACTGGGATTTTTATTTTTTTGGCTATGTAAATGAAAATGTCCAAAAATTTTGAAAAAAAGTGTTTTTCTTATAAAATTTTGCAAATAAATAATCTTTCATCATAAATCTTGCCCAAAATGTATTCCGTTATATTTTTAGTAAAAAAAAATAAGCCAAATTAGTTTATAACCAAAAAGTATAATTTTTAAACATTTTTTTTACATTTTTATTTTATTTTTTTATATTATTATTTATGGGTTTTTTTGTTTTTTTTTTACATACTGTCACCCTAGCAGTACAGTGTCACCATGGTGACACTTTACTACTTGTGGGGGGTTATGAAGATTTTTTTTTTTTTTTTTTACAGTGATTGCTTTTACACCCATATAGGATGTAAAACAATCATTTCTCTTTCTCTCTGTCTGCATTCTTGCAGCCATTGAGAAATACTGAGTGAGCTGTGATTGGTCACAGCTTGTCACATGGTACAAGGCTGTTGTGAATAGCCTTGTACCATGTGACCTCTGTGATCATTCACAGATTTCACACATAGTAAACAATGATGTCACAAGTGACATCTTGCTTACTACTTTGCATGTGATCACTGATTGGCCAATCAGTGATCACATGATCGGGAACTCGTACAGAGGTCCCATCCGACGATCGATGTTTCACTGTGTCCAGAGGACACAGCGGGCACCGGATCGCGGTGCTGCGCGCTCCCAGGGAGCGTGCACAGCTAGAAAAGGCGGGTGCCTTTTATGAACAGCAACCCGCCCCTGGAGTGCCACCGCCCTGTCGTTTATAAACAGCAGGTGGACGGCAAGTGGTTAAAGTGTTACGAAACCCATGACCCTGCATTCACTATATCTGTTCTTCCACAGTACACTGGACATGGAAATGCAATTATTTTAGTAAATATAAACTTCTAAATATATTTTCTCATCAGCAATATATAGCAGTTTTGTGACTTCTATTAATGTCCGGCCAAACACTGGTTAATTTTGTAGGAGGCATTTTCATGCTCATCTGACTGTCCTATGAGGCTGCATAACCCCTGACCCTCTGTCTTGACTGTGCTGATTGGCCCTGTGCCAATCACATGCACCCTTCCAAAAAAAAACCTCGAGCAATACACACCACAGAGCATGTGCAAACTTGCCACTGCTGCTTTAACTATGGCAGATGGATTGGGGACATTAGAAGAAGAGCAGGTTTCAAATAAGACAGGATCAAACAGCCTTTATACACAATGTGAAGGATTAACCCCTTAGGCTCCACAGTGAGTATAACAAGCATGCTTTACTGCATATACAGACTGATTTCACTATTGCGGGTTTAGTAACACTTTAACCCTTATTCCTAATGCCCAGGTAAAGTTTGTATATTTTTGTTTTCCAGCGCATTTGTTTTAACAACAATCTTCCCATATAATTATGTGTGCATTTAACATATTTACAGAAGCTACATAAAATATTATGTAATTAATGTAATTTTACAAATTGGAAAGCATTTATAGCATTTTTTTAAATTGGTGACAGGGTCTGTTTAAGTTTGAATATATACACCTAAAATAGCAGATTAGCTGACAGATTGTTATTTTCTTGTAGTAGTAAATGTAAAAGAAGTGTGGGCAAATTGACTTTTTAAAAATTATCTGCCCAGCCTCAGTTACTGAGTGGTTATAACATCTGATTTTATTAGTGTGATACTAAGGCTAACCAGGCAACTGGGTTAGGAAGGGAAATGGAAGAGTGCAAAACAGTCTGCCCAGGGTGGCATGAAGTATACACCTAGCCCTCCCTGCTATACAAACTAATGTGTTAGGTTAACCATTGCTGTAAAATAAACATAAGCCACTGTGGGCTCCTTTCACTAAAGCAGATCACATGCAGTATTTAGATGTCCAGACACATTTTCACTAAATATTGCATGCAATCCTGAAACTGTCAATTTACTATGGCAATTTGCGGTAGTTACCACAAAATGCTTTGTAAAATTCTGCATGAAAAACCACTAAAGTCAATTAAAAAAAGGAAATAAATAATGAAATGCATGTGGTAATTACCGTATTTTTCGCTCCATAAGACGCACCTGACCATAAGACGTACCTAGGTTTTAGAGGAGGAAAACAAGAAAAAAAATATTCTCAACCAATGGACTTCAGACACAGTACAGGAGATGACCAGAGACTGCAGCCATAGTACAGGAGATGTCCAGAGACTGCGGACATAGTACAGGGAATGACCAGAGACCGCGGACACAGTACAGGAGATGACCAGAGACTGTGGACACAGTACAGGAGATGACCAGAGACTGCGGACACAGTACAGGAGATGACCAGAGACT